>NC_044323.1:247009090-247630090 GCF_007399415.2 Gopherus evgoodei | reverse complement strand
GTATAATAATCATGTGGTTATAAGTACACACACCCAGAACATACATATACACTCATGCACAATCATACATACATAGTGTATTTATCTTAAATAATACTATCCAAGACAATATTGGAATGTTTTTAATGTCATCACTGTAATCCAAATGTTTTTGGTGGGTAATTCTGTTGCTCATCATGGCAGGCTTACTACATTCCTCTCAGCCATTTAAATTTCTCTGGTCCAGCTCCACCAGGGCTGGCCACAGTCAAAAATCCACAAATGTTTATTTTCTCATGCTCTGGGTGATTTTTTTAGCATTTTCTCAAGGGAGTTGTAAAACAATTTCCCAGAACTGCTCAGTATGAACTCAAGGATCAGCAACTTTAAGTGTATTGCTACAGGCATTCTGCATTTTTCAGTTTCCCTCCTGCCCATGGAAGTCATATACTCCTGGGGAAGAAATGCTCTGATTTGCACTATTTTGTACAGCGCTCAGAAATAGTCAAAAGGAGCCAGTTTTACTTTGTGTGTAAAACCTTTTCTCACAGCAACTAATGATATCCTTGACCGTTGGGCGGACTGGCTGAGACATAGACCAGATGCTGTGCTGTAAATGCAGGGCAAAGCAGACATACATCCCCAAAGCTGAAGGTAGCCAACTTTCTCTTATCTCACCCATACGCAGCAAGACAGTCACCCTCCTCCCCAATGCAGGAAGACAACCACATTAAGTGATGTTTATGGTGCATAGAGCTGGTAGTTATGGCTGCTGTGTGTATGCAGGGGACATTGCTGGGACTCTTCTATGGACAAGTCCCATAGAATTCAGCAGGGATGAAACTAATAAGGTTCAATCTATAGCAACATAATCATATCAGAAATGACTTTAAACCACCAAAGAATTTAAGAAAGATTGAAATCCTTTCAATATTTTTATGGTGCAACTTCATAGAATTCTACAACAGGTTTAATGCTTCTATGACATTCTGTAGGAGAGCTTAGAAAGATTATCATTTTCTATCAACTGCTATGGGACATTTCTACAAAGACCAGGGATCCAAAATGTTTTTTTCCATTGAAATCAAAGGGTATTTGCTCAGGCCCAAAATATTTCTTTTCCCAAGTGCATGACAAAAGATTGGTCTTTAAAGCCTGGTCTTCATTTTTTAAATATTGTCTTCTATATTTTTGTTATTAAATGTTCCTTATATAAAAATTCAATCATTTCACACATCTTAAAATTAATATTTTACATGGGAAATTTTACATGGTTATAAGAATGACAATTTGAAAATAATAGTAAGTTAGATGTCATAAACAAACAACATCATTCTGATTACAGTCTTGCTTCCTGTCTTGTCCTCCCTATCTCTTTCCCCTAAATTCCAGTATAATTTTAACAATATTCTCACAGACTCCTGGGACCAAATTTTCATTTTGCCTTCATGGAAATATCCTAAGACTAGCATAAGGCCCTATGAATAGAAAAATGTCTGTGAATATTGAATAGAAAAAAATATCTTTTCTTACCAGTATTTTTTGACCATCATTCTATAGAATTTAAAGTAAACTATATCCTTGCTATTATAATAAATATTAATAATATGTAGTTCTTATACAGCGCTTAAAAATCTGTAACATGATCACAAATTTGAAAGGTTAGTATTTCCTATTGAAGTTTGATTTTTTTCAGCCATTTCTGTCAAAACCCATTGCTTTCATCCCTATAAATTCAGTGGGACTTTTCATTATCAGGCTTCTCATTTTTGCTGATGCAAATAATGGCAGGTAGGACTATTAAGGCTATGTCTACACATATTTGGTGAATAACGTTGCTGCCGTCGATGAAGCCTAGGTCTACCCAATCATCGGTGCGTCGATCTGGCAGTAGTGTAGACATACCCCAAGACACAGAGGGATCAGATGGCTTGAATAAGATAGTGACTTTTTTCACAGTCACTTTTCAGCATAGTACTGCACTTTAAACTACTGAAGCAGATGTGATGTAAAGGAATTGGATGTGGTTAGCATAGTCTTCTGCCTCCAGTTTATCTATAACTATAATTCTTCTTACTGTTAATGTTTGTTCCTGTTTTTAGCAAATTGAAAAACGTAGCACTATTTCACAAAATTATATACTGTTTCCCTTTAAGAAATAAAATATATTAGTGTCTATAAATGTTTTTTTCTAGACGTACAATTTAGCCGCAGAAATTACAAAACTGAATTAGTGCATAAATCAAAGAAAATATTTATTTACAGACGTAGAAATATGTTACAGCATTTTAAAGAAAACTGTCATGAACCATTACACAGGTATAAATGGGCAAAATGTTGAACACTTTTAACGTTAGTTACCTTTCAATACTGTCTATTAAAAATACCACTGCTTACAAGGTTGGCGCTATCTACATAGTTTTAATATGATTATTTTTTCAGCATTAAGTAATATACTATGATGCTACACAAAACCTCCCAGCAATGGTACTTAAGACAAGAATTTACAGAAGTAAAAATCTTTTCCTCTGGATTAAGCTGTAAAACTAACATTCAGCAAATCTTTTCCATTCATGCAACTGCACAGTTTGAAATAGCAATCTTAGAGACAAATTGAGGGTGGAAGCCTATGTAGAAAATGATTTTAATAGCTGAATCCGGGATGGTATATAAACAAGTTGAAAAAGCTGAATATTCACTAGCCAAATTAATTTTGACTCACAGCGATATACAACAGAAGTAGGTACTGCAACTTCACTCACTCCCCGTTACCATAAATGATCACTGGATGTTACTGTAGCTCTAGAGAACTATAGCTACAAATGTCTCTCTTTATGGCTATAATATAATTTTAAATGTTTAAAAATGATGGTTTCTGGTACTCAGTTCATTCCTAGGGTAAAGTGATGCTTAGGCTGAATATTATAGCTCTGATTCTAATTTACCCTGAGGTCCCTGGGCAGCTGACAGTGTAAAGGTTCCATAAAATGTTTGTAAATTACATTTACACTGCCAGAATGGTATAAAGGGGCATTAGTGTAAATGGAAATTAGGTCCTAAACACTTACTGGTTCCTCTGTGCTGCAAAGAATACGTAACACAAAATAGTTAGTAAACTTTAAGTGTATGTGACAATGGGAAGCAATTGCATATGGTACGTGTGACAGGCAATAAAGCATCAAGTCCTCTTTAAAATACCAGCATCTCTTCAATGATTTGAATCTAATGTGTCATTAAGAAAGTTAGGAGAATATATTACACAGTACAGTAAACTTGTAGCTTTCAAATGTAAGAATATCAATAGACCCCATCTTAGATGTTTTTGTGCCAGAAAAAAATACTTTCAGGAATAACATCACTGTGTGGAACAGTGTTGACTGTTGAGACTGTGAAATTATTCCTGTAAACACTAAATACAGATAATGGCACATTAAGGAATAATGTAAAAACCTGCTGTGGTACTTTACAGTTCATAGTACCCACTTAATCATGGCTTAGCTGGTGCTGAGCTGATTCAGGGATTGCTTATTCAAACCATCTGTAATACAGAATTATGATATTATTTTAACTACCAGCACAGTTCCCATAATTGATCTACTAAGAGGACATTCTCCAAGATTTCAAAAAGTCATCAGCTCAAATCTTTTAAGCCCTTATTCACTCAGTACTGAGGCAAAACTCCCACTGAATAGATAGGATTTGGATTTATTATTTATTTTTACTGTAAATCAAATAAGAACCACGGGAATGGTGAGCATTGTTCTTAATTTTTGCAGCTATAAAATGGGCATATGATGGAATATTTCTCTCCAGTTTTTAGTAAGTTTAGAGAAAAACAACACAAAGGACAAGTATATCTTTAAAATACTTCCCTGAGGTATTTCAGTGATTACCAGACTATTGGTAGTATTTGGGTTAATATTACTGATTGTAACATTTTGTTTGGGTTTGCTGTGATTGTAACACAAAATGGGCCCCAGTCTACATTCCTTATGTTGAACAATAGTGACTCATAGTAAATAGGCAAAACTCTGCTTTCAGTTAAGCTGGTATAACTCCACTGATTTCAGTGGAATTATCCTGAATTTACACCAGTGTAACTGAGAGGCAAAATGTCATTTTCTCTATTCTCCTATTGACTTAGTTCCCACATGGTCAAACCTGATACACACTCTCCCTCACATCTATTTAATGGATATCTCTCCTTTTTTTTAACTGATCCTTACCTGAAGCCAGTCTGGATACAGTCTCTGGGGCTTCTCCCATTTTCTTCATTGTAAGGTCACCATCAATTACCCTCTACTCCTCCATCACATGCAGCCAGTATCATCAGGTCTAGCCCAAAGCGCATTGGACTATAATGGCAGTCTTTGCATTTACTTCAGTATGCTTTGGATCAGGTACCATGGACAATGGTTGAGAGGACACGACATAAAGTTATCTTTAGAAATGCTGTCAGTTTTGTTCAATGAAACATCAAGTACTGCAGGACAAGCATGGTAGTGCAAGTCACATCTCTGTAGTTCAGTATTTTGAAACATACTGTTTCAGAGCTCCACTTACTTGGATGAGATCTTTCTCCTGGCAACATGTTCTAAATGTGGCTACTTCTAAGTAATCCAGCCAGTAAGACTTTCCTTTTTAACTCTAGATGTGCCTTACGACTCAGCTACAAGACATGTCTCTCTCTTGCATAAAATGTTTTCTATCTTAGTATATCTCATATAAAGATGTGGCTACTTCTTCCCTGTTATGAGTGTCATCTGAACTGGTTCTCTGGAACCGTGAACAGTCCTATCATGAGAACTGGGAACAAGCTGGTACTTTCTTTCGAGAAGAAGCAGTCACACCAGTGGCTAATATATCTTAAGTGTATTAAAACACATTTGAGTATCACATAAGAGAAATAATGAATCCATTTTGTTTGAAAAGAAACATGATTTATTAAGAAATTATATACTGAATTCCCCTACAGCCTCTGTGAGAATGGATTATTCTATCTTCAAGCATGTGGAGAATGCTTGAGAGATTGAGGAATGGAACTATCCTATTGACTGAAAGTGAAACAAAACAATTGATAATCTAATGTAAGGTTTCAAATATTGGCAATATATAAAACATTCACCTGTCTGGAATACAGTTTGGATGGGACATTCACTGGCATGTAAACTTTTCCATAAGGTGACAACAAACTGCTTTGAGATAGTAACAGATACAGATGAAATAACTGTGCTAATCTATGGCATCACAGAGAGTGCTTGTTTGAAAAAAGGGATTAACAAGTGGGTTTAATTTATAGTTTATCAATTGATCTGATATTTGACATATTTGCACTTTTTTGCAATTACAGTGAAATAGTGCATGAACACAGCAGAACGATTACTTTGCCTTTCAATATTCTCCCTACTAGTAAACATAATTTATCTTAAACTATGAATATAATGAATAGTAATGAAAAATACCATACAACATGATTGAGCATGTCTTCGATCATAACATGACTGTGTCTGAATTAAGCTATAAACATAGAAATGCAATATCAACTGACTTTAAATATGATAAACAGTAAAACATGCTAATCATAAAAATAGCTTTTACAAATATACATTTGTATACAGTGTCTCTCACGCTTGTTAAATATGTCCTTCATATTATTATCATACAGTACCTTGGCCTTTAAGACATCAAAATTAAAAACAAATAATACCAATAAGTAGCCAGAGAAAAACACATTTACAATCTAAACCATAAAAATCTGACAGTTGTACAGCTTAGAACATATAAGAAATGAAATTTCTAAGGTTTGAACTATAATGTCCATTTTAATAAGTAAAGTGAGTTTTCATACAAATTGAATCAAAGGTGTTGCTAGCCAGTAAGAAACCCCACTTCACATTTCTGTGGGGGAGTGGAAAGGGGAAGTCACAGTTTCTCTTCTCAGCCTCCAAGGGGCTCACACATGACACCTCATCACTTGATCTGTAGAAACTGAAAAATGAAACGTTTGCTTTAGTATGAAAACATGGGCTTTGTTTCAGCAGCACATGGAAAAGGTGTCAGGATAAACTGTAGGGGAAAGGGAACAGGACAGCTTTACTTGCATTACATGGTCAAATCACTCAGTGCAACCATCTGATGTTGCCACTTAATTGATTAAGTTTTTAGGCTAAAAGGAATGTCATGTAACTGCTACAATGGAAAGCCTGTACCACAAATACCCCTAAATTAGAATGCACTACCCAGAATTAACTACACTGATTCAAATCACAACCGAACTCCTTGGTGAAATATACCTCTCATCAGGAGTTTATATTCGTAATAATATAAGGGAAAAGAAGAATGTATCCCAGCTACTTCATGAGATAATGTAGAATGCATTGACTTGCATCATTACATTTATTCTAAATACACTGCATATGGCTCTCTATGTTCTGGGTTTCATTTTCCAACTTTTTCCCATGCCATTTATGTTGATCATTTGCTTTAACACTGGAGGGGGGGGGGAGGGGAGTTCTTATTATCTGGTTCATGAGTCTTTTCACAGTTGCTTTCTAATAGTTTTAATATTATTATTGTGTGCATGCATTAGGCCTGTCCTGTTTATTAAGGATTAGATCTTATTTGCTTTAATTAAATACCATCACTTTTTTGCTTCTATTGTGGCTTTTTCAGCATCACTGTTTTAGAGTGGGAATGTAGTGGAACTTCCGAAGGGCATTATGCCTGCAGATACTTGCCGCTGCAGATACTAGGGTCCTGGTATAAATACCCACTGAAGGTCTTGGGAAGCTTTTCATTGACTTCAAATGGGCATTGGATCAGGACCTATGGAAGCACTGAGCCATAAACAGCTGCAACACCCATTAAAAGAGCACAGCAAGTGCTCCCATCTACAAGGGTTGGAAGACAGAAGTCCACTCAACTGTGCAGAAAATTTTGATAAAAACCAAGAATTTTTCATTTTTGTTGAAATTTAAGCAGAAATTTTTGTGTATTCATTAAAAAAAACAAAATCTGAAAACAATTTTTAAAAAGTTTTTGACAAATAAAACAAACGTTTTGACCAAAATCTGAAAATTTTCAGACAAAAACGGAGTATTTTTCAGCCAACTCTGCTTTACAGCAGAAAAGTTGCAGGTTTTGAGGTTTTCTATTGAAAAATTAAAAAATTGAAAGAAAAGAAGGTGCTTCCTGCAAACATTTTATGTTGTATTGAAAAAACACAATTTTCTGTTGAAAAGATCAGATGCAATTTTTTTGACCAGTCCCACTCCCAACAGCACTGGCCCAAGTCTTCTTAGAGCTGTGGAGCACTTCGGAGACTATACATTTTCACTCCCTCCTTTCTCTCAGGGAGCACCAGCATTCTGGCTGTACCCAGCATAGGTAGCCAGGGCTGTGGTGGAGGGTCCCCATGCCCTCCCATCCTTGTACAAAAGCACCTACCATCTGCTGCTCCGTTTTAGGTTAAAATGATATTTAAAAATATTATTCTCCACACACATAGAGAAGTTTTTCATATCTCCCTATTTTTAGCACTGTATCTCTAGACAGACTTAACTACATGAAAAGGATTTTCAATCCTCCCCTTAAATCAGAGAGAGGCCTAAAGATTGTTAAGTAGGTATTCATCTTGTGAGAGGAAAAAAGCCTGCGGTTCCACTGTGCACCCCATTAGCTCCAGAGACAGTTCTCCTTTTCAAGCCTTTTCTTTAGCTTTGCATCGCTGCTACACCGTGTATGCAAAAGACAATAATTATCCAAGGAAGAAGAGAGACAGATTTTCAAATTATTTATTGAAGCTTTTTCCTTGCCATAAACCTTCCAGGCATTTACCTGTTGCTGGTAATAAAAAGCTTCATTAGGTTACTATTATGAAGCAGTGCTGCTAACCATCTGGATCCAAATTGTGAATGTTGCTTTGCTATCAGTTAGAAACAATGGTAAAAATTCACCAGTCCCACAAGCAAAAAAATCTTGTGTTTTCTTTCAGTACATGGGCTTGTTATTTGTCTCTTGTTTTAAAAGGCTGGGAAGAAAGGTTAAAATGTTAGATATTCAAGCTTCTATTTTCTCCAGAATGACAGTCACCCAGGGCTATGATTAATTTAGTGTAATATAATACTAATTTTATTCTGCTTCTTTCTGCTGAATAGTGTGTAATTTATCTACTGGCTTTATGGTAGCTCTGATGATATCAAAAACACTCATGATGATTAATGTTTTTTTTTTAATCTTTTCATTTCCTTCCAGTTATGTATAAAAAAACCACCTTGACACAATAGAGAGGAAAATGAATTACATTTAAGCAAGCAATATGGCTTTCATTTGGTGTGGTTATATGGGAACATATCAACTCAAAAAGTAAGGTTCAAACATACTGCGTTAAAAATCGGATAACCCAACTGAACATATAGCAGCTGCAGTCATCAATAATATCAGACAAACAGTAAATACTGTCCTAGTTGTGATAACTTCCCTTGGGAAAATGAAAAGTTATGGACTATTTATTCATTCATTTTCCACCTGAAATAATTTGTGTTTGCTATTCTTTTTCTATATTGTTGATTTTTTGAGCATTGGATACTGGAGGAACTCTGGTCAGTCATGTACTGTATCTTAGTTTTCCAGAACTATTGTTGCTCCTGCAGTTCCAATATGAGCCCTCTGGCTTTTGCACATGACCTATCCCGAACCATATCCAATTAATTTAAACTTTACATTGCTATGCTATCTGTTACTACAGAGAATTCTTTCCTGGGTGCTGGCTGGTGAGTCTTGCCCACATGCTCAGGGTTTAACTGATCGCCATATTTGGGGTCGGGAAGGAATTTTCCTCCAGGGAAGATTGGCAGAGGCCCTGGAGGTTTTTCACCTTTCTTTGCAGCGTGGGGCATCGGTCACTTGCTGGAGGATTCTCTGCATCTTGAGGTGTTTAAACCACGATTTGAGGACTTCAATAACTCAGACATAGGTTAGGGGTTTGTTACAGGAGTGGGTGGGTGAGATTCTGTGGCCTGCATTGTGCAGGAGGTCAGACTAGATGATCATAATGGTCCCTTCTGACCTTAAGTCTATGAGTCTATGTACAGATTTGCAAGACCTAAATTAAATGTTAAAGCAAAAATGCATGTCAGAGCTGATTTGCATGGCAGTATATGCTGGCTCCAAAGTTTCTCAAACTATAATCAGCTAAAAACTATGGGATCAATCATAAGGAGTTGAGACTCCATGAGCTTCACTCTGATTCTTCCACGGAGATAGTATTTCATGAGTTAGCCCCTGACCTTCCAGAAAAGATACAGATTCCACTCCCTAAATCCATGAATCTCTGTGAATCTGTCAGAAGCAAGATACACTTGTGTGGAACTTTGCCTTCACACTGTCCTCCTTCTGCTCCTGGTTCTCTGCTACCCTTGAACATTAAGAGCTATGCTACAAAATTGTCTTTCAAGGGGCTTTTTTTGGAAGCAGTCAGCAATAAAATATGATTTATAGCAGCATTGATTGCAGAGCCTGTGTAAGAGCTGCACTGAATCAGTGAATCTGTTGGGTGTAGTGGCCAGCCCCCAACCCCGTTGGGGGCTGTACTGGTCATCTCTTTGTTTCTGTAGCAGAGTAGGTGTTTGTGGTCATTTAGCACTGCTTTACCTCCTGCTCCTCCAGCTCCTTTTTGGTTTGACTTTCTGCTGATGGAGGTCTGGAATCTTGGTTTCTGCTGGCAGAACTGTGAAGAAATCCTGCACTCTTTCTGCACTACCCTACTATGTTGTAACCCACAGGCTTGGGGTGGGGTGGGAGAATACAGTGAGGGGAGAACAGTCAGCATGACCTCTCCATTTCCTTCCAAAAGTGTGGAGTTCCTCTCTGGTATGAGTCCCATAGGTCCGAGGGAAAGGCATGCTGCAGAAGCTGCACTCCCTCTTCTGTGCCCATCCTTCAAGCCTCAACTTGTAAGTGCAAACTTCTCTGTGAATTCATAATCGCTGAACATATGCCTTTGTTTAGAGAGTGTTAAAAGTGTGACATGAGAAAAAGACTGCAAAGATGTTCACAATTAAGCTAATATGGGAGACGTCTTCCACCATCCAGTTAGGCACAATGGGATCATTCAGAAAGTGAATAGATGGTAGGGTTGCCAGGCGTCCAGCTTCTGGTCAAAAAGGGCACCTGACAGTGTCGGGTCAGAAACACTGACTGGATGACAAAAGTCTGGTTACCACTATGGGGTGCTAAAACAGTGGGGACCAAGTAGGTGTCAACCACTGCAGTGCAGCACTTGGCTGCTGAGGGAGCCAGGGGCAGAGTGCTGTGATCATCTCTCAGCCTGGTTTTGCAGGCAGTAGGTGAGTCCTGAGGGATGGGAGGGGAGAAGAAGGGGCAGGCCAACTCAGTTCAGCTCCCTGCCTCTCTCTCACATTCCTGGGCCCCCTCGCTCCAGCCCACAGATCAACCTGCCCAATCTCTGGGGCTTGCTCCCGTCTTCCCAGCAGCAGGTCCCAGGGTGTGAAGCCACCGTCCTCGCTGAGTGGCGGTGACTCGTCTGGTTGCTGCAGGGAATGTGGGGAGTCTTTGGGAGCCCTGCAGGGCTGCAGGGCTCTGGGCAGCTCAGGAAGGCAGCTAAGACCTGGGGGAGTGGTGGACAGTGCTGCTCATGTTGTGGAACAGGCATGCAAGGCTGGGATTGTGTGTTTGTGTTGTGTTGTGTACGCAGGTGGTGGCATGTATGTTGGATTACACCGTGTGTTTTGGTTGTGCTTGGTGTGGTTCTGCTGGGTGTGTGCCATTGCATTGTGTGTACATTTTGTGTCATGCTGTCTGGGTATTTTGTGTTGGGATTGTGTGTTTGTACTGTGTGTATGTTTTGTGTTGTGTGCTTTGTTGTGCTGTGCGTGTATTTGGATTGGGTTTGTGAGGTTGTGCTGCATGTGGTTAGACTGGGCTGTATGTTTCCAGTCAGAAGCTTAAAATCTCTTTTTAGTGGCTCATCTAAATTGCCCCAGCTTCAGAGCCCAGGAATTAGCCTCTGAATAAGGCTCTGAGAGCCCAGCACCTAAACAGCAACTGGGGCAATACAACAAAAATCCAAACCCAAACTAAACACCTGCCCAAGAGGAGAGAGGATGAGCATAGGAAATATCTTTCTCCCCTTAAGATATTTATTTATTTCTGGTGCATTTCAAATGCTGTCCAAAGTTTATTTACTTTTTAAAAAAAGGTACTTTGTGCAAGAAGTAAACAAGCAAAAGGAGAAATGAGAATATAACAATTGCTACCCTATAATACTGCTGCAAACAGAATGGATAAATATGCTGATTATTGCCAACAATTTTAAAGTTTAATCTGTTTAAAATTAATATGCAAAGACATATGACACTGTTTTTTGTTTGGCTGGGATGTTTCCCAGGTTTTCTGAAGTCTGATTTTTTTTTTATAGACAAGGTGGATAATATGAGGCTTTTAAAAATTATTTTTGTATCCACACGCAAGTTATAATACACAAACTTTCAGAACAAGGAAAATTGCTTCTTAAGGTAATGCTGTGAATTCACATCAGAAAGCCTGGCTTATTATAATCATGATTTATTAGTGAAATTTCTACAAGGAAGGAGGAGTGGGAAAGGCACACCAAGGTATCAAAGTTGTGACTGGAGGTAAATAGCTTGTAATAATATATTTTAGAAAATGCGACTAATGAAATCACAGAATAAATATATAGAGGAAGGGACAAATGCATTCCCTTGGCTGTGAAGTTATTGAATAGTCAGGGCTAGAGAATGCATAGACTGGGGGTGGGTGGACATTGCCTTAGATTTCTTGTCTAGCAATAAATCGTTATGGAGCCCAGTCTGCAAACACATCTATGCATGTGAATAACTTTGGAGCCATTACAGTCTATTAATAAATAATCCTATTGACTTTAAATTGACTTCAATGAGATCGCTGACATCATTAAGAAGTAGTCTGATGAAATTTGTTGGCATCCTTTCATCTATGAGAGACGGTGGTGATTGCAGCCTATGATGTAAATGGTTTGTCTGATGTGACTGAATAGTCCAGGCAGAGATTTGCATGATCTTTGGTAGTTATTGCAAACGTATGTATCTTGGTTGGGAGCAGCTTGCTTCCTACAGACTCTTTTCTCTTAAAGCTGTAGGCGCCAGCTCCAGTCATGGACTTTGATATCTTGATGGAGACAACGGCGCTACTTGTTACAATCACTTGCCAAGATTTTCCATTGGTCAGGATCAATTTCAAATTCCCTCATATCTTGCTTGTGTGTCTTTATAGTGAAGCTTGGGACATCCTTTTGTTCTTGTTCCCTCTGACAGCTCCCCAGGTAGCATGTCCTTGGGTATGTGTCTGTCTTCCAATCTATTCAGATGGCCCAGACATTGCAGTCATCCTTGCTTGAGCAGAGCCGTGACCCTTGGTAAATTTGCCCTTTGAAGAACCTCTACGCTGGTGACTTTATCTTGTCATTTGGTGCTGAGTATGCGGTGTAACCAATGTAGGTGGAAACTGTTCAACCTTTTCTTCTGAGGAGCATAAGTTGTCCATGTTTCCCCACCATACATGAGAGTGCTGAGGATGCAAGTTGGGTACACTATCATTTTGGTCTTGATGATACGCTTTGAGTTGTTCCATGCTCTTTTAGTTAGTCTGCTAAAGGTGGTGGCAGCTTTTCCAATGCGAACATTTAGTTCTTCATCCAGTAAAAGGTTGGTGGTCACTGTAGAACCAAAATAGCTGAGCTTTTGGACTTCTAGCTGGTTTGCATTTAAGGTGACTGAAGGATCTTATGGAACCCCCTGTCCTAATACAACTGTTTTCTTGTTGCTGACAGTGAGAGCAAACGCCTGGCAAGCACTTGAAAGGCAGACCATGAGTTCTTGTAGATCTTCATTGTGGGCTATGAGAGCAGCATCATCAGCAAATAGAAGTTCCCTGATTTGCACCTTTTTGACTTTGGTCTTTGATCCCATCTGATCTTATATGGAGATACTCTCCAGCTTCTGTGTCCTTAAAGGCACAGTTCAAGAGTACAGAGGAAAAGATTCCAAAGAGTGTAGGGGCAAGAACACATGACATAGGGTTTTCAGGATCAGGTCCTTAAACATGTTTCTCTCAGTTTTAACTTTCCCTTTTCAAAATATTGGAAGCAATTACAGCTTGTTTAGTAACAATAAAATGCCAGTTTTGGTTTTAAAGGGGAGAGACCAGTGAGCCGGGGGGGGGGGGCGGGAGAGGAGTGAGTGGAGGGTGGTGGTGGGAAGGGGTGGGGCAGGGGGCAGGGCCTCAGGGGAGGGGGCATAGCAGTGGTGTCCGGTTTTTAGAAATTGGAAAATTCACAACCCTAGTAAAGGGATATCCTGTAGTGTGCAGATGTTGGGAAATTTATTGTATGTTCTCCCCTAAATCACTGCCCGGGATGAATGTTTCTAACAAGCACGGCACAAAGTTCACCTGCTGAAATACTACAGCAATTTTTTTTGCATTATCATGGTGATACATATTTAGAAATAAGTAGCATAGGCAGATAAATGGATATACATGTGAGGTATTCAGTAGTTTAAGACAAAAATGAGGTGCAAATCCTCAGATATCAGGGCCTTCCAAGTATCCTTGCTTAAATCCTAATCTTACTCTTTCCCTATCATGGATAGGGTCCACGTGCTGGGTCCACATCCTCAGACTCCATTGTTCTCCCCTCCAGGAAAACATAGCTTATTTCTTTTTTTCCTTCTTAAATAAATGTTACCAATTATGAAATGTGTTGTATTAACAGCCCTGGAATCTGAAGACCTAGGCCTATCTACAGATCACATCTACATCATCAATTTAACCCTAATCTAACCATGAATAGTCCAGAAACTCCACTCCTCCAGCCCCTAAAGCAGAAAAAAAAAAACCAGGGCACAAGCATGCTACAATGAATTGAGCTGCTACTCTATTTATTTGTAGGGTCTCACACTCCGGTGCAAGACTGTAGGTAGACAAAATGGATAATCCTTCTCTCACCACCAGCACATTTGCCTCACGAACACTTTGTAGGTAGAACCCATGTGCCTTTTTTTCTAAAGTTACATTTAAAAATGGGAAAATGCCAGTTCCTAATAGAACAAACATCTCAAACATATCTGACTCTATTCATAATTTTCAATCTATAATTTTCTTCAAAGTTAAAGTGAATTTGAAATTAGGCAAAACACATTTGGGCATTACTAATTATCACTGTTTATGATTAAGGCTACTTTTTAGTCACAGGTATTTTTAGTAAAAGTCATGGACGGGTCACAGGAAATAAACAAAAATTCACAGCCCATGACCTGTCCATGACTTTTACTATATACTCCTGACTAAAACTTCGCGGGGGGGGGGGGGAGAGGAGCAGGGCCAGCGCTTCCATTTAAGCGGCCTAGGCAATCTCCTAGGGCACCAGGATTACTGGGGAGCGGCATTTTGCCGGGGGGGGGCAGGTGGCTCCGGTTGACCTGCTGCAGGCATTTCTGCAGACGATTCGCTGCTCTCGCGGCTCCGGTGGACCTCCCGCAGGCACGACTGTGGCAGCTCCACCGGAGCCATGGACCCGGGGACCCTCTGCAGGCACAACTGCAGCAGGTCAACCAGAGCCGCGGGACCAGAGTGCGGGGCGGCGAAATGGCCGTGCGCCTAGGGCGCTAAAAATACTAGCGCCGGTCCTAGAGAGGAGCTGCCCAGGGGTGCCGCAGATGCTGGTGGGGGGGTGTCCCGGGTGTTGGGAAGGAGAAGTGGGTGGCGGCGCATGGCCTAGGACCCCCATTAGTGCTGGGGGTGGAGGGTTGGTGAGGCTGGCACTCTCCCAATCTGCCTCCATGCCTCCCCCCTCCAAAGCAGCAGCAGAGTTTGGGTGTGGGAGGGAGCAGGGGCACAGGAGGGGGTGAAGCAGGTTCTGGATGGCACTTACCTGGGAACCGCGGTCAATGGGAGCTATGGGGGCAATGCCTACAGGCACATTGGCTGCTGCAGAAGTCACGGAGGTCATGGAAATTCAGAGCATCCATGACTTCCGAGACAAACTTGCAGCCTTATGATTTATACAGAGTCACAGAATCTTGCTTTGCCGGATGCATCAAAAGGCACCTCATGATTACAATGATTACCAATGGGCTAAACAGCATCTTGCCCAGGTATTTAAAGAATACAAAGTCACAAATGAAGTTATCAAGTTTTATTGGTGATTTAATGGGGGTTTTCTATGGATACCATGAACTTTAAAAGCCCAGCTCAGTTGCTGTGAGTAAGAGAATGTGAAAAGATTCGATTACAGGCTCAGTATTGTCATTTGTAACACAGTATGTAGAAAGTGACGGAAGTTTTTAACGTAAAATCTTTTATAGCAAGGTTGTGAGAGAATATTGACTGCATATACTGAATAGGAAGGATTATGCAGTTTGTTAAATATTGATAAAGGAAAATTAAATGAAGAATATGTATTTTCTTTATATTTACCCTCATATGATGAAACCCAATGAACACAGTGTACACTCTGTCAATCATACAGTAAGTAGTGCTGAAAACGCATACAGAGCCCCCTTTCTCTGTTCAGTGAACACAGGCATCATTGCTGCTAAGTGTCAGTACACACAAAATGAGTGTTTTATTCCCTGAGGAAAGCAAACATTTGTCTTTTCAAATCTACTTTTTATATTGAAATGATGTGTTCATTTTACTTCCACGTGGTTGTTCTATTACCAGTCACGAGTAAAAATGAGATAGTGTGAGACCCATCACCATCTTTATCATGAGAACGGCCATACTGGGTCAGACCAATGGTCCATCTATCCCAGTATCCTGTCTGCTGACTGTGACCAGTGCCAGATGCTTCAGAGGGTATGAACAGAACAGGCCCATTATCAAGTGATTCATTACCTTTCATCCAGTCCCAGCATCTGGCAGTCAGAGGCTTAGAGACACTCAGAGCATGGGGTTGCATTCTTAAACATCTTGGACAAAAGCTGGTGATGGACTTGTCCTCCATGCACTTATGTAATTCTTTTTTGAAACCTGTTATACTTTTGGCCTTCACAACATTCCCTGGCAATGAGTTCCAAAGGTTGACTGTGCATTGGGTGAAGTAGTAGTACTTCTTTTTGTTTGTTTAAAACCTGTTGCTATTCAATTTCATCAGGTGACCCACGGGTCTTGTGTTATTTGAAGGGGTCAATAACACTTCCTAATTCACTTTCACTACACCATTCCTCTAGCTTATTACCTCTTAGTCATCTCTTTTCCAAGCTGAACAGTCCCAGTCTTTTTAATCTCTCCTTATGTGGAAGCTGTTCCATATCCTAATCATTTTTATTGCCCTTCTCTGTACTTTTCACCAATCTATCTTTTTTGAGATGAGGCAACCAGAACTACATGCAGTATTCAAGGTAGGGGCATACCATGGATTTATATAGTGGCATTATGATATTTACTGTCTTCTTATCTAGCCCTTTCCTAATGGTTCCTAACGTATTAGCTTTTTTGACTGCTGCTGCACATTGAACAGATGTTTTCAGACAACTATCCACAGTGACTCCAAGATATCTTTCTTGTGTGGTAACAACTAATTTGGACTCCACCATTTCGTATGTATAGTTGGGATTATGTTTTCCAATGTGCATTGCTTTGCATTTATCAACACTGAATTTCATCTGCCATTTTGTTGCCCAGTCACCTAGTTTTGTGAGATCCCTTTGTAACTCTTTGCAGTCTGCTTTGGACTTAACTATCTTGAGTAATTTTTGTATCATCTGAAAGCTTGGCCACTGTTTACCCCTTTTTCCAGATCCCTTATGAATATGTTGAATAGCACTGGTCCCAGTTCTGATCCTTTGAGGACACTGCTATTTACCACTCTCCAGTCTAAAAAGCTGACCATTTATTCCTACCATTTGTTTCCTGATTTTTAAGAAGAAACTGATCCATGAGAGAACCTTCCCCTTTATCTCATGGTAGCTTACTTTGCTTAAGAGCCTTTGGTGAGGAACCTTGTCAAAGACTTTCTGAAAGTCCAAGTACATTATATCCACTGAATCACCCTTGCCCATGTTTGTTGATCCCCCTCAGAGAATTTTAATAGATTAGTGAGGCATGACTTCCCTTCACAAAAGCCATGTTGACTCTTCCCCACCAAATCATGTTCATCTATGTGTCTGATAATTCTGTTCTTTAGTATACTTTCAACCAGTTTGCTTGGAATTGAAGTTAGGCTTACTGACCTGGAATTGTCAGGGTAGTTCCTGGTGCCTTTTTTAAAAATGGCATTTTGTTAGCTATCCTCTTGGCATCTGGTTTAGCAATAGGGATATTATTTTCCATCCATTTGCACACAGAAATATTTTAGCAAATGGTATCTTAACATAGTTGCTGAAAAGAAACTTCCACACTATGAAAACTTCCACAGTTACAAAACCCTAAGCAGTAGTTTGGTGATCTAAACTTCAGGTTCGAAATAGTGTATCCAGTTCCCTGGGAAAACAGATTTATGGTCAGCTCAGTCCTCATGTTTCCCAGCTATCTACCATGCAATTTGCTGCCTGTGGCTCTTTCGCATTATACCTTAATAACTGAGGCCTGGTCTCTTTTGTATAGATCCTGTGGTTCTTTATATCGATATAGGGGTTTGCCCCATTGTCTTTGGCCAATTTTTCTGGTAGCTAGTAAATATCTTTGGCAATACACATGAGATTTAGGCCTGCATTTCATTTAGTTATGATGTCTAAATAGTTTCTATAGTTATTTTTGAGTCATCTCTTTCTTTATGTCTGAATGCACTAATTATGAGCCAGATCCTTTGGCTAGTATAAATTGACATATCTCTATTGACTTCAGGGCAGCTAGACTAGCTGAGGATCTGGCCCACAGTCTAGAAAACATAGGTTTGTGTTTTACTACTTGTGATATAGCAACATAATGTACATAAATTACTACATTTTTCTATTCATTTTTTTTATTCAGAAATAGGTTGTTTTTTTTTCTTGAGAAGAGTGAAGTCAAGAAGCAGGAGACATGAGTTCATCTGGCAGAGACCAAAATCAGTGCTGTATGGGCTCAATTCTGCAATGTGCTAACTAAGTGCCCTCAACTCCCTCTGAAACAAATTGAAGTGAAGAATGCTCTGTATGTGCCAGGATTCAGGTCTATGGATCTGCACATGCCAGGATCCAGCTCTACGGAGCAGTAACTGTGCAGATGCCCCTGTGTTTCTTGAACCCCAAACATGAGCAAATATGCCAGATGCTGAGAGGTGCTTTGACTTGCACTGAAGGCAATGGTAATCCCATTTCAGCACCTCTCAGGATCTGGCCCAGCCAGCTCACTTTTAAGCATGAGTTCTGATAATGCTAATGGTGCAGATGAGATGTTTTGGGGATTCAGAATGCTGTCAAAAAGTTGTAAAAGAAAATTTTAGCTGTTATAACCCTGCTTGATATGTGGAGTGGGGATTCCCCAGTGTGAACTGGTATCCAATTAGCATTAATACTAAGGCAAGAACTCCTGCCCTACCAGTGCCAAGGGAGCAGGACTGAATGGAGGGCTTAAACTTTAAAGAATTGCTGAAAATCCTACTCTAAGGCCACTCAACATGACTAAGCTTTTAATTTTATTTTTTAATGTTTGACTAATATATGGCTTAGGAAAGTGAAAGACTAAGAGAACTCGTTTTAATTAAGGGAATGTAACGGGGTGAGCACCCGCTCCAGCCCTGAAGGGGTTGGAAAAGCACTGAAGAGGGGCTGGGGAAGGGAGAAAAACTCTGGCTGATTGGGGGAAGTGGGTGCAGCTGGGGCCACACCCCAAACAGACTAACTGGGCCTTATAAGAAGGCCAGGGCAGCTAGAATCTCAGGACTCTCTCTGCTTGTAGAGAGAGAAGGGCCTGGCTGCTAGGGAGTTGAGTGGGGGTATAGGAGTGGAGCAGGGCTGGGGGGATGGCTAGAGGAGCTGGGGAGCTTTAGCCAAGGAAAACCCCAGGCTGTGGGCCTAACTGAGGTCATAAGACCAGTACTGGGGCTGCAGAGGGGTAGCCCAGCTATAGAGAGAGGCAGCAGGTCCAACCCAACCTTGCCTGTGATGAGTGGTGTATACTGCAGTTTGCCCCAGAGAATGGGTCTAGATGGTGACTGGTAGTAGCCTTACACTGAAGTGAGGTGGGGTTAGTGGGTGGGGGTTCCCCTGGGTGGGGAGACCCAGAACCTGAGTGTATGGGGGTATTGTTAAGGGGGCAGTGACCCAGAGAAAGGGGCACCAGGGTCTTGGGAGGGACATGGGAGCCAGTGGTAAGGCAGATTACCAGCCTGCAGGGGGCACTCCAGGATGCTGGAAGAGCTAATTCCCATGGATGACCAGCAGGAGGCGCCACAGGGCTGAGTCCACTCCCTTACAAGGAACTTGCCTAGTTTTGTTCAAAACTGAGGAAGGAAAGGAAATGTAGCCAATAGTAGACATTGTAGGTAATGTAAAGAGCAAGGCAAAACCAAACGGTAGGAGAAGAAAACGGGTGTTATTGGGAACAAGTAGTTGAAAGAGTATGGAATGATGTTACAGAGTCCACGATCGGCCTAGGGGAAAGGAGAAGGAATGAATGGGGAGGAAGAGGGATGGGACAGTAATGAGTAATAGGAAGGTATTGCAAGTGGTAGTGATATGGTCCTGAATGAGGGCAAATGAGAAAAAAAAAAGGACGTGGATTGTTTTGACACTTGCCTTAGAAAAGGGTGGGTTTGAGAGTGTCATCCTTGTGGACAGAAAAGAGAATTAATGGCATGAAAGCGCAATCAAGGCTTACCAGAACATTTGGAAATGAGACTAGAAGCAGGATATAATGTAATAGTATGTTTCAAATAGCTTCTCTTAGGCTCTTTCCCCATTAATACCTATTTTACTTGTACATGACAGTGAATAATAGCATCTATCAATTTTATTCTATGAGACTTTCAAGAGACTTTTCTTTTAAAAATAAATGACAAACTGAAGTGCTGGATTAAGGATTTATTGGGCTACCTAAATGTAGAATCACTGGGTGCACTCACTTAACTCTCTGTTCTCACCTTCTTCAGCTCCCTCCTTCACAGTCTGTGTGCCTCCATTCCTCTCTCTTTATTGCAAATGCAGCCTTCTTCCTCTTCCACTCAGTTCTCAGCTTTTGTATCTTATTAATGATGATTTGATTAGCTCTGGCAGTGTGCTAGATATTTTTCAGAATTTAGAATAAAACTTGATCTTTGTAACAGTAGCTACTGGAGTCAGTGTATACTGACCTTTGCCATGTGACATGGGAGTTGACTTTATTATCCTGAACCAGATCAGTACACACCCAAACATACTTGTACTCTAAGAACCCAAACTTGCTCTCATTGAAGTTAATGGTAAAAAATCCCATTGAATTCAATGGGAGCAGGGTTGAGTTCTAAGAGAAATTTTTACTGTCTTCAGTACTTGGACTAGTCATCCATTTATTGTATGACAATACTTCTCTCCTTCAAACACACGTCTTTCAGGAACTGACCCATCTTTCCCTCATAACTAATAATTTCTATAGAGAACTTTACTAGCCAGAACAAAGCATTCTATCTATGGAGGCAGAATGACCCTGCAGGGCATTAGGATTATACTTCCTTAGTGGGAGGAGGAGCAGAATTTGGATCTTATATTTTATGCTCTTTGGAGTAGGGAGTATGTCCTCCTCTGTGTTTAAAAAGTGCTGTGAAAATTTAATGTATGTAATCAATAACAACACACCTGAGGACTGCTGCTGTACATACAGAGTAGTCCAGGTTAAGATGGAATTTAATTGATGTCCAAAACTTTGTTATCTGGCAAGTTGAGCCAGTAATTTTGTTTCCAACAGGTTACTTGGTTTGTATTTAAAGGAATTAGATTGCTACCATTTTAATAATGATTTCCCTTTTCTGAGGTCCCTAAGTGGCTGCACACTCATACATTCAATCTGACTTTCACATTATGGTGTTAGCCAGTCATAAAAACATTTAAATAACATTTATATTTTCTCAGAAAATAAGACCTTTTGGTAAAAATGGGTCAGTAACTGCAGTGTCTTCGGCTATAGAAAGGAATAAAATAATTTATAATTTATTACTTTATACAGAAAAAAGAACAGCTATCTTTTGACTTTTCAGCATTTGCCCCACTTTACTTCCATAAAGATACTCTTTGACTTACAGACATGGTTTGAAGGAGAATGTTCCCTCTGATGGTTTTATTATTCACCATTCTTGACTCTGAAGCATTCTGATAAAGACTGTGAAATGAATGTTTTCCAAGGGAACTAAAACTATTTACTTCCAGAGTCTGGCACACCAGGAAAAGTGTATGCTATATGGTGACTGTTCAACTGCAGTTAAATCAAATAATTACAGGATTGAGTTGATAGGTTTAATCCTTAGTTCAATGCACAGCCCAAGTGGCGTGGCTGTGTCCTTCGGAACTTCTCAGGCCTGGTCTACACTACGCGTTTAAACCGATTTTAGCAGCGTTAAACCGATTTAATGCTGCACCCGTCCACACAACGAGGCCCTTTATATCAATATAAAGGGCTCTTTAAACCAGTTTCTGTACTCCTCCCCAACAAGAGGAGTAGCGCTGAAATCGGTATTACCATATCGGATTAGGGTTAGTGTGGCCGCAAATCGACGGTATTGACCTCCGGGCGGTATCCCACAGTACACCATTGTGACTGCTCTGGACAGCAATCTGAACTCGGATGCACTGGCCAGGTAAACAGGAAAAGCCCCGCGAACTTTTGAATTTCATTTCCTGTTTGCCCAGCGTGGAGCTCTGATCAGCACGAGTGGTGATGCAGTCTCAAATCCAAAAAGAGCTCCAGCATGGACTGTACGGGAGATACTGGATCTGATCGGTGTATGGGGAGACAAATCTGTTCTATCACAGCTCCGTTACAGAAGACGAAATGAGAAAGCATTTAAAAAAATCTCCAGGCTATGATAGACAGAGGCCACAGCACAGTGCTGTGTGACAAGCGTAATGGAAAGCCAAATAATCAAATGGACGCTCATGGAGGGAGGGAGGGGGTACTGAGGACTCCAGCTATCCCACAGTCTCCGAAAAGCATTTGCATTCTTGGCTGAGCTCCCAATGCCTGTAGAGTCAAACACATTGTCCGGAGTGTTTCAGGGTATATGTCATCAATTTACCCCCCCTCCTTCCCCATGAAAGAAAAGGGAAAAAAATTGTTTCTTGACTTTTTTTATACGTCACCCTATGTCTACTGCATGCTGCTGGTAGACACGGTGCTGCAGCAATGAATAGCAGCATCCTCTCCCTTCCCTTCCCCGGTGGCAAATGGTACAATATGACTGCTATCCATCATCATCATCAGCCCGTGAGTGCTCCTGGCTGGCCTCAGGTGAGGTCAGCCAGGGGCACCTGGGTAAAAATAGGAATGACTCCTGGTCATTCCCGGTAGATGGTACAGAACGGCTGGTAATTGTCCTCATCATAGCAACTGGGGGCTGAGTTCCATCAGCCCCCCCTTCATGTCTAAAGAAAATATTCTGTACTGCCTAGACTATCATAGCAGCAGGATGCTGGGCTCCTCTCCCCCACACTATTTAATGTCCTGCCTGGACTATCATAGCAGCTGGAAGCTGCCTCCCCCTCATTTTATCTCACTAAAAAGTCAGTGTTTCTTATTCCTGCATTCTTTATTACTTCATCACACAAATGGGGGACACTGCCACGGTAGCCCAGAAAGGTTGGGGGAGAAGGGAATCAACGGGTGGGGTTGCTGCAAGGGCACCCCTTGTGAATGGCATGCAGCTCATCATTTCTGTGAGATCTGATACGGAGCGGCTGTGCTCTCTAGTTCTCTGATACATTGGTTCTCTAGTACACTTGCCCCATATTCTAGGCAGGACTGATTCTATTTTTAGATAAACCATAAAGGAGGGATTGACTTGGGGAGTCATTCCCATTTTTGTCTTTGCACCCCCGGACGACCTCAGCTAAGGCCAGCCAGGAACACCCATGACAGCAGCAGACGGTACAGAATGACTGATAACCATCATCTCATCGCCAATTTACAATGGCACAGCAGACAGTACAGAACGACTGGTAACCATCTCTGCTACCTTGCAAAGGCAAATGAATGCTGCTGTGTAGCACTGCAGTACCGCCTCTGTCAGCAGCATCCAGTACACATACGGTGACAGTGACAAAAGGCAAAACGGGCTCCATGATTGCCATGCTATGGCGTCTGCCAGGGCAATCCATGGAAAAAGGGCGCAAAATGATTGTCTGCCGTTGCTTTCACAGAGGAAGGAATGAGTGACGACATTTACCCAGAATCACCTGCGACACTGTTTTTGCACCATCATGCATTGGGATCTCAACCCAGAATTTCAAAGGGCGGGGGAGACTGCGGGAACTATGGGATAGCTACGGGATAGCTACCCACAGTGCAACGCTCTGGAAATCGACGCTAGCCTCGGTACATGGATGCACATCGCCGAATTAATGTGCTTAGTGTGGCTGCGTGCACTCGACTTTATACAATCTGTTTTACAAAATCGATTTATGTAAAATCGGAATAAATCCTGTAGTGTAGACGTACCCTCAGTGTTAGGCAGAAACTTCTACTGAAACTGCAGAGCAATAGCATGGTCCCCTGACGCCGCTTCTCCATGTCAGGACTGGAGATACTTTTGTTATACCAATCCCCCTCTACATGAGGATGGGGAAGAACGTCCACAGATAGGTAGCAGAAAAATTCAAAAACATCTTTGGGTCTGATCCAATGCCTAATGAAGTCAACTGAAATACTTACAATGATGTAAATCACGAATAACTCCACTGAAATCAAAGAAGTTACATCAGTGTGAACGTAGTGAGTACAGAATTGGGTCTATTTAAAATCATTTTTCCCTAATATTAGCAAATTATTTAAAGTTTCTGTAATCCTCCTGACTTAAAGTTACAAACTCAGAACTTATTTTTCATGAGCACACAAATCTAGTTTGTAGGATTTTTGCAGTTAAAAAGTGTTCACTGCCTAGTTCTGTACAACACATAGGATTTGCTTCTACTCTCGTTAGTTGCACACCAGTGTATTTCCACTGACTCCTATGAAGTTACTCCTGATTTATATCAGGAGACGAATCAGCAAAATCAGGCCAGTAGTATCAGACATTAAACTCATGTTAAATCAGAAATGTATTTTGCCTATTCAGTCTGGTATTTTGTGTGTGCATCCAAGAAAAATTATTTGCCCTGACCTGACGGTTGGTCTATGCTATGAAAGAGACAAGATGGGTGAGGTAATACCTTTTATTGGATCAACTTCTGTTGGTGAGACAGACAAGCTTTTAAGAAGTTGGTCCAATAAAAGATATTACCTCACCCATCTTGTCCCTCTTATATCCTGGGACCAACATGACTACAACTATACTGCATGCAATAGTTAGACTCATAGACTTTAAGGTCAGAAGGGACCATTATGATCATCCAGTCTGACCTCATGCACAAGGCCACAGAATCTCACCCACCCACTCCTGTAACAAACCCCTAACCTATGCCTGAGTTATTGCAGTCCTCAAATTATGGTTTGAAGACCTCAAGGTGCAGAGAATCCTCCAGCAAGTGACTCATGCCCCATGCTGCAGAGGAAGGCGAAAAACATCCAAGGCCTCTGCCAATCTGCCCTGGAGGAAAATTCCTTCCGACCCCAAATATTGTGATCAGTTAAATCCTGAGCATGTGGGTAAGACTCATCAGCCAGCACCCAGGAAAGAATTCTGTATAGTAACTCGGATCCCACCCCATCTAACATCCCATCACAGACCACTGGGCATACTTACCTGCTGATAATCAAAGATTAACTGCCAAATTAATTGCCAAAATTAAGCTATCCCATCATACCATCCCTTCCATAAACTTATCAAGCTTAGTCTTGAAGCCAGATATGTCTTTTGCCCCCACTACTCCCCTTGGAAGGCTGTTCCAGAACTTCACAGTTGGCCTATGTCATGAGATTATTATATGTCTGAATCAATCTGCCACAGTAACAATTGTGGGTGTAAGAGTAAGATTTTTTTTAAAATCATGTTTTTGGTAGTTTTAAAAATGGGCAATTAAATATTTTCATCTCTTAAAGATTAGAAACCATTTGTTATTTTTTAAAAGCTTAAGGTAAAAATAAAGACCTGTCAAAAAGCCAAAAACAAAGTGTTTCAAGAAACTTACTCGGCAATTATGAATCTGCTGGTGACTACCTGGCAAACTAACAAACAGCATAAGAAGATAACTGAGCTATCCTTCTCAATCACAATCCACTGAAGAGCCAAAAAAGAGCTAGGCACAAGCTATTTAGACAACTCAGCACAGCACAGCAGTAGTCAGAAATGCTTTTACTTATCAAATAGATTATCAAACTATCATCCATGCTAATGTTTCAAAAAAGGCTCATCACTAAAACAGTGTCAGGCTACAGTTCCTGTTAACATTTGGTATACAAGAGTTTTCCCCAAAGCAGGATTTATTTATTGACAGTATAGCTAGTAATTAAGAGTATTTATTTTGGATTGCCATAGCATGGTGTTGGGTTTGGGCAGTTTATTCATACTTTTCAGAAATGGTATAAATACTAGTAGGTTGTACCAAGTTTTTATTACTCTTCTCTGGAAAAAAGTAATTCAACCTTAACTGTAAATGTCTTTTCTCAGAAATAGTGTGTGCGATTTAACCACTGCAGAACACACATGACTTCTGTGACTTCAATGGGACTCGTATACTGGGCCCTATTCTCCATTGCAAGATATCTCCTGATTCTGTTACACATGGGTGGGCTCTTGACTGGAAGCCACTAGTGATGATTACAGCTGTTAACTCTACTGGGTGTTACAAGACACATCCAGCAATTTCATTCAGAGGAACTTACTTCAAAAAGAGATTAGACGCTAAAGGGTCTAATTTTTTTCCTCATTGAATTTCTGGCATTAATTTTATAAACTTAGGGCCTGATGCTACAGTGGTGTAAATCAGCATAGCTCCAATGACTTCAACAGATTACACCACTTGATTGCTCAGAATCTGGCCCACACAGGTTTAAAACAGGAGTAACTTTAGTGTTGTCAAGAGAAGTATAAGTGAATGGAGAATCAGGTTCTGAGAATTCAGACTAGCTCATACCTAATGATCTCTTTGCAGACCATGCTATAATGTAAATGATCGTTGAAAATTCAGGAGGGCCAGGATTGTTAGTATAGTATTTCTGAGAAAAGAAATTAAAAGGCAAGGACAATTTTTTCCATCTTGTTGAAGGGTATGCCTGTTAGTTCCACTGGTGAAGACTTAACATTTTTTCCTCCAACCCAGAAAAAATTAGTTTTATGACATCTTGGGGGTTCCTCCTGACACAGTTTATAATTATCCAGAATACACTACTTGGTAAAGGTGTGTTTTTCATATGTGCATACTGGAAGCAAGTATACATGTGCACAGTTTTGCATGTACACCAGTGAAGACTATGAACTGAAAATAATATGCATCACACATTGAATCAGTAGCACAGTTGGGAATAGAATCAAACAGAACCCTGACTAGAACTGAGTGAATAATTGATTTATGTTTGGTGGCTCAACTGAAAAATCCCCAGATATTTATTTCAGGCTGATCCAGAATAGAATTCTCCAGTTTTTCTCACTGAAAGGAAAACAAAAACAACCCCAAATTGGTCTGGATTGAACTAAATGCATCTTTCACCCAGGAATTTTTTTTTTTTTGGTTTTGCTTCATTTTTGTGTTTACCATTAAAACAATAAATCTAGCTAAATTTCTAAGTAAATCCTTGTTTTTAAATAAGAAGTTGAACAGTTTTGTTTAGAAAATTTTGAAACACAATATTTTGACTTTTCAAAATAATTTAAAAAAAAATTTCCTGGTCAAAACTATTTGAGTTTGACCCAAATTTGTGGTTAATTTTGGTCAATGCAAAATCATGTTTCAGCTAATATATTGTTCATCTGAAAAGTTTTGCCCACTTCTATTCCTGACTTCCAGCTCCCTGCTTGAATCAATCACTAGATCTGAACAATAGAATAGCCCACACTCATATACTCAACCTTTTAAGTCTCTAGAAGCCTGTAGTTCAGGGTGATCAGATAGCAAGTGTAAAAAAATCGGGACATTTGTTTTTCGAGGTAGGGGAAGGGAATAAGACAAGACAAAGCCTTTAATATTGGGACCTTTGGTCACCCTAAGCCCAGGGCTCCCTAACACAGCTCAGCTGACTTAAGTCCCACTAACCCTGCGCTTAAACTGCGGTGCAGACTCACCCAAAGTGGCCATTGACTCTCCCGCCTGCTTTATAACCACCCCAACCCCTGCTGCAGGAGATAGTTGGTTGGGGGGGGGGAAGGAAAAGGGAAACTGCATTACATAGAGGCACCACCTGCCCCTGCTCTCTGTCGCAGCCACCTTGGTGCCCTCCCTGCCTCTGGCTGCTGCAGGCTGCAAGCCCTGGCCAAACACCCTTGTTGGGTCACAGCTGCTGGCAGGCAGAGGCCCGGGCAGGGTGCATGGGGGCAGTGTGGTGGGGGCCGAGGAGCTATTTATCCTGCCGGTGTGCGCAGTTCCTGACACTGAATGGAGCCCACTCACTGCAGGGAGCTGTCTGTGTGGTGAGTGGGGAGCAGAGCTACGCAGTCTGTGGGGCGGGGCAGTGCCAGGGCCCCCTCTAGCTGCCCGGAGACAGGCGGGTGGTGGCTCCCCTAGTGATGCTGTGCCGCCACTCTGGAGTAGGCTTCTCCCCCAGCTCGCAGCCATGCTGGCTCGCTGTGCTTCCCGGGATGGCAGGATCCCAGGACGGCGCTCTCTGGCACTTTGCGCTGCGCACAGGGCCCTGACCCTAAGAGCCAGAAGGGTGGCAAGGTGGGGAGTTCCAGCGGTGCTTACCTGGGGCGGCTCCCAGGAAGCATCCGGCAGGCTCCTCTGGCTCCTGGGGGGTGGGGGGGGGTAAATGCAGCTGGCACCTGCAAGTCCTACCTCCACAGCTCTGATTGGGCAGGAGGGAGCTGGTGCAGCACACACAGACCCCCTCCGCCTCTGTGCCTAGGGGTTGCCAGCACTGCAGGCTCCTGCCGGCAGGCGGGCGCATGGCTGGGAGCCGCCCCAGGAAGTGCCGCCATGCCAGCCCCAGCACTTTGGTGGTGATGGTGAGTGGTACCTGATATCAGGACAAAGGGTGTCCCGACAGATGTGCAGTCGAGACATGGGACAAATGTATTAAAATCAGGACTGTCCCGATAATATCAGGATGTCTGGTCAACCTACTGTAGTTTAGCCGTATAAGTTATGCCTATTGTTTTAAAAAATTGATGTCGTGGAAGAGTTTTGTTGTTGAATACTAAATAGTGGAGCAGGTAAAGAGGGGTAAATATGTGAAAGATGATGGGCAAGTTCTGCCTGTTTAGTATTTTTTCAAATGTGCAATTTTAGGTATCCAGAAAAATAACTGAATTGATAAAGGGTTTAACAGATGTGAAGTGAGTGGTGGAAATTTTGTTGTACAAATTCCTAAAGCTATAGTGGATTTAGATGTTAAAAAAAAATCATGTTACAATCAGTGAGTAACGTGCTTAAAACCCTGCAGTATGCTTAGGAAGTCTACCTCTGAGTAACTGTTGGAAAAATACAGAATGGCAAGGCCTTTCCAATGACTCATTTATACAACAATGTGAACAATAAACGAGTCAACTGTGATACTGCATATATTAAATATAAAAAAGGGCATGTCAGAAAGTTTCTTGCAATTTCTGATTTCATGACATGCTTTTATTACTTTTTCCATTTTTTCAGTCACAGGTTATTAGATTCACTGCAGCTTTAGAAGGTACAACACATTAGTATCTGTCAGGTATGCTTCTGCTAATGACTTTATTAGCTTGCTCAAATATAAATATCATGCACTGATATTCATCAAGTGAACACATTTTTTACACATTTTACCTATTCGTTTGTCTTAGGAATGAAGAACTCCATGTTTTCAGTGCTATTGAGAAAAAGCTCACTGAAGTCCAAAGTGTTCAGTACACCAGGGAAATTGTTCAGCTGTGTTTCTGTAGACATTAAAACATTCAGACTCATCAAAACAAGATTTTGGCCAGCATCACTTCAGCAGATACAATAGTTGAATCTTCTTCTGTGGAAACTAGTACAATGGGGAAATGTGCAATGTATAAAACACATTGCAAGCTACTAATCTTGGATAGCCAAATCCAGTTAACTCTGTTGATTAGAGTGGAATCACTCTGGCTCATTTTGATGCAACTCAGAGCAGAATTTGACTCAATCTTTAAAGCAAATCTGGTATTAGAAATCCAATTCAGATGACTGAAAAGTGCAATACATTAGATAAAATTCATCATGCTTTGCTTGAGATATGTAAATACAGGACTTGGCTACAGCAGTACTTGCTTGTGTAAGATGCGTTTGGTTCAGTAGAATGATTCTTTTATTTCTTTTCAGTACAGTTTATTTTACTACCTAAATATAAGAACATAAAAACTTCCATATTGGGTCAGACCAAAGGTCCATCTAGCTCAGATCCTGTCTTCTGACAGTGGCCAATGCCAGGTGCCCCAGAGGGAATGAACAGAACAGGTAATCATCAAGTGAACCATCACCAGTTGCTCATTCCAGCTGATCCATCAGCTGATCCATCCCAGCTTCTGGCAAATGGAGGCTAGGGACACCATCTCTGCCCATCCTTGCTAATAGCCATTAATGGGCCTGTCCTCCATGAACTTATCTAGTTCATTTTTTTTAACCTTGTTATAGTCTTGGCCTTCACAACATCATCTGGCAAGGAGTTCCACAGGTTGACTGTGTGTGGAAAAAATACGTCCTTTTGTTTGTTTTAAACTTGCTGCCTATTAATTTCATGTGGTGACCCCTAGTTCTTGTGTTATGAGAAGGAGTAAATAACACTTCCTTATCTACTTTCTCCACACCAGTCATGATTTTATAGACCTCCATCATAGCCACCCTTAGTTGTCTCTTTTCCAAGCTGAAAAGTCCCAGTCTTATTAATATCTCCTCATACGGCAGCCATTCCATGCCCCTAATCATTTTTGTTGCCCTTTTCTGAACCTTCTCCAATTCCAATATATCTTTTTTTGAGATGAGGCAACCATATCTTCATGCATCATTCAAGATGTGGGTTTACCATGGATTTATACAGAGGCAATATATTTTCTGTCTCATTAATGATCTGGAGGATGGCATGGACTAGACTCTCAGCAAGTTTGCAGATGACACTAAACTGGGAGGAGTGGTAGATACACTGGAGGGTAGGGATAGGATACAGAGGGACCTAGACAAATTAGAGGATTGGGCCAAAAGAAACCTGATGAGATTCAGAAAGGACAAGTACAGAGTCCTGCACTTAGGACGGAAGAATCCCATGCACTGCTACAGACTAGGGACTGAATAGCTAGGAAGCAGTTCTGCAGAAAAGGACCTAGGGGTTACAGTGTAAGAGAAGCTGAATATGAGTCGACAGTGTGTCCTTGTTGCCAAGAAGGCTAACGGCATTTTGAGCTGTATAGGTAGGGGCATGGCCAGCAGATTGAGGGATGTGATCATTCCCCTCTATTCAACATTGGTGAAGCCTCATCTGGAGTACTGCGTCCAGTTTTGGACTCCACACTACAAGAAGGATGTGGAAAAATTGGAAAAAGAGTCCAGGGGAGGGCAAGAAAAATGATTAGGGGGCTGGAGCACGACTTACGAAGAGAGGCTGAGGGAACTGGGATTGTTTAGTCAGCAGAAGAGGAGAATGGGGAGGGATTTGATAGCTGCTTTCAACTACCTGAAAGGAGGTTCCAAAGAGGATATATCTAGACTGTTGTCAGTGGTAGCAGATGACAGAACAAGGAGTAATGATCTCAAGTTGCAGTGGGGGAGGTTTAGGTTGGATATTAGGAAAAACTTTTTCACTAGGAGGGTGGTGAAGCGCTGGAATGGGTTACCTAGGGACGTGGTGGAATCTCCTTCCTTAGAGGTTTTTAAGGTCGGGCTTGACAAAGCCCTGGCTGGGATGATTTAATTGGGCATTGGTCCTGCTTTGAGCAGGGGTTGGACTAGATAACCTTCTGAGGTCCCCTCCAACTCTGATATTCTATAATTATCTATCCCTTTCTTAATGATTCCCAACATTCTGTTCTGTTTTGACTCTCTGCACACTGAGTGGATGTTTTCAGAGAACTATCCACAATGACTCCAAGATTTCTTTCGTGAGCACTAACAGCTAATTTAGACATTTTATATGTATAGTTAGGATTATGTTTTTCAATGTGCATTATTTTGCATTTGTTGAATATTGCCATTCTTGTAAAAAATGCAAGCAAATTTAAATCTTCTTGTTCCATGCAGATTTGCTATTTTACCAAAAGTAATTCCTTGTTACTTACTAGTAGCGACAAAAAGTATCACAATGGGCCTGATCCAAAGTTAACTGCAGTCATTCTATAAGTTTTGGATCAGGCTCTATAATGCTAGGAAATGTTTGGAATATGTACTTTTTGAAACAGAATTTGTATTTGTAGATACTAATTTGTCAGAAAGCTGAAATTCAGTGGTCAAAATGTGGTCTTGTCTGTATAGTTCAAGATACGTGGTGTGTTCTAATGTTCTGTGATGAAGGCAGAGAAGATGTATTGATATCATCAAATTATATGGCAGAGATTTAATTTTTGCATGATAAAACTGATTGCAGCAAGAAAACTAACCCTAAGCTCTGCATGTTTTAGTTACTGGTGTCTTTTGTCTGACATATTCTCCATCTAAAGACAGTAAAAGCAAGAAAAATGTCAAGAAAATAGACTAGGCTGGATACATACAATACAGAGGGCTATAAAATTGACAATATAGAGAAATTAAATATCTCTGAGGCAAATGTAACAGAAATGTACTTAATAGCTAGGGAATAAATTCTGATCTCAGCTGCGCCGGTGTACATGGGGAATAATGGCATTGAATCTATGCCGGGGTTGGCACCCTTTGGCATGTGGTTAATCTGATTGCGGACCACGAGACATTTTGCTGACATTGACCGCCCACATGCTCGGCCCCACACAGTTCCCTGTGGCTGCGGTTCGTTGTTCCCAGCCAATGGGAGCTGCGAGAAGCAGTGCGGACTGCAGACATGTGCTAGCCACTGTGCCTGTGGATGGTCAATGTAAAGAAAATGTCTCATGGCCTGCTAGCGGATTACCCTGATGGGCACTGTGCTGAAGGTTTCCAACCCTTGATCTATGCAGTTACACAGTGTAAAATCAGTGTGAGATCAGAATCAGGCCCAAAACATTTTCTCTATTTCTTATAGTTCTATAATTCAATAAAAATACATCTCAAAGAAATCACACTAAAGGTCTGACTCACAACTGCACTATTCACATCTTATGCCGATATAACTCCACTTATGTCCATGGATTCATACCAGCATGAAGCAATGGTTATACCATTCTGGAAATTCTGAGGACATACTAGGCTAGACACTGATCTCAGTTATACCAATGTAAATCTGTAGTACTTTAAGTCAGTGGAGTTACTGTAGATCTACACTAGTATAATTGAGATCAAAATCTGGTCTAGTGACTGCATAACTACTGAACCATCATTGTATTATTAGTAACTACTATTAGTTTATGATTATTATTAATGGCATCCAACTTGATGGAGCTATTCTCCTCTGACAATGTAATATAGATGGATTTAAATGCTTTGCTGATTTGGGGCCTAAATCTGTGTAAAAAAAAAATGCACTGTCTTCACCTCATTTTAGCTGGGAAGGTGTTTGGTCAGATCTGCAGGGCTAAGTCCTGGCAGGGGGAGGGAAGCTCTCATGCCCAGATATGCTGGAGCCAAGTTCCTCCTTGTGCCTCCAAGTGCATGTGCAAGTGTGCTGGGGAAGAGGCTTCTCTGCCTTCCATTGGCCAGCCAGGGAAATAATAGGGGGCTGATTGGCTCTCCTGGGCCCTTCCTCAATCAAGAACCTCCACAGGCAGCCAGAGGCCATCTTGTCACCATTGCTGCTCTGCTCGCCATCCCTATAGTTGAGATATAATAAACTGTTTTCATAATGCTGCAGGCCTGATTGCCTGTTTTGAGGATCAGGAAGGAATTTTCACTTATTAGGCCAAATTGCAGAGGTCCAGAGAGGTGGGAGCCCTGTAATCCTGCATTGGACCCGGCTGGTATGTGTCTGGTATCTGAGAGAAGTGGGCAGATAGTGTTTCTCCTTGTGTTCAGTTAATAAAGCTGTAGCATGCATCCTGAAACTGGGCATCCAAAGTTGACACTGAAGGTAGGACAAGAAGTAATGGGTTTAAGGCTCAGCAAGGGAGATTTAGGTTATATATTAGTGTAGACGTGTGGACTCACCCCCGCGGTGCCTCCTGCTGGTGACTTCAGGGAATTAGCTCGGTCCCAGCCCGGAGTGCCCTCTGCAGGCCGGTGATTCACCGGTCCGCTACTGGCCCCCATGTCCCTCCCTGGACCCCGGTGCCGCTTTAACTGGGTCTCCCCTCCCCTCCCAGGGGAACCCTCACCCCACTATCCCCACTTTGCCTCAGTTGTGGCTACTGCCAATCTCTGTTTAGCCCCCGTGCCCTGGGGGAGACTATAGTGTATCAGCCGATCATCATAGGCAACAAGGGGTTTGGACTGGCTGCCTTTACCTACCCACCCTCCGGCTGCCCCTCTGCAAGCCCTGTACCTAGGAGGCCTAGAACCAGCTCTGTAGCCTGGGGAGTTGCTGGCCTAGGGCTTCCCAGCTCCTAAGGCCTTTCCCCAGCCCTGCCTTCCTCTAGATCGGCACGGGTGAGTTTCCAAGCAGCCAGGCCTGTCTCCCTCCCCAGTCAGAGAGATACTGCCTGCCCTTGGCTTCTCTGGTCTTCTTATTAGGCCCTGTGGCTCAGTTTGGGGCATGGCTCCAGCTGCAGCCACTTCCCCAATCAGCCCAGCCTAAAGGCTGCTTTCTCCAGCCCCAGCCCCTTCCCAGGGCTGTTTTTAACCCCTTCAGGGCAGGAGCAGAGGTCCACCCTGCTACAATTAGGCAAAAGTTTCTAACTATAAGGGTAGTTATGCTCTGGAATAGATTTACAAGGGAGGTTGTGGAATCCTCATCATTGGAGGTTTTTAAGACCAGGGTGGACAAACACCTGTCAAGGATGATCTAGGTATACTTGGTTCTGCCCCAGCATGGGGAGATGGACTTGCAGATCTCATGAAGTCCCTTCCAGTCTTACATTTCTGTGATTCTATAATCTAAACTTAATCTGCATTGATTTTGCTTGCTAACATTTCTTTTCAAAATGTGTGTATTATAAATAAATTAGACTAGGATAAATCATCAATTATTTGATTCTTCTTATTCTCTCTCCACAAGGAAATAACTTAGTCCCTGAATTCAAATCTTCTTGATTGCTTGGAAGTCATAACATTAACACTGCACCTTTACAAATATTTTTGTATATGATCTGTTATTCTGATATGTGTAGCAGTAGAAAAGATATTTTCCCCATCTTGATTCTAAATCCCTATTTTTAGGAGATTATAAATTTCAGAAAATTTGCCCTACAAATTGAAATTTGTAATGTTTGTTTCTAGCCACAGGATAAATTTTTGTGTGTGGAAAGTTTGATGAAATCATGTTTGTGAAACTTCTTGTCTTATATTAAAAATTGGTTATATGGGCTTTTGCTTGACTATCTCACAAACAGCTTCATTTTAAAATTAGAAATTTGCTGTGCAACTACTGTTCTTTGAGTTATAATGCCTTTAAGTTCTAAGAAGCTTGGATAACAAATAACAATGGTTAAGTTTTCTTGTTTTGTAATAAGCTGATCTGTCTTGTTTTCACAAAGTAGAACTTGTGTGTCAAGAAGTAGGTTCTTCTACTTCAGAAAAAATAGTTTCTGAATAGGAATAGGACAAATCTTACTAAAAAGCAGTTTATTCAGTCACCCTGCTCTTAAGGGGATCACTGTCTTTCACTTGAGCAGCAGTCAACTGATACGTGAGTCAATTTGAGTCTGAGAGCTAGAGGATGAGTGTGCAAATGAACAAGAAGCAACTTGAATTAGCAAGTCCCACATAACTAAGTTATTCCAGGAAAAAAAAGATAAGGAACAAATACACAGACAAACACACTGAAGATCCACATTTGCAAGATACAAATTGACTTTTCAGACTTCATAAGACTTGACCATAATATTTATATATCTCATCTTCTATTAAATTTATGTCAATTTCTGAAGGCATCTTAACAAAATTAAATATATAATAGAATAGGTGAAATTCATAATGTATGGTACATAATGAACTGCCCATACCATATCATTATAACTCTTGCCCAAGGAGCTGAATATCTGAATGAGAACTGCTGAAGAAAGATACATAGGTCAATTAAACCAAAACAGCCACCCTAAGAATTATCCATTGCTTAGGTATGTCCTCCAGCAATTTTTCATAGCAATTCCTTCTCCCTCACTTCTTTCTAATTGCATGGCTCTTTCACTTCCTCACATAACTAAAGTCAGTGGTGCTTTAAGTTACCACTGGATAGGAACAAATGAAGAAAAACAACATGCTGCCAATACGACGGCAAAGAGCACCAGTAGAGGAATCTACTATATCAGTCACCTGAATCCTGAGATCTAATGGTGAATTTAAGGACACTCATTTATCATTGGTGGAGAAGCAGTAAATAAAGAAAACTAATAGCTTTCATAACTTGAAGTTTCACTGTTCTTGCAAACAGAGTGGCCTCACTGACTGCAACACAGTCGTCAGTTTTCCAGCATTCTACCAGGAAGTTCTAAAATTACTTCTAAATACATAAAATGAACACAGTTGTGCACTGTTTTTACAGTATGAATAGGAGATGAACTAAACCATGGAAGTAATGTCTTTAGTGGGCTTTTCATGGTCTCTCTGCCTCACAACCGAAACTACACTATACTAAGCAATCTGCTTGCCTTGTGGAGCTGGTTGAATTGCTTCGTATTTGTATATTGCATAGGGGAGATAGAGAGGTAAAGTCACCAAATGCAAAGGTATCCATAGAGAATTACATTGTATCCAGTGGTAAAATATAACTTAGGACTTGTATAGCAGCTTTAAATCCATTGATCTCACAACACTTTATAAAAGAGAACAAGTATCATTATTCCCATATAACAGGGGAAAACAGAGGCCCAGAAAGGGGAAGAGTCTTGCTCCAAATAATGTGATTAATAAGCAGGCATGAAAATACAAGGATTTCATAACCACAGCAAATATTGGCTCTGGTTTCCAAGATGTACAACACTCAGCTATTCAGGCCATGCCTACATTAGGGAATCTGAAACCTGATTTAATCAATACAGTGATTAAAACACCAGAAACCACCACTCCTGTCTATACAAGGGCTCTCACTGGCATTAAAACCAATTCCTTTGAACATGTATTAGAACTAGAGCTGGTCAGCAATTTTCCAATAGTTTTCATCAGAAAATTCAGTTTATTCAAAACCAAAAAGTTTTGCAGAAATGTTTTGGTTTTGATTAACTTTTGCCAGGCTTGCTTGGTGGGCTGCAGGGGAGCCTGGGTTTCCCAGGTCTGCAGCTCTGGTGCAGCCCTGCCATGCAGAGCTGGGAGCCTAGAGAGACATGGTTGGAAACAGGGCTCTCAGGGCTTCTAGGTTCCTCACTCTGCAGTGAGGGTCTTCCCAGGCTCCTGGGGATTCAGGGGAAGCCTGGGGAGTCCCTTAGAGGTAGAGAAGCATCAAAGTGTCAACATTTTTGTTAATCTTGACCCTAAAAAATTATTATTGGACTTCCATGGTTATTCATAATAACTGTGTACATAGCCATGGCATATTAATTTCTTACCAGCTCACTGCTGCAATCCTCATCAAAATCCTCCTCTATTCCATCAGTCATCTCTTCTCCATCCCCATCTGCATCTGGCCCTACTTCAACAGGCTCTTCTGTAGAGTTATCTGCATTCTCTGATCTGCATTCCTCTTGGATCAACTCAGCATTATCTTCCATTTGCTTCTTTTGAGCTTCTGTAAGGAAAGCATATCCTGTAGAGATTCAGTAACCTTTTCTGTTGCTCGGAATGAACAATGTTCTCAGGCAGACTTCATGCCTCCATTCTTCAGATGGAGCTAGGTTTATGAAATATGGTATGTTAATATCTACCAGGTAAATATTATCAAATTCCCTGACTCTGAAAGTTACAAAATAAATAATCTGCAACACCAGTGCACTCGGCCAATCAAAGTGAAGGGACCAAATACAGTTACTGGTGCAAAAATAGTTTTGTCCCAGTCATGCAATTCTCTGGACTCTGCTATGTTGTGGGAACCAAGTTTGCATAATCATTGTGCAGTTAGTTATGTATCAACATAAATCCCTGTGCTCTCACTGGATGACAGACGATAATGGCCAATAAGTGTGCAGGGATTTGCATAATCATGGTGTGATTATTTTTCAGTAAGTATACAGTTAATAAATCTTACTAGTCACACTGGTTCCATTACTAAGGGCTGGAGTAGCAGTTGCAGCACCTCCTCATTCTCTCTGTTTGCACTGTGTGCTGGGACAACTGGATCCATTTATGGCCCCTACCTTTGGCTCAAACTCATTGCTGCTTTCCATTCCTGCCAAAGTGGAGTCAACATAAAGACCATTTTCAAGGCACTCGGCTCATGGAAGCTCCCTTGCCTGGTCCACCCTGTTCAGCTCTAGTGTGGGACTTAAGTGATGCAGATGGCCTTGCATTTGTCCTCCGTACCTTGAAGAATTTCACCCAGGCAGCAGAAGTCCACAGCAGGGATGGGAGAGGACTAACAGACTGACTTATAGAGTAGTTGGAGGAGCAGCAGAGCAGGGGACTTGGAGGGACCACAGACTCACTCCTATTCACTTAAGAGAGGTAGCCATGTTAGTCTATATCAGCAAAAAGAACAGGAGTACTTCTGGCACCTTAGAGACTAACACATTTATTTGGGCATAAGTTTTTGTGGGCTAAAACCCACTTCATTGGATGTATGCAGTGGAAAATACAGTAGGAAGATGTGTGTGTATATATACACAGGGAACATGAAAAAATGGTTGTTGCCATACCAACTCTAACGACACTAGTCAATTAAGGGCTATTATCAGCAGGAGAGAGAAATTTTCCCCTACTGTTACTCACACCTTCTTGTCAACTGTTTGAAATGGGCCATCCTGATTATCACTATAAAAGTTTTTTTCTCTCCTGCTGATATGGCAACCCCCATTTTTTCATGTTCTCTGTGTATATACATATCTTCCTACTGTATTTTCCATTGCATGCATCCGATGAAGTGGGTTTTAGCCCATGAAAGCTTATGCTTCAAGTACTCCTGTTCTTTTTGCTATTCATTTTAGGAGCTTATGATGGAAACCTTTATGCACTCAAAATGACAGCAGGTTAGGGGACTATTTGCCTGTAGCTGGGATAGCAATGTCATTTCAGTCTGAAAGTGACAATTCCTATCAGGGATGGAATTTACAAAACAAAAGAGATGGTTCTTTCCCTCTAAACTGACTGTTTTATATTACCAGAAAGCTCATCTCATGTCTTCTAACACAGTGAGTGAATCTGAAATTGGCTGTGAAGTTGTATATCTTTCAGCTTTATGAATACATTATGGTTTCTACTTTAAATTATTGCATGCCATAGCTAGTACTCAAAACTCCTGACACTTATGTATCTCATAATCTTAAGCAAAGACAGCACTAGTTTCTCCCTCTGTGTATCTACACATTTGTTTTCATCTCTTCAGTCCTGTTAGCCTTTGACCCTTCTCCCTCTCAAACTGTACTTGCTAAAGCTTCAGAAAAAATAAGGCTTTGTTTCCTAGGACCTAGCATCTTTACAGAAAGAATCTTGGACTCAAAGAATTAAGGACAATCATAGGCATCCCTCTTTGAAATCAGTGTGGTTGTAGAGATTGCTACTGCAAAATTCAGTCCATGGAGCCGTATAAAATATTTATCACTATAACAGCTTCATAGTTATAACCAGTGATGTTAGCATAAGCTATAGTATCAACCCAATTTCTGCTATGGCATTTGATTTAACAGTCTTTTGGTAAACACTTGTAGTGCTACCCACAAATGGTAACCATCTAAAATCTTTTTCATTTGCTTTAGCATTGCTTCTGCTCTTCTTCATTTCAAGATCTGTGCTAATGAGGAGAATGTCTTGAAAGGCTGGAAATTTCAGAAGACAAACCTTTTGCATAAAATATTAAACAGCATGAACAGGCAATACAAGCTCCTGCTCAGAACGAACAATGGGAATCGTAAAGACAAACAGCAGACAAGAAGCAGTGTTAATCTTTTTTATATGCAGCACTGCATTTTGTCTCATTGCCTTTATGAAAGTCATATCAAACTTTTCCCCTGCTTACTTAATTTAGTGTCTTAAAATTATAAACAGCAAATATAAAGTGAGGGAAATATGATAGAAGTATTCTTAAATCTAACAATCTATTGGATATCTATGTAAAAGGACAGGATATTATAAAATAAGGAGTTTAACTATAGTATATATGTAATAAGAGACAGGAAAAAACACGCTTTGGTCAAGACTTTTAAAAATGGGTGCTAAAGTTATGTTCCTGATATATCTTGATGAGAGTTGTTGGGGAGGCTTAGCACTTTTGAAAATCAGGCCACTTTTTAAAGTGTCTAACTAATAACTTAGGGATAGGCTTTTCAAAGATGCCTAAGGATTTAAGTGTCCAACTCCCATTATATTGGATACCCAAAACTTTTAGGATCTTTTGAAAATCCACACCTCAGAACCTAACTTTAGGCACTTGTTGAAAATCTTGGTCTTTGTATATACAGAAAAAAATACTCTACTGATGCCATCTTACTGAATCAGAGCAGCCAGCCACTGCTCTGTTGTGGCTTCCTGCTCCAAATTTCCACCAACAAATTAGACACACCAAACATCCTAAAAATCATTTTCCTCTGTATAAACTCTAGCTATTGAGCTTGCAGAGTTATTTGTTCTACCAAATAGATCCAAATCTATATATAAAAGCTTCCAAACAAGTATTAGTTATTACGGATACAATTTGCAGCTATCCACAGTATTAAAACACAACATTTATCACATGTAGAGTTTGAGTTTCCAACCTGAGCCCATAACTGAGATTGACAAGTGTGACATCAATTCTTTGTTGAAAGATTAATGTAAAAACACCTCTCTTCTCTCTTGCACTATTTGTATTTAAAGTGAATCTAAAGCCCTTAGGCAAAAGGGAACGTAAACTGTGCACTACTGTAATGGATATAAAACCACAAGACAATCTTTTACCCTCAATTTATCTTTTCTGTTTTCATCCTACTAAAAATTTCAGGGTATTGGTAGCACTAAGAAAAGAACACTAGCGAAATTTGCAAGCTGAGTTTATCCCCTGAGCTTTTACTGGTTAGTCAGTGAATAAGTTCAGTAAAAACATTGAGTTTAGATTCTAACATGTATCATTCCCCTAAAGGAATAACTCCAAGTCCTTAGAATATCCTTCTGAATGGCAATATAAAGTCATGAAAAAAATTAAAATTAAAAAATTCCAACCAAATGTACATGCTCTCCCTCTCTCCCCTTTCTTTTCTTAATAACAAAGTTATGCCGTAATCTTCATCCAGCATGCAGCCAGGAGACACCATGTTCGTACTGGACAATTCTGAGGGGACAAGCGTTTTTTGAAGTGCTTGGAGGAGAGGAAGGTGATCAGGAACAGTCAACATGGATTCACCAAGGGCAAGTCATGCCTGACCAACCTGACTGCCTTTTATGATGAGATAACTGCCCTGTGGATATGAGGAAAGCAGTGGACATGTCATATCTGGGCATTAGCAAAGCTTTTGATACAGTCTCCCACAACAATCTTGCCAGCAAGTTAAAAAAGTATGGAGTGGATGAATTGACTATAAGGTGGATGGAAAGCTGGCTCAATGGTAGTGATCAATGGCACAATGTCTAGTTGGCAGCCGGTATCAAGCAGAGTACCCAGAGGTTGGTCGTGGGACTGGTTTTGTTCAACATCTTTATTAATGATCTGAATGATGGGATGGAATGCACCCTCAGCAAGTTCGTACATGACACTAAGCTGGGGGAAGAGGCAGATACGCTGGAGGATAGGGATAGGGTTCAGAGTGACCTAGACAAATTGGAGGATTGGGCCAAAAGAAATCTGAGGTTCAACAAGGACAAGTGCAGAGTCGTACACTTAGGACAGAAGAATCCCATGCACTGCTACAGGCTGGGGCCCGACTGGCTATGCAGCAGTTCTGCAGAAAAGGACCTGGGGATTACAGTGGATGAGAAGCTGGATATGAGTTAGCAGTGTGCCCTTGTTGCCAAGAAAGCTAACGGCATATTGGGGTGCATTAATAGGAATATTGCAAGCAGATTGAGGGAAGTGATTATTTCCCTCTATTTGGCACTGGTGAGACCACATCTGGAGTATTGCATCCAGTTTTGGGCCCCCCACTACAGAAAGGATGTGGACAAAGAGTCCAGCAGAGGGAAACAAAAATGATCAGGGGGCTGGGGCACATGTCTTATGAGAAGAGGCTGAGGGAACTGGGCTTCTTTAGTCTGCAGAAGAGAAGAGTGAAGGGGGGATTTGATAGCAGCCTTCAACTATCTGAAGGGAGATTCCAAAGAGGATGGAGCTAGGCTGTTCTCAGTGGTGGCAGATGACAGAACAAGGAGCAATGGTCTCAAGTTGCAGTGGAGGAGGTCTACGTTGGATATTAGGAAACACTATTGCACTAGGAGGGTGGTGAAGCACTGGAATGGGTTACCTAAGGATGTGGTGGAATCTCCATCCCTAGAGATTTTAAGGCCTGGCTTGACAAAGCCCTGGCTGGGATGATTCAGTTGGTGTTGGTCCTGCTTTGAGCAGGGGGTTGGACTAGATGACCTCCTGAGGTCTCTTCCAATCCTAATCTTCTATGATTCTATGAAGGGAAGGAATTCTCACATCAGACCATAGAACAGCAATGGAACCATTCTGCAAATCCTTTGTGTCGGCTCCAAGAATCTTTCTCCCCTCCCACCTTTCTGGTAGAAGGAATGGAGCGCAAGGGGACAGGATCTGTATCTCAGTGATTTAAAAATGATTGGGCCAGGCTGTGTATTAGTTATATCTGTGTAAATCCAGAATAATTCCACTGAATTTAATGGAAAATCTGGACCACTGTATCCATTTCCTACCTTCTTATCAAGAAAACTCTGAAGGGTATTCATTGCAGTACTTTGGGAGATATAATAGTATGATTCAATATGAATCAACATTTTCTCTTTGAGCTGATTTATATTCAAATGAGTACATTACAATCCTTATTAGTAAAAGTGCAAATTGGTTCTCAAAGTCCAATGACATGTGGCTTGTTTTGCACATTAATGGATTTTATATAAAAGCTCCCTGAAGTGGGGATATGCCATCTCAGCTCATTTCCGTAGACCAGTGATTCATTTGGGTGCTGTACAATTACATATTCTCTGACTATATCATCACTTTTTATCTAATTTCATTAAAATTTTAATGACCCAAGGTGGGTGGATTAATATCTTATATTGGATCAATTTCTGTTGGTGAGAGAGACAAGCTTGTGAGCTTACACAGAGCTCTTTATTGGGTCTGGGAAATGAGCTCAGAATGTCACAGCTAAATACAGAGTGGAATAGATTGTTTAGCACAAGTAGTTAGCACACTTCAAGGGACCATTCAAGGTGAAGTCATATGTTAACACCTACCTATTCACAGAGTGTGGGATGGGGAATGTTCTAGAGAGTTTCATGGATGTGTGCTGGTTGTTGATTCCATGCATGGTATCATCCAACAATTACAATCCATACTAGATGGAGACCACATCCTGAAAGAAATCTTTCCTGAAACCCCTCTTTTGGCATTCAACTAACCCCCCAACCTCTCCAAGCTCATCATCAGAAGCAAGCTCCCCACAAACCAGGACACACTAACTCAAAGCGGCACCAGACACTGCCAGAACAACAGATGAAAGACCTGTAGACATATCTCTATTCACTATGCTTTTGAATGAACTCACACAGAATAATGATGAAAGATAAAAACCATATCACCTTTGGGTGAACACTTTTGACAAAATGACTCTATGTGTGACCCCTCAATCCTCATTCTCAAAGGAAACCTGTGCAATACCTTCAAAAGATGACCCTGGGAGCATAAATTCATAACTTTGCTAAATACTAAAAATCATGGATTGAACTGGATTTATGGCTTATTACAACAATCTATAACCCACTTAATACCCCCCTCTCCAAATGTCCTCCCCTCCCCTTATTCCTCTATGACTGGAGAGCTGTTAACTGGCCATTTCACCTTTAATGTTTCCTGTAAATATGTGTTATATACTTATGCTAAACAATCTGTTCTTCTTTGTATTTAACACCATGACACTCTCAGTACATTCCTAGACCTGAAGAAGATCTTTGAAAGCTAGTGTCTTTCACCCAAAGAAGTCGGTCCAATAAAAGATATTACCTCACCCACCTTGACTGTCTACTATCCTTGGGACCAACATGGCTACAGCACCACTGCATACTTTAAATTTTAATGTAAAGATAATGAATGCATCTTGTGCACGCTTCTCCTAGAAAGATATATCAAGTTCTATATTTACTATCTGTCACAGATTTGAAAAATAACCTTATTTTTATGGGCCAAATTATGTATTTACACTAGCTAAGGAACTAACCCTATATGTAGGGTTGTTTGTGACTGATTATAACTAGCTTCTAAGTAACAAAGCCTGTGATGTACATACAATATACAGGTGGTTGGTGCAATATGTAAGGAATTAGCTAAGAAAGTACCATTGGCATTGATAGGAATTATGTGGCTAATTTTCAATGCAGCATCATGAAAATATGACTAACTTTCTTATGACATTTCATTACGGCTCTAACAGGGCAATACATAGATCACTAACCTGCAAGCTTGACCACTGAAATTATATGAATGAGGATTTTGGTTATATTGGTAATAGAACAGAATGAGCTTTTGTAAATCTAAAGGCTTGTCTCAAACTGGGGGTAAGCTGGTTCAGAACTAGAACATTTCCTGCTTTACACTGGTGTAGCAGGTCTATGGTGAGGATTCGCCTGGCCTAACTACCTCAATGTAGCTACTGTATATTGAGGCAATATTTTCTAACATAGACAATAGGTAAAATACTTTTGCATGTTCAAGAATATATTTCTCTCTAAAAATTCTTTTCTATAATGCATCTTTGGTTCCTGAAGAGCTAGTTGGATTTTTTTTTTTTTTTGCTACTATAGTATAGAACACATTCTTGAAATTATTTTGTTGTAAGGACCGTGAAAGATATTAAAATCTTATTCTATCAGTCCAAATTGTGGTGTCTTTTACCTTCATTCTGACCCTACATTATGTAGCAAAATGTCTGTAAAGCTTTTATTTTTCTCTGTTTTGTCAGTTGAAATGATAACTATGCCCTGGTTTGTTTAATCTCTTAAAAAGCTGTCTGTGGCTAAAAAATAGCACCTACCTGCTTCAGCCTTCTGCTGTTTTTCAATCTTCTCCAGTCTCCCTAGCAAGGAGTCAATTTTTGTTTTGATTTGGGTTAATTCCTTCTTGATTGTTTGCAACTCATCTGATTTCACTGAGGAAGGAGGGAAAAAAGGCAGAAAACATGAAAGAAATGATTTCACCCCAAAGACGCATCTGAATATATTCTGTCCCTTTCCCTGGTAAATATAGCTCAAAGTACACTTCCTAATATCACTACACTATGATTTCTTTCAGTTCTTTTGGTGAATGAGCATTTAAAACCAATTTTGTCAGTTACAAATGTGGAATCCCAGTAGAATGCATGGTATTAAATCTTGAGTGACAGAAGGTCATGTGGGGGTTGTAGCTCAGTAAATGTTTGCAACAAAACAGTTAAGGCTATATCAGATTCAATCTTGGCAAATGCAAGTAATGTTCAGTGACAATAAACCTATGATGTGACATAGATTCAAATGCAGGGAATGATTCAAACATGACAGGCAATTTACAGCTTAGTAATGGTATTTTGCAGTGCAATTTTCTAATATTATAAAATAATAATAATTATAAAGAGTCCCTCCACAACAGTAGGTATTTTTCAACAAGACTAAATAGTAACAAATGCTGGAGCAGCCATGAACATAATGTTTTGTCCCAGTGAACAACTTTATCGCAAAAGGTGTTGAGTATTATTGCTTGTTAAAGCTTTCAATTCATAGTAACTTCTTGTACTTTTCCCAGCTGCAGATAAAATACAAAAATACTATTTTTGTGATCCAGTCTATGGACTAGCAAGCCAATTGCAATAAATAATGATCTCAAGTGAGATTCCAAAGTGTTTGCTGTACTTTATTTTTCATTTATGTGAACCCTTGCACTCCCTGCTTCCAGGTGGGCTTGTAAGAAGTACTGATCTAACAGGAATGTAATATACGCAATCATATGCCAGCAATGTCCCTCTGCTATGTACATCAGCCAAACAGGACAGTCCCTACATAAAAGGATAATGGACACAAATCAGATATTAGGAATGGCAATATACAAAAACGTGTAGGAGAACACTTCAATCTCCCTGGATACACAATAGCAGATTTAAAGGTAGCCATCCTGCAGCAAAAAAACTTCAGGACCAGACTTCAAAGAAAAACTGCTGAGCTTCAGTTCATCTGCAAATTTGACACCATCAGCTCAGGATTAAACAAAGACTGTGAATGGCTAGCTAACTACAAAAGCAGTTTCTCATCCCTTGGTGTTCACACCTCAACTGCTAGAAGAGGGCATTCTGAATTGGTGACCTGGCTGGAAGGCTGAGTTACTGCCTCCCAAGATGCAGGCCATCACAGTGTTGGAGTGGTTGCTGGCAAGAGGCACTGGAGTCAGGGAAAAGTAGAAGCCCAGCGACCTAACCGCTAGATTACACTACAAGTAAGCCCAGCTCCTGAAAGAACCTATATTTTTTCCAGTTCTAGTATGGATGAAATCTTGCAGAAACTGCTTTTCCTGTAAAAGTCTACTAGGGCATCTGATTTCATGAGATTTCTAACATTTATGTGATGAACCCTCACAAAAACAGCCAATATGATTTTGACATAATTGATTCTGCACCTTAGCCCTGACTTGACTTTGAATTAAAAAAAAAATCAAGCAAAAAAAATGTTGCTCACTAGTAGAGAGATTTGCCACTTAAATAATAAAATTTATTATTTCTGCCTGGATATCTTCCTCATAAACACCATACAATAAGTTGATTACTTTCCTGTCCAAGTCAACAAAATCATGTTGACACCTTTATGATGTGTTGTTTGGACCTGAAAAAAAGGGAAGTAATTCTAACGAGAAATCAAGCGTGAAAGTCTATATACCGTACGCCTGTCTCCTTTTAAAAAACTTTTAATTTCCCCTGTTTATTTTAATGTGTGCTGCACGCAAAAAGAATATTTTTCTGTAATTTATTCAAGCAAGTGAAAGGGATTTTACAACTTTAATTCATATGCAACCATGAGAGAGTTTGAAAATCTAATGCAGAGGTTGCAAAAATGTGGCCTTAGGACTTTTAATAAGGCAGCCTACTGGTCTCTTCAATTTTAAAGCCCAATCCAAAGCTCATTAAAATCATTAGGACCCCTTTAATTGACTTTTGTGGGATTTAGATCATGTCCTAATACACAAGTGTAGGCTTCTGAAGGCCACTTGAATCAAGATGGAGCACTGCATGTTGGGATCTAGAGTCTTTGAGCTGCGCTCCGTATTAAAAATATATGGGTGCTGCAATTTGCTCCATTTTATACACATGTAGCATGGCCCACGGGCTCATAGCAAGTTGCCTATGTGACCCATAATTGGACAAAGTTTAGGTGCCTCGATCTATATTGGGAGCTATTAACATCTTGATTTTTGCCACAATGCACTATTTCCTGGAATGGAATATTTTGGAATGGGGAATGCGGCAGTGTTGTGGTGTAGAAAAAAACCTCAACTAAAATAATTTATCCTCCTGAGGCAAAGCAAACCCAAGAAGCCAATTTATATTAGACGATCAATGAAGACACGTAAAGAATTGCGTGCTCCTATACTAACTTCTCATAATGTACACTACAGCAATGAAAAATGAGGGCAACAGTAGAGATCTGCTTTATCTGCACTTTGATTCCTTACAGAATATCCTTATAGATTCAAGGGCTGGAAAAGAGACCACAAAACAAACGAATGAAACCCAGTCATGCTTAATTCGGAGTTCCCTCCTCTGATAAATCTTAATAAATACATAGATTCTAAACAATGTTAAAGTGAAAAAGAAAATTGTGAGGCATATACTGTTTTTCAAAAATGATACTAGGAGTCTTGGTACATTATTGAGAGGACTGAGCAAATAAAAATAGAACACTAAGGGAGCGGGGGAATATTTAAAGGAGGATACACAAGAGAACAAGACGTGCAGTTTTATTTGTGTCCATCTTCAGAGGAACACGAAGACGAAGCGGGACACCTCCAGAGATACACTCAGAAAACACTTCATGACTGTGATAAAATCATAGAATCTATCATGGAAATGTAGGGCTGGAAGGGACCTCAAGAGGTCATCAAGTCCACCCGCTTGTGCAGAGCCAGGACCAAGTACACCTAGACTACCCCTGACATGTGTTTGTCCAAACTGTTTTTAAAAACTTCCAATGATGGCGACTTAAAAAGTTTCTCCTAATAGCTAACCTAAATCTCCTTGCTGAACCTTAAGCTCATTAATTCTTGTCCTACCTTCTGTGGACCTAGAGAACGATTGATCACCATCTTCTTTATAACAGCCCTTAACATATCAGATCCCCCCTCAGTCTTCTTTTCTCAAGATTAAGCATTCCCAGTTTTTTTTTTTTACTTTCCTCACAGATCAGGTTTTCTAAACCTTTTTTTATTTTTGTTTCTCTCCTCAGGACTCACTCCAGTTGTCCACATCTTTTTCTCCCGTTTTCATTCAGAACTAAACCCAGTACACTGGCAGAAGCTTCACCAGTGCCGAATAGAATGGGACAATTTCCTCCCATGTCTTACATACAACAATCCTGTTAATATACCCCAGAATATTAGCCTTTTTTGCAGCTGCATCACCTTTGTCTCAAATTCAGTTTGTGATCCATGATAACCTCCAGACCCTTTCTAGCAGTGCTATTACCTAGCCATTTATTCCCTATTTTGTAGTTGTGCATGTGATTTTTTTCTTTCCTAAGTGAAATACTTTGCATTTTTTGTTATTGAATTTCATTTTGTTGAAGTCAGATCAATTCTCCAATTTGTCAAGGTTTTTTTGAATTCTTATCCTGTTTTCTAAAGTGCTTGTAACTCCTCCCAGTTTGGTGTCATCTGGATATTTTATAAGCATCCTCTCCACTCCATTATCCAAGTCATTAATGAAAATATTGAATAGTACTACACCCAGAACTCTCCTCTGTGGGACCCCACTAGATGTACTCTCCCAGTTTGACAGTGAACCATTGATAACTACGTTTTCAGTATGGTCTTTCAACCAGCTGAGCACCTACCTTATAGTCATTTCATAACAGATCACATTTCCACAATTTGCTTATGAGAATGTCATACGGGATTGTCAAAAGCCATACTAAAATCAAGATATATCACATCCACTGCTTCCCCCCATCCTCTAGGCCAGTAACCCTGTCAAAGAAGGAAATTAGTTTGGTTTGGCATGATTTGTTCTTCACAAATCCATGTTGACTGTTCCCTATAACCCTATTCTCCTCCAGATGCTTACAAACTGATTGTTTAACAATTTGTTCCAGTATCTTTCCAGGTATCGAAGTTAGGCTGACTGGTCTATAATTCGCTTTGTCCTCTATGTTCCCCCTTTTAAAATACTGATACTATCTTTGTCCTTCTGCATTCTTCTGGGACCTCACCTGACATTATTAAAGATAATTGTTAATGATTCCAAGATTGCTTCAGCTTCTTCCTTAAGTACCTTAGCATGAATTTCATCAGGCCTTGCCAACTTGAATACATCTAACTTATATAAATGTTCTTTAACCTGTTCTTTCCCTACTTTGGTTTGCATTCCTTCCCCCTTGTTGTTAATATTAATTAAGTTGAGTATCTGGTCACCATTAAACTTTTAAGTGAAGACTGAAATAAAATAGGCATCAAACACCTCAGCTTTCTTGGTGTCATTACTTATTAGTTATCCTTCCCCACTAAGTGGAGGACCTACATGTTCCTTCATCTTTCTCTTGCTTCTGATGCATTAAAAAAAATCTCTTCTTATTGCCTTTTATGTCCCTTGCTAGGTGTATCTCATTTTGTGCCTCAGCCTCTCTGATTTTGTCTCTACATGAAGCTAGAAGCTATTCTTCTATACTCCTCCTTAGTCATTTCCACTTTTTGTAGGATTCCTTTTTGATTTTCAGGTCATTAAAGAACTCCTGATGGAGCCATATTGGTTCTTCCTATCTTTCCTTCACGTCCGGATACTTTGCAGTTGTGCCTTTAATATTGTCCTTAAGAAACTGCTAATGCTCCTGAACTCCTTTTCCTCCTTAGATTTTCTTTTATGGGACCTTACTTATCAGTTCTCTAAATTTGTGAAAGTCTGTTTTTTTGAAGTTTATTGTGATCATTCTGCTCACTCCTTTTCTTTAAAATAATGAAATCTACCATTTCAAGATCACTTTAACCCAGTTATCTTCCATCTTCAGATTCACTACCAATTCCTCCCTGTTGGTCAGAATCAAATCTAAAATGGCTGTCTATCTGGTGACTTCTTCAACTTTCTGGAACAAACTGATGTCCCCAATACATTCCAAGAACTTACTGGAAACTTTGTGTTTTCCCATATTACTTTTCTGACAGATGTCTGGGTAGTTAAAGTCCCTCAGTAGAAACATATCTTGTGTTTTGGTTATTTCTTTTATTTGTTCTAGAAATGCCTCATCTACAGCCTCTTCCTGATTTGGTGATTTATAGTAGACCCGTATTATGATATCATGCCTACTTTTTACTCTTTTCAACTTTACCCAGAGACTTTCAACTTGTTTGTCTCCCACTTCCTTCTGGATCTCAGTGGGGGAAAGTGGAAGTCCAGCGACTCAACAACTAGAAGATGCCATAGTCTGACCCCCCTCACAATGCCGAATACACAAGGTGCTGGTTGTATATAGGAATTGTTCTGGACACTGTAGTGGTAGTGGGGAGTAGAACCCCAGGAAGGAGGGTAGTCTCACAGTGAGTGCCATGGATGGGTCATGGTATTTGAGCAATCAAGGATGAACAGTTTGGAGACAGAAATTGAGAAGTTCTGCTCTTTCTATCCATCACCTCATGCTGTCCTTGCACAATCACTCCAATTACCCTGCACGCCCATCTCAGGCTGGGGCAATGCCTGTGGCTCGTTGCTGTACCCCATCATTGCCCAGCACTTCTCTCTAGTTTTATTACAGAAGGCCCAGAATCTGTAGAACATACATTTTCCTGTTAACATGACTGGTTTCTACTATTACCTGTCTCCAGTGGTTCTGTCCTGTACAAGGTACTACACCTATTCTATGACAGACAGTGAGTGTACCCTGCCCTGTCCTGTTTATGCTTTTACACACAAGGACACAATGGTGGCAAAACAGGTATTTCTTTGTGAGCCTCTGTGTCTAGCACCCGGGGATGTATTTTGGCAAACTCCATCACTCTGGGATGGGGTTGTTCAAGCAGGGAAAACCCACTATGTTATCTCATTATTATGATGTCATGTTTGTAAGCCTTTTCCTGTTTTAATTTCCTGTCATGTCTACTGTTGCTGAATTCATGTATTTTTCCTCTCTAGGGGCACTGTTAAGTGGTGTCCAGATCTGCTAAGAGGATCTTTCCTTAGGGCCCTCCATGCCCCCTAGTGCCAGGCTCTCATCCCCCTTTTCCTCTTTTTCCAGTGATGTTCCAGGGGGATTTATCACTCCACAGGAGGGGTAGGGAGAGAGAGATGGGTGCTGAAGAGACATGGGGAGTTAAGTGAATTTCCCAGGGCATGTTTTGGGGGGAGATGATGATGATGAGGGAAGTGGGTCAAGTTTATTTTTCATAAGTCCCTTATCTGAGTGCAACTAACAGACTACTTTGAATATTCTCTGCATGCGCAGCCCTGCTTCTTGAACACCAGCAAGACAGTTTTGCCTGCACTGATCCTGCTTCTGCCCTCCCCTGAAGTCAACAGCAAACAAAATCCTAATGATATCAATGAGAACAAGACTGGGCTCGTAATTCCCACTGAAATCCGTGGGAGAAGGATTGGGCCTCAAACTGCCTACAACAAAAAACCTGACAATGTTGCTTAATTACAGCCTATTTCCTTCATGTATAGCAGGTGCGTGAGCTTCCCGTCAATGGAGGTTTTAAGAACAGGCTAGACAAACACCTGTCAGGGATGGTCTAGTCATACTTAATCCTGCCTCAGTGTGGGGTGACCTCTTGAGGTCCTTTCCGGTCCCTATATTTCTATGATTCTATGAGATGCCAAGGAGATCTCATGGCATTGAAAGCTTGAACAAGCCACTTTTGAGGCAGAGGCAGATGAACATTAGACAAGTGTCAACATTAATTTTTAAATGATCTGTGACTGAAATACCATTGAAAAGATTCCCTCCAAACTTTGCAGAAATGTTTTCCTTGGCTTTCAGAGTAAGTCTGGCAATTTTCAAAGCCAAACTAATTTTTCAAGCAAAGGAATAAAGGGACTAAAACAAGGGGCTGCAATGGAAGATGGTAACAAACTTAACCAGAGAAATCATCATGATAACAGTTACAAAGTGTTTCCCCTTATTAAAGCCAGTTCCAAGATAAGCTAACTGATATAAGCAACTTACATTTGGATCCTGAAGAAGACGCTCCACTAGACGTTGATCGCGATCCCCCTTTCATGGAAAAAACCCCTTTCCCTCTACGAGTGGCTGTCATGGCCACACGAGGGCGCTTCAATGGTATCACTGCACGAGGTGGTGGTGGGACACGACCATGGTAATCAAACAATCTGAGAAAAAATGAGAACAGTTTTACAAATGCTGAGATGTGATTTCATATCCTGGTGACCCTGTCAACTAAATTTTCATGTTATTTTAGAGGAAATTTCTCTTTGAAATCAATCACTTCTTATCACAGTCAAATTAGATTTCAAGGACCTCTGCACATTAAGTGCCATATTTGGATTTCAGTCACAGCCCAGTGTGTATAGCTCTCAGATTTTGTATAATTTAAATGAGGGATGCTTTATGGAGCTCTGTTATTTGCATCATGGAAAATCCATCTCCTGCTCTCTGCAGATCCCCTGCATTTCACTGCGCACAAATAACTGCTGCACGTTTTGTCGTGATGACATTTTGACTCCTTTATTACATGCATGGGTCTAGATTTTAGTTTTCCAACTCCATACTGCACATGCATTAAAGAAGATGAACAGTCCTGAGACCAAACATTGCCTTAAAGAAATATAGCGCAACAGTGTCATGATGCCAAATGATGGATTTCACCACCCATGCAACTGCATAAGGGACATTTCACTGAGAGAGGTGTGCATCCCTCAGAGGAAGGCATTAAAAGAGTGGAACCTGTCTAAGACAGAGTGACATGTATTTGTATTCTTTTTAATAAAAAATAGAATACTTTGAAACCACCAAAACTCCTAGGACTACTTTAATGGATACCCCTGGTGTGGGCCTTCTACATTATGGCAACTATGAATTCAAAAAACTCCCATTTAAGTAAATAAAAATACTCCCTAAGTCCCCACAATGGAGTGTTCCACAACTAAATTCCTTGAATCCTAAGCACAGTGGATCAATACCAATTCACGAATCTGTGCAAAAGTCAGGGAACACGGGGAGAGAGATAAAAAGATGACACAAAGCCTAGGAAACACATATAGAACATAAAAGCTGTGGGCTAGGGAGGGGATAAAAACCTGGAAGATCTAGGCAAAGGGATTTCACCATTTCATTTATATTAACTTGCCCCTTCTTGCAAGTCCCCTTGCAGCTCTATGGTGATCAGTTTCTGGGGGTGGGAAGGAGCAGCAAGGGATGGTGATGAGTGGACACCAAAAGGTGGTCTGAGGTTTCCTGAGCACTGTAATAATGCCCGCAGGCAGAGCTTGGGGGCTAGCTTCTGCTGCTGCTGTTAGGGGAGCCAGGTTGCCAAGGGCTTAGAGGGAGATAAAGGGAGTGGTCAGGAGGTGGAATGCAGGTATAATTTACAAATAGTCCTGGTCTCTGGTGGATCTCAGCATATATATACGTTCTTTGTGCTGAACTTCCTTCCTGTTACTCTGGGACGTGAACACCAAATCCGATGGAACATTGAGGAGGAAAATCTGCTAATAAAAACTCAATTTCCAGTCAACTTTGCAGAAATAGCAGGGAAAGAAATTTGCTGTTTGTGCAGTGCGGCTATATAGTCCCTTCAAACTTCAGTGATATCTAATAATAATATTTATATAGTGCTTCATTTTCAGAGCAACCCTGACACATCTCCTGTGACTGAGTTAGGTAAATATGGGAAAGAGAGGCACAGAAAGAATAAGGACTTACTCAGTGTCAAATATCAAATCAGAACCAGACCCGGAATTAGAACTCAGGTCTCCCAGGAGATATCAGACCCACTTCCACAAACCTCCTCCAGCTGTAGGAACTTCTGAGGCTGGGTAGGGACCTTCCTGCAGCAGGGGGAGGCACTCAGAGGTGGGTCTGATCTCCCTCCACAGAACTGCTATGCAAAGGAAGGACAAGTCAGTCTTGTTTGTTTGTTTGGTGGTTTGAAGGACCCGTGTTCTGTGGCTGGCAATTGGAGGCCATGAGCTTCAAAGGAAGGTTTGAAAGCTCGAAGCCTCTGGTAATTGGCTGAGCCTTAATAGAAGGCGGGGCATTAACTCAGGCCAGGGCTTTATAAAGCCGCGCACAAGAGACCAGGGAGCTTGCAAACAAGGGCTGCTAACAGGGAGTTTTGCAAGGGAGTTCTTCAGGTGAAGGAGGAGCAAATACAGCATCTGTGGGGTAAGTTACTGTCTGTAGTGTGTGTAGGTGTTACTTGCTGTGTGCTGTGTGCTGAGCATGTGTTTGTCAGTCTGTTTGTTTGTGTGGTGGTTTGAAGGACCATGTGCTGTGGCTGGCAGTTGGAGGCCGTGAGCTTCAAAGGAAGGTTTGAAAGCTCGAAGTCTCTGGTAATTGGCTGAGCCTTAATCAGTAGGTGGGGCATTAACTCAGGCCAGGGCTTTATAAAGCTGCGCATAAGCAACCAGGGGCTGCTAACAGGGAGTTTTGCAAGGGAGTTTGGAAGAGGAGTGGGAAGGGAGGGGAGGTCCCTTGTCGGTCCTACCTGTTCCCCTGTAGTCCCCTTCAAATCTGTAATCCAAACCATATTCTAAAACCCCTTTCTTTAAACCACCCTTTCATTAACTAGGAGACAATGCAGGCAGAAGCCCAGCAGCAGAGTGGGGGCTATCCAGTTTATTGCACTGAGTGTAGCATGTATGATTACCTGCCCTATGGGCGGGTGGTGTATGTGTGCAGTGGTGCAAGGAGCTCTTGGCCCTCAGAGACCACGTACGGACTTTGGAGGCCAGGGTGGAGGAACTGGAGGAGCTAAGGGAGGCAGAGAAGTACGTTGATGAGGCTTTCCAGGACACTGTAGAATTGTCCCACCTCCGCTCAGACAGCCTCTGTGCTGTTGAGGAGGAAGAAAGGCCCAGGGAAACAGAGCAGTCAATGGGAGCAGAGGTAAACCTTCCCATAGTTGGGACCCTCCTTTCAGATGGTGCTGGGGTTGCCTCTCGCACTGAGGTTACCTCTCCGGGGGAGGGAACTCCAGTTGCTAGGAAAAGGCAGTTGTTAGTAATGGGAGATTCAATCATTAGAAACATAGATAGATCGGTTTGTGATGACCGGGAGAACCGTATGGTGACTTGCCTGCCTGGTGCGAAGATTGTGGATCTCTCGAGGCATCTAGACAGACCTATGTGTAGTGCTGGGGAGGAGCCGATGGTCGTGGTACATGTAGGTACCGAGAAATAGGGAAGGGTAGGAGGGATGTCCTGGAAGGCAAATTTAGGCTGCTAGGGAAGAGACTGAAATCCAGGACCTCTATGGCGGCATTCTCAGAAATGCTCCCAGTTCCACGCACAGGGCCAGGTAGGCAGGCAGAGCTTCAGAGTCTCAATGCGTGGATGAGACAATGGTGTAGAGAGGAGGGGTTTACGTTCATTAGGAACTGGGGAAACTTTTGGGATGGAGGGAGCCTATACAGGAGAGCTGGGCTCCACCTAAACCAAAGTGGAACCAGACTGCTGGCACTAAACATTAAAAAGGTTGTAGAGCAGTTTTTAAACTAGGAGATGGGGGAAAGACGACTGCTGCAGAGGAGCATGTGGATCGGACACAGATTTCTCTTAGGGGAGAGTCTGATGATAGGGAATCTCCAGGTTATAGTCAGGAACAGAGGACGGAAGAGGATAATGTAAGGGCCGGATCAGATGATAAACAGTCACATAAAAAAGAATCTGGCACATCAGAAAAGGGCAGACAAATAAACAGGGACAAGTTTTTAAAGTGCTTGTACACAAATACTAGAAGTCTAAATAATAAGATGGGTGAACTAGAGTGCCTTTTGATAAAGGAGGATATTGATATAATAGGCATCACAGAAACCTGGTGGACTGAGAGCAATCAATGGGACACAATCATTCCGGGGTACAAAATATATCAGAAGGACAGAACAGGTCATGCAGGGGGAGGAGTGGCACTATATGTGAAAGAAAATGTAGATTCAAATGAAGTAAAAATCTTAAGCGAATCCACATGTTCCATAGAATCGCTATGGATAGAAATTTCATGCTCTAATAAAAATATTATCGACCACCTGACCAGGACAGTAATAGTGATGATGAAATGCTAAGGGAAATTAGAGAGGCTATCAAAATTAAGAACCCAATAAAAGTGGGGGATTTCAATTATCCCCATATTGACTGGGAACATTTCACTTCAGGACGAAATGCAGAGATAAAATTTCTCAATACTTTAAATGACTACTTCATGGAGCAGCTGGTATGGGAACCCACAATGGGACAGGCAACTCTAGATTTAATCCTGAGCGGAGCACAGGAGCTGGTCCACGAGGTAACTATAGCAGGACCGCTTGGAAATAGTGACCATAATACAATAGCATTCAACATCCCTGTGGGGGGAAGAACACCTCAACAGCCCAACACTGTGGCATTTAATTTCAAAAGAGGGAACTATACAAAAATGAGGGGGTTAGTTAAACAAAAGTTAAAAGGTACAGTGACTAAAGTGAAATCCCTGCAAGTTGCATGGGTCCTTTTTAAAAGCACCATAATAGAGGCCCAACTTCAATGTATACCCCAAATTAAGAAACACAGTAAAAGAACTAAAAAGGAGCCACTGTGGCTTAAAAACCATGTAAAAGAAGCAGTGATAGATAAAAAGACTTCCTTTAAAAAGTGGAAGTCAAATCCTAGTGAGGCAAATAGAAAGGAGCACAAACACTGCAGCTTAAGTGCAAGAGTGTAATAAGAAAAGCCAAAGAGGAGTTTGAAGAACAGCTAGCCAAAAACTCCAAAGGTAATAACAAAATGTTTTTTAAGTACATCAGAAGCAGGAAGCCTGCTAAACAACCAGTGGGGCCTCTTGACGATCGAGATACAAAAGGAGCGCTTAAAGACGATAAAGTCATTGCAGAGAAACTAAATGGATTCTTTGCTTCAGTCTTCACTGCTGAGGATGTTAGGGAGATTCCCAAACCTGAGCCGGCTTTTGTAGGTGACAAATCTGAGGAGCTGTCACAGATTGAAGTGTCACTAGAGGAGGTTTTGGAATTAATTGATAAACTCAACATTAACAAGTCACCGGGACCAGATGGCATTCACCCAAGAGTTCTGAAAGAACTCAAATGTGAAGTTGCGGAACTATTAACTAAGGTTTGTAACCTGTCCTTTAAATTGGCTTCGGTACCCAATGACTGGAAGTTAGCTAATGTAACGGCAATATTTAAAAAGGGCTCTAGACGTGATCCCGGCAATTACAGACCGGTAAGTCTAACGTCGGTACTGGGCAAATTAGGCGAAACAATAGTTAAGAATAAAATTGTCAGACACATAGAAAAACATAAACTGTTGAGCAATAGTCAACATGGTTTCTGTGGTTTCTGTAATGGGAAATCGTGTCTTACTAATCTATTAGAGTTCTTTGAAGGGGTCAACAAACATGTGAACAAGGGGGATCCAGTGGACACAGTATACTTAGATTTCCAGAAAGCCTTTGACAAGGTCCCTCACCAAAGGCTCTTACGTAAATTAAGCTGTCATAGGATAAAAGGGAAGGTCCTTTCATGGACTGAGAACTGATTAAAAGACAGGGAACAAAGGGTAGGAATTAATGGTAAATTCTCAGAATGGAGAGGGGTAACTAGTGTTGTTCCTCAAGGGTCAGTCCTAGGACCAATTCTATTTAATTTATTCATAAATGATCTGGAGAAAGGGGTAAACAGTGAGGTGGCAAAGTTTGCAGAGGATACTAAACTACTCAAGATAGTTAAGACCAAAGCAGATTGTGAAGAACTTCAAAAAGACCTCACAAAACTAAGTGATTGGGCAACAAAATGGCAAATGAAATTTAATGTGGATAAATGTAAAGTAATGCACATTGGAAAAAATAACCCCAACTATACATACAATATGATGGGGCCTAATTTAGCTACAACGAGTCAGGAAAAAGATCTTGGAATCATCGTGGATAGTTCTCTGAAGATGTCCACGCAGTGCGCAGAGGTGGTCAAAAAAGCAAACAGGATGTTAGGAATCATTAAAAAGGGGATAGAGAATAAGACTGAGAATATTTTATTACCGTTATATAAATCCATGGTATGCCCACATCTCAAATACTGTGTACAGATGTGGTCTCCTCACCTCAAAAAAGATATTCTAGCACTAGAAAAGGTTCAGAAAAGGGCAACTAAAATGATTAGGGGTTTGGAGAGGGTCCCATATGAGGAAAGATTAAAGAGGCTAGGCCTCTTCAGCTTGTAAAAGAGGAGACTAAGGGGAGGATATGATAGAGGTATATAAAATAATGAGTGATGTGGAGAAAGTGGATAAGGAAAAGTTATTTACATATTCCCATAATACAAGAACTAGGGGTCACCAAATGAAATTAATAGGTAGCAGGTTTAAAACAAATAAAAGGAAGTTCTTCTTCACACAGTGCACAGTCAACTTGGGGAACTCCTTACCAGAGGAGGTTGTGAAGGCTGGGACTATAACAATGTTTAAAAGGGAACTGGATAAATTCATGGTGGCTAAGTCCATAAATGGCTATTAGCCAGGAAGGGTAAAGAATGGTGTCCCTAGCCTCTGTTCATCAGAGGATGGAGATGGATGGCAGGAGAGAGATTACTTGATCATTGCCTATTAGGTTCACTCCCTTTGGGGCACCTGACATTGGCCACTGTCGGTAGACAGATACTGGGCTAGATGGACCTTTGGTCTGACCCGGTACGGCCGTTCTTATGTTCTTATGTTATGTTAAGTCCTGTCCCTCCCCATCCCAGCAGAGACTCACAGCTGGGAGCCCCCTGGCTGAGGTGCTCCCCAAGTCAGGGGATATCGGACCCACCTCCAGAAGTCTCCTCCAGCTGCAGAACCTCCAGGGCTGGAGCTTCCTGCAGCAGGGAGAGGCACTTCGAGGTGGGTCTGATTTCCCCCTGAAAGAGAGCGGCTGTGCAGGGGGAGGACAAGTCCTTTCCCTTCTCAGCCCAGCCAGGACTTGCAACTAGGAAGCCCCCTGGCTGGAGCACTCCCAGAAGCAAGGAAGAGATCAGATTTCACGGGGAAGGACTTATTTCATGGTCTGTAACACATTTTTCACTGCCATGAAATTGGTAAGGCCCTAATTATAAATCATATGACTTGCCATATGGGATCCAACCAGTGCACCACTATCCTGATAGATGGTGACCAGTATACAAAGTTTCAACAGAGGTGTAAGATATATGTAGTGGACTGTTCTAGAATTACCTGTCCACATTGGAATTTTCTACCTAATCTCCAACAGTTAGAATTTGGGTGTGACACAGAGGCTCTTTGGCAAAGTATCCCCCCGTTCTTTGCAAACAACTCTCCCCTCAGACATGACAAACTCACTACATTAAACATGTCTTGCAGGACATTTATCCATAAAGATTAAGGTCTACAGAAAGCTAACTTGTCAAGATTCATAATCATTGTGAGATGTATGCATGGGTAATATTTAAGGAAGAATGTAATTATATTGAAATATGCTTTATGGACTTGGAGTAAGAGATAGTCACCACAAGATCATATGTCCAGCTAATGGCCCATTCAAGGGAGTTGCCCTACCCTGGTTAGCCGGTGATGTAATGCAAAGCTCAGTTGTCTAACTTTGCTTCATCCCAAGACTATGAATGAAAAACAATCAGAGACAACCACAAAAAATCGCAACCCCTTGAAGGCAAAAGAAGGAACATTACACCAGACAACCACCCTATGAATAAAGATAAAAGACACTTTTGGTATCACACAGGGTGGAGAAAGGCACCCTGTATCCTTTCACTGAGAACACATCTTGGGGAGCTGAGATGTTCTCATGAAAAATTGGCTCCTGGCTCCTGTGAAGCTGGCTAGCTCTGTAACAGACTGAACTTTGTAATGGAAAACCTATTATTAGATAAGAAAGGTAACTCTTAATAAGAGTAGACCCAGCTTTGCTTTTTATGATTTTGTTTTGGATCATAACCATTTGTTTCCACCACTCACTCTTGTTTCTAGTTAGCTCTCCATTCTTTCTTAAATATCCCTTTTATTAAAAGTGGTGATTGTTATATAGGAATGGGATTTAAGTTTAAACTGGAGTACACTGCTCCTCTGGGGCAAAGGATCTGGAATTTCTGTGAGTAACCAGTGTCAGGGCAGGGACTGGATACCACAGAGGAATGAATCAAAGGGATTGGAGTACACCGGTTGTTAACCTGCAAGGCAAAGGCCAGAGAAGAGCACTTTAGTGGCTAATAGCCTGGTTGTGTTGGAAAGCTAACTCCAGCCACCACAGGCAAGACCATAGACTGTTTCTTGTTCTTGTCTGAAGAGAAACAGTAAATAGGAGTGCCCAGTTCTACACCATGCTTTCTCTCTCGGCTACTCGCTATTTTGTATACCTCTATCACATTCCCCCTCATTCATCTTTTCTCTAAATTAAACACTCCCAATCTTTTCAATCTGTCTTCATATTTCTTATCTCCAATCATTCTTGTTGCCTTTGTATTACACCTAGATTACTGAATCCTCTATAGAGTTGCAGAAGTCACATAACTTTCATGCTTGCGGAGAATCAGTCACAAAAAAGTACTTTGTGAAATGCTTGTACCATCATAGCAACTCCAATCAAGAAATTCAGAGCAACAAACCAGGGAATGTGAAAACACCACAAATTAACCTCTCTTAGGACAAGGTCACTATACTATTACCAGGGTCTATACTATTACCAGTGGGACTATGATGAAGTGCTGGCTCGCAGTTCCAAATGTCCACCACTTTCAGTGCTGCCTGAGGTGTTAGAGTAATTGAGTAAGGCAGTATTTCCCAAACTTGGGATGCTGCTTGTGTAGGGAAAGCCTCTGGCAGGCCAGGCCGATTTGTTTACCTTCCCCATCCACAGGTCCAGCCAATCATGGCTCCCACTGGCTGTGGTTCACTCTCTGGGCCAATGGGAGATGCTGGAAGTGGTGTGGGTTGGGGGACATACTGGCTGCCACTTCCAGCAGTTCCCATTGGCCTGCAGTGGCAAACCATGGTCAGTGGGAGCTGTGATCAGCCGGATCTGCGGACGCGGCAGGTAAACAAACCAGCCCGCCCCACCAGGGGCTTTCCTGACACAAGCGGCATCCCAAGTTTGGGAAACACTGGAGTAAGGGATGCAAAACAAACAGCCACAAAGGAACCAGCACAGTTGGCCTATTGGATGAAAATGTCTTTGTTTCTAAAATGCTTCCAAGTATAGATTTACAGGACACATTATCCCTTCATTTGTTTTCTCCCTAAAATTTCAGGGCCCAATTCTGTTCCTGCTTTGTTCCCTTTGCCCTGAATAAAGGGGTTCCCCTGCAGGCATAGTGATGGCAGAGCAGTCCCACGCTAGCCTCCTGTGCAGCCGCAGTGTAGGCATGTGCTGGAGGCAGGCTTATAAACAGGAGGGAAGAGGTATAGTGAAAGAGCACAAAAGGCAGCTATGCGAGGTAGCACTTGAGGTAACACTTGGTACTGCTCGGACTCACACCAAGGGATGGGAAGACCCTGGATCAAGAGAGAATTTGGAGGGAACAAAGGTGGCATTAAGACCTCCTCACTCACTGTTGGTCTGTTCTTCGTGCAAGGTGCTGTAAAAAAATGACCCTCCTCTGTTCTGCATACCCTATCTGAAACTATACTGCTGTAATTGCCACAAAATAGTGTATGCAAATAATTACATGATAGCAGATCTCTTCAGCTTTCTAGAGAGAGGCCTGAAAGAACACATTTCTCAGGAGACATTTCACAAATATAAACATCAAGGCAAACACTTTTTCAAACTCTCATACTTAAAGAACTTCCACATCTACAATGTATCCCAGAGAAATCATATTGGGGAGAACTCTGCAGGGATAAGAAACCACAGGCTTTTCTTTTTATATCCTTTAATTTTTCAGTAAAGGAAAAGCTCAAAAAAAGGGCTTTCAGAGAGTCAGGACACCAACAGAACTGCTTAACGTGAAAAAATGGGAGGACATGGGGAGTGGGGGGATGAATCTTCAAAGTTTTCTGTAAATCTCATCCTAAATTGAGTTTATTCCTAGAGTTTTTCCCTCAATATGCAATAAAGATAATTAAATATGAATATTGTGTAAAATTAAAACCCAAACCCTCTCTAAATTAATTATGTGACAGCATTATAAATAAATAGTGAAAACTGTGTAGGATCTGTAGAAATAAAACCGCACGTACCGATTGTAGAAATCATCTCTGTAGTAATCATAATCAAAGATATAACCTCTGTAGAAAGAACACAAACAGCAGTAATGAACTCGCATATAGAAAAATTATTTTCATTAAAATATTTGTGGTATTATTGTAATACTAATTTATTTTCACAATCAAAAACGTTTGAACACTGTTTCCAGCCACCCAAATTTATATAATTGTTAATGCATTAAAAGGATTTAGCACGGTCATTTCTAAATCTGATATGATGCATTTTGCATACTACCATGCTATTGTAGATTTGTGAATGTGAATTATTAACAGTTCCTGCACATAGCAATGAAAGAAGCTGGCAGCACATATGGAAAGAAATTAATACAGCATAACAGCTCTGTGATTAGATGACTATTAGAATAATTCTTAGGGCTCAAATGAGGCTAGGACTCCAAATCTGTGGCCTTCCTCTTCCCTCTTTCTGTGTCCATCTAGGTTATCCATTGTCCTGGGAAAGTCAGAAAACAAGTGCAAGAGTCAAAAATGCCTGTAATTAAGAACAACAGGCAAGGGATGAAAACATTTGACCCATGAGAACATGAGATGGTAGGACAGTTGCTGTCTGACCCTTCTAACTGAAAAAACCCTGAACATATACAAGGAGAAAGAGAAGCAATTCTAGGAAAACAGATGACATATCTTACAAACACTAACTTCTCCCTGAGGTTTGTTTTCATGCCGTTCCTTTAGGTTTTGAAAGGGAAATACATGCCACTTTGAGAGACATGGGAAGAAACTGTCTGGAGGCATAATGACTAAGGAGACATCCAGGGAAATAAATGCAGGTGGGAACTGGAAAGGCCTAGAGAACAACCATGTTTGAGATGGGAAGTGCAAAGTCAATTTAACATGGTCATTCCCGAGTATCCCAGTCACAATAATCACCTCTTGCCACTGTAGCAAGTGTCAGTAATGAAGTCTATCAGAGTGGCCAGAAAAAAGAAGACCGAGGAGCTGGTAAAAGGTCTGCACACAACAAAATGAGCTGCAGGGGATATTTTACTCTCCCAGCTACTGCAGGTAGTCGTCAAGGTCAGGGAAGACAAAACATACATTGCTTCAGCTGCCTGAGAGGATAAACTATTGCAAGTAAGTGGGGGTGAATCTCGTTATGAAGTGAGCCAGGAGAGTAGGAATAAAAGGGAAGAAGATACAGAAATTATCAAAGGAAAAAATAGATGATTTAGACAAGAAACTAGAAAAGGAAAAGGAGAGTGGGCGGGATTTAGAAATGATGAAGAAATAGAAGAAAATGTGTGCAGAAAAAAACAACACTGGAAACATAACAGTAGGTGTTTTATAAGGGATGGCTCTTCCCCATGTAGGATGTGTTTTGGACAATCTTTGTTTGCAGAGCTGATCAGAAAAAAAAAAAAGTCTGCTTAGAAGTCTTGATTTGCTCTGGGTTTCCCATCCAGGGACTCTGGGCCTTGTGTGAAGCTGACTTTGAGCCAGCAGCCATGCAGATGTTGCAGATTTCATTGAACCAGACCTTGGAAGTAGCAGGTCTGACCGAGCTGATTGCGGATCCAGAACTGGCAAGCACTGACTGCACTGATCTGCAGATCTGGCAAGCACTGATTGGAGTGGGGCCAGACATCCTGGGACTGAATCATAGAATCATAGAATATCAGGATTGGAAGGGACCTCAGGAGGTCATCTAGTCCAACCCCCTGCTCAAAGCAGGACCAATGCCCAACTAAATCATCCCAGCCAGGGCTTTGTCAAGCCTGACCTTAAAAACCTCTAAGGAAGGAGATTCCACAACCTCCCTAGGTAACCCATTCCAGTGCTTCACCAGCCTCCTAGTGAAAAAGTTTTTCCTAATATCCAAACTAAACCTCCCCCACTGCAACTTGAGACCATTACTCCTTGTTCTGTCATCTGCCACCACTGACAAGAGTCTAGATCCATCCTCTTTGGAACCCCCTTTCAGGTAGTTGAAAGCAGCTATCAAATCCCCCCTCATTCTTCTCTTCTGCAGACTAAACAATCCCAGTTCCCTCAGTCTCTTCTCATAAGTCATGTGCTCCAGCCCCCTAATAATTTTTGTAGCCCTCCACTGGACTCTCTCCAATTTTTCCACATCCTTCTTGTAATGTGGGGCCCAAATTGGGCACAATATTCCAGATGAGGCCTCACCAATGTTGAATAGAGGGGAATGATCACATCCCTCGATCTGCTGGCAATGCCCCTACTTATACAGCTCAAAATGCCATCAGCCTTCTTGGCAACAAGGGCACACTTCTGACTCATATCCAGCTTCTCATCCACTGTAACCCTTAGGTCCTTTTCTGCAGAACTGCTTCCTAGCCATTCGGTCCCTAGTCTGTAACAGTGAATGGGATTCTTCCGTCCTAAGTGCAGGACTCTGCACTTGTCCTTGTTGAACCTCATCAGGTTTCTTTTGGTCCAGTCCTCTAATTTGTCTGAAGCAGACAGGCTGAACAGAACCACCATTTGGCACCCATTTGACAACTCCTGAGTCTAATCACAAGTGAGTTTAGGTGGGCGAGGGTTGTTTTGTGAATAAAGAATTCTGAACCCCAACAAATTGGTTAATTAATAAGGGAGACTTGAGGGTTGCCCATGCTCCTCAGACACCCTTTAGGTTTTATAATTTCATTTTATTATAAAAATAGATGGTTATCTTGTTTCCCCCCAAATAAAAAGTATCTGTGGTTTCATATTCTTAAAGACTCCTGGTGAGTGCTTGTGAATGGGGAAGAAACAACTATAAAGATGGTGTGTGTGTGTGTGTGTGTGTGTGTGTGTGTGTGTGTGTGTGTGTGTGTGTGTGTGTGTGTGTGTGTGTGTGTGGTTTATATTCCTAAAACCTGGGAGTGGGTAAGTTTTTAGATGAGGGCTCCATCCCAACATTTTAGATAGGATCCTTAGACATATTATTGTACCTGGTCCTTGTTACTGCTAATGACCTAGCAAAGGGCTAGACTCCATCCTCCCCTGCTCCCTTTTGCCACTGAAAAGGGGGATAATGGCAGAAGGAGGAGGAGGAAACAAAGAGGGGAAATAAAATGAAAGCCTGAAACAATGAAAACCAAACCCCAAAACATGCCAGGAGCTCATGCCATGAATTATTCACTCAACCCTAAGGAAAGACCATACACGAGGACTCCAGAGTTCCCTTGTGCAACACAGAGCCAAGTTCCAAGGAGTCTCTTTCTGTGAGGCAGCTACAGGCCAGGGGAGAGAGGGTGTGTTGTGAAGACTGAGGCTCCGTGAGGAGAACTTGTGTGCTGGCCAAAAGCCCCATAAACAGGAGAGCTCAGCAAGCCACAGCAGTGGCCATAATCTAACTGTAAAAGTGCCTCACAACCTGAATATGGATTGAGGGTAGATTTCCTTCTCCCTAGCCCTTGTGATGGCTTTCTGTGCAAATTTATTCAGGCTTTGTACAGAGACCCAGGCCCCACCTTTTACCCATTGTTAGGCAAAACAGCAGCTGTTGGTTTTGCTCCTGAACACCAAGATGTTATCCTTATTTACAATACAGCTAATGCATACACTGTTAAGATGTTTTTCAAGTACTTTGCTGTGGGTAGGGACCATATTGTTTAAGCTCTCTTTTGCAATTAAAGCAAACTACTCTGTAAGGCCTTGGACTAGGTTTTCTAAATGTAACCACCATCTTTTATTTTGTCTTTCAGTCTCTAGCCATTCTACAAGATTAAGGGCACGTGGAAATCAGAGGTAGAAAAGCTATTGTTTTATTTACATCCATTCTCTAGCACAGAGTTTCTCAAACAGGGGTTGCCGCTCGTGTAGGGAAAGCCCCTGGCTGGCCGGGCCAATGTGTTTACCTGCCCGGCCAGGTCCAGCCAATCATGGCTCCCACTGGCCACGGATCGCTGCTCTGGGCCAATGGGAGCTGCTGGAAGTGGTGGCTAGTAAGTCCCTCAGCCCGCGCCACTTCCAGCAGCTCTCATTGGCCCGGAGCAGCAATCCGTGGCCAGTAGGAGCCGCGATCGGCCAGATCTGCGAACAGGGCAGGTAAACACACTGGCCCGGCCTGCCAGGGGCTTTCCCTACACAAGCAGTGACCCCTGTTTGAGAAACCCTGCTCCAGCATAACATTTTTAATTGACTACATGATTAACAGCTAAAATAAGTCTGAAATTAATATTTAATTGCATTATGGTTTTATGTGGAGGACAAAAGATAATTTAATGAGAGAGAGAGAGAAAGAGAGGGGAAAAAGGATAAATTTAATTTAAAAGGCCTGTCCAAAACATCATGAAAACCTGTCACTTGGGGTGAATTTAATTTACCTGCATAAAGACCAGATAACTAGGTTTTACATGGATGAAGTGCAGTGGAGCTGATGTGGCAAAATCCACTCCCACAAACCAAGGCTAAGGCAAAGATTTGAATTTCTGCTCCCGAGGCAGTTGCTGCTCTAGAGTATGGGGATGGACTCATGGCTGCGGTCCCTCTGTACTGCTTGTGTGGGGTGTGATGGGTACTGACTTCTCAGAAATATAGAGTTTTTGGAGCTGGTCAGAAAATTTCCAATGGCACATCTCATCTATTGGAAAATATTGATTTGTCAAAATCCCCACATTTTGCAGGAACATCTTGATTTTATTGACTCTTCTACTGGAAACCCGGAAAAGGGACCTGCCAGGTTTCTTTCCAACTTCCTTACCTCATGGGCTGCTGTAGAGCCCTGAAAGCCCTGGGAGCCCCAGCTCAAGCCAAGACTGTCAGAGAGTCTGGTTTCTTGGTAACCTGCCAGGCAGGCAGCCAGAGGACTGGGAGCCTCATCAATTTCATTTGGAATATGCCAAAAGGGGAATGTTGTTCTGTTTTTTAAAAAGAAAATTGCAGACTCCTCCCATTCCATGGGAAATTTCAAAATTGTGAGTTTTCATTCTGATGTGTAACGAATTGTTTTGAAATTTTGGAATTTCCATTGGAGTGGGAATTCCAGATTCTGACCTAGATGGTATGGGCTCTGCCACGTTCTTCTTTTCCTACATCCATTACCACCATCCACTCTAGCATAGAGAGACCTGCATGGACTTTCTGCCAGTGACTTGCCTTTGCATTGCCCTATCATGTGACTGAGGTCCTGATCTAGAACAGCACTTAAGCCTATCCTTTACTTTAAGCATGCAAGACTTCAGTGGGCTGCTTCATATGCTTAAAGTTAAGGACAGGCTTAAGAGCTTTGCTGGACTGGTGTAGAGGGTACCTTGAGTTGACACTTCACACCTATGTGAATTTCAGCCAGACAGAGTTCCTCATATTATTTTAAATATTCTTTAAATGTTGGCATCTAAAGAGATAGTTTATTTCAATTTAGTGAGTAATCTGAGGTGACCATTCACATCTGTGCTTTTGGGAAAACTGGTTTTACGCAACAAATCAACAATCTGAAAATTCCATTCCTTTGCTCTGTTTCATAGTCATCTGAGCTTGAAATGCAATCTTAATCTCCATGTCTCTGGGTTTGTAAACAAAGAGCTCAATATTCCATTCTTTACGCCATGCCACAAATCTGTAGAAATATAGAGCAACTATTTTGGAATTTCAAAATTAGACAAAAATAATTAAATTGCTAATTGTTGTTGGTGATTGCCTGAGCTCTTAGTTTTGTTGTTTTAAAAAAAAAACTTGTTTAGTTATATCAAAAGATTTTTATACTGTCACACTCTGGTCTTACTGACCAAAATACCACATTGATTGTAATAATCTTTTATTGGGTCCAAAATTTCAACAACTGCAGTAAAATCACACAGAAAGAAGGAGTACATGTTTTTCTCTAGTTTTAATCTTCATCCTGAGAAACACCAGCAGTTGACTTAAAAAGTAGAGGCGTTCTCTGATAGGCTACCCAGGGTTACCTATTTCCATGTCAAGACTGTTTTGTGTACTGTGAGTGAAATTCACCCTAAAATAGAAGGCTCATTCAAGGCCCTTTATGCTAACTAAATCCTACTGCACTGGTGCATGGAGAAAGGTCCAAGTGCAGCATCTGTACAGAGGTCTTTGCACACCCTCCATTTGCTGAAGGATGTTATACACTGGTAGCAGACAGATAAGCAGAGAAGTGCCATTGGGATGGAGCAAAGGAGGCCATTTGATTCACACATCTGGCAATTGAGTAGCTGTAATCACTTGCATACCAGGTATAGGCAACTGCAGATGCTACTTCACTCCATAGGCTGGAACAGTAGAGATGGAGAGGCTACAATGCAGCAATTTGGGCAACCCCCAGAGGGAGGGAATGAATTGCGTTTTACACCCCGCCCTTCCCAACCTGTGATTAGTTTCCTGGAGAAAGCTTGTTTAACTGAGTCTTTGAACAGGGAGCTATGAATGCCATATTATTAAATCCCATGTTTTAAAAACTTATAGTAGCAATACAGTTACCCAAAAATGTCTATGGCACTTTAGGAGTGACATCTATGTGCTATCATCCTCTGTTCTTTGTGGGACATTTCTGGGCACAGACTTAGTCTGCTATCTCATCTCAGAAATGGGGCTCCTCAGCCCACCTGCTCTTAGCCCAAGGACTAACACTGATCCCCCAAGATATTCAGCTACTTAAACACACCCCTGTCACAGAACTCTGCCCCAAAGATGTGAAACTTCTGGTAGACAGTGTAAAGCTACTCTTAGGGGCACACAAGCATAAAACACACACTTCGTCCAGAGTCTAACACATTAATATTCTTTTCCTTAACCACATAGAGCTCAGGAGAGTACGGATCAGACAAAAGAATAAATGTCTTAAACTGCTATGTCCTCACTAGCTTGCCCTTCTTTTGTGAGTCCTTGGGGACCATCTTGGTGCAAAGAAGGCAGGCAAGCAGGTAAGGTGTTCTCAACTCATGCAGAGTGTTACATGTGGGGTGACCTCTCTCACTCATGAAGTCCCTTCCCCACTTTGTGAGACCTTGCTCTCTCCTGCCTCATGCTTGTTCTTTCTGTCTGGCTTCCTCCATTCCTGCATAGCTTGCTATTTAAACTCCTGGCCACCGTTGTTCTGTCTTTTGGATAACTTTCCACAGCTCCTTCCTTCCTCCATCACTTCAGAGGAGTCAGCTACACTGGTTTTCCAAGGATGCTGCTCATTATCCTTTAGGTGTTTGCACTTGAATAGGGTCTTTGAGACCGAAGCACCACCCCCATTGGATCTCTGTCTGGTGTGCTCCTGCTATTGCATCTGTCAGTGATGGTGGATCCACATATATATATAGGCACTCATTATACAGAAGTTTTTCATAATACCACTTCACACTATCAATCAGAATTCATAAGATGTACTGACATAGCCCCAGTTCATCACAGTAAGTTTCTAGCCCACGTGGTTGTCGATAAGAGATTGAAAATATGAACCATGTGTACCTGAGAAGGCTCAAAATTAAAAAGAATCCAAAATGTGTTATTTAAACACCCTCATGATTTTCAAGTCAATTTCATGATTTTGGAGGGAGCTGATTCATGATTTTTCAATGCTTGACAATACTGTAATAATGAGATGACACTATAAGAGACCCATATATTCTCCCCAGCTACAGCCTTAATTGCTCACACTTTTCCATGCCAACAGTCAGTCACAATGATTTAGTCAGTGCTAAACTACAGAACATGAAGCTGCAAATTAGCAGATGACCATTGGCCCAAAGATCAAAGTGACTGCAGGGCTCTTAACCTCTTGAGAGTTATTCCTTAGCAACCAACAAAGTTGTGTAACAGATGCTGCAGGCATTCACTTGTACTGTCTAGCTTACCAAATATACAGCGAGCTGGAAGCAGAGAGAGGTTTAAACAATCCTGTGGACTGGAGGAATCAGCAGTTTCATAATGGTACTGAAAACTGGCTGATAACCTACCCACAAATATATGCCATCTCTGCAGCATTAACAACAGCACTGCATAATGCTACTAACAAAATGAAAGACACAGTAAAACACCATGTAATGCTCACTTTGAGCCCAAATAAAACTCATCAATGAAAAAGTAAGATGAATTCCTGTTAAGCTCAACATCACTTAAAAAAAATCCTGCTGGAATTGGTTGGCTGCTGCTGGAGATGCTGTATTTTTAAACCACATTCCACTTTAAATTCTGCAGTCTTTAAGAATAAAGGATTCCCTTAGGGCCAGATTTTCACGTATAATATTGAGCACAGGCACATGAAAGTTGAGTATCAGGAGTTCTATGTATTTCAGTCAAGAAAATGCAAAATTATGCCTTTCTATGTACCTTTGAAGTAAGATTAGATTTATTAATTATTAAGCTCTTATTTAAATTAGGATATTGTTCTTTTTGTGATGAACATTCTGTGGCAGCAAAACATTTTATAAACTAGGATCAAATTCTGCTCTCATTTACTTTAAAACTTAGACAACTCAATTGACCTCAGTGGAGTAATGGAGAGCAAAATTTGTTTTCAGTAATTTTATTGCAGTAAGAGATTGAATCCTGCATGTGATTTACCCTGTAGCTAATATCCCTTTTTTTCTTCAGTACAGAGATTTATTTGCAAATTGAGTAAATCTTTATAAAACAGGCACAATGCATCTTAATACAATTGACAGCACTATCACCACTAACACCATCAATTGCTCCTTTGTTGTCAATGCTTGATAAAAATATTCAATACTAAAACAATATTCTTTCAATCCAACTGTCTTTAGGAGGTACTTGTCAACACAATGATTTAAACTAGTAATTCAGTCATTTGTAAAATCATTTCTCCTCTGACGCAGAATGATTGCAAAAAATAGTATCCTTTTCAATAAAAAAAGGGATTGAGCCTAAGTTAAACTGACATCTAAATATTAAAAATTGCAGTAAAAAATTTAGTTGGGGAGCTGTTTGACCTATGTAGGGAATTAACAATGCAATATACAGCCTTTCACCTCTAAACTGTCAAGCTGAATCCATCTTAGGCTGGTAGTTACTAAAAGCCAGTGCCACCCGATTGATTTTCTGTGGTCTATTTGAAATAAATTGGAGATCTCACTCCAGTTCTTAGTGGACAGGAGTCCAAATCCCACAAAAACAGCAATACAATTGGCAGTAATTAGCATATTAATTGACAAGCTCACCACTGAGGCCAAAGACTGAAGGAGCAGGGGGACTCAATTACCATCTCTATAATAGAGACACTCCCATTTGTCAGAGCTGAGACACATTGAGAGAAACTTATTTTGCAGCTCATGCTACATATGTTCTGGGGATAAACAGAAAACAGTCTTTAGAGTCTGCTTTTTGCTGACATACTTACTGTCAAGGGACAGTCATTAGTGATTTCTCAAACTAACATTCTGGAAGGTTTCTAGGAAACCAGAAAGTGCCAGAGGACAAAAAGGAATTATAGAAAATGTAATTTTAACTTATTTCTGTGGTGCAGTTCACCTTTTCAAGTAGGCAAGGCCCCCCAGTCAAAATGCTTGGAGATGGTAAAGTTTCAAATTAGCTGATTGCCTGGAAATTTAAATTATTGGCCAATTTTAATTGTTTGTGCAAATTTAGACAAATCAAAGGGTCCAATATGTAAATACTAATTTATGTGTATAAAATTAAGGCTGGAAAGACCCAGGTAATCATTTCAAAAGTTCTAAGATTTCCCTTTAGGTCTGGATTAGGAAAAGAAGGGAATAATTAGAAGGACTGGAAGGCAAATTGTTACAAAGGAAATTGACAAGATCAGCATGGTTTGTTTGGAGATCACAAAGGAACACACGTTCCTGAGATATGGTCATTTATGTAGACTATTTCTGATTTCTGTGGGAAAATCAAAAGGATTTCTTAAAATCCAACACACAGGAACTGCACCCTGTATGTAATAACAAAGCTAGTTTCTCTATTGCCTTCGTATTTGTAGGCACAATTCAGTCGATTCTACCTTTTAAATAAACAGCTGCTCTAGCAAGCCTGTATAAATTTAATAAGGGCCCTATTCTGGCACTCAGAAAAGTGAAAAGGAGTTTCCCCATTAACTTTGTGGGAGCTGGTTGGATCCATTGGTTGTATGTACCATTAGGAAATATTTGTACTCCATATTCAGAAACACATTCACAAGATGAAAGCAGTTTGCCACTAAAATGTGATTGGGGAAAATCCTGAGCCTGGTGACCAGCAAGAATATTGAACAAGCCACTTAGGCCCCATTTTTCAAAGTGGAGTATGCAACGTTAGGCCCTTCCCTGGGATTTGTGAGGATTAGTCAAAGCTTGTAAAGCACACCAAGGAACAGATTCTTCCCAGCAGAGGAACTCCACTCAGGGCATATCAAGAACATCAGTGATAAGGCTCTCTGATTCGGAGAAACAATTGGCCCCCGTGTCAGAGCAGCATAGGGTGCATGAGAGGTGCAAAAGGGCTGGATCTCTAATGGAAATGTAGCCCAGAGAATGTCACATGCTGTATAAGTGCTAAGTATTACTAGTGTTCCTGCTCAAAAATGCCTGTTGTGCGTGTGTGCACAATGCATGCAACTGTGCCTGTTTCAATGCTTTTAGAAACCAAATGCTGCATCATTACTTTTCTAGTTCAAGAATCCTAAATAAATCTACTTACTGTTTCCATGTCTTTCTGCCCACTCGGTAAACTATTTTTTCGGTCATCTGATGTAAGCTCCAATTTCTTACATTTTCCCCAGGAGAACATTAGACCAAAGAAATGAAAAAGTTTTCTACCTTACCATTTCCCAAGGTGTCCTTTAATTGGATAGAGCAAGTGAGGCCAGCCTTGATGCCACTAGAGTATTTTTTTAGCTCAAGAGTAATGAGCTTCTGCCCCTTAAAAATTTGTTCTGAATGCAATGTATTCAGGATACTCCTGTCAAACTGTACACATACATGATTGATTGATTATCCAATTTATTGGTAATATTGCACAGGTCACAGGAGTGCCATTTAACTCAGTTTGACAAGTGCAGAAGAGTGTCATTGACAAGTATAGGGATAAATGACGGATTTAAGCTTTTCAAATGTTGTTACAGCATTTCACTGAATGGCAGATTGATAAATTAAAATTACAGTTGCAGCATCAGACCTGAAAGAATAACCACTTTAGATTACAAAAATAGAGCTCTGGAAACTTTGTATACTCTCAAGAGAGGTAGCCTGAGAAGCAATGAATGCAACAACAACAAAAGCACAGTATGTAAAGGATTCATTAATTACAAGATGATAATTTCAGAGTTTATAAAAACAAAACAACAACAACAAACTCAAAGGCTGGCTCTTTCTCCCTTTACATAGAGTCATACAATGCTGATACTAAACCACTGAAATTAAGTGGGTTTGATTTTGATCTGTTACACAGTATTTATACCAGTGTAAATCTATTGACTTTGATGGAGTTACTTCTGATTTAAACCAGCATAATGGAGAGTGGAAACAGGCCTATTATTGCTGGACAATCAAAAGACAATATTTGGTTGCTCAATATTTTATCCTATTCTACAGCATTGTTTTTTTTCAAAAGTGCAGTTGGCAAGCAGCATACAAATTATCAATATATATCAACAGATAACTCCAGGCAATAATTGAAATACTATATCTATGTCCTAGTCTAAATATAAGGAATCACTATTTTATCTCTGATGCACTGTATAGTAAATGTTGGAAAATGATGACATTTTAATGGCAACCACTGTACCTGTCAACTTCTCAGAAAACCAAATTGGTATAGGAAGTGGGAGAAGAGTTTCCCCTATAAAAGAATGCTTCCAGAATCTGGCGAAGGATGTGCTGCTTCACTTTTTTTCACAAAAAAGAAAACAAGAATGGTATGAGAGAAAGAATAAAGGAGGCAAACAGAAAAAAAAAAGAGAAAAAAGAGGGAAATTACTTACCTTTACCCCCTGCTTGGTAGCCTTTCTTCTTTTCCATTCCCAGCATACATGCATGCATGCTTTGTCCAATTACCTTATATTCTTGAGCACTCACACTTTTTTGTAAAGATACGCTATCTGCTCACCACTTGCTCTGGGTAAATAGTATAGTCAACATTTTCTATCTGTTATAGTTGCTCAGACAGGGCTTGAGACTCCAAGGTACTGAGCACTTTGTTTCCATTCTTCAGATCGTTTAAGCACCTCATGAGTTATCCCTTCTACAAAGAGACCAGTTAAAAAGTGGGCATGGAAACAGAAAGAGAAGCCAACATGGATTGCCCACGCTGTCTATGAGTGAGTGAAAATGATCATTCACGGTAGTGGTGTCAGACATTTCAAAAGAAAGCATCAGAAAAAATTATCTGTCTCCAACCCTATTGCTAAGTCTGTCATCCAGGCCTTCATCAATCTCCTGTCCTGATTATTGTAACAACCTTCTTTTAGGCCTCTCTGACATGCAAGTTGCCCCAATCTTGTCCATACAAAATGCAGCTGCCAAGATCTTCCTTAGGACCAACTTCTGTTAGTGAGAGAGACAAACTTTCAAACTTACACAGAGCCCTTCTTCAGGCCTGGGAAATATACTCAGGCCTTGGCTACACTGGCACGTTACAGCGCTGCAACTTTCGCTCTCAGGGGTGTGAAAAAACACCCCCCTGAGCGCTGCAAGATACAACACTGTAAAGCCTCAGTGTAATCAGTGCCGCAGAGCTGGGAGCGCGGCTCCCAACGCTGCAAGCTACACCCGTAGAGGAAGTGGTTTACATGCAGCGCTGGGAGAGCTCTCTCCCAGCGCTGGCACTCCGACCACACTCACACTTCAAATCAAGTATAGCCATACCCTCAGAATGTCACAGCTAAGGGTATGGCTACACTTGAAATTTCCGAAATCTCCCAGCGCTGCACGTAAACCACATCCTCTACGGGTGTAGCTTGCAGCGCTGGGAGCTGCGCTCCCAGCTCTGCGGCACTGATTACACTGAGGCTTTACAGCGCTGTATCTTGCAGCGCTCAGGGGAGTGTTTTTTCACACCCCTGAGCGCGAAAGTTGCAGCGCTGTAAAGTGCCAGTGTAGCAAAGGCCTAAATAAAAGGTTGAACAAAATGTTTAGCTTAAGTAGCTAAGAAATATTTGAAGGGACTATTCAAAGTGAAGTAGCCTGTTAACACCTCTCCAGTCAGACAGAAAGGGGAAAAAACAGCTGGGGTGGGGGTTAGTGGGTTATAGATTGTTGTAATAAGCCACAAATCCAGTCTCTGTCTCTCTTCAGCCCAGGTTTTTTAGTATCTAGCATAATTATTAATTTAAGTTCCCAGACTTGTGGGAATTTAAATTCATAACTGAAGGTGTTGTATAGGTTTCCTTTGCGGACTGTGAGGTCAGATATAGAGTGATCACTTTGTGAAAAGTGTTCACCTATGGGTGATATGGCATTTTTGTCTTTTATAATTTTTCTGTGTGAGCTCTTTTGAGAGCATAGTGTTTGTCTCATTTCACCTCAAACACAACACCAATTTTAAATTCAACAACAAACACTGTCCAAAACCATGGACAGTGGTGGGGGGTCCTTTTGGCACTTTGGCGGCGGGTCCCGGGGTGGGTCTTCAGCGGCAGGGACCCCTCTGCCGTGGGTCTTCGGGGCATTTCAGCGACAGGTCCTGGAGTGGAAGGACCTCCCGCTGCCGAACTACCATGGGAATAGCCATGGTTACTATGATGGCTCCCCAATACACCAACCTCTTCATGAGTTACCTGGAAGAAGAATTTCTGAACAAATGTACTACAAAACCAATGATACACTTGAGATATATCAATTATAATTTCATCGTCTGGACAGATGACCTAAACTCCCTCATAGGATTTCCACTACAATTTCAACAACCATCAGCTCGAATAACAACTATGTGGGTGAAAAAATACAGTCACTACACTCTTGAATGATCTCATACCAGGGCCGCCCGGGGGGGGGGGGGGCAAGTGGGGCAATTTGCCCCGGGACCTGCAGGGGCCCCCACGAGAGTTTTTTGGGGACCCTGGAGCAGGGTCCTTCACTCGCTCAGGGGGCCCCGGAAAACTCTCGTGGGGCTTGGGCCCCCGGAGCTTCTTCCGCTCCGGGTCTTCAGCGGCAATTTGGTGGCGGGGGGTCCTTCCGCTCCGGGATCCACTGCCGAAGTGCCCTAAAGACCTGCGGTGGGGAGTCCTTCTGGCACTTTGGTGGCAAGTCCCAAGGCGGGTCTTCAGTGGCAATTTGGCGGCGGGGACCCTCCGCCACGGGTCTTCAGAGCACTTTGGTGGTGCGTCCCGGAGTGGAAGGAACCCCCGCTGCCAAACTACCGAATCGGGGGCCCCCCACCGCTGAAGACCCCAGGCCCCCTGAATCCTCTGGGCGGCCCTGTCTCACACAGAAAAATGATAAAAGATAAAAACGCCATATCACCTGTAGGTGAACACGTTTCACAAAGCGATGACTCTATATCTGATTGATCAGTCCTCATCCTCAAAGGAAACTTGTTTAACACCTTCAAAAGTTGAGCGCTGGAGCTTAAATTCATAACTTTGCTAGATACTAAAAATCATGGACCGAATAGGAAGGACACTGGATCTATGGCTTATTACAACAATCTATAATCATTTACATCTTGCTCCCCAGACCTTTTCCCCTTTACCCTCTATGACTGGAGAGGTGTTAATGGGACACTTCACCTTGAATGGTTCCTTGGAATATGTACGCAGTGTTGTTGTAGCCATGCTGGTCCCAGGATATTATAGGTGGGTGAGGTAATATCTTTTATTGGACCAAATTCTGTTTGTGAGAGAGACAAGCTTCTGTGCTTACAATAAGCTCATCCTATGTTAACTACTTACACTAAAAAATCTGTTGCACCTTGTATTTAGCTGTGACACTCTGAATACCTTTCCCAGACCTGAAGATGAGCTATGTGCAAGTTTGAAATTTTCTCTTCCTCGACAGCAAAATTTGGTCCGATAAAAATATTGCCTCACTCACCCTATCCTTCTAATATCCTGGGACCAACATGGCTACATCACCACTGCATATGAGATCTTCCTTGTCTATCAGTGTTACAATGTCATCCCTCCCTCTGAAAACTTCCACTGGATCCCTCTCTTCTATCCCATCAAACCTTCTTGTCACTACATTCAAATCCCTGCATTAAGCTTCTCCTATTTTACTTATTTGCCCATAATTTTTTCACATGAATAATCTTTGGGTTGTCCTCCAATATACTGTAAATCTGTATTATCTAATTCCCATGTAAACTCCTTGTGGTGGGGACTAAACGTAGATATGATTTGTACAACAATGAAGAAACTGAGGGTGCTTAATAAGTAATGAATAATAAATAATAGTAGCCACATTCCATTCCAAGCTACCTCTGTGTAAATCCAGAATAACTAGTTGAAGTCAATGGCCTAAATCCTGTTATTTACCTGAGTGTAAATTGGGATTATCTCCAATTCCTTCAATGGATTTACTCCAATTCTACTCTGGTATAGCTGAGAGCAGATTTTGGCCAAATATTCTCAGCTGGAGGTGACATGTGGCACTAGAATGCAACAAGATTCTGTGAAATGAAACATTCCATTGGGATACTGGCCTTTTTGCTAGTCTATACATACATAGCAGATATATGTGAGAGCACTGCTAAGCAACATTCCCAGTACATTAAGCTCCAATGAAGCAGTAAAACAGATACTCCTGTTGTTTTAGCAAAATACTCATGGGGGAGAATATTTCATTATATTTTCTTATAGTTCTTATCCTTTAAGAACATAATACTAATGTACTTTTATAATGCGCTTTATGCAATAGCTGTTATATCTAGTAATATTTTAATAAATATTTTCTTCCATTTTAATATAGCATTCATAAATGGTGTCTGAGTATACAGTGTTACCTGCTCCAGAAAAAGTGAAGATATGTCCATGATTGTTAAATTCTAATAAATTCAATCCCACAATTGGAAAGACATTTGTCACTATGGTTAACTGAAATACATTAGTCATCATGTTTCTAAGACAATCAGCCCTTCCTTGCCTGTGAAACATAAAATTACATTACATTTATAACACTGCAAACTATTGCTTGAGAAAATTAATGTACTAATATATATATGACACCATAAGTAAATATTTAGAGAAAGTTTCGTTTGCAATGTTTATATCACTACAGGTAAACCACACTATACTTCAGCAGTACAAAAACATCTTAGAGTAAATTTGCTTTTGTATTATTATAATTTACTTCTCAGTTTTGCCTACGGCATACTGTCCTATAATCCACAAAACTCTGTGAAGGAATTGAAACTGTTGAAGTCTCTCTCTCTTTATATATGCTTGCTGATCTTACTTCTAGTATCTTCTATTTTCTCCCCAGAAAAACACATTACCATTACTCAACAATATTGGATTTACATGGTTGTGAAGTTATTTTTCTATGAATGCTTTACACAGCATGATGGTTTTATAGCCTATAATGTATCAGCCAGGACATGAAATGTGTCTACCTATCGATGCCTAGATAAGGTCTGGTTGAAATCAAATGGCATTTGAGCACAGATATAAAGTATGATTGTGTTTAATATTTTCAATTGACTATACGGGAGAATTTCATTTTGCAAGGAAACAAAGCTTTACACAATATCTAGCAACTACTTTTATAAGTACAGTAGAGATGGGAACAGTTTGATTCAGTATGATGCAAAGGATCTGTTTCAGAGTAGTAGCCGTATTAGTCTGTATCCGCAAAAAGAACAGGAGTACTTGTGGCACCTTAGAGACTAAGAAATTTATTGTAGCATAAGCTTTCGTGGGCTACAGCTCACTTCATCGGATGCATGTAGGATCTGTGTTAATGAAGTCTGATTCTTTCTGCTGCATTGACTTCAGCATCCCAAAAGTTGCAGTTTCATTTCTCTTGCTTTAGAATCCTTCAGTAACACAAAGTTCAATAGCACTGGTCAAATTAGTTTCAAATAAATTATCCAACTAATTTAGCCCTTTTTTTCTGCCTGTGATTCAATCCTTGTTTCTGTGAATATATTCATTATTCCTAGATACTTGACAAATAGTTCATGTGAACACATTTCAGCCTCTGGGTTGTTTGTGCACTTCTGATTATTGGCATTTGTTATTCATAGGGTGTCTGTGGTTTGGAAATCTAACTGTGGTTTGTGCTCCCTGATTAGATGATAGGAGAATAAAGAAGAGCAACTGTCACTACTTCAGTAGGAAGACTTTGACACATAATTACTCATCCTAAAACTCATGAAAATGTTGGGATTCACCAACACTTTCAGAAATTAGCTGGTGGTTGTCTGAATAATATGATTCCATGAGTAGCCTTGGAATGAACTTGTCCCATTCAGTTCTTAAAATATCTTCACCTCTTTTTAGAATGATTTAATCGGCTCTGAAACCCAACTTCACTAGAACTAGGCCTTGGCTAACTTTAACTTTAAATAATGTAATGAATAAGGATGGGCTTAATGGTCTGTAGTCACTAAATAGTATCTGCTGGTGATACCAGAGATAAAAAGCAGAGGCGGCTGGAAAAATGATCTGTTTTCTGCATTCTGCCTGTTCTCTCAAGGATTGATCCTGCATCCCTTAATTACCGTGAGTAAGGACTGTAGGATCCCTGTGATGAAGCTGAGAAACCTCACACCACCCATCTGTACCTACAGACAATGCCACGACTGGAGGGAGGAGAAAAGGAGAGAACTTGTCTCAGTCCTGGGCTGACTGGCCAAAAGGCAGGAGTTAGCTGCCTTCCCATATGAAGAGAGCATCACTAGGAGCCTGACGGCTGGGGACAGCCTCTGGGGAAGTAGCACTGAATCCCTAACTGAGGGAGACTGCTACAGAGATGGAGGTGTACCCAGGATCTGAATGAATTGTGTGACTGAGACACTGTGGGGCTAGGCCCCATCAATCTTACTGCTGCCCTGCCTGGAGGGAGCTGAGGCATGTCAGAACACTGCAAAAAGTCTACAAGTGGCCACTACTTGAACTGAGCCATTATAGTTCAAACAGTCTGTAGAGGCCACACCCCAAACAAAGTGACAGCAGTAGGAGGCAGCCCAGGGCAATGGACTTAGACTCTGCTGGGAGGTCCCTGTTCAGGCACTGCTTCACAGGGGGCCCTGGTGGGGAGAGAGAGTCCAGGTCCACTACCATACCTCCTTAAGAACTGAGGTACCTCTGTCAGAGAAGTAAGGGGCGGGAAGTCAGCTGTGCCAACCACTAGACAATCTGACCTTCTGAGCACCTTCTTTATTTAAAAAGTTTACAACTATTTGTAACTATCTGACATTGCTGTTGAAGCATGGGTGTCAGTGAACCAGAAAAGCTAAAAGGATATTCGTACTGTCCACACGCATGGTATCTGCTGCCTAGATGGATGCTGATGATAATAACACCACAATTTGTAATTCAGTATTAATGATCAGAAAATATATTATACTTGTTAATACAGTACTAGATACTGACAAAATGAAAATACAAATGAAACTTTAAATGTGTATTTACTGTATCCAAACCTGAAAGAGCAGCACTGGCTCCTGTCTCACAGGGCTGGGTCCAGTTCCCCAGTCCAGGTGTATGGGGTCACAGTACTACTCAGGTTTGGCCTGGGGATCCCTCTGTTGTGACCGAAGGGTTGCCAGACCTATTTTCAGTGAGTGGCACTGTGACCTCATGTGCCAGTTTGCAACACCACTTTGTTTGGGAGCTCTCTCAAATGAAGGCCTGGGGCAAACTGCCCTGGCCTGCAACTGTTACACTTGCCACAGCTGCCAACTTTCACACAGTAAATAAGTTTCACAATAAGCCAAAAATCAAGCTAATCCCATTTCAAAACAAGGCCAAAACAAGCCAATCCCTAAGGATTCCAACACTTTATGTGACTAGATCCTCCCGGTATGCAGTCTGGGACTGTGGTGGGCCCGCTGTGCACCCTTGACTCTCTCCACCCCTTTGCCCCTGCTTGACCCCCTTGCCTCTGCTTGCCGGGAGCCAATCAAAAAAAGAAGCAACAAGAAAAAAGCTAGAAGCCAAAAACTAGCCAACAAGCAACTCACTAGCCAATTAAGTCTAAAGAAGCCCAATTTTGGGTTTTTTTTTTGCGGGTTTGGCATGCCTGCACAGCGTGTGTATTGTTGTGGGTGCCACAGTGCTGCTGAGTTCTCTCATCCCCTGAGTTTTCCTTCAGGAACTCCTCATACATTGCAGTTTCCTCTCCCCAGAGTTCTTTCCCTGCCTCAGCTCCCCCGTCCCGCCACTGGCACTCACCTTATGGTACATGTTTAGGAATTAGTAACAGACACTACCAAGAATAGGTCTCTGTATCCTGTGTAACTGTGTTTCCTCAGCTACTGTGTTTATGGCATCTGTCTTGTTTGTACATCTAGTGAACCCTGTGTAAGGAAGTGTTCGCCAATTCTGTATCGTGTATGTTGAAAGGAAACTGTTTCTAAAACAGCAGAGAACACTGAAGAAAACAGTGTCTTCATCACCACACTCCGGGTCCCAAGCTACAACCCGTTTTTGTTTTGAATTGAGTAAGCCCTCTTTTTGCAAGGTAGCACTACTTGCTCTGCTTTGCCATCCAGTTGCTGCTAGAGGAAGGAATTCTCCTCTCTAGCATTGCCTGCTACTGTAGTCAGGAGAGGCTCTGGATGGGGAGGCCAAAAAGGCGTCAGAGCCCTGAAAACACTTTACTTTTTGTGAAGCCCAAGCACTTTGATATGTAGCAGGAGAAATTCAACATGTTTTCCGATGACCGCAACAAAATAGGCTTTTTATCAAGGCCAATGAGCAGCAAAGCTGGAGCAAGAGGCCCTCTTGTATAGATGGGACCAGGATCCTTATCTGCAGAGGGTTACTATGCTATTGATTTGATATTAACCCAGAGCATAAAAATGCTACTTATATATTGATAGCAGAGAAAAAGTAATGGAAAGGTAGTCTTGGGTAACAGAAGTGAAGGAGACAGAGATAAAGAGAAAGGCAAATTGAATAACCAGGAGAGGGAAAAGTGATCTCATGCTCGATTGCCTCTCTCAATTATGAAGTGCAACATAACTAATGATTTTAAGGTCAGAGAGCTGAAGAGGGATTTCTTAGGGTGTTCATTCAGTGAGTTTGTTGCTAATAAAAGTTAATGGAATTAGAAAAAGCTTTCCTTGCCCAAAGTATTAGTCATTATATATATATATATATATATATATATATATATATATATATATATATATATATATATATATATATATATATACACACATACATGTGTGTGTGTGTAATGGAAATAATAAGGAAAATAAATACACATTTAAAGTTTCATTTGTATTTTCATTTTGTCAGTATCTAGTACTGTATTAACAAGTATAACATATTTTCTGATTATTAATATTGAATTACAATTGGGGCAATATTACTGTTATTTAGACTGCAGCTGAGTGTAACAATAAATAAGCTGGAGTCTCTATGCATACAGAGACAAGATGAGAATACCAGCAGACTGAGAGAGGCTGTAACTGGAAATGGAGCCACAAACTTTCTATCCAACTCAGTAATCTCATATTTTCAGGAAGATCCTCAAGCAGAGAGCTCTGTATGAACCAGTATGACAGCCAGTGCTGTGTGTGGATGAGGTGATTATTAAGAATCTTAATTAGCCCGATAGGAAACATAGAATATTAAATCTTCAATCTTGTGGAAAGCTACTGGGAATGTTGTGTATCCAGTAAAGCTCTTTTAAAGTATAGCACAGTGATTTGCAAACTTTTCCATACGAGGACTCTCTTTCTGTACTAGCCTCCCGCCCAGTTATCTGGGATCTAGTTACACCTCCTTCCCATTTAGTAATAAGTGAAATGCAGGGTCATTGTGAACCCCCTGACATCTGAATGTGACACCCCCCCCCCACGTTGCTGCTATACAAAATGCAAAACTCAATCTCTCCCACTTTGTTTAGGATGTGCCCTGTATTTAAGGTAACTGTTTCCTGGGCAGAATAAACTCCAAGCACAGAGCCTGAGATACGGTTGCTACCTTGCAAACAGGGAGTTAGAATTATTATATTCAAGTGTGTGCTCCCTCCTCTCACCACCTACATGCCCTGAGAATATTATTCACACTGAGCAGCTGGCCCACACATAAGAATGAAAGGAAGGGCTGCAGAATTTGTTAAGTTTTTAACTATTAATTTGAAAAGCTGCCTTCTCCCTCACTCTGGTTATCCTCCACTTTTCTCTTCTCAAGGACAATATTTTCCCCATTGACAGTTAAAAGTTGAAGTGGAGCATCAGGGATAGTGGACTCCCCCTTCCCATCAGCCAGTCAGGGGTTAAGGTTTTGTGACATTGTTATCGAAATAATCTTGCTGTGTTGCCATGGCATTCTTATTCTGCTTCATGCTGTATATATCAAAGAATTAATGAACTTGAACAAAAGAACCTTTACTGAGCACCTTAGAAAATAGAAAGATCTGGTTGGAATATTAATCAAAGGAAATAGCTAATTCATATAGGGCCTGATTGCTCCTTCTGATGGGAATTAAAAATCTGCAAAGCTTCCTCTGGAAGACCTTTCTCCAAATAGTTCTGAGGGGTGACTTTGCACTGCCTTCCAACCTTGAAACCAACAGGAGGCTTTTTCCCCAGAACTTGAAAATCCATGGAGCACCTAGCTGATCTATAGGATCACCCTGTACCTAAGAACTGGCTTTGGGACCCTCCCTTTTTAGCCCCTAGGTAAAATGTCTCCATTTGGTCTGCAATGCAGCCAGGGCTTCCTCAGCTTATTGTCCATAACATAGAGGCAAGCAGCAGAAAGTTAACATAGACTCAGGCTCAGACTGCATTAATTCTTATCCGAATTCCCTGTGGGACTCAAATGAGGTGCGGGTCTGAGAAGGTGAGGATAATTCACATATTCCTCCAGACTTCCCTTTTCCTGTTCCCTATCTAGGTGTAGTTCCCTGGACTCCCAAAGCTTCCTCCATGGGCTCTTGGACAGGAAGGAATGGTGCAGGAGAGAAAACTAAATCCCGGCACCATGAAGCCAGGAGCAAATCTGCACTAAAATTCTAGAGAGACATTCCCTACTAGTTTTTTTTTTATTAGCAGTCATGAGGGATATTTGCAAAAGTCACTAGAGAAGGGAATGCAAAATTAAAATAAAGATTTAGGAGGACTGGCCATTGATACAGTAAATGAATAAACAGGTTACATTTAGCCAACACTAAACATGCTACTTAAGTTTCAGCACAGATTATTATATATCCCTCTAAGGCAAATGAGCTGAAGGTATAATTTGATTTCTGAGCTGTTCCTATATCTAAACTACAGACTCAGGATGCAATACCTATGTCTTAGAAATGCGCAAAAATTGCAAAGGTTTGGTTTCAAATTATGCTATATATGCAAGATTTGTTGTGTGTTTATTTAATTCAGAAGCTTGCATTATAAATAATGTTGAAAGATTTGATATTAAGCAAGCATCAAATAAAACTTATAGAAATAGCTTTGCCAGTAGCAAGAATAAGGATTTTATGTAGTTTTACACTCTGAACTTATGGGTACAAATGTGGGGACCTGCATGGACACTTCTAAGCTTAATTACTAGCTTAGATCTGGTAACACTGCCACCACCCAGAATTCCAGTGTCTGGGGCACTCTCTGTCCTCCCAAAACTTCATCCCCTCCCTGGGTTGCCTTGAGGGACTTTACCAATTCCCTGGTGAACACAGATCCAAACCCCTTGGATCTTAAAACAAGGAGAAATTTACCATCCTCCTCCTTTCCCCCCACCAATCCCTGGTGAGTCCAGATACAATCCCCTTGGATCTTAAAACAAGGAAAAATCAATCAGGTTCTTAAAAAGAAAGCTTTTAATTAAAGAAAGAAAAGATAAAAATCTCTGTAAAATGAGGATGGAAAATGCTTTACAGGGTAATCAGATTCCTATAGACCAGAGGGCACCCCCCTAGCCTTAGGTTCAAAGTTACAGCAAACAGAGGTAAAATCCTTCCAGCAAAAAGAAACATTTACAAAGTTGAGAAAACAAACATAAGACTAACACGCCTTGCCTGGCTAATTACTTACAAGTCTGAAACATGAGAGACTGATTCAGAAAGATTTGAAGAGCCTAAATTGATGTCCCATCCCTCTCACTCCCAAGAGCGAACACCACCACCACAAAGAGCACAAACAAAAGACTTCCCTCCACCAAGATTTGGAAGTATCTTGTCCCCCTGTTGGTCCTCTGGTCAGGTTTCAGCCAGGTTTACAGAGCTTCTTAACCCTTTATAGGTAAAAGAGATATTAACCCTTAACTATCTGTTTATGACAGTGAGGGAGTAAGTTTACAGCAGGAATCGGCATTGCTGGTTTAAAAGTATCTGAAAAAATTCAAATTTTTGTAGCCTGAAATTTTCCAGAATTTAGTCACATACACTGCAGAACAACACTGCAAGCTTCATCATCCCATTCAATCAAAGTTTCCCCACTTGGTTCTAGTGGGACCTCTCCTGGACCATGATTCAAAAAAGCACCTCTTTTCAGGACAAAACCTAACCATGTGCTTTCCTGAAGTGGGATCCTCCTGAGGATAGTGTAGCTCATTCAGATGATGGAGTCTCTATCAAAAAATGTGTCAGTGCCAATTTTGTTTGTGATTTTTCATAAGAGGACAATTATTCACTGTGTAAATTCTCATTTGCACATGGAGTTGTTCCAGAATAACTTTCAAAGGGGATTATGGTAAAGCAGAACAGGGCCCTCTTTTTCTGGAATAGAAGTGTCCACACATGGAGTTATTCAAGAATAACTATTATGCGTTAAACTCAGACACATATCTTAATCCGAATTAACTCTCATGTGTAGACAACCCTTTAAACTCTGACCACCAACTCATTTCATATCCCACTCCATCCCATCCCAGCCCACTTGCCCCATCCCCAGATAATCCCTCCTCCAAACATGTAACGTTTATCACAAATGACTAAACTTGAAAAAAGATCTGAAAAATCAGCAGTTTGGATCTCATTTTTTAAACAACTGCACAAAAGGAGGAGAAATAGCTTGACTCTCAGCTGACAAGACGTTCGAAGCGAATGGATTTTCAAAGCCAATCACTGTGAAGAGCTACTGCCTGCTTATCACGTAAACCTATTCTGTGCAGCTGGCAGGGGCTGAAAGCCATAAAAAAAAAATCAGCCGTATTTCTCTCTCTTCCTTTTATGCCCCTTCTGAATGGAATCCAAATGTGACATATTAAATGGTAGCAAATAAGGCACAATTTTTTAGCAGTGAGGGTAATTAATCACTGTAACAATTTACCCAGGATTGTGGTGGACATTTTAAAATCAAGACTGGATGTTTTTCCAAAAAACAAAAACAAACAAAAAACCCCTCTAGTTCAAGCAGGAATTAATTCTGGGAAGTTCTATGGCCTGTGTAATAAAGCAGGTCAGGCTAGATGATCACAGTGGTCCCTTCTGGCTGGGGATAATCACATCTTCTTTGTTCAGGAGATGTAGGGACTATGACCACATGTATTCCAGGTATTCAAATTGCCATAGGAGGTGGTGAGGGGAAAAGAGGAAATGGGCATCATTCTCCTCCACCTTTGCCTGTGGAAATGACCATCCTTGGAAAGGAGAATAAACATCACACCATTCTAAGGGCTTGTCTGCATGGAGACACTCAGGAAAGTTAATCCAAAATAATTTTCGAAGTGCATTAAGGTAAACAGAATAAAGAGTTTGTCTACATGGTGTGACAATGTGCACTACAGGTGTATGATTTCTAAAGCACACTAATGTATTGTGCGCTAATTGGTGAACGTGCACCCTGCTGGCACACACTAAAAATTCTCTAGTGCTTGAAACAGTGGTGTGAAAGTCCACCAGTGAACTTCTAGTGCATGCCAGCAAGGTCTACACAGACCAATTAGTGCATAACACATTAGCGTGTTTTAGAAGTTGCACCTTGTAGTGCACATTGCTGCACTATGTAGCAAGTCCTACAGCTACTGTTATGGTGAATAAAGCCTGGTCTACCCTAGGAAATTAGGTCAGAATAACTATTTCACTCAGGGGTGTGAACAATCTACACCCCTAATGACACAGTTAAACTGACCAAACCCCTGGTGTAGACTGTGCTAGGTTGTTGAGGAATTCCTCCTTGACATAGCTACTGCCTCTTGGCAGGTGGATTACCTATGCCGACGGGAGAAGCCCTTCTGTCAGTGTAGGAAGTGTCTTCACTGAAACACTGAAACAGCACAGCTGTAGCGTTTTAACTGTAGACAAGCCCTAAGAGTGTTCTCACAGGGGCTTGCGGTGCTTTAGAATCATAGACTTTAAGGTCAGAAGGGACAGTTATGATCGTCTAGTCTGACCTCCTGTACAAAGCAGACCACAGAATCTCACCCACTCACTCCTGTATCAAACCTCTAACCTATGTCTGAGCTATTGAAGTCCTCAAATCATGGTTTAAAGACTTTGAGGTGCAGAGAATCCTCCAGCAAGTGACCCGTGCCCCATGCTGTAGAGGGCAGCGAAAACCCACCAGGGCCTCTGCCAGTCTTCCCTGGAGGAAAATTCCTTCCTGACCCCAAATATGGTGATCAGCTAAACCCCAGACACCTAGGAAAGAATTCTCTGTAGTAACTCAGATCTCACCCCATCTAACATCCACTCATAGGCCATTGGGCATATTGACCGCTAAGAGACAAAGATCAATTAATTGCCAAAATTAGGCTAAGCTTAGTCTTGAAGCCAAATATGTCTTTTGCCCCCACTGCTCCCCTTGGAAGGCTGTTCCAGAACTTCACTCCTCTGATGGTTAGAAACCTTTTGTCTAATTTCAAGTCTAAACTTCCTGATGGCCAGTTTATATCCATTTGTTCTTGTGTCCACATTGGTACTGAGCTTAAATAATTCCTCTCCGTCCCTGGTATTTATTCCTCTGATATATTTATAGAGAGCAATTATATCTCCCCTCAGCCTTCTTTTTGCTTTAGCTACACCTCTTTAAATTCATACCTTTAGTTAATTCAGACTAATTTTTCTGAGTGTCCCTGTGTAGACAATCCATGAGTCTCTGCCTATGCTCACCATAGCTCCCACTGGGGCAGTACAAGTCCTCATCACTTCTACACACGTCTAATTAGCCTTTGGCATTTAGGTTGCTACATTTAATATTGCTTTGCACTAGCATGCACACATACAAATGCACAAAAGCAATCATGAAGATCCCTATTGGTCATTAGCCTAGACACAGCAATAATAAAAAATAATAATAATAATAATAATAAAAAAGTATAATTATCATTCGCTAGCAGTAAAATGAGAAGGTGAAAGCAAGTCTCCACTGCACAATGGAGATCAATGAAAAGCTCACCTGCAGAACCAAATCATCTGTAAGCAACCAAAATTAATTTAGATAGCTGCTTTGTCCTACTCTAAATGTAGGGGACATTACAGGATACACACGTGCTATTCTAATTAAGGTTGAGTCAGCAACTCTATAACAAGGACTTAATGTAGTTTAAGGGGTTTGTGGCTTCAACTGTCAATCTGGCTGAAACTTGCAATCCGACGTCTCAGCATGGGAGCAAAGTCTCTGAACAGGTTAAAATAAAAATCAGTTTGCAGTTAGGTGGAGTAAATTCCTGACTCAGCACTAAAAAGGAGACCTGTTTGCTCAGGCCTATGACTCAGCAAGTCTGCTTCTTCTTCCTGGCTATGTAGAAATTGCAAAAGGCAAGTATTAGGTAAGGAAGTTACAGATGGGGGAAGTTATTGCATTTTGACATATGATAATTACAACTGAGGAAAACAACGTCATATAAAAAGAGATGCCTTAGACAAACCTCTGCACAGTTCTGCATAGAGCCTAGGTTTCATTATTCAGATGATCCCTCCTGGGAAGCAGCTGGTTTGAGCAGTAAAATCACAGAGTTGTTATGTTGTGTTGGGGGTAAATTGACTCTACAGAGTGGAAGCTAAAAACAAATGCAGTATTGTCAACCCCAAACATTCAAAAATCATGATAGTCTCCCAAAATTATGTGCTTATAACTTATTAATTATGAGATATTTTTCTTTATCTGCCTTCTGGTTTTTGAGCCTCTATGGTACACGTGTGCCAAGTTTTGATTTTTTTCCCTACAGCCACAAAGGATATAAACTTATTTTTTAAATGAAAACAGATATTTTCATCTAATCACCTGACGTCAGAAGCTGGGGCTTTGAGAAAAACACCAAATATCATGGTAATTGATAAATTGTGAGAATTAGCCACACAAATTGGTGAAACAATTCATTTGGTCATTTCAGATTATGCCAGTGCAAGAATAAGAAGAAAGTTAAAAAAACATTTTATTCACTTTAGACATTTCTGAAAACCTAAGGGAAAAAAAACAAATTAAATTATATATCAAAAGTAAAAAAAAAAGCAATTAATTCAAGATATGACCAAACAAATCTTAGTTATTCTATATGGCAGAAACGAATAAAGATTAGGCATAATGTGGCATACATTGATGCATGTAATTTTATTCATGCAACAATCCCATTTTCATCATTGATACAATTTATAGGAGTTGGGTTATTTGTGGACAGAAATGTTTGCAGAATCTGGTCCCTATTTTCACTACATTTTTGACTCCATGACTAACATGCTTCTTTTGTTTGCTTTTATTTTATATATACAGATTATGGAGCATTTCTTGACTCCTTGGTTTTATACCATGGTTTGGAAGTTACAGATCATTTATGTGCTCAGATTAGCTCTTACCTGACTACTTTGCACCAGGACCCTTTGCCTGTTGTATATATTCTTAGCAGTATACAATACTACAGTTTTGGGGACTGAGAACCAAAAAGAAAGCATGAGGGAATGAGAAGAGACCAAGAAGATAGAATTGGATAGAAAAAAACAAGGACAGTGAAGTGGAAAGAAGAAGGAGAGAAAACAGTGCATTAGAGTAGATTTAGAGAGAAGTGATACTGATACAGGGAAGACAGACTAAGAAGAGTGTAGCTGTGACTCAAAAATACAATACTAATACTTACCTTACAAACATAGGTGCATTTACTAAGTGAGTACTGTTTTCCAGAATACAACATATTTAACGATAATGTTTTAAACAGATAAATCAATTGCTTGAATTAACAAAGTATGAAAATTGGTGACAGTGCAAATGAGGTTACAAATTTTATAACTGTTTTTAACACACATACCAATATAGACATGGTTCATCAGCTTGAAAAGATCTGATTTTATTTTATAAATTTAAATTAAAAACAGCAATATTTACAAATAGTTTTATCAACTTTTTGCACTAGTAGAGACATTTTAAAAATAGCATGTTAATTGTATTAAAAATACTGTCAAAATTCATACTAAATTAATAAAGAGACTATTTGATAACATGAAATTCACATTAACTGATAGAACGACATCAAGGCAACTAATACAACAGTTGTCCACAAGAGCATCATCTAACATATATATGTAAAATTTCCTCTGTTCATTTCAGTTAATCAGCAAAAATAAAATAGTTTCTGTCATGTTTGGGTGGAAGGAGAAATCAATGTCTGCTGACATTTACTGATTAAAATCTATGCTTTCCAAGCTTAGGTATAGTAATGAATGACTATTTACATGAGAGTACTTAACATTTCAACATTTTATACTTTAATGGGTCTAATGGGGTCAACAATATTGTATAATTGTTAAAAATAGTGATATATACATATGTAAACATACTCACCCAACAGACAGGAAAGGTTCCTTTGAATCAAGTCTGTTAAGTAAATAACAGATATTTAAAATATATATACATACAATATTACATTTTATAGCATTTAAATTATGGATTTAAAAGGCTCTAATGGATCTATTGCACTGGGTATGGTGATAATGCACAATTTGGCAGTAATAGCAGATCATCAAGGGTCTGATCCAATTCCCACTGAAATCAGTTATAAAAGTCCCAATGACTTCAATTGGCAGAATGTTTACAAAGCAGCAAGCCTCAGGCCTGATCCAAACTAAACTCACTTCAGGGTGAATTTCACAGGAAGGCCGCTTGACTTGATAAGCAGTGTAACAGGAGCATTTTCATCCCAGGCATATGTTCCCCCTCCATGATGCCTACTTCCATGTGAAGTCAAATTCTTTTTCTCCTACGTTCCAGTTCAGGAAGATAATTTACTACTAAAGTATGTTCTGAATTTTAAGCTTAGAATTAAGCATATGTTTCAATATCTTCCTGAATTGAGGCCTTGCATGCTTTTTCCCTTGCCTTCCTGTTATGCCACATATCATCCATTTTGTAGAATGTCATCATCCTTTTAGCTCAGACATTTCTGGCGGATGCGTCATGATAGCTTTGGTGTCCATAACATTAACTGGGTGTGAGAACCATTAAGACGTGAGTGAAAGGCCCTGTGTAGAGAGGTTAAAAGAAAAACTCAAGAGACCTATTTTGAGAACTTAAGTGAAATATAAGTGGTACATAAACTACATGTAGGCTCTCTGTACCTGGGTCAATTTCATTTGTAAGAGAGTACTACAAACAATAAAATATGAAAAACAAAACAAACTCTACTAAAATATTTGTCAGTGTCTTTTTAATAACAATGTTAACCTAAGAGAAATGGTGGCATATCTCTGGAACTGAACACCTTAACTACTACAAATCTCCATACAAATCCAACCACACTCAACAAAAATACTACAAAATAATGTTCTAAAAGTCTACTCTCTCCCCACCCCACAATTTTATTATGTAGATGATATAGTAAAGATTTATTCAAAACAAAATTAGGTTTAGTACAAACGTTTATAATAATCTAGCCAGAAGCTTGTTTTCAAAGATGTGCTCATCATAGTGCATTCTAAAGATAGTCAAGTTCAAGTATTACATTTACTTTTAATAATGTTCATCAACTTTTGCAAAGCATTTAATTCTCAGGAAGAGGTTTCTAAGATTACTGGTGGGAATGCTTAAATGCCTGTCTTGCTCTTGACTGTTGGATGCAATGTACTTGAAATATAGTTTCCTGGGACCGAAACCTGAGATTTTAATGCAATTTTTACCCATTTGCTTTAAGTAAGGGTTGAGTAAATGCCAGAAACCCACCACAATATATTTTCTGTGCATGTTTCTCCCTTCCCTCTAGCACTTAAGAATAGAGACATCTGTCTCCATGGCAGCATCTGCCCTTTTCAAGTCCCAGTGAGGTTGGGATCCATTGTAGAGGGAGGCGGAAGGGACTGGGTGGCCCTGTGTTGAAGTGTTTGTGAGTGGATATATATCATACCCCAGGAAAGATACTACAGCCTAAGACTGCATTACCTTTACTGCAAAACTCCCTGGACAGTCACTAGTGCCTGTCAAGTTCCACGCCAAGCTGACAGGAAACAGGATGGTCACTGAGGGCCTCCATATAGATGGCCGTGGCTTCCTCCCAGAGGATCCATATTTTGGGGGTGTGCCCTGTGGCTCCATCTGTAAGGTGCAAGTCCTGTTCCCATTATGAATAAAACAGATAGAAACTCTGTGATGATCCTTACAGAGTTTCCTTATCCCTTATCATCCCTCCAGTGGGTTTTATGACACCAGGGGCTGATCCAGTCCTCATAAGAATCTCATAAGATTTGGCCTCTGATATATCTGAAAGATTTGGCCTCTTTCATCTTATTGTGAATAAGATGAAAGAGAACGGAAAGCACATCTGTGTTTTTGTGCAGTCTTACAGCAACAATTTTGTCAGGAGGATAGCTCTGGGACATCAGTGTTCTGATAAAGGATATAATCTTGTGGGTATAATACATAAAGGAAATGTTTGAGGTAACACTCTCTGGATAAAATACTGCAATTAAAAATCTATTTGAAATGCATTCTAAAGATGGAATTCAATTTGCTTTAACTGTGCTGGCCTAAGTTTGACCCCCTCTATATATTTGACTAAATGCTTTTAGATAATATGCAGCATTATTTTAAATTAGTTCAAGTGTTCCAGATAATAAGGGAATACAATCATCCATTGGCTTTTTATTTTAAATGGTAATTCAATGCATACCAAATTAATATAAAGGATCTAAAACTGAAACACCATGTAAAAGAAAATACTACATCTCCTTTAGTGGCAGTATTTATCTATCCATGGATCAATTATTACTTCCTTCCCAGCAACTCAGTACCCAAATATCCTCAGAGTTTGAAAGCATTCTTATATAGCTAAGAGGGACACATCCTAAAAGGTAATCCTGGATGGCTGCAGAAGAAGTTGGGATATTTCTTCAGCAGACAAACTATTAGAAGAGGAATGTTTGCTCTTAAGAAGAAAAACAAAAGGATCAAAACCTAAAAGAATGCAGGAATACTATAACTGAAATAAATATATACAAATACAATAATGTTTTAAAAATAATGTAATAGTAATGACACAGTGAAATGATATATTTTATAACCTATGATACGTTGCTATGTATAAAATCTTGGTGCTAGAACCTTTCTGATTTGCAATGTTTTTGTCACCCATAACCTGCAGTGCTCATGGGGGGAAAAAGTATTATGAACGGGAATCTCAACAGCACATATATACTTTTTTAACACTTTGCATGATTCTTGGCCTATTTTCAGTTGGCCTAGTGACAACTAACTTGATCCCATGTGCATCCAGTGATACCTTTGTCATGCATTAGATGTACTACTTTTCCAAAGTTTCTAAAAAAATCACACTCATTATACTATAAAAACTAGAATAATGCAATATATGTCAACAGTCTCTACAACGATCCCTACAACCTGTCAACAAATCATATATAGGGGACTGGAAAAGCCTGAGGTATACTCTAAACCTTTAACCTAAGCATAATTGTTCTAGTTAAGATTACAGGCAAGATCCTTTTTATATCTGGGACACAACCCAACATACATAAATCAATTTCATTTCAGGCTGAACCATCCCCTCTCTCCTTCCCAAACTCTATTTACAGGAAATTTGGATGAATCATTGACAACATCATTATTGCACATAGGCAAATAGAATTCAGCTAAGTGGTCCTTTAAGATAACTCATTTGGAATCAATATATGCTTAGTGCTGATTCATTCGTACATTCATAACTAAGGATGGACAAAAAACACTAATGTTGTATTTCTGTTTGCTACCTTATTCTGCTACCTCAAATGTGACAAAACAGTCTTCTCTGGACCAAACAAAGCAAAGTTCAGAAACTAAGACCAAGATTTCCAAAAATTACTCCTGGTTTTGTATGTCAAATTTCAGAACAAATTTCAGAGGGTAGGTAACTCAGCACTTTCCGAAAATAAGGCTCCTTTCAGGTGTACTGCCTCAGGAAATGGAGTTAGACTCTATTGTTGATGTCAGCTTGTCTGGATTTACAGCCTAAAATACTGATTCCATTATATCTAGCGCCAGCAGCTACATTGGAGTTGGCATACATAGTTTTTTGCTGCTTTAATAGAGTCTGTTATGTCCTTGAAGTGTCCAAAAGGCTTCTGAAAGACTTTTCACGTTACTTCTATAGAACGTCTAGCAATACAGGAAGCAGTATAGCACCAAAGAGAACATAAAACTATACAAGAGCTTGTTCCAAAACCATGGAGGAAACTCTAAAAGATATCATTCAGTGGAGCATACTTACACTTACATCATGTTCCAACTGGGACCCTGACTTTGCAAATAATGATATGCAAATTGGCCAAAAGAAGGCTAAAAACTGTTTGAAATGGGCTACCCTCATTACCGCTACAAAAGTGATTTTTCCTCCCCTGGTATTCTACTGTTAATTGAATTTTCTTGTTAGACTGACCCCCTCACTTGGTAAGGCAGCTCCCATCTTTTCATATATTATGTATATATACCTGCTACTGTATTTTTCATTCCATGCATCTGATGAAGTGGGTTCTAGCTCACGAAAGCTTATGCCCAAATAAATTTGTTAGTCTTTAAGGTGTCACAAGGACTCCTCATTGTTTTTGCTAAAAATGTGTCACTTGCTAATATAGGATGGCTGTTGATGCGCAAAAACAGGCAAAGGCTCTTAGGTCCGTGATATGCAATATAGGGTTTGACCTTAGTTCTTCCTCCTCCTCTTCCTTTTGCTTTAGGGCAATTGCAACAGTACTGTGATCTGAAGGATCTGAACAGTTAATTCCTCTGATAGGAATCTAACAGTTCAACTTTATATTGAGCTTTCAAACTATTGTTGTTTGCTTATCGAGGACCAAAGAGACAAGTTACCACAAGTGCAGGTTGGAAATTTTTCATCTAAACTTTTTTTTAATGCAATTTTTGTAAAAATCAACACATTTAGAAAAACATGTTGACTTTGATGAAAATTTCCAAGACAAAAAGATTTTTTGAAGCAAAATTATTTTTGTTTTGGAAAATTTTCATAAGAACATAAGAATGGCCATACTGGATCAGACCAAAGGTCCATCTAGCTATTGCACTATTAGTAGTGACATGCCATAAAGTAAAATATAAAAAGATTTAAAAAACAGAAATTAATTTCAAACTGAAAAACTAAAATTCTGAACTGAAATTCTGAAATTTTCCAAAATGAAAATGTTCTGAAATGGAAACTTTTCAGAAGTTCTGTTTCACGGGACATTTTGAAAACAGTATTTTTTTTCATTCCCCTTATTTCTATTTGGAACAAAAACAAATTTCAAAAAGTCTGTATTTCCTGCAAAATGGAAATTCCAATTTTTGACCAGCTGTAGTTACCACTCAAATGACAACTCAGAATATATTTTGAATTAGTGCACCATTCATGGCTACTGGATTCTGAACCTGAGAAATCTTCTCAATGAAAGTTTTGTGAAATCTGATACTTTTATTCAAAAAGTTTTATTTTTGACAAATCAGCATTTTCTGATAAAAAATCTTAATTGAAAAATTCCTGACCAGCCCTATTCTGGAAGGTTTTACATTTTCCTGTGGTTCCCATAAACAGCACTATAATGTTGGCAATTTGTATTATAGAGTATTTTCATATTCCTTGAAGCATTAACTACTTATTCTGAACCATAAGCAGAATACTGGACTAACTGCACTCAAGGTGTGATCTAGTATGGCTATTTAAGTTTTCAGGATGAAGATGAAAGGGGTACATGGAATGTTTGACAGTCACAACATTTTTTACCAACATGTTAAGTAATTTTAAAATCTTTCCCTTAGTGCTATGGATAAAACTCTTGAAGAATTAAAGAATTAAATAAGTGCAGCATTTCATCTCTGTTCATTTTTCTCTGGGCTTTATGCCATTAGGTGGTGACAGCTGTTTTAAAACAACAAAGAAATGAAGCATAATATTCTTTTCCTCATTAGCATAATAGAACAAATATTTTATTTGAATTTAAAGCACCTTTCCAGGGATCTGGGCAACTTCGCCATATATTGAAATACAAATGCTAATGCAAACTAAAGTAAGCCAAACAGCTTCCCTAAAACAGGAAAGAAAACAGAAACCGGAACCCTCCAGCTCCCAAATACCATACTTCAGTGCAACTCCTCCTTTTCCAAGTGAAAAGTGCTTTGCAATAGATTTGGGGTGCTTTTTTTAAAAGCACCTAAGTGGTTTAGGAGCCTAATTCCATTTTCAAAAATAACATAGACACTTAGGAGTCAAAGTCCCATTGAAAGTGGATGCTATGTCTCTTGGGTGCTTTTCAAAAGTTTACCCTGGGGATATTTCAGACCAAAGGTCCTATCTAATAATATAACTCTGGATGCTCTTGTTGTCCATATTAATGTCTTTTCTGCTACTGAAGCCTGCTAAGGTTTTTGGACTCAATCATAACTTCTAGTCTGAGTTCCACAGTTTAAGTATGTGTGGTAAATTATTAAAGCAAGATTGGAGCAATGAGTCCATCAGAGGCCAGAAGTTTTACATCTACCATAGTTTGAGCTGAAGGGGCACATATTAGGACTAATATATTTAGGCTTGGCAGAATTCTATTTTTATTTTTTATAATTTTGAGTAACAAATGCCACACCGGAGAACAACAGATTAAAGCCCTAGGCCCAAGTTGCCTTGCCCTGCCACAAATGCAAATAGATGTTTACCAACCTTTAGTGATTAAAAACTTAATCCTTCCAAGCCTATATATATTCAGCAAAGGCAAATGTATATATATATTGCATACACAGGGCTACTTTTACCCAAAGTTTAATTCTCACTGATGCCAGTAGAGCTAGATAATGGAAGCATTTGGCCCACAGGCTGGTGATGAACTATCACCTAAAGGAAGTAGTTGTCCTTCTAATGGGCAGTGCCATTGTGATCTTCCTTTTGTCAGTACAATCAGGGGTCAAAAGTGCACATTTTTAACAGCGAGGGTAATGCACCACAAGCGAATAACTTACCTACGGGTGTGGTGGTTCTCCATCACTTGGGTCTTTCTACAAGAGATGTTATAAATCAAACAGAAGTTATAGGCGTGTTGCAGAAATTATTGGGTGAGGTTCTATGGCCTGTATAGGTCAGGAAAGATGATCACAGTGGTCCTTTTTGACCTTAAAATCTATGAATAGAGAAAGATTGAGTGGAAAGGAAGTGCAGTTCTTCCTTCTGTTTGGGCTTGAAAGAGCAGTTCTGGCCCTACATCTCCCCTTCCTCTTTGGCCACTTCAGTGAGAGCTCCACTTCCGGTTTCAACCTACTTTAACTATGAAGTGCAACTAATGTGTTCCAAAGAAGGATTTTGGGATAGGGATGGGTGGGACAGAAGTAATTATGTGAGGAACGCTGAACTTGAGGTCACATGTGTCATTGCACTTTAGATAGCACAAGATGGCAGATGCTTCATCTTACATGGAAGTAAGAAGTTATTGTCTTAGGTTCTGCCACTTATTCATTATGATTTTTTTTTAAATCTTCTGCCCTGTTGTACTATATCGACAATGAAAGATGCACTTTGATAATTTTTTAGAGCCTTTCTGTCTAAAAATCATAATTGATTCAGTATATTAAATATAAGCAAAAAAGATTCCTGTGGCTCCTTGTAGACTAACAGACGTATCGTAACATAAGCTTTTGTGGGTGAATACCCACTTCATCAGAGGAATATATTAAATGATGTTCACAACCTACCTGGCATATTTTAGTTGTGAACTATTTATTGATTTTTTAAAAAAAATAAACTTCTGTTTATTTCTAGATACATTTTAAAATAATAAAGTTACCCTTTCACTGCCAGATTCTCTTTACACAGATTATTAGTATTTCCAGGATGTGATTATGGTAAATTGCCATCTAGTCTTTGGCGGATGAGGAGTAATAAATTATACTTTTACCCATATCTTCTGATTCCTGACACATAAAAATAAATTATTTAAAAGATATAATACTTGGGTTGTTTTCTTCATAGAGCACGAAGCTGTGATCAGTTTTTACCTCAGCTCTTCGGAGAAATCTTGCTGACAAGAGAATAATCTTACATTATATCTTACATTGTCAAGTCTCAAGCTCAGACTGATTTTTCAGTGATGGTGAATACAGTGATAGAGCGCACTAGAGATTGATAATGGCCTAGTTGCATCTTACAGGGGAAAGCAAACAACATCCCAATTTTCTCTATTAAAAAATCCCCATTCGTTGCAGACACCATGCTGAGAGACAAATGAGAACATGTGGGTAGGCCCTTCCCACTTTAGAGTTTTGAAGATAGAAGGCAGAAAGAGATGGGTGACTACATAACATTCTTCAAATAACCCATTACAAAAAAGGACAGGATATTCTCTGAAAAACACTCCTGGTGAACATACATGCCTATGATAAGCCAACCTATACAGCTGAGTGAATAATTGAAAAAATATCACAACATTCACTGACTAAATTATTCAACAAATGTTTTCTGACCAGGTCTGTCTGTCTATCTGAGGATTTTCTATAGGACTCCTTTTTGCGTTAACTAAGCACTTAAAGCAGGACTAAGTTTCTAAAACAGATATAACATATTGGACACACTGTAGAGTGTGCAGTATTCATTTAATGTACCTTGTCAGGCTGTGTTTTGAACTGGATGTAGTGTACCGGGTTTTAGAGGTCAGCACAGGATAAAGCCTGTTATGTGTCCTTTTTAATATCTCCTGTCACTTTGTATAAATGTACGTTTGTGACAGATATATAAATCATATACTCAGATATAGCAATTTTTCTATTGAACCTCTGAACCTAGTTATACAATTTGTAAACATCAAATCCTTGACATTAGTATAAGTTGCAGGCACCCTGTTCCTCTCAGGACTTTGTTCAATAGGAATAAATTGTGGATGTTCCTCAGTTATGACTGCACATATGATGTTGGAGGTAGTTAGAGGATAATTCTTCCTGTCCATACCAATTTTCATATCAGCTAAGGGTTGGGATGAATGATGAGTCGGACAACACTGGTTTTGACAAATCAACAACATATAACTTGTCCTGTTGGATAGAAGGATGGGTTTTTGATATAACAAAAGGAAGGTATTTTCTATAAAGGAAGAAGGGGATTAGCTAACCCTTGTCTCTCGCCCCTACTTCACTAAAGATGTGACCTGAATATTTGGCATGTAGAAAGGCTAAAAACAAAAAAGATCTGGGTCATATAAAGTTCATTTAGCAATGTAACATTTTTGAATAGGTAGAACAAAACATAGCTTATGCTCAAAAGTTACCTAGCAGAGCTTTCTGTACTATTAGACTAGGGGAGTATATTTTGTGCCTGGCCTTTAATGTTATTTCCTTTATATACCTATACATTATCAGTAACATTTGCTTTTATTTAAGACAACCTGAACTGGGAGATGGATTCTTTTAGGTGAAGATGAGCATTGACAAATGCCTCAGGGAAAAACCGAGCTCTGCACTCAAGGAAGGCAAGTTCAGATTTTATGGGTAATGGTCTGGTTGCATGGGCATGGTTGAAGGAGGATTGCCAGCCATCCATCCTAAACTGAAAGAAAGGAGTATTAATAAAGTCAGTGTCACTGGGGAGACACAAAGAGCATACACTGAATTTTCTCTGCATACCACAAATGTATAGTATTCTGCTCCACCCCCATTGCAAAACGTGTCCCAAGCTCTATTACAAAAGGCATTCATTAACTCTAAGGACATTCTTTTCTTTCTGAAGATGACACCCTCAACTTCAGTTCCAATCACCTTTCTGTAAATAGAAAATTTGTTCATTTCAGCATTCTCATTCTTGTAGCAAAAGGAAGCAAACTCTAGAGGAAAAAAGGCAACCCCGTGCCACTGCTGTCATTTTCAATCTGCTTATCTTATCTGCTAATAGTTGCTAAATCCTGCAAAAAACTAGCTTCCCATCAACAGTAACAGTGTGGGACTAAATATACTCAGCCATCTTTCTTAGGATTCTGTCTCTTGACCACTTCAATCATTTTTTGAAGAAAGTGGATATTCATTGACCACCTGAATCAGAGTATGACAAAGTCAACAAGCACATGTCTAAAAATTTCTGGAATGAATTAATCAGAGTAGGCTGAAGAGAATAGTAGTGTTTGAGCTAATGCAAACAATCAGTACTACCTTGCTGCATGCCTATTTATAGTCACGGATTGATGAAGGTTAATGCCTACATGCCTTTCGAGAATCCCCAGGGTAGAGGGTTAATCTTCGTTTCCCTCAGTGACACTGTGACAGATGCTATGGACCCATGGAATATTCAAACAGTACTTTTTATCTATTTTATAAATTGTATATGTATTCTTATGGGTTAGTGGCTGTATTCCTGATTCAGTGGGGTTTAGGGGCCACAGGGTTTCCTGCTGGAACTAAAATCACTGCAGGGTAATCATTGCAAATCCCAAGGCAGCTAACAAGTGTGGAGAGGTCTCATAACCTGGTTTGGTCTGATTGAAGAGGCCCAGCAAATAAAGAATTGAAAACTGTATATACTGACCATTGTGATGTTTGGAGAGAGGTCACTCTCTCCTGATCCAAGAACTGACATGGAACTATGACCAACAGAGTTAGACCTTATAGATAGGGCCTGCAGTACTTGAGATCCTGCCAAGGTTCCACGTGGAAGACTGGTCACTCCTGGTAAGCTAGACACATGTATGAGCTATTGATCGTTTTCAAGACATGCTTTCTCTGTAATGCTTTTATTCTGAATAAGTGGTATTTTGCTTCATATGAGCTAGCTAGTCACAGTTAACCCTGCCATTGCTCCTGAAAGAACAGGACTGCTGCTGCTGAACTTAAGTCAAACCTGCTGAGATAAACACAATGACTTATAGCAAGGGTGGGCAAACTCTGGCCCATTGGTCGGACCTGGATCTGCAAGCTGTTTTAAGCTAGCCTATGAGGTCCTGCTGGGGTGCTGGGTCATGGGCCACATGGCTCAGTCCTGCTCCGGTGCTCCAGCTGCGGCTCTGGGGCGGGGGCTGCACCACGCCGCTCCTGGAAGCTGTGGCATGGCCCCAGTCCAATGATCAGGAGCTACTCCATGCACATGAGTCGGAGAAGGGACATGCCACTGCTTCCAGGAGCCACTTGAGGTAAGCACCGCTTGGAGTCTGCATCCCTGAGCCTATCCCCGTGCCCCCAACCTCCTTCCCCAGCCCTGATTCCCCTTCCACCCTCTGAACCCCTCGATCCCAGCATGCAGCACTCTTCTGCATCCTAAGCCTGTCATTCCCAGCCCCACCTCAAAGTCTGCACCTCCAGCTGGAAGCTGCACCCCTTCCCACACCTACACCCCTGCCCCAGTCCTGTTCCTCCCTCTGAACCCCTCAGTCCCAGCCCGGAGCATCCTCCTACACCCCAAACTCCTCATCCCCAGCCCCACCTCAGAACCCACACCCCAACCAGAGCCCTCTCCCCAACCCCAATTTTGTGAGCATTCATGGCCCGCCATACAATTTCTATTCCCTGATGTGGTCCTCAGGCCAAAAAGTTTGCCCACCTCTGAATTACAGGCATCTGTGGCCTAAATTGCTGGTCTGCAGAGGATTGCAGGATCCTGCCCCTAGAAAGGTGATGGCTAGAGACCTGAAACCTAAGTGGGGTGCCCTCAAGCAGGCATGAAGGGGCCAGAAGGTGTAGTTACCTCAGCAACTGTGACAGACACTATCAATAAAATAACTGGTGACTTGCTATGATTCATGTTTTCATGCTATGCCCTTGAATAATCTCACTTTGTAGGACTGGATTAAATAATACATACATTTTGACACCAGTACATATTTTTAAACTGTTCATTTCCAGAAGCCCTATAACCACATCACTCATCTTTATGAATCCATTTCTTACATCTGTTAGTAAATATTAATAGTTTATAATTCTTTTTATATTAAACTCTCATGATTTCTTGACCAGACATCCCTGAATCTTTTCTGTGTTAGCCAGCGATGCTGGTTAAACTCTAATGTTAAAGATGGTTTTATTCTGGAGAAATTAATGTCTTTGTCCTAGTAGGCCTGTACTTTATTATCCACTCTGTTTTACTCTGAACTTTAGCTGAACCTAGTGTGTTATCAATAAACTGAATTTTAGTTGGCCCATAGTGTGTATTAAGTAAATGGATTGTGTCCTTTTGTGATCAAATGAACCCCTGTATTCAAACCCTACACACTGTTGTAACAATCTTTCTACAAAATGTGCCTAAAGAGGTATTATTTGAAAACTAATAGTCACATTTCACCCTGATATTATTGTATAGCAACATTATATGTAAAGTTATAAACATGAAATGAAATTAGGTCTGAAATATGTTTACCAGACAAGTATGGGTAAACTCATTTCCCAAAGGCAAAGGACAAGCTGACAGCTCTAGCCAGATGTCATCACAGATGATGGACAATCACCTATCAAATGGCCATTCTTTGGCAAGGGAGGAGGGCAGGAACAAAGAGATCTGCCTCTTAGCAAACAATAGCATGAAAGCTCTTTCACCATGAGACTAAACAACTCCACCCTCAGAGCAGGAATGAACTTTATCTAGGGCAGTGGCTCTCAACCTTTCCAGACTACTGTACCACTTTTAGGAGTCTGATTTATATTGTATGCCTCCAAGTTTCACCTCACTTAAAAACTACTTGTTTACAAAATCAGACCTGAAAATATAAACGTGTCACAGCAAATTACTGAAAAATTGCTTATTTTCTCATTTTCTCATATAATTATAAAATAAATTGATTGGAATATAAATATTGTACTTATATTTCAGTGCATAGTCGTATATAGAGCAGTACAAACAAGTCATTGTCTGTATAAAATTTTAGTTTGTACTGACTTTGCAATTGCTTTTTATGTAGCCCGTTGTAAAACTAGGCAAATACCTAGATCAGTTGATGTACCCACTGGAATATCTCTGCGTACTCAAGGGGTACAAGTACCCTGGTTGAGAACCACTGATCTAGGGGATAACCTTCAGGAAAATGCAGTTCCAAAGGGAGGATTGGACTATAAAGTGAGGGCAAAAAGAACCCATTCATGTCTCACTCTTACAACTAAAATGACAAAAGAAACCAGCCCATTTGACTTTGGGAGTGATCCTCGCCTGAAATTTGGTCAGCCCTGTTGCTGGGAGCATGTAGTAAGAATTTTACCTTGAAACACATCTAGTTGCTAAGTTTAGGACTAGAAAATGTTTTCTTTTTATTTCTCTTTAACTATTTTTAACTTTAATACCTTATACTTGTACTCACTTAAAATCTCTCTTTGTAGTTAAATAAACTTGTTGTATTCTTTAATCAAAACTAATCCAGTGTTGTTGTTAAACTAGACTGTGTGGCTAACACCATTTACGGTAGCCAACTGTTGTATATTGATCCACTAACAAATCTGGATTGTCCAGAAGAGGACTGGGGAGTGCAGAACACACATTTTGGAGGAAAATCTGGGACTGAGAATGTGTTGGGGTCACCCTGCAAATGTAACCCAGGCTGGTGGAAGCCAGAGTCTGACTGATGGTAGCTGGCAGGCTGCAGCTATACACAGATACTCAGGGTGTGAACTGCATGCTGAAAAACTATTTGTGAGCAGCCCAGGTGGGAGCTATGGCAGCAAAGTATGGGAGGCACCCCAGTTTGCAGGGTAGTGGTGACCCAGCCCCTCACTGGTCTGGATTGCACCCTGGAATGTCATACCTTTTTACTCTAAACTCTTGACCTTTAGGGAAATGTCCAAAAGGACCCACTTGTAACCTATATGGGGAAGATGTTTTGTGTAATTAATAAAATAATCTCTGAAGAATGCTTTTAGCTGATCAGGAATTAATCTAACAGATGCTTTCTATCATAATGACTTGGTTTTGGATATCCTTGAATTGATAAAGTAGTCTTTAGTTATCGGTTATGTAAACCAGACACTAGGAAAAGAAGTCTGTATAAAACTTTCAGTTTGTGAATACCTGGAGGATGACTGGGTATTCGCAAGCAGTCAGCATAGATTTACCAAGAACAAATCATGCCAAATCACCTTGATTTCCTTCTTTGGCAGAGTAACTGATTTGGTGGATGCAGAGATTGCAGTGGACATAATATAATTATACTTCAGCATGGCTTTTTACACAGTCCCACATGACATTCTGATAAGTAAACCAGAGAAATTCAGGCTCTACAGAACTGCCATTAAGTGGAGTAGCACAAATAAAGAATAATTATTAATGGAATGATGTCGGATTTGAGGAAGGTCTCAAGTGAGGTTCCACAGGGATCCGTTTGGGGTCCAGTGTCATCTTTATTAATGAGCTGGGTGTAGGTATAGAGAACATACTGATCAAGTTTGCAGATAACAAAAAGCTGGGAGGGGGCAGCCAATACTTGGGAAGATAAAGCTAAAAATTCAGAGGGATCTTGATAAATTGGAGAACTGATATATAGGCAACAAAACGAAATTCAACAAAGAAAAATGTAGCGTGTTACACACTTAGGGAATTAAAGCCAAATGCACACATACAGAATGGGGAAAACTGGCTTGGCAGCAGAATTGCTGAGAAGGATCTGGGAGTTGTGGATCACAATCTCAATGTAAATTAGCAATGTAACTGGACTTACTTTGTCTTGTTCTGATTGGCTGTTTGCTCCAACTCTCCTCCTTTCCCATCCCTCACAGTCCTCTCACTCTATGCCTGCTCCTCTTATCCCCCCATCCCCTGTGCTGTACCCCCACTCCTTCCCTTCCCTATTCTTTCAGTAAACTTTCATTGTGTTCCCTCCACTCACCCACCAAAAGAAATTGTGACACTAACATTATATTTGCTGTATCCCACTGTTCTCTCTGTTTGTGTGGTTTGCCCGGCCCTGTGTCTATTTAGATTGTAAGCTCTTTGGGGCACACACTGTCTATTTTATCTGTGTGTGTACAGTGCCTAGCACAATAGGGCCCCATTCTTGGTTGGCCCTTAGGCAATACCATAAGAAGTATAATTAATAAAAAAAACCTAAAGTATTTATTGAATAAACTAACATCAGTACTGAATCATATCTGGATAGTTAGTGCATCTGAGAATGGTCCAGACAGTATCCAAAACCATTAATCAGATAATACACTATAGGAGTATTTCACAACTAATACTGAACTATGAATAGTCTTCTTTATAAGCCCTCCTGCATCAGAGTCCAGCCTCTCCTTCTATACATCTATGTGCAATCATATTCTATAGCCCATTTCCTCTTTAACTCTGTGTACTCTAAATCTTCTCCTCAGGTACTATCCAACTGCTGGTTGAAAACTAGCAATCTCACACTTATTCAACCTCCCCATTTTTAACCTTTGTTTAGTCACAAAATACCAAAGCTATAATCCAATCTCATATTTCTGCTGCCTTTTGAAGTCCCCTTGAACTGCGCCCTTACAGTGCCACATCAGCAACTCCAAGGCAAAATTATAGCTTGACATACAATTAGGAAGGTTATTGTTATGGGGGATCCAGTGCCTAATTATGGGCCACAAATCTGTGTTCGGAAGCATAGCACTCCCTGGCATCCCTGATTGCCTGTTTAACCACACCACTGAAGGCATCATAAATTTTAACTTTTCTCATTTTAAGAGAAAGAGTCGTGTGTTTCACATTAGCAGAAGCATTAATTGTTTTATTCCAAACGTCTCCTGTATACCTCCTTTTTTTTAAGGTTCCTACAACATGAGTATTACTAATCTACTGCAAATACAGTTTCTAGCAGTGCAACCATATATATATAGTAGATTCTACTCTTTCATTTAACCTAGTAAAAGCACAGCTGAAGAACTAATGAATGAGTTAATTTTACGGTTAGGATTTGATGAGTAAGTTCCAGTTTCTCTTTTTTATTTTATTTCTTGAGAGGGTAGTGAGAAATTAGGAAGCAAAGATCACTTGCATTTTTATTGGGGAGATATACTTTATCATACTCCTCTTTCTCTAATATCACTAAATGAGATCATTTATATAAAATACTAGCTCAATTTTGGGCCCTGATTCTGCAAAAAATTCACATGCAGAACTCTCACTGTAATCAATGGAAATTCCATGTATACAGGACCAATAGTATTGGGCCCTCTTATTGTCTTGTATGGAAAAGATTATTTGCCTGTCTAGCGATATGACTACTATATATAAGTGGAAATCTAAGGACATCAATTATGTGTAACTCACTTCTAGGGTGACCAGACAGCAAGTGTGAAAAATCGGGACAGGGGTAGGGGGTAATAGGAGCCTATATAAGAAAAAGACCCAAAAATCAGGACTGGTCCTATAAAATTGGGACATCTGGTCACCCTACTCACTTCTTCAAATACTTCAGACCTTTCCAGAAGTTTTGGATTAGAAGCCAAAAGAAGACTCCTTGGAAACTTCCTTCATTCTCATTATTAGCACAGATTTGAAAAAGAAAGGAGTCAGATGTTATTTAAATGGAATCAGAAGGTATTTTTTTTGTCCCATTTTGATACAAACAACCAGAGATATCAAAAAGTCATTAGCTGTAATTTCTCAGATGTTTTTAAACAGGTGCTTTATTCTGCTTTAGAATCTACAGGAGACAAAAAAGGGAGAACGATCAGATTATAAATTAAAGCAAGCAGATGGAGACGGAGAGATTATAAGGAAACAAGGAAACAGGATGCATGCTTTCATAAAACATGCTTAAAAAGTACCTAATCTCTCATCATATCTGTGATATGGAGTCCAGGATCTAGGATTTTGTGAGGGAAAAATTCTCAATCATGCAATACCACAAGCCTTCTTCTACAAGGGGAAAAAAGCATCCACAGCTGCGTGGAGGAGGAGCAGAGCTATTCTGCTGACTCAGGTAGGAGGGTCTCTATAACTGTCATTCAGCAGAACTAAAAGGCTGAGAATGGAAGGTGAAAAATATAGTGGGACAAGATTCTGCAAGCTTTAAAGAATAAGTAGTTAAGGAGCACTGATTTGTTAATTGACAGGCATTTCACAAGGGGCTCCGCCTTAAGGCCAAATAGAGCCAACAACAAATAGTTACTATTGAAGAATGGTTTATATATGAACATTTTCTAACTCAATATGCCATAGACCTGGTCTCCATGACATCTTTATGGCTGTACCATTTTTGTCACTGTGGAGACAGCACTTCCTGATACAGGCAAAACTCCCATTGCATCCAATGTGAATTTTGCCTGCATAACAATTGCAAGATTGATGACAATTTTTGAGTGCAAGGTTCAACAATTCCCATTAATGCTCATTGAAAAGAAGGGATTAAATCCCTTCTCACAGCACTCACAATATGCCCCATCTAAACATTTTTTAAGAATGCTGTTTTCTGACCACTTTCAATGTGACAATAGATTTCTCATCACAATGAGATTATAAAAGCAGTGTTCTTCTTAGAGAAACATCAATAATGTTGGAAATCAAATAGCTCATTTCATGGTGAAATATAATTAAAGGCGCCAATAGAAGATGTTTCTGTAAAATGGAATATGTTAGTCTGAGTCAGAAGGAGCATCGTGCTGCCTGTGTGTGTTGGGGTGTACCAACCCTGCACTGGGCCTGCAAGGGTTAACATAAGCCGGTGGACACAATCAGCCTCATCCTGCTACAGCTGCAGTAGACATCAACGTTGAAGGAAGGAGTTAAAAGGGCTGAACCTGACTCACTTAAGGCTTGACCAGGAAGGAGAGCAGATCTAGTTGTTGGACTGCCTGTTTACCCCATAAGGGGTGGGCCTAAATGCAAGTCAACCAGATGATCAAACTGCAAGAAGCAGCAGACCACCGTAGGGCTGGAACCATTGTCAGCAGGGGGTGTTGCAGGAGAGGAACTTACTATGCCACACCCAGTTACCAGAGGTGCACTGGCTGGTCAGTCACATGCTTGCAGTGAGCTTAAAATAACAGAGCATAGTCTTTGATAACAAAATGTTCAAAGGACTAAATGGAAAAAATAGTCTGTATATGAATGGGAAGAATATGGCACTGTCTAGTGTTGGGTTTTTTTTAATCATGGCAATTTAAAATATTTGGGAAAAGTGAGCAAACAGATTTAATTTATATTTTGCTAAGTTAATATCTAGAGTCTATTGTAAATCAACAACAAAGAGAAAAATACATGCGTAATGGAAAAAAGAGGACTGATAAGAGAAGAAAGTACTCAGATATTTTGAGATATTCAATTAAGAGAGACAAACCTAAAATTCTTATTCTTCGCCTTTTCCCTGGCTAGCTGGGGTTGAGTCGCCAAATCAGTCTTTTCCAGGCTTGCCAGTCCAACACTGTCTCCACATTCACTCCATTCTCCAATACAGTGCCCCCACTATTTTCTTGGCAATTCTCTTGTTTTCTGTCCACTAACGCTCATCAGCAATGGCTTTCTAACAGGATTCCCTTCATCCATCCATCATCCATGTCTATAGCACCTCAGTCTCCTCTCTTGCAGCTTTTCTCTGATACTGCGTACCCTAATCTCTCTCCCTGAAGACATCACTTTTATAAGATCAAACTGTTTCTTTCCTAAAATGGGCTGTACTACTTGGTGAAATGCAACTACCTATGATTCTAACAGTCTCATGCAGTGGGACAGCAGCTTAATTCCTCAGTCATTGAACTTTCATGTGTGTCACCTTTTTATTTGTATATCGGTACTAATATGGACTTCTCCATTCTCTTGGGGTTTTCTTTGTTTTCCAAACTGCGCACAAGACTCATCTAAGCCAGTGCACACGACCTATCTCAAGGCTTTGATCATTTCTGCCGTGATTTTGTCCAGACATGCTACTTTTCCAGGTGCCATCTTCATCAGTGCAGCCTTGAAGTCTGCCTCTGACAGGTCATTGACATCTGTAATTACACTGCTCTACAGCCAAAATGCTTCTGAAATAAATGTAGTCCAACCTTTACTAATTCTGGGTCATTGAGAACGAAAATGATGCTTAAAATTGTTGATTGTCTCTAGTTTTCAAGATATGCTCTTGGGTCCATATATACGACCCTTGACTTGGGAATGGCGGAGGATAGGTGAGTTATAAAGGGAAGGGATCTCAATTTAAACCAGAAATGACTAAAATATGTCTTTGACTGGATCTATGAATAAATCTATGACTGGGTTTGGACAGTACTTGCTTTTTAGGCAAAACAATGCATGATGCAATCTGAAGCTGGTATTGTGTCATACATGATATGAATTGCATCATGTTATTCCTAGACGTCATGGATGACGCAATCATAACGAAGCTTACATTACTCTGCTGAACAAATTGCCCTATATCAGCTCTAGAAATCATACAGTGTCGTGCTCTCTTCTTTGTCAGTGTTTGATTTTGCAAAGGGACACATTTCTGTTTAGCCAAAGTGAGCAGAGATGCCTTGTACTTGTGTGAACAGTGCAGATAACTTCTGCTATGTTTGTGGTGAAGTGACTTTTGGATCACAAAAGGGCAGTCTAACCACTATGGTTAAGAAAGCCTATCCCCTTTATTTTGGCTGCCAAATTGGAGATCAGGACAAGAGGTGGGCCCCACACATATGCTGCAACACTTGTGCAACAAATCTTCGCCAGTGGTTGAACAGGAAAAGGAAATCTATGCCTTTTGCAGTGCCAATGATTTGGAGAGAGTCAACAGATCATACCAGCAATTGTTACTTCTGCATGGTGCCTCCAGCTGGGAAAGGTGTGTCAAAGAAGAAAAAGTGGACTGTGCATTATCCAAACATTCCATCAGCTATACGCACAGTACCCCACGGAGAAGGACTGCCGGTTCCTGATGCAACAGAATCATTCTCACTTGAGTCATACGAGGAAGAGAAAGAGAATGAGGATGAAACTTCTGGTCCTGAACATCAATGTCACAGGACCCACATTTTCTCCCATCCTCCTCCTCTGAACCACACCTCATAACACAAGGTGAACTGAATGACCTTGTCAGGGATTTGGAACTATCCAAGAGTAAGGTAGAGCTGTTGGGCTCCAGACTACAGCAGTGGAATCTCCTGGCAGGCTATCAGGGCAAATGGAGCCCATCAATGCTTGCAGACTATTGCTGGACAGTGACAAGAGATGCTCCATTTAATGAATACAAGAGACAAGCCAAGAAGCGCCGAGTAGACACTGAATAGGACTAAACTATGTACATAATAGTTTTTGCCTTTTGTTTCATAATAAATTTTATTTATATAATCTTTTTGCTGATTTTTAAAGTGTTACATAAACAGGACAGGTGAAATATTATCATGTAAAGCAACCATAAACATGAAAAGACCTAGGTTTACAATTTATGATTAAAACTCTACTATCTACACAATATATATAGACATAAAATGTAAAAACTTAAATATCTTAGAAACAGTAGCCAATCAGTTGTTTTAATTGTCATATTTGAATTCAGCACATCAAAATACATAATAAATAGCACATTTTATTTCTGAAGCAGACGACTTCTCAAAAATTGTAGACCAGTGTTATTGGTTCACACAAATAGTAGCATAGCATATAAAGGGTTTTTCTCATTATGTAGACTCAGAATAGTCTCACCATTGGCTATATACCCTGTCTCCTCCCACAAGCAGACTACCTCAGCATCCTATAAAAATGGTGTACTGACTTTGTTTGCCTTCCTTCTTTTAATTTGTGTGCACAATTGTATATATATATTATTGGCATGTTGAGGGTAGTTGTTCAGCTCATTATACAGCTCATCTAAGACAGGTTGCATGCCTTTCTGACTTCTTTTGCTGGCCACTTGGAGACTCTATAGGTGGCAGCTGCGTCTTTCAAAGGCTTATTTTTCCATCACCTTTGTGGCTTCTGTGATTTCGTATTGTTTTCTGAACTTCTTGTTCCACCACCATTCTTCATGAGATTGTGGTCTATCCAGCTTAATGCATCCACATAGCACCTCAGCTTTTTGGATGAATACATTCTTGAAAATACACCACTCCTTTTCTGCTGTTCTAATCTGTGTATCTGTAAGCCTGCGCAGACTCACCGGGTGGCACCTCCTGCTGGTTATCTTCGGGAATTAGCTTCCAGCATCCAGAGTGCTCTCTGTTGGCTGGTGATATGCCTTACCGCTGGCCTCCATGTCCCTCCCAGGATCCCGGTGCCCCTTTAACCAGGTGCTGCCCCCTGGCAGTAACCCCACAGTTCTGGGTCTCTCCCTGCCAGGGGAACCCCCACCCATTATCCCCACTTTGTCTCAGTATTGGCTACTGTCCAGTCTCCATCTAGCCCCCGTTCACTGGGGCAGACTGCAGTATAAGCCACTCATCACTGCTGCCTCTAGCTACCTGTGGGCTGCCCACTGCAACCCAGTACCTACTAGGCCTTACCAGGCCTGCAGCATGGGGCTTTCCTAGGCCGGAGCTCCTCGGCTCCTTTGGCCTTTCCCCAGCCCTGCTCCACTCCAGTTACCTGGTTAACCTCCCTGCAGCCAGGCCCTTCTCTCTCTGAATGCAGAGAGAGACTCTCTGCTTGAGCTCCTGGCTCAAGCCTTTATAGGGCCAGCTGGGCCCTGATTCGGGCATGGCCCCAGCTGAGCCTGCTTCCTCCCAATCAGCCCAGGTGTCTTGCCCTTTCACAGTCCTCCTCCAGGGCTGTTTTAAACCCTTCAGGGCAGGAGCAGGTAACCACCCCACTACAGTATCTCTCAGCTCAAAGCTTGTGACTGTCTCCCTAAACTTGTCTGCATTCACACTGTGCACTCCCCACATCATGATGCATGTCTTGTTGGAGAAAAGCTCACAACAGCTCCATTTGACAGCCATAAGAACAGCCATACTGGGTCAGACCAAAGGTCCATCTAGCCCAGTATCTTGTCTTCCAACAGGGGCCAATGCCAGGTGCCCCAGAGGGAATGAACAGAACAGGTAATCATCAAGTGATCCATCCCGTTGCCCATTCCCAGCTTCAGTCACAATCGTTACCACCAATGGCTTGTGTTGAGGTGCGAATGCTTCACTTGGGATAACCTTACAATCCTTAACCATCTTCCTCTAGCTTACTAGGTTTAGCAAGAAATCTATTTGTGTTGTTACTATGCTACTTCAGTATGTGTACAATGACTTTCTCTTTTCTTAAAGCAAGTGTTAGCAATCACCTTGTCATGATCAAGACATGGTTGGTCAGACCTAGTGGTCACAGCAGGAGTCAGGCTGAATCAGGTACCGGGAAGTAAGAATCAGAGATGGGCCACAGGGCAAACCAAGAGTCAGGCTTCAGGTAGGGTCAGGTTACCTGTAGGTCGGAGTATGAGACAGGCCAGAGGGTGAACTGAGAGTCAGGCATCAGGAGGCAGGTAGGATCAGATTACCAGGAGGCTGGGATCAGGCACCATGCTACAGAAAGCAATTGAATAGCGAAGTCAAGGATGGTATGCACATAGTATTCCTTGTGACCCTGGATTTTGACTGGTGGAGGCAGCATCGTGGTTCAGTCTGGGAAGGGATTCTCATTATAGGGCTTTAGAAGGGAAATATGGAAAATTGGGTATATTTTGAGAGATTGGGGAAGCACACTCCTGAACAATTAATATTCTGTAATTTCACCAAAAGAAATGATTAAGCACCAGTCTTTGTTCACCTGAGCAGAGATTCCCCAAACACTTCAACCAAAACACACTGGTTTAAATAAAACAATAAACTAGAGAGGGATAGATTTTAAGTGATTTTCAGTGATAAGGCATAAAAGTCAGAACTGGTTACAAAAGAAATAAAAGGATAAAACTACAACCTCATTCCTAAACTTTACCAAGCTAAATAAAATTTGCAGCAAATAGCTTTCTCACCCCCATTAGATGCTATAAACAGTTCTCAGTTCACAGGCTGGATTTCTTTTCAGCCTGGGACCACTCCCCTCAGTTCAGTTTTCTTCAGGTACTCATTGATGTTATGAGCAGACCGATATAAGGTGAAGAAGAGAGGAAAAGTGGTCAGAGGCCTTTCCCCCCTCTTCTTATATCCTGACCCTTTTTACTGAAAGGGTCCTTGCTGGGTTATTGGGTCAGGCAGTTACATGGCAAATGTGAGCTGTTCTTCAGGTTAATTATAAATTTCTTGTTTACAGCTCCCCTCCTGGTGAATCTCTGATTAAATAGGTAAGGGCCTTTTAGCACTTAGTCAGTGTGCCTTTGTCTTTGAGAAAAATGATCTGAAGGCATTACCCAAAGCTACAGTATATTTCAGTAACAGTCATAAGCAAAATTTCATAGCTCCACATACAATGCTGATACACACATTTTAACAGGACAATGATATTCAGTAGATTATGAGTTTTTAAATGATACCTCACAAGTCATACTTAATACAAAATATAACCATATAAAAGTGGTGAACATGGGGTACAGGGTGTCACATGGGATACAGGGTGTCACAGGTGTACTAGTTCATCCAGTTTGGTATAAGCAATTTCTCTTCAGCGTTGCCCAGTACTCTAAGTTTTCTCCCACTCAAGAGGGTTTAATCTGGAATTTTCCTTCTCCTAGGTGAGCTCGCTACCACTGCTGGAGGTCCTCACCCAGCCTGAAATTATTTTCACTAAATGCCAGCAGGGTTATAGCATACTGTTAGTATACAGCCAATGATACACTAAGAAGGAATTATCCTGAATGCTGCAACTTTCAAATGGAATAGAAATGTTAGTTGTGAGTTGAATTGGTAGAGCTCCAATATTTTTTTCTATACGGTGGAGCGACTTCAAAAATCTTTTTTTTTTTTTTAACAGTAAAAGACATGATCGCTATGCTTTCCATGCTCTCGCCTGAAATGAACAAGAATCCCCAGACTGCTCAGAACAACAATGGATGTCAATTGGAAGTCAAAACACAACAAAATAAACTCCATGACAGTTATCTGAAAATAAATCTGAGGAGCAGATGCCACGTACAGAAAGAGCATAAACAGTGGTTTAAGCCTCATCTATAGTATAAAGCTACGTAACCAAAAGGAAACATGATGAGAAACATAATTCAATCAACCCTGGGATGGATATTACAAAAATAAAAGATACTCAGATCAACAAATTTTTTTGTCAAAGAAAAATAAATAAAACTTCAATATAAAAATATAACCATGTGAGAAAACATCTCTACACTGTATAATAGAGGACATCCCACCAGTAACATAGCTAAATGTGGGCATTTGAAATAGGCTGATTTAATCTTGTTCTTGAGAATATCTGTTTAACAGTTATGGGTTTTAATACATTGTAAAGTACTTGCTATTTAGAGTGGATAATTGAAAGCATGATAAATCAAGTGTCCTAAATATGCCTCACAACATAAATCAGTTGGATTACTTAGAAAATCTATTGTATATTTAGGAAGTTGATGGGAAGTTGTTATGTAATCTCGTGATAGTCAAATGACACCAATATGTAGATCTGCAAGTTTTAAAAATGTCTTGGAGAGTGGAAAATCTATTAGTCTGACTCTGAGAGGAACCTTTGATATGAGTGAAGTCTGTTATTACATTAGTCCAGAGAGGCACTGCTGTAAGTACCATAGTAGTGTGGTGTGGCAGTCAGGCCAGCTAAGGAGGTAGAACAAGCTTATGGCCTCAGTGATGGATCTTACTGAGTAGTTCAAGGCCCCACTTCCTCATAATCGAGTGGGTTTGTTATTTGTCTCACTCTAAATCCCAGTCTCTCATTCTCAGCATGACAGAGGTTAGATAGAATATGCTGGTATCATGTGAGCCACGCGGTGGAAAGAGTAGGAGAAGTATGGGCTGCAGAACTCAGCATTAGGCAATTAAGGAGTGACAGTGAAGTGAGTCCATCCTGCCTACCTTGGCATCATGAGGAGCTCTGAAGGATGTAAAATTGTAACTCCTCTAGGTTCTGCCAGGGATGAAGGAAAATACATGTGGGAGAACAGGTAATATGCAATATGTCTCATTAAATTCTTGTTGGACACACTTACTTTAAAGGCCAATGAATAGTAATATATATACAGCAAGGAATGGCAACAAGCAACTTGCAGAAATAAAAAATAACACCACTAGAGAGCCTGGACTTATTTGTTCCTTAAAAAAAAAAACTACATAAAAGGTCCACAGCTGATGGGAAACTTTTAGTTCTTGGATTCACTGCCTAGATTAGCAAGTTCCAGAAAATTGGAAAGAACAGTGCATACTATTTAAAAATTCCTTTATAATCAACAGAAAACAGATTTGAACTCTATCAAAATTCCTTGGCATTGATTCTACTTTCTTATGCCACTGCATGTTGCTGATATCAAAGCAATTCACAAATGCATTTTCACATGCTTCTGAGCAGTTGATTTAATGAGATACCGACTGAAATACCAGTAGATTGAAAATACAGCATGTGACTATTTTGTCAAGCCAGTGCTCCCAAAACAACATTTGTATAGTCGTGTCAGCACTTCTATTCTGTACCTTGTAGTTCAAAGATCTATAAGTTAGTTATTAAAATTAAGATTTGCTTAAGGCTGGAACCAGGTAAAAAGCTTTTTAAAATAGCTTTGTCTAATTTTGTTTTCTGCAGATGTACTGTACTAAAATATGAATATGACAAAGTTCCTCCTCTACCTTGGTGGGTCCTGCACTTATTGGCAGATTTGCAAACCTCAGTGATCTTCCCCACAGTCTGAGTCAACTCCTCCTGTGTCTGATCAGGAGTTGGGAGGTTTGAGGGGAACCTGGGCCCTCCCTCTACTCTGGGTTCCAGCCCAGGGCTCTGTGGATTGCAGCTGTCTATAGAGCCTTCTGTAACAGCTGCATTACAGCTACAACTCCCTGGGCTACTTCCCCATGGCCTCCTCCAAACACCTCCTTTATCCTCACCACAGGACCTTCCTCCTGGTGTCAGATAACACTTGTACTCCGTAGTCCTCCAGCAGCACAGCCTCTCACTCTCAGCTCCTTGCACCTCTTGTTCCCAGCTCCTCACACACACTTCCTCTCCTCTGGCTCCCCTTCCCTGACTGGAGTGAGCTCCTTTTTAAACCCAGGTGCCCTGATTAGCCTGCCTTGATCAGCTGCAGGTGTTCTAATCAGCCTGTCTGCCTTAATTGGTTCTAGCAAGTTCCTGATTACTCTAGTGCACCCCCCACTCTGGTCACTCAGGGAACAGAAAACTATTTTGCCAGTGACCAGTATTTTTGCCCTCTGCCACTCTGCTGTGGAGGACAGAGGGAGAGGACGGCTGCTGCTGTTCCTGCTGGGCACTGGGACCTCGCTGCTGCTGCTGCTGTTACTGCTCCAGCTGCTCCCCTGGCTGGGCTACACACCACCACCCACCCGCTTTCTCTGCTATCTGCTTACTGGCTGGCTAGTAGATCCCCCCTTCCCCCGCTCGGTTGCTGCTGTTACTCCACCTATAGCCCCCTGACAGTGGGGGGGGGGCCTGCTGGCCTGCTCCCCAGAGGAGGGGAGTGAGGGACCCCAGCTCCAGCCCTTGTTACTAAGGACACGTCCACTATTACCACCATCTTCTGAGCAGGGTCCCTCCTGCCTGGACACCAGACCACCACCACCTAGTGCTACTGTGGCTGTTGCTGAGGAGCTGTTGAAGCCCTGAGGAGAAGGAGGCAGAGGAGTAGAAGAGGGCCACCCGCTGCTAGGAGACTGCGTAATGGCGCTGAAGACCACTGTGGAGGGGGCTTTTCTGGACTGAGTCTTTTTCGAACTGTGCTCTTGTGGTGGGGGTTTGGACTGTGTCTTTTGGGGCACCACGGGTGTGGTGTGGAGCCTGCCCCCAGTCCATCCGTGTCCCCCTTCACCCCCACCACCATTGTTGCCCCCTTCACCATCCCCGCTGGCTGTTTTCCTTCTGCTTTGGCCTCCTGCCTCTGGGACTGAGCTGCTTGCCTGGCTCATCACGCTCACTTCCATCATTTGGGCCTGCAGCAGCTGCAGCCAACCATTGACTTTTTTTCACAAGTGCCTGTGGGCGCACCCCCCTCCCAGCACCCTGGACTGACGCCATCTCCTTTGCACATTTGTCTGCCCCACCCATTTCCCTCTATGGCCCTGATTGTCCTGCCCTAGCCCTGCAGCTAACCCTGTGGTCCCTCCACCCCTTTCTCAGCTCAACCTTTTCCCCTCCCCCCATCCTGTGATCCCCCAGCCCTGATTGGCCCCTCCCCTCATGCGCCCATGCCCCCTTCCACGCGCTTGTACCCTTCCCCTATTTGAGTTTGCCCTTGTTCACTGCACCCCCCTATGCCGTTATCCCCTCTGATCCCCTAGTGCAGCCAGAGGAGCCGGACTTCCCCTCTGAGTCGGTGACTGACACCCTCCCCGCCTAAGTCCTTGATTGCTCCCCATACCCGTTTAGCCCTCTCCTTCTGGCACCCTCCTCCCCTGCCTGCAGCCTAGCGGGGAGGAGTGGTCGCCTCCTCTCCCTCTCCTCTCCCTCCCCTCGCTGTTTGTCCCCCTTCCTGCTCTCATTATGGCAGGGGACGCGGTGGGGGAGACCTCTCGCGATGCTCCCACTGCCCCTCCTCCATCTGCCCCCGTGTCCATTCCCCTAGCCTCTACCTCGACCGCCGCTGCCGATCCACCTACCACCACCCTGGCTGAGGCACCGGCGGAGGCGAGTACTGGAGAGACCTCCGCTGCTGCTACGGCCCTCGCCCCTTCCGATTAGGGTGGAGCCCCCTCAGCCGGTGGGAAGGGTCGGGGTGGGAAAAAGGGTAAGGGCCCCGCTAAAAAGGCCAGGCCCTCCATGGCAGAGACTTCCCCCGCTGCTGCAGCCCCGCTACCAGCCACGGCATCCCTCCCTGCTACTCCCTCCACCAGCTCCACGGGTGTCCCTCCCTCGGCCCCCAGGGCATATGCCCAGGTGGCGGCAGCACCCCCGCCTGCTCCTGCTCCTCCAACTGCCACTTCCGCTGCCATCTATAGCGGCCGGGGCCCCTTCCCCACCTTGACCAGGAAGCATGGCGTCTGTTGCCTCCTGGTGCCCACCTCGCCCTACCTGGAGACCTATGTGCGAGCGTTGGCAAGGGTGGTGGGGCCCACGGCCATCGTGGTGGCCTCCAAAATGTACGGGAGGGTAGTCTTCTTCCTGGCATCGGACGCTGCCCAGGAGGTAGTAGAGACGGGCCTGGCAGTGGCGGGGGTGTTCGTTCCCCTGGAGCCGTTGGAAGACCTGGGGGTCCGCTTGATCCTGACCTCCATTCCTCCCTTCCTGCCCAATGCCACCCTGCTGCCTGCCCTTCCTGCCCTGGAGTGGCCTATCTCCATCATCAGCCTTCTCCCGTTGGGCTGCAAGGACCCCGCCCTCCGTCACGTCCTCTTGTTCTGCCGGAAAGTGCAGCTTCAACTGCTGCCGGCAGTGCGTGACAGAGAGGCACTCGAGGGGTCTTTTCTGGTCCCTTAACAGGGAGCCCACTACCGGGTGCATTATTCGACGGGGGAGGCCCGGTGCTACCTCTGCCGGGCGATGGGGCATGTCCGGAGGGACTGCTCCTTGGCCCGGCACAGAGGAGCATCTGGGACCCCAGAGCCCTGGCAAGGTGCCGGCCCTGTCATCGCCGATGCCCTTGGCTGCCCGGCACCCAAAGCTGCCCCTCCTCCTTCTCAGTCCACTGCTGTGGATGAGGGTGCGGCGGAGATACCGCCGGGCGTGGGAGAGGGCTCGCCCCAGGGGAAATCCTCCCTCATTCATGCTACCCCACCATTGCCTCCCCGAGTCCCTGAGCCATAGCCCTTGCCCCCAGACCCAACCCCTGTTAGCCAGCCCCCGGATGATGCCATGGAGGGCTGGTCTTTAGTGCAGGGGAAGCAGGGCAAGCAGAAGACTTGGGCTCCGTTACATCCTTCGGATTCAGAGACCCCCTGAAAGAGCAGGAAGGGGGGCACCGATGACGAGCCTTCCACTTTGCCCCCTGACGACTCCCGTTCTGTGGTGCCAGCTGGGGATACTGTGGCAGCACCGGAAGGTAACACCATCCCTCCTCCAGGGTCCCTTCCCGTGGAAGCCCCCAAGGGACCCCCTCTCGTCCCCTTACCATCCGAAGCCCCTGTGAGCACCGAGGTGGGAGTCGCTTCGGGCACTGGCAGGGAGGGCCCTGGGGTGGTGGACGGTGATCTCTCTTTCATTTACAAAGAGATCGAGGCCCTGGGTCTGATCCTGGTCACGCAGGGGGAGGATGACCCTCTGCCGGCGGTCCTCGATCTGAGCGACCTCACTCCGGTCCCCCTGTCCCCGTGTTCCCTTCCCCTGACTGCTGCTTCTGCTCCTGCCTCTGAGGGTCCCCTGGGGTCTTCCATCAGCCCAGCTGCAGGTGGTACCCCGCTGATGGCCGTCGAGCCCATTGAGGCGACGGCCGGTGACCTGCTGCAGGGACTCAATTCCCATGGGGTGTCCCTCTTGGGTGTGGAGCACCCGACCTCCTTCCCGGGCGGAGACCCTATTGACAGCCTTCCATTTCCGGATGCCGTGTCTGCCGCACCAGCCATAGTGGCTGAACCAGCCGTCATTGAGGGTCCCCTTCCCACTCCCCAGATCCCTGAGCCTGACCAGGAAGGGCCACCTTCCAGAGATCCAACTACTGAGGCTCAGGATCCTACTTCTGCCCCTCTCCCCGATTCTCCTCCTGATCCTACCCCTACTCCTGACCCCTGCCCTATCCCTGATGCCAGCCCCGTCCTTGTCCCCTCCACCTCCCATGATGCCATTGCCACCCTTGGAAATGCCCCCCAGGGAGCAGCCTTAGTAGTTTTTCCCTGTCTCGAGCCACCAGGGGCTGCTGTTCTCCTTCCGCCGCCCTCTGTTGAACCAGAAAGCGGGGTAGACTGCATGGCATCAGCCCATCGGACGCCACATTGGGGGTCTGCCCCAGCCTGCCTGCCTCGGTGGGCCATGGTGTTGTGATGGTGGCCCCTCTGGGGGAAAGTCATAGATCAGTAACCCCACTCCCCCATGCGCTGAAGGAGGAACTGTGGGAGTTCCTCGAGGACGCCTGTGGCTCCTGTAACAAAGTCCAGCTTGTGCTCCAGCGGTGGGGGGATTTCCATCAGATCCTCCGGGCTGCGAGGGCCCTCATGGGGGAGCGTAAGAGGACCACAAAGCAGGCTGCTGCAGCCTATCACCGGGTCCGCCTCTTCCTTGACTCTTTACTCACCTACGGGGTAGGTCACGAATTGCTGCGTGGCCCGACGGAGGCTGTGGGCTTGTCTGCCGGCGAGGATCCCCCCCCCGCCCTCCTTATGGCACCGAGCATCTTATCATGTTAAACACCCGGGGCTGTAGGATGGGTCTCCGCAGGAGCCAGGTGCTCTCCTTCCTTTGGGAGGGGGGGTACTCTGTGGTTTTCCTGCAGGAGACCCATACGGATCCGGCCGCTGAAGCTAGCTGGCGGCTGCAGCTGGGGGACGGGGTCTATTTTAGCCACCACCTCTCAGTTCGCACAGCTGGAGTGGCGACCCTGTTCTCCCCCGACCTATGGCCCGAGGTGATGGGAGTCGCCGAGACTGTGCTGGGCCGCCTGCTGCACCTACAGGTCCGCATGAAGGGGCTTGTGGTTAATCTTGTCAATGTCTAAGCCCTAACATTGGACCCAGAGAGGTTGCATTTTTATCAGCAGGCGTCCACCTTCCTCGGCTCCCTGGATCCTTGTGAGTGCCTGGTCCTGGGCGGGGACTTTAACACCACCCTCGAGGAACGGGACCGCTCGGGGACCGAACAGTGCCCGGCCGCTGCGGACGTCCTCCGGGAGATTGTCGAACGCCACTCCCTGGTGGACGTGTGGCACGACCACCACCCGGACGACGTCTCAACATTCACCTTCGTCCGGGTGGAGGCCCATCGGTCGCGCCACTCCCAGCTGGACCGCATTTACCTGTCACGTCTCCACCTTTCACGAGCCCACTCCTCCAGCGTTTGGCCAGCCCCCTTTTCAGTTCATCATCTTGCCACCGTGATGACCTCTTTCTGCACGGAGAGACTGGGGCTAGCCTATTGACACTTTAATAATAGTTTGCTGGAGGATGTGGGCTTCGTGGCATCCTTCTGGGAGTTCTGGCTGGCTTGGCGAGGGTGGAGGTGTGCCTTTCCCTCCGTGCGGCGGTGGTGGGACCTGGGGAAGGTGTGTGCCCGGCTCTTCTGCCGCGACTACACCCGGGGCACCAGCCGATGGAGGGATGCGGCAATAGAGCAGTTGGAATGGGAGGTCTTGGAGCTGCAGAGGCATCTGGCCACCAGCTCTGAGGATCCATCCCTCTGTGGGGTGTGCTGGGGAAAGCGAGAGGAGCTCCGGGCCCTCAAAGACCATCGGGCCTGGGGTGCCTTTGTTTGATCTCACATTCGCCTCCTTTGGGAGATTGATCACGGCTCCCGCTTCTTCTATGCCCTGGAGAAAAGGAGGGGGGCCAAGAAGCATGTCACCAGCCTCCTGGTGGAGGACGGCACCCCCCTCACAGATCTAGCGGAGCCTTCTACGCAGCTCTTTTCTCCCCGGATCCAACAAATCCTAACGCTTGCAGGGTGCTATGGGACGGACTCCCAATGGTCAGCACGGGCGACCGGGACTGGCTAGAGCTGCCTCTCACTCTGGTCGAGTTCTTGGAAGCCCTCCGTCGCATGCCCACCAATAAATCTCTGGGCTTGGACGGACTGATTGTGGAGTTCTACCATATGTTCTGGGACATCCTCATCCCAAACCTGGTCACCTTCTGGGCCGAGTCTTTGCAGAGCGGGGTCCTCCCTCTCTCGTGCAGGCGAGCCGTGCTCACCTTATTGCCGAAGAAGGAGGACCTCTGTGACTTAACGGAATTGGCGTCCCTTCTCGCTCCTCAGCACGGACTACAAAATCGTTGCAAAGGCCATCTCGATGTGGCTAGGGTCCGTGCTGGTGGACGTGGTCCACCCAGACCAGACCTACACCATCCCGGGCCATACGATCTTTGATAACCTGTATCTGGTCCGGGACCTTCTGGAATTGGGGTGTAGGGATGGTCTGTCGTTCGCCCTCGTCTCTGGATCAGGAGAAGGCGTTCGACAGGGTGGACCACGGGTATCTCCTGAGCACTCTGCAAACGATCGGCTTCGGACCCCGGTTTGTGGGTTTTCTCCAGGTGCTAAACGCTTCTGCAGAGTGTCTGGTCAGGCTCAACTGGACCCTGACCGAGCCGGTCAGCTTCGGGTAGGGAGTGCGGCAGGGGTGTCCCCTCTCGGGTCATCTATATGCTCTGGTAATTGAGCCCTTCCTCTGTCTCCTCCGCCAGAGGCTGACAGGGTTGGTGCTTCGAGAGCCGGAGCTGCATCTGGTCCTGTCAGTGTATGCCGACGATGTGCTTCTCGTGATCCAGGACCCGGGCGACTTGGTGCGCGTGGAGGCTTGCCAGGCCATCTACTCGGCGACCTCCTCCGCCCGGGTCAACTGGGTCAAGAGTTCTGGCCTGGTGGTCAGGGACGGGTGGCAGGCGAGCTCCCTCCCACTCACGCTTCAGGCCATCCAGTGGAGCATGGGTCTGCTGCTCTATCTTGACGTTTACCTTTCTGCCACGCATTCGTCTCCACCGGAGAACTGGCACGGTTTAGAGGGCAAGGTGACAGAGTGGCTCCGGAAATGGACAGGACTACTCCGGTGCCTCTCCCTTCGAGGGAGGGCACTGGTGCTTAATCAACTGGTCCTGTCCATGCTCTGGTACCGGCTCAACACCCTGATCCCGGCCCTGGGTTTCCTGGCCAACCTCCGGACGGCGATTCTGGAATTCTTTTGGCCAGGAATGCACTGGGTCTGTGCAGGGGTCGTCCACCTGCCCCTGGAGGAGGGGGGGCAGGGCCTGAAGTGCCTACACGCTCAGGTCCATGTCTTCCACCTCCAGGCCCTGCAGAGGCTCCTGTATGGTGCAAGTAGTTCGGCGTGGAGCGTATTGGTGTACACCTTCCTCCGCCGCTTCCGAGGGCTCCAATACGACCGGCAGCTCCTTTACCTCCATCCGAGAGATCTTCCGCGAGACGTCTCTGGGCTGCTTGTCTTCTACCAAGACCTCCTCCGGACCTGGAAGCTCTTTTCAATGACCAGGTCCGTGGCGGCCACTGTGGGGGCTGATCTCCTCATGGAGCCCCTGCTACACAACCTCTAGCTTCGTGTGCAGGTGGCGGAGTCCCCCACAGTGTGCCAGAGGCTGGTCTTAGCGGGAGTCACCAGGGTCAGAGACCTCCTGGACTATGACCGGGGAGACTGGCTGGATCCCCTGACGCTCGCTCAGTGCATGGGGCTCTCCAGCCCTTGTACTCCCCGTCGTGTACTTCAGGAGGTGAAGGCCGCTTTACAGCCCACTGCTCGGGCCTACCTCGACTGGGTCTTGCGAGAGGGCACGCCCCACCCACCCTCCACCCTGGCCCCGTGGACATTTTTATCGGGCCCCTACCTTGTGGACCCAATCGGCCCCTCCGCCCTTTCACTGCAAGCCAGCTGCACGATCTGCAGCCGGTTCTGTTCCAGACCGCGCCAAGGAAACATCTGTACATGCTCGTGCTCCACACTCTTCACTACCTCACCCTCACGTCCCGCCCCAATACCAAGTGGCGGGACCTCCTGCCACCTCTTGAGGGTGAGAAGCCCCGATGGGCCAGCTTATACTCTGCCCTGGTCCCAAGGCACACCAGAGATGTCAGTTGGTGGCTCCTTCACGGGGCCATGAGCACAGGCGTGTACTTGGTGCGGTTCATCCCTGTCCCCAACACCTGCCCCTTTTGCGGCATGCCAGAGACCCTGGTGCACATTTATTTAGAGTGCGCCAGATTGCAGCCCCTTTTACGGCTCATTTTGAATATCTTATTGTGTATTTGGTTGCACTTTTCCCCTCACCTTTTTATCTATGCACTCCCCATCTGTGGCCCCACAAAGTCACGAGATCTCCTTATCAACCTCCTCTTGGCCCTGGCCAAACTAGCCATCTATAAAACCAGGGAGAGGAGGTTGGCCGACAGGATTTCCTGCAACTGTGGGGCCTATTTTTGCTCCTCTGTCCGTTCACGCATCCGAGCAGAGTTCCTCTGGGTGGCATCCACTGCCTCCCTTGATGCCTTCGAGGAGAAGTGGGTGTTGTCCGAGGTTCTCTGCTCGGTGTCCCCATTAAGTTCCCTTCGTTTAGCCCTATAACCTCACTCCCGATTCTGTTTTTTCATTAGTTGTCCCATGAAATCATTTGGTGTCACAGACCTGTGGATCCTCCCCTTAGGCTGGGGGGAGGTCCTTTAGAAGTGGGCAGGCTTCGCCAATAGGACCAGACTCCTGTACCACACTGGCCTGGGTCTGTCACAAGAAGTTTACACTAATTCTGGACACTCTAGGATTTATGTTCCTCCCTCTCACTGAACACCTATGTCATTGGCTCCAGTAGTTACACTAGGCATAAAACTTGAGTCACCAGGGTACTTAAGCAAGTGCTTAGTTTTAAACAAAAGTGCTTCTAGTATATGGAACAACTTACATGTTTAAAACTAGGTATGCGTTTAATATCTTCCTAAATCAAGACCGAAGCCCTCTATTGTTCTCACAATGGTTTCAGAGCCCAAGCAACACAAGGAAGTTCTTTCAACAGGGAGTTCCATGCTTGCAGGGCTATGATCAGGCACTTAGTTTGGAATAACATATTAGGAAAGTTATTAGTCACTAATGTACATTTTGGACAGTTAAATGTCTCTTTTTCACACCTTGTAAAAAAGCATTTAGTTGGCCTGTAACAAAATACATTTTCATATGAATGTTTTCCACTCATCTTCTACAATTCACGACCTGATCTGGGCTATGTTGAACACCCTAAATCCCTACTCTTATCAATGGGCATGGAGAATGCTCAGCACCTCATAGGATTGGACTCTAAATTAGAAATAGAATTAAGCACAGCCCATACTAAGGAGTGGTGCCTGCCTGCCCCACCTAGGAGGAACCTGTGCAGACATTCTTTTCTCAGGACAGTAGAATGCCTTCTGGAGCTAGGGCAGCCACTCCTAGGTAAGGTGAAATGTACTTCCCCATGCACAACTGGAATGTGTGTCTGGGGTGGAGTCATGACCTCACTTCCCTCATTGCCATCTTTAGAGGGCTGTGTGCCCCATGGAAAAGGGACGAAGCAAAGAGGCTACAGTTCTGCCTGTTTTTTATATGGACTGTGCAAGCAGTGTGGGGAGATTCCCTCCTCTGGCTCACTGTGCATCCACAGGCAGGCAGGATTGGGCCCTTAGAAATTCAGGGCTAATTTCTATTCCCATTAAAGTGCATGGTAAAACTCCCATTAACCCCAGTGGCTTCAGGACTGGGTCCAATAGAGTGTGGGAAGCTGAGATTTATTAGAGTCTATTTATTGGTGTGTGTTCTACATTGAACAGCAACATACAGTATTTATCATCTCGTCTCTGTCCTTTAGATATACTGTGAATTCATAAATTGTAACTGGTACCGTGAGCCACAGTGCAGAGCTAAAGGAAACAGCAGCAGAGAGAATACACACCTCACTGTGAAAGTGCTCTTCATAAAAGCCACAGGCTGTTATCTGCATTCATCACTTGTCCTTCACCAAGCCGAGTGAGCTTTTAATTGTCAGCAAATTTTGACTAGACACATTTGAAGCCAGCAGCATTGAGTCTATATAACTCAGATGTCTAGTTCCAGAGTACGAAGCTGATTTGATTACCAGAGCAAATTCCTTTCTAGGTGGGCAGTCTGTCTGTCCCTTGCAACTTACTCAGCACAAATGGAAACAATACTTCTCAAAATACCAACAAGAGCTGCTGCATACATATGAAGAGGAGTGTCATAAAATGGAAACTTTTGATAAATTATTACACATTGCATGTAAAGAGGATTGGGAAAGAAAAAGAGGTAGTAAAAAGTAAATAAGGTACTGGGAGCAGCAGAAGAGAAAAATAGGGAATGAGCTAATGGTTCAATAGTGGTAAACAATATCCTGAGCTAGCAGTAGTTAGAATCGTTGAAGAGATAGTATCTCAGCTCTTAGAGGAAGGCAGTTTGTGTTACTTAAAAATATTTGCTAGTGGATCAGAGTTCAGTTATTGCTGTTTCTGAAGATGGATGAGCAGATTGGAACAGTGAGCCTATCAGCCATCCTATAAGGAAGCATGCTTACAGAGAAGGAAAATAAAGTATTCCTGAAGAGAGAGGATGAAATACTGGCCCCACTGAAGTCAATGGCAAAACTCTTACTGACTTCACTGGGGCCAGGATTTCACCAAGGGCCTCTAAACGTTGGCTTCCTCAGTCAATAGATCCAGATAGTTAATGTGTAAAAATGGGCAACTCAGTGTGGCAGAAGTGTGGCAAAATATAGAAAAACAGAGGTGAGGGTGTGTGAGAGAGAAGATGACAACATACCCATTGTCTAGGAACCTTCCATTTAGTTATTTCCTTGACCGGGAAGACTTTATGATCACTATTATGTAGGGCTGTCAATTAATTGCAGTTAACTCATGTGATTAACTCAAAAAAAAATCACGATTAAAAAATTAATCACAATTAATTGCAATTAAACAATAGAATGCCAATTAAAATGTATTACATATTTTGGGTGCTTTTCTACATTTCCATATCTATTGCATTCTGTGTTGTAATTAAAATCAAAGTGATATTATTTTTCATTACAAACATTCAAACTGTAAAAATGATAAAGAAAAGAAATAGCATTTTTCAATTTACCTCATACAAGTACCGTAGTGCAGTCTCTTTGTCATGAAAGTGCAACTTACAAATGTAGATTAATTTTTTGTTACCTAACTGCATTCAAAAATGAAACAATGTAAACCTTCAGAGTCTACTCAATCCTACTTCCTATTCAGCCAATTGCTAAGACGAACAAAGTTTGTTTACATTTACTGGTGATAATGATGCTCTCTTCTTATTTAAAATGGCATCAGAAAGTGAGAACAGACATTTTCATGGCACTTTTGTAGCCGACATTGCAAAGTATTTATGTGCCACATATGCTAAACATTCGTATGCCCCTTCATGCTTCAGCCAGCATTCCAGAGGACATGCTTACATGCTGATGATGCTCGTTAAAAAATAATGTGTTATTAAATTTGTGACTGAATTCCTTGGGGGAGAATTGTAAGTCCCCTGCTCTGTTTTACCCACTTATGCCATATATTTCATGTTATAGCAGTCTCTGATGATGACCCAGCACATGCTGTTCATTTTAAGTACACTTTCACTGCAGATTTGACAAAATGCAAAGAAGATACCAATGTGAGATTTCTAAAGATTGCTACAGCACTTGACTCAGGGTTTAAGAATCTGAAGTGCCTTCCAAAATCTGAGAGGGATGAGGTGTGGAGCATGCTTTCAGAAGCCTTAGAAGAGCTACACTCCAAAGCCGAAACTAGGGAACCCGAACCACCAAAACAGAAAATCAACCCTCTGCTGGTGGCATCTGACTCAGATAACAAAAATGAACATGTGTCGGTCCACACTGCTTTGGATATTTATCGAGCAGAACCCATCATCAGTCTGTATGCGTGTCTTCTAAAATGGCGGTTGAAGCATGAAGGGACATATTAATCTTTAGTGCATCTGGCACATAAATATCTTGTCACACTGGTTGCAATAGTGCCATTAGAATGCCTGTTCTCACTTTCAGGTGCCATTGTAAACAAGAAGCAAGCAGCATTTATTTTGAAAATGTAAACAAACTCATTTGTCTGAGAGATTGGCTGAACAAGAAGTAGGACTGACTGGACTTGCAGGCTCTACATTTTTACATTGTTTTATTTTTGAATGCAGGTTTTTTGTACATAATTCTACATTTGTAAGTTCAACTTTCATGATAAAGAGATTGCACTAAAGTACTTATATTAGGTGAATTGAAAAATACTATTTCTTTTGGGTTTTTTACAGTGCAAATGCTTGTAATAAAAATAAATATAAAGTGAGCACTGTACACTTTGTATTCTGTGTTGTAATTGAAATCAATATATTTGAAAATGTAGAAAACCCAGAAATATTTAAATGGTGTTCTATTATTGTTTAACAGTGCGATTAATCACAATTTATTTTTTAATCACTTGACAGCCCTACTATTATGGTTGCTGGTTATTATCTCCTGTCTCTATTACCTAAAGTTAATTAAGTGGAAAATGTTTCTGAAAGTGAATAACAGCTTGTTAGCAAAAAAAAAATATATATATATACAGTACAATTACAGAAACATCTACATACAGTTTTCTTTTTATGTACTAAGATGTGGGGCTCTGGTTTCTCAAAATTTGCATATGAATCCTTAAGTGGAAAAAATAAAGCCAATGAGATACCATTGTCCATAGACACAATATATCATCATAATACAATTACAAATGTTTCATGATGCATTCAAAATGTCAGTTGTCATGTCAGTGAAAAGTTCATTTTAACCTTTTAAACACAACAGCCATACATTCCAAAGTAAAGATCGTAGCCTTCAAAATAAAATGCTAGAAGCCAGAATGTCTTGTTGTATTTAGATACACAGGTTCTTCAGCCTCTTTTTGAAACAGTAACACAGAGATATAACAATTCCATGGCTACACAGGAGCATACCACCAAACCCTACTTTCAGAACTCAGTTGTCAGTAGTGATTAAAAACTCAGGACCTTCTGCTGTAAACAGAGAATCCTCCACCACTTGATCTAAAGGAGAATTTAGAATGCTTAGCACTTAAACTGGGTGATACTTTTTATGTTCACAAGGCCCTAACTTTAGTAATCACAATAATTCCGAGCATATTCATACAATGGAGCATAAAGATTTGAAATAAAAGCAGCAGCCAAGCTTTTAAAAATAACTACTGACTTTGGTTGCCTCAGTTGGTGGGTGTCCAACATGAAACACATTAAAGCAGCCTGGTTTTGGAAGAAATCTGAAAATCATCTGAAAATCACACCCCTTCAAGGTGCCTTCAAACTGAGCATTCCGAAATGGAAGCATCCAAAATCAATAGTCACTTTTGAACATGTTGGCAAGCATGTTTATTAAACTATCAATATATAATTTTATCTTTCTCACGCACAGGCACATACACAATTTTGTTAAATAATGTGTTTTAAAATATGTTTAAAATGATTTTCTGTCAAGCACCGCTATTTCCATTACTGCTCATACTACCCCAAAATACCCCTGCCCTCTCAAAACAAAACACCCCTGCCCTCTCAAAACAAAACAAAACAAAAACCTCTTACCAAATAAATCAAATTTAAGGATCTGTTTTAAATGTATTAAAAGTAAAGCAATCTAGGGGGAAAGGTCAAATTCCAGAGTGAGGATCTGAGTCTCATGTCACTTACACTGGCACACACTAAGTGCACATGTATACGCAACTGCAGGTGTGCTTCCCAGCTTGGGTAGACAGACACATGCTAGCTCTGCTCCATCTGGTATGTTAAAAATAGCAGTGTAGTTGGGGGTACCATGGCTGGTGGATCACGCTAGCCATCCAAGTACATACCCAGGGGGTCTGGGCAGATTTGACACTGACAAATGACTTGTTAAAAAGCTTGTTAATATTTTAATGGTCTCTAGGTATGTAATGAACTCATACAAATTTGAAGATAATTTTATTTTCTCTGCAGATGTTTCTCCTGTTCTACTTGGCATACAAAGGATATGGGCTCTGAGTTCTAGAAGAGGCAATGGGTGACATCCTGGCCCCAGTGATGTCAATTATAGTTTTCCCAATGACATCTGTCGGGTCAGGATGTCACCCAATATACTGATTTTGGTTCTTTATTTCTTTTCTGTATATGTGCAAATCATTACTAATGATCTGAGAAGGCATTTGAACACCTCCTGGGATTATTTATTAGAAAAAACATTTGGTTTTTGTTGTCCTATCAAATCCCGGCTATTATTTGTACTTTTTTTTTTTGCCAGTGCATATAAGGCAGGAATTCTGCTTTTTCCACCTGCTTCTTGTGTTTGTGTCAATTAAGTGCTTAATAAAGACATTAAATAGGCAGTTTTAGCAGAAGAAGCCAAAGGTAATTGTTCTGGAGTGAATCTCTTAAGAAGTATAAAATCTAACAGTACAGATCTCACCCTTTTCTCATGTTCTAAAACTTTTGGTTCCCACAAGACTTAACATTTCTGCCACTTAACATCTCCTTGATGTAATGTAACAGCACACACTCTAGTTACATAGGGAAAAATACCGACTTCATTTAACTCATATGGGCTATCCCCTGCCATCTAGTTGGAAATATTCTTAAAATAGGAACAAGGCCCTCAGGGTGGTATAATTTTCCCAATAAAATTGCAACTAGTTCCCAGCTATTTTAATAAACAACCTACCTGTAAAGGGCTGAAAGTGGCCGCTTGTTTCCAGGTTTTGGTCTGTATGGTTTTGGTTCTCCTGCCATGTTGATATCTGAAAGCAAACATTTGACACACATAAGCCAAATCTTAGCAGCTAAGAGTGAGTCTGCATGCACACAAGATGCTGTGAAAATGAATAATAAAAGATAGAACAGGAAAGTAAACCTAACATTCTGATCAAGTTTTAACTACTTTTAAGATGATGCTATAAAAGTGTCCTTTAAAAAAATATCTTGTTACCTTGCATAATGGTTTAAGCATCACACCAGTCAAGGTTAATATATAGAATTCATATTTTTTTATAATTTAATGGTGTGGTTTATGGAGATATTGTTAAGTTTGGGCTAATAATGTATCTCTGGTCTAGAAATGATCTGAATAGAGATTAGAAAAAGAGATAGATAGTCCTTTTAAGTCACTTCACCATTGTTCAGAAAAGTAGCTGTCACATGCCGTTGTGAAAGCCCATGATGACTCAGCCAGAATTCCTCCTTGTAATGTTTGAAGGAGTGCAGCATCAGCAGCCCCACCATATACCAGCCACCACAGCTCTCAGCGTTTAAAAATGGTAATACCCAGACAGATAATAGGTCCATATCCCCCACCTCCTGGGGTCCCTTTTAGAGTTAAGCAAATACATTTGTGGTGCTAGCTTGAAGTGTATCTTATACTCAGGGAACACAAGGTGTGTGATTCTGACTAATCCCTATGCCACCACAATCTGGTCCACAGATTGCCATCATCTCTGCCTTCCTCAAAAAATAAATTGAACTGCAATGTAAAATGACTTTTCCCAAACACAACCCTTTAGAGGAAGCAGAGAAAGTTCAGAGGGCAAATTATCTTCATAAAATGTACTTTATTGTTTTAAATATGTGTAATTAGTGCTTTGCACTCTGCTGTCCTCTAATCTGAAGCAAAGTCCTTACTGGGACAATGTGAGTCCTCGAAAGCTTTGTCACTTCAATGTAAAATTGCCATAGCTCCGCTGACTTCGTTGGCATTATTCCCGATTTGTATTGGCATAAATACAGGTAAATTAGTTTTAACTACTTTTAAGATGATGCTATAAAAGTGTCCTTTAAAAAAAATCTTGTTACCTTGCATAATGGTTTAAGCATCACACCAGTCAAGGTTAATATAATTTTGGAGGAAATACATTGTAATTTCCATATATAATTTTATCCTAAACAGTTACTTTCTCAGACGTCCTCTGTGCATTTCAGTGAAATGCTAGAAGCCTTGTATACTTCATAATGTATCTCCATTCCCTTACCCCAAGAGTCTATAGTGATCCTGAAAATATTCTAACATCTGATGTGTGAGCAGTCATTACTCACCCTGGATCTATTTACTGTACTCTCTTTGCCCTTCCTTGGAGTCGTACAAAAGGACTGAGCTAATCTGATGAGGGCACAATAGAAAATGTTCATAAATCCATTTTTAGTTCTAGTGAAAGTTACCAATGAAGAAAAAATCACAGCCTATTCTGTTGAGAATGCCTTGACGAAAGTGGTTATATGCATACTTACAAAATAGCTGTGGAAATAGAGGGCTACTGCAATTTCATGCACAGAGCCTTTAACTCTGCTTTAAACAGCAAGCAGTTTGGGCTATCTTATATAAATATGGTATTTTTGCAGGAAATTGGACATAATAGTGTCTACACCAGGGGTCGGCAACCTACGGCACGCGTGCCACCTTTGGCACATGAGCTGATATTGCCTGACATGTGGCTGCCAGCAGGGGTCCCAGTGTGAGCCACCGGGGTGTAGGGCCCTGAGCCTGCTGCGGGACGGGCGGCGGCTCACAGTCCCAGGAGCCGCAGAGCCCGAGCGCAGCTAGGGGGGAGCTGGGGGGGCACATGGGGACCGCCGCCCACATGCATCCGGTGCAGGATCCCTCCGAGGGAGGTCACCAGGCTGCAGCCTTGGCAGGCATGCCCCCCCAGCTCTGCCCTCACTGCGCTCGGGTTCTGTGGCTCCTGGAAGTATGAGCCACCACCACCACTGCCCTCTCACTGCTCCCCCCCCTCGCTGCCTCAGCACTCCACATGGAGTTTTGTCTGACTGGCATGGACCTGGTAAGGGGCAGTCAGGGGGGCAGGGGGAGGGTTGGATGGGTCAGGAATTCTGGAGGTCCTGTCAGAGGGTGGGGAGTGGTTGGATGAGCCGTGGGAGTCCCCAGGGGTCTGTCTGGGGGCGAGGGTGTGGATAAGGGTTGGGGCAGTCGGGGGACAGGTAGGGGGTAGGTTCCTGGGGGGGCAGTTTGGGTGGGGGGTCTCAGCAGGGGGCAGTCAGGGGACAAGGAGCACGGGGGTTGGGGGGAAGTGGGAGGGAGTGGATGGGGGCGGGGCTAGGGCAGGGCTCTCCCCTCTTTTTTGATTGTTGAAATATGGTAACCCTAGGGGAGGGGGGAGCCGGAGGGCGCATGGGGGCTGGCGCCCGCATACATCCACTGCAGCCTGCAGGAGCCCCCAGGGGGATGCCATGCCACAGCCTGGGCAGGAGAGTCGGGGGGACACAGCTGCTCCCTGCTAGTGGTGCTGCCGCCTTTGCAGGGCTGCTGCCCCCCTGTACCGTGCCAGCTCCTCCATGGCGGGGGCTTGCTGCTGCTGCAAGCGGGACACTCTGATTCTCTGGTGCCTCTGGAAGGCGGCTCCTCCCTGCCGAGCTGCTGCAGCGGCCCAAGCCCGGCAAAGCCAGTGAGTGGACTCGGGGCGGGGGCCACCTGGATGGGGTGGGGAGGGCTCGCAGGGGGGCTGTGCACCCTCCAGCAGAGTTCAGGGGGTGGGGAGGGGGGAACCTGGTCTGGGGAGCAGCCTCTGGGCATGGCTAGCCCCTGGGCAGGCTGACCCCTGGGTCTCTAAAGGCTCGTTGGGATTTGCCCCTCAATGAACTGATGTGCAAGGGGGGGGGGGTGCAAGGTGGAAGTTTCGCCTAGGGTGCAAAATATTCTTCCACCAGCTCTGCCCCAGGGGGTGCATGCACCCCAGGTTAAGCACCACTGCACTACACTGATAAGATCTGCATTTTAATTTAATTTTACATGAAGCTTCTTAAACATTTTAAAAAATGTGTTTACTTTACATACAACAATAGTTTACAGACTTATCGAGAGAGACCTTCTAAAAACATTAAAATGTATTACTGGCACGCGAAACCTTAAATTAGAGTGAATAAATGAAGACTCGGCACACCACTGCTGAAAGATTGCTGACCCCTGGTCTATACAGTAGAAGCTATGTGGAGAAGTAACCCTTTTACTTCAGCAAAGAAATTTTGTGACACCTTTGTAGACACTGAGACTAATTCACCTGTATTTATGCCAATACAAATCGGGAATAATGCCAACGAAGTCAGTGGAGCTATGGCAATTTTACATTGAAGTGACAAAGCTTTCTAGGACTCACATTGTCCCAGTAAGGACTTTGCTTCAGATTAGAGGACAGCAGAGTGCAAAGCAGTAGTGTGGGAAGACCACCTGTAGGGTGAGCAGACATGGTCTCCTTCACATAGCCCAGAAAGTGTCAGGCATCAAACTTTCCTTGGTAAATTCAAACGTTAAAATATAACTTTTTATATCTTTGACCACTTCCCCTACAGAAATTTGTTTAGTTTCAGAGTAAGCTGCCCAGAAGACTAATTTTTTCCCCCCAAGAGAAATTGTGAATGAAAGACCTTTATTTGAAAATGTTTAGTTGAAAAATGGATTTCCCACTGGATGTTTCGTACCATTTCAATAATTCCTTATCAAAATGAATATTTTAAATTAATTTTCACTTTAAATACTGTTTCATTTTAAAATATTGATTTAAAATGAAAAATTTCATTTCAAAATCTGAAATAGAAAAACTGACTTTTTTTTTGTCTGGAACTGACAGCTTCCCAGAAAGGAAAAAAAGAATTAGTTCAGTTGGAAAAAATTTTCACACGAAAAATTTCAACCTGATCTAGTTTCAAAGAATGTTGCTGTGTTGGAACTGGCATTGCACTAAATCAGTGGTTCTCATACTTATTTGATCGGCCCCCTCTTCTTTGTGTCAGTAGTCATTTACATGCACCCTTGCCCCCCCCAAGTACATATACTGCCACTCAGCTCTGAAGACAGCACTGTGCCAGCAGCAGCACAGAAGGGAGGCAATGTGAAAAGTTATATTTGTCATCACTTTTCATAGCAGACTTAGTGCCCCATTGCCACTCTTACTTCTGTGTTGTTGCTGCCACCCTGGGGCTGACAGCAGGAGACCTGCCACCTCAAGATGAAGGATTAGATCTGAGTCTGGGGTGCTTTCTGGTGAAGCATCGAGAGGAGAGAAGGAGAACTCAGACTTGGGTGGCTGGGCTCCGGCTGCCCTCTTTATCTTCACCTCTATGTAGGCATGGCTGACAGCGAGAAGTCTTAAAAAAAAAAAGCACACAGCTCACGCCTCCCTTGATGTGTTCCCATGCCTCCCCTGGGATGCTTGCCCCATTTGAGAACCACTGCAATAAATCATTTTCTGTTAAGTGACCAACATATTTTTTCTTACTGGTGTATAAAGTTGGGTGAATATTGGAGCCAGTTTTCATATTCCCTACTAATTGCTTTACTTCATTTAAATGTTCATACAAATTTGTGTTTTTAAAAAAAATAAATTGTGTATTTTTTCAAATATGCATATCTTAAAAAGGGTATATCATTTATACTGATACTGACCTGTCAGTATCAGCTTCAGACATTTGCAGGAAGTGATTGAGAACCATTGTTACCTGGGTTGGACTTCCATTTACCTCCTGGAAAACTAAGTATTAGAATTGGAATGGAAATTTCATCCTGCAACCTTTACTATAATTAAAGCCTTCCACGCAATTTTAATATGACAGCTTTAGGTCATTGACTTTGCTGACTTTCACCATCTCTTCCTAAAACTCAGTCAAATTTTGTGGAAAAATGCAATATTTATAATCTGCTTTTGAAAAACATGTAAGGTTGTAGCATTAATCTCCATATACTTCTCATGTCTATCATCTACTCTTCTTCATTGGTTTATGTATTTATTTTTCCAGAACTTTGACCAAGGTCACTTTGAACACAAAAGTATTCTCAGATCTTTTTCCATGTCCTTTGGGTACAGAGAAGTGTTATCTTTGTGATTTAATTGTAGACCTACATTCGTAAAGTTGTACAAATTCATCCAATGCAGATGAATGTTTTTGTTTTAGCCAAATACTGTCAGAAAAAAAACATCATCAGAAAACACAGCAGGAAAGCTGCTTAGACTCAGTTAAGATACTATCAGGTACAAATAAATCCCTAAAGGCAGTACCTGGAAAAACTGAATTGCATTATTGTATCAATAGCAATAGTGAGAACTGCTCTTTAATACAGGGAATATTTTGAAGAGAAGGCACATCCGTGGGGCTTTTCCATTTATTATTTCTGTTTTCGGTTTACTTTTCAATCATTCAGTTTAACTATCCACCTTGAATGTCCCTTGAAATGTGTGTTAACTCCTTATGCTAAACAACCTGTTGCACCCCGTATTTAGCTGTGATATTGAGTATATTTCCCTGACCTGAAAAAGAGCTCTGTGTAAGCTTGAAAGATTGCCTCTCTCACCAAACAGAAGACGATCCAACCAAAGATATCATCTCACTCATCTCGTGTCTCAAAAGAAAACCGACATTTTAAATCCATTAATTCTTGTCACATATTCTTCTTTTTATTAAGATAGTGCCTAAAAGCCTCAGTCATGGACCAGGACTCTATTGTGTTAGGTGCTGTACAAACACAGAACAAAACGATGCTCTCTGCCCCACAGAGCTGACTATCTAAACAAATAATATATATACACATACACATATGCACATCTATATTAGTATTCTCAGCTAATGTCAGTTTAAAAAAAACATTTTGTATTAAAAATTGTAAGGGCAGGTCACATGCAAGGGACAGTAAAATCTATGAAACATCTTGAATTCGATGAAATCCAAGTATGTGGATTAGCTGACTGGTGGCTACAAGACCACAACTGAAAAATCTGCTGACCTGAAAGGATGCCTGGAAAATGTGCTGTCTACCTGAAGCCTGCAGCTGAGACATTACAGAAAGGTTGCCGAGAAGTATCCAGCCCTCTGACCACTAACCTATGCTGCACATCCGTGTGGGCACTAATGTCCGAAGTATGACTCTCAGCGGATCAGTAGTGACTATAGGGCTCTGGGAGCAGGGAAAGAGGAATAAGAGGCACAGGTTGTGTTCTTGTCCATGCTCCCAGTTGAGGACAATGGCCCAGGCAGGGCGACATGCATCCTGGAGATGGATGCATGGATGCACATTTAGTGTCAATAGGACAGGTTTGGTTTCCTCAACCATGGGATGCTGTTCTGAGTAGAGAGTCTGCTGGGAAGAGATGGGGTCCACCTGACCAATCAGGGGAAGAGCATCTTTGAGCACTGACTCAGCAACCTAATGAGGATGGATTTAAACTAGGATCAAAGAGGACAGGTGACAGAAGCTGGGAATGGTTGACAGGGGATGAATTACTTGATGATTACCTGTTCTGTTCATTCCCCCTGAAGCACCTGGCATTGGCCACTGTCAGAAGACAGGATACTGGGCTAGATGGATCTTTGGTCTGATCCAGTATGGCCTTTCTTATGTTTTTGACAAAAACCCACAGATACGCCTAAAAAAGGTGACTTTAACAAAGGGCTAGATGTTGGGTGGTGTGGGGGGAAGGGGAGGATAACCATGAAATTACAATAGGATCATAGGACTAACAAGAGGGAAACCCATGGGGGGAAATTGCTCAACATCTTAGATATCTATACACAACGGCAAGGAGCCCGGGGAATAAACAGGAAGAACTGGAAGTATTAGTACATACATTAAATTATGACTTCATTGGAGTCACAAAGACTTAGTGGGATAACTTTTATGACTGAAATATTGGTATAGAGGGATATCACTTGTTCAGGACAGGAGGATAAAAGAAGAGGAGTTGCATTATACATCAAGAACAGATACACTTGTTCTGAAATTCAGAAGGAGGTGAAAGGCAGACCAGTTGAAAGTCTCTGGGTCAAGATAAAAGAGGTAAAAAATAAGGATGATATCATGCTAGGGCTCTATTGTAGACCACCAGATCAGAAAAAGGAGGTGGATGAGGCATTTGTAGAACACAGAAACATCCAAAACACCAGATCTGGTAGTAATGGGGAATTTTAACTACCCAGACTTCTGTTGGAAAAGTAATACAACAAAACACAAATTTTTCAATAAGTTCTTGAAACATATCTGGGCAACTTTTTGTTTCAGAAAGGGGAGGAAATATTGAGGGGGACAGCCATTTTAGACTTAATTCTGACCAACAAGGAGAAGCTGGTAGTGAATCTGAGGGTGGAAAGCAATTCAGATTAAAATGAATGTCAGAGATGTCATGATTCTAAAGAAAGGAAAGAGTGTGAGCAGCAGAAGTACAATGAACTTCAAAAAAGCAGACTTTAACAGAGACAGAATGGTAGGTAAGGTCCCATGGGAAGGAAAACTAAGAGAAAAAGGAGATCTGGAGAGCTGGCAGTTTCTCAAGAATACAATATTAAAGGCACAACTGCACATTATCCTGCTGTGAAGCTAAGATAGGTGCTATATCCTTGGGTGCAGCTGGTTTAGGAAGAAATCACTTGAGGCCAGACAGCAGACAGCTAACAAAACTACCATTTATTTACAGACACAGAGCTCGCCTAACAGGCCGAAGCTGGCTGGGCTATCCCCTAATAATCTAACTCAGTTGCCATAGGAACAAAAACCATGACAACCAAATACACAACATATTCCTCCCCCCCAATAAGAACATCCTCTAAATAAAACACACACTAGACTAGAGAAGGAGGGTAGACTGCCTCCATTCCCGGATAAACCCTGGGGATTATTTTGCCCCATAACCGTGGGTTCGCCCTAACTAAAGATCCAGCTGATGAGGAGGCCTTCTGTCTCTAGGTGGATTACGGCGAACTTCTGGTGTTGTTGCACTCGAAAGTACCATGGGCTCAGGATCCGCAGCACGAACAGGTGAGGAGGTGGTATCAGCTCGTACTGGGCAAAGGGGTATCTCAGCCGCCGGCAGTAATGGAGGAGAACAGTCAGGAACAGGTGATTTGTGATTTGGTGTCTCACCAGAAGAGGTGAAGTCAGACCACTCAACTGTAGATGTGTCCTGAGGACTGGCATGACCTAGCAACAGCTGATCTACATGTCGCCACCAGGTAAGATTCTCTGCAGTCCGGAGTGTCTAGGAAACGGGTCCTGTTTGAGTGGTGATCGTGGCCGGGACCCATTTAACTCTGGAAGTATAATTCAGAGCCAAAACTGGCTGTCCGGGCTAAAGGTTCGGTCTTTTGCTCTGGGTGCCCATCTGATGACTTGATATTGCTGCTGATGTTGCACAATTTGTTGGGATTCAGAAGGTTTCAGCAGATCAAAGCAAGTATGCAACTGTCGTCCCATCATTAGAAAGGCCGGGGATGCCTGGGTCGTAGCATGAGGTGTGTTTCTGTAGGAAAGTAAGGAGGTATCCAGACGCTTTTGAATGGAGTGTTGTCCCCTTGCTGATTTCAAAGCGTGTTTCACTGTCTGCACAAATCTTTCAGCTAATCCGTCGGTGGATGGATGATATGGTGCTGACGTGATGTGGTGTATCCCATTTGCCTTCATAAAATTTTGAAACACCTGAGAGACGAACTGCGGTCTGTTGTTGCTCACAAGTTGTTCTGGCACACCAAAATGACTAAAGAGTCCCCGTAGTTTTTGGATAGTACTCTCTGCAGTAGTGGACTGCATTATAGAGACTTCTGGCCATTTAGAATGGGCATTTACTGCCACCAAGAACATGCTTCCTTCAAGGGGGCCAGAGAAGTCAATGTGAATATATTGCCACGGGTTTTCAGGCCAGTCCCATGGGTGTAGGGGTGCCCACTGGGGTGCATTCCTCACACCCTGACATGACATACAAGCTTTTGCCTTCTCTTCAATAGCACCATCCAATCCAGGCCACCAAAAATAGCTTCGTGCAATTTCCTTCATGTGCACTATTCCACAGTGACCGGAATGTAGCTGTTCTAACATCTGTGATCTCAGTGGTGGTGGAATAATGACACATCTCCCCCACAACAAACAACCAGAGTGGACCGATAACTCCGTCCTCCTGGACATGTAGGTAACAAGATCGGGTGAGACCGGAGAGATTTGTCGAGATTTTCCATGCATCACCAGGTCCATAACTTGGGACAATACTGGGTCAACACGAGTTGCCTTCTTTATGTGAGTAGCCATGATGGGTGTATTCTCTACCTGTTCAAAGTAGAAGATTTCCTTTTGGGCACTATCTTGATGTTTGACCGGCAAAGGCAACCTTGAGAGGCCATCTGCATTGCCCTGCAGAGTGGATTTCTGATATTTGATTTCATATGTGTGTGCTGAAAGTAACAATGCCCAATGTTGCATACGACTGGCAGCTAATGGGGGAATGCCTGTGTAGGGTCCAAAAATTGATGTCAGAGGTCGATGGTCTGTGAGAAGAGTAAACTTTCGCCCAAACAGGTACTGATGAAACTTCCGAATTCCAAAAACAATTCCTAATGCCTCACATTTGATTTGGGCATAGTTAGTTTCTGCTTTGCTTAGAGTGCGTGAAACAAAAGCAATAGGTCTCTCTTCTCCCAAAGGCATAATGTGTGACACGACTGCTCCCACTCCATAAGGGGAGGCATCACAGGCCAATTGTAGGGGTAAGGATGGATCAAAGTGCGTTAGAACTTCAGAATTTAGCAACGCATCCTTAGCTTTGTTAAATGCAACATCAGGCTTCAGTCCACTTCCAGGCCTTGTTCTGCCCCAGGAGCTCATGAAGTGCTTTTAGCAGTGTGGCTAACTGTGAGATGAACTTTCCATAATAGTTCAGTAGTCCTAGAAACGAGCGCAGCTGGCTTACATTTCGAGGTGGGGGAGCCTCCACAATAGCTTTAACTTTTGCAGGGGCCTTATGAAGACCTGCAGAATCAATGATGTGTTCCAAATATTCAACAGAGGGCTTGAAGAATTCACACTTGTCTTTGCGAACTCATAGGCCATACTCTTCCAGTCTTTGTAGGGTAGCCTCTAAATTCTTTAAGTGATCCTCTTCATTCCTTCCAGTGACCAGGATATCATCCAGATAGCACTGAACTCTGGACAAGCCCCACAAGATCTGGTCCATAGCCCTCTGGAACAGGGTGAGAGCAGACGTTATTCTGAAGGGCAGGCAACAGTATCGATAAAGCCCCTTATGAGTCACAATAGTCAACAGCTCTTGGGACTTTTCATCGACGTGCATCTGTAAATATGCTTGACTCAGATCAATCTTACTGAACTTTCGTCCCCCAGCCAGGCCTGCGAAGAGGTCATCGATGCAGGGAAGCGGGTATTGCTCTGCACACAACATTGGGTTGACAGTGACTTTAAAATCACCACAAATCCGGAGAAAGCCATCTTTCTTCACTATTGGAACAATAGGAGTGGCCCATGGGCTAAGGGTAACTGGTATTAGGACTCCATTGGTGACCAGGCGCTCCAGGTCTGCTTCAACTTTTGGCCTGATGGCATATGGCACAGTTCGGGCTTTCAGATATTTTGGTGGACTGTCAGGTTTAATGTTCAATGTCACAGTGATTCCCTTCATACTTCCCAAATCCTCTCCAAAAACAGCAGCATGTTTCCTTAGTATAGGAGTTAGACTGGTTTCTTCTTTAGTCATCCGGTGCCCTTCTGCCCAGTTCAGCTGAATCTGTCCAAGCCAAGACCTACCCATTAAGGCTGGGTAGTTACCTCTCACCACAAACAGTGGCAATTTAGCAGCCTGTCCATTGAGCTCCACCTTAACATCAATAGTGCCCAACATGGGCACAGCTTCTCCCGTATACGTCTTCAGAACAGTTTTTGTTGCCTTAAGCAGAAGGTGCTGTAGCTTTTCTTTATATACAGTCTCGGAGACCAGCAAGATGGCTGCACCGGTGTCCAGTTCCATGCGTATAGGTTTGTCATCCAACAACGGGGTTACCCAGTATTCATGTGAGCCCACTGCCAAAGACAAAACATGCAGTGGCACTTCCTCTTGCGATGAGGTGTCACCTTGATCATCCTGGGTCTGCTCTAGGGTATGCAGGGTTCCTCTTTTTGTCGGCCAGACCACAGGCCTCTTTTTCTTTTGTTTATAAGCACGCTCAGTGTGTCCCTTTTTGCCACAGTGTCGACACACCAGGTCCTTACACCAGCATTCTGATGCCTGATGACCTGGCTCACCACAGCGGTAACATTCTTGACTCTGCAGTTTTGTGACACTTTTTGCACTCTAGGGGATGCACCAATGTATTGTGCCTCCCTTGTAGCCAGTTCCATGGAGACAGCAATATCAACAGCCTTCTGTAATGTAAGCTGAGCCTCTGTCAGTAGGCGCTTCCGTATAGCTTCACTGTACAGGCCACACACTAACCTGTCACGCAGGGCATCATTTAACATCTCTTTAAATTCACAGTGTTCTGCTAGCTTTTTTAAAATTGCTACAAATTGTACAACTGTTTCATCTTCTTTTTGGTCTCTTTTGTGGAACCGATATCTTTCAGCAATTACCAGTGGTTTTGGGGAAAAATGGGACCCCAGGATTTCTACAATGTCACTGTAAGATTTAGTCTCAGGCTTAACAGGGTGTGTAGTAAGCTGCATAGCAGGGAGTAGGCTTTAGCCCCTACAACACTTAAGAATACTGGCACCTTCTTCGCTTCTGTAATGTCATTTGCAATAACAAAAAGCTCAAAACGCTCAGTATACACATGCCACTGTTGGTGTCACTAGGCATAAATCTAGGCCTCAATGAACCAAAGCTCCTCCATGTTGAACTCTACTTGATCTAGAAAGCTAGCAGCTGTGAAATTAAATGTGCAACAGTAAGTTATCAGTTGCAGCACAGCTCAAACCGGTCTAAAGCAGTAGCGATAAGGCCTGTGCACCTTTAGCAGGGCAAGATAACTTGCAGAAGGAAAACTTACTAACGAGCTGCCGCGGCCAAGATTACTTAATGCACCTGCACTTATGTAATTGCTATAGGGGGAGGAAGGAGAAGGAGGGGGGAAGAAAGAAGAAAGAGAAAAAAAAACATAAAAAGGGAAAAGCCATTTGTGTAGGTGTGCTTGATTTGAGGCATCAGTCTCCTTGCACTGCTTTGAGATCTCAATTAAATTTTGTTTGCTTCTTCACCGTGGTGTGTTTATTGGAGAGAAGGACACTTGGTAACGAACCCCGCTGTTGCCCCCCTCAGGCACTTTGTGTCGGCAACACCACTGCACTATATTCTCATCAAAAGGTTCCAGTGGCACAGTCAGAATAGCCATGATTTTCAGTTTCACTTTCACAGTCAGTGCAAACAAGCAGTTTTTTTGTTTTTTGTTCTTTACCTTGACTTCTACTTCCTTCTGTTACTGGAGCAGCACCGGAATCCCACCCTCATTGCCACGTGTTATATTCTTGAGGGCAGCTGGTTTCGGAAGAAATCACTTGAGGCCAGACAGCAAACAGCTAACAAAACTACCATTTATTTACAGACACAGAGCTCGCCTAACCGGCCGAAGCTGGCTGGGCTATCCCCTAATAATCTAACTCAGTTGCCATAGGAACAAAAACCATGACAACCAAATACATAACAATAGGAAGATGAGTAAGAAGCCATTACAGCTCCCCCAGGAGCTCTTTAATGACTTGAAAATCAAAAGGGAATCCTACAAAAAGTGGAAACGTGGGCAAATTGCTAGGGATGAGAACAAAAGAATAGCACAAACATGTAGGGATAAAATGAGAGGCTAAGGCACAAAATGAGTTACACCTAGCCAGGTTCATAAAAGGCATTAAGAAGACATTCTTAAAATACATTAAGAACAAGAGAAAGGAAAGTGTAGGTTCTCTACTTAGGGGGAAGAAGAGCTAGTAATTGATGACAACAAGAAAGTTGAGATGTTTAATTCCTGTTCTGCTTCAATCTTCACTAAGAAAGTTAAAAGTGATCAGGTACTTATTGCAATATTTCAACAAGGGGGAAGGAAACAAGCCAAAATATGGAAAGGACAGGTTTAAGCATAATTAGAAAAGTTAGAGAAATTCAAGTAATCAGAGCCTAGTGAAATTCAGCCTAGGGTACTTAAGGAACTAGCCGAAGCAGCCTCAGAACCATTAGCAATTATCTTTGAGACCCCTTGGAGGGTGGGAGGTCCCAGAGTACTGGAGAAGGGCAAATGTAGTACTTATCTTTAAATAGGGGAACAGAGAGGACCCAGGGACTGGTCAACCTAAATGAAATAATACTGAAGCAAATTATTAAACAATCAATTTGTAAGCATCTAGAAGATAATAGGGTTACAACAAACAGCCAGCATGGCTTTGTCATGAACATATTAGGCCAAACCAACCTAATTTCCTTCTCTGACAAGATAACTGATCTAGTGGGATAGGATGAACCAGTAAATGTGTTATATCTTGATTTTAGTTAGGCTTTTGACAGTCCCACATGATATTCTCATAAGCAAATAAGGGAAATGTAGTCTAAATAAAATTACTATAAGGTGGGTGCACAACTGCTTGAAAAATTGCAATCAAATAGTAGTTATCAACGGCTTGGTATCAAACTGGGAGGGTATATCTACCGGGGTCCTGCAGGGGTCAGTCCTGGTACTAGCCAATTGTCTCATTAATGATTTGGATAATGGAGTGGAGAGTATGTTTATAAAATTTGCAGATGACACTAAGCTGGGAGGAGTTGAAAGCACTTTGGAGGATAGGATTAAAATTGAAAATGGCCTTGACAAATTGAAGAATTGATCTGAAATCAACAAGCGAAATTCAGTAAAGATAGGTGCAAAGTACTACACTTAGAAAGAAAAAATCAAATGTACAAATACAAAATGGGGAATAACTGACTAGGTGGTAATACTGCTGAAAAGGACATGGTGGTTATAATGGATCACAAATCAAATGAGTCAACAATGTGATGCAGTTGAGAAAAAGGCTAATATAATTATTTATTATATTAATAGGATTGTTGTATTTATTATCCCACTCTACTTGGCAGGGGTGAGGCTTCATCTGAAATGCTATGTCCAGTTCTGGGCATCACACTTTAGGAAGGATGTGGACAAATTGGAAAGAATCCCGAGAAGGGCAACAAAAATGATAAGGGGTTTAGCAAACAAGACCTTATGAGGAAAGGTTTAAAAAAAACTGGGAATGAAGACTGAAAGGGCCCCAATAATAGTCTTCAAATATTTAAAACCTGCTATAAAGAGAACTGTGATTGTTTGCCACATCCACTAAAGATAGGAAAGTAATGGTCTTAATTTGCAACAAGGGAGAGTTAGGTTAGATATTAGGAAAGTCTTTCTAACTGTAAGAGTAATTAAACTCTGCAATAGGTTACCAAGGGATGCTGTGGAATCCCCACCACGGAAGGTGTCGTGGAAGGTTTTTAAGAACAAGTTAGACAAACACCTGTCAGGGACGGTCTAGTTTTACTTGGCCCTTCATCAGCACAAGGAGCTGGACTTCATGGCCTCGAGGTCCCTTGCAGCCCTACATTTCTAGCATTCTATGGCTTCCATCACAGCTCAGCAGCACATGAATAACTAAGCAGGTTAAAGGGCAGGGGAGAGAATTTTTTTTTATTGAATTCTCAGAGGTCCCATGCTCCTTCAACGGTGTTTGAATTTGAACACTGTATAGGGGTATGCTTATGAAGAAAAATAAAATCATCTTATTCTCTGAGAACTGATGCTTCCACTACAGACCATTCAAAAATCAAAGTCCAAAATGGGCATAAAATTAAACTTCCCTGTTCTTGTAAATACCCACTTTTTCCAAAGCATAAAGCTAGCAAGAAAATTTCAAGCCAACTGTCAATCATTTGTATACTGTTAGGATCCACAATAGGTCAGGTACTGTCTACACTTATAGGAAGACACCCTTTCTACCCAATATGCTTACAAACTGTCTTTAAGTTGTTTTATGATGTCTTTAAATATATTCTAATTGAAAGCTGTGTAGTACCTTGAGTACCTCACTCTGGGTTGAGAATGGAATATGGCAAAAGGTCAGAGAAAGCTAGTGTTGCCTTTTCACATCCAATTATTTTCCAGTTCTGTCTAAGATTAGCCGTGAATTTGTTAACATTTCTCAGGAAACATGCTTTCATACTGTTTCTAGACCAACCGGAAATCTTGTGAGATAACATGGTTCATCCATCATTAGTTTCATAGTAGACATTTACATTTATTAGGTCATAAAGTTTGTGTCAAATAAAGTTGTTGGCAACAGTGTGAAGATGTACCTACTGTCAATGATTCTTCCCTCCAGAATGCAAATAAACAGAGCTCTTGAAACCTGCAGATATCCGTGGACCATGTTTGCAGATTGTGGGTCAGATGTGGACACAAATTTTGTACCAACGCAGGGCTCTACAGATAAACACCACTGCTTCCACTGTAAAATTAACTGATACATTTGTAATTTGACAAGAGACATAGTGATGCATGTTTCCTTCTCAGAAGGAACGATCAAGCCTACAGGCTTCTGAATCGTTATGAATCATCATATAGCATATAGTAGTAGTAGTATTTAACATTATCACCACAATATTACTAAGGTACTACTATATTTAGAAAAATGACTATGCAAAAAGGAACATTATTACTCAACAAAATCTCTGTGAATTCAAAGTCATATTTGATTACTTTTCTGAATAAAATAGTTGTTTACTACTTTCTATTGTTAGAATAGCGGAGCCAATAAAGCTATGAGACAAGGACCTAGATTATTTTCTGTCTTATGCACCATCAGCAGAATTGATAACTAATTTTGAATACAGAATCTTTGTTGCTAATAATATTGTCCAGATCCCTGAGGTTGCAGAGCTAGCAAATTACATATAAACTAAATAAATTTGATATTTAAATCATTGAGAGACAGCATACATGGAACTCCACAATGATATCTGCACAGCATGTCCACTTCAAAACAATATTTAATTACAGTGCCTGAAATCAATGATGTGTCATAAAAACCAGAATGCTCCACACATGGGGAACTTCAAACAATGCATATACTATATCAAAGGGAATTGTAACCAAGTCATGTTACACTTAGCAGTTATCTACCTTACAAAGTTTAGACTGTACATCAATTGCTTGTCTCTCTCAGCAATAAGAGTAAACCATTTTTGTGGCTTGAATAAGAAAGCAATTAAGTTATTTTAAAATGTCGGAAATGCCAACTGCCATAAGCGGGTCTAGGCTTTGCTCTACTCTGTGCCAAATTTTTGGAGCTGTGAAGGAAGAAACTTCCCAGAAAATTAATTACAAACTCAAATAAACATTGTTTGTAAAATATAAAACAAAGGTGTGTGACATGCTATTCACCTAGAGTGCTAAAAATAATTTGCTCACATGTATCCGCTGCATTTGCATTTTCTCTGAGCATACAAGTAGCTGGAAATTTTCTTTATACTAACTAAGATGACAGCTTTTGTAAATGCTTCAACCAGAAAGAGCTGCCTTTTTGAATAGTTTAAGAAAGTGCTTTGTTCAACTATCTCTTCTTAACACCATTGACTAACTGAAGTGTCAGGCATGCTGATGTTTGAAATCCTTTCCCCACCTCACACCCTGCAAAACCTTATTCAGTTCTACAGAAAATCCTGACCCTTATATACAAACTTAGCAAACAAATCTTGCACCAAGTTGGGTCTCTGGGGAAGCAGGAGGGAAATGGAATTCTCTACTTAGGTTGCAGAGCAAGAGCAGAGCTGCTTTGTGGCAGATACTACAGCCTTGGAGCTTCTATAGTTTTCATATCCCCTACGCTACTCTTTACCTGTGTGGAAGCACATTCCCTGGCCATGTCTTAGGTGACTCTCCTAAAACACTCCATGTAGTGGGGCTCAGACATTCACTGTACAACAGTTGACTGCAGTGTGCAGAGGCGGAGACCTCCTTCCTCTCACCTCAAAAGGGAAGAGCACTGGTTCATTGCCTTTGAAGTTCTTATCCTTCCACAAGATTTGGTCCAGAGTGAAGAACTTCTACAGTTACCAAGGGTTGCACCTCAACTGGCCAAACTACAGTATGGGGCAAGTATAATCGCCTCCCCTTTAGTGGGCTCCTTTGCATTTGAAGATGTGTTTGAATTGTCCCTCCCTGGCATGGTATGAGCCCAACCAAGTTCTCCGCATAGCAGTGCTAAAGGATAGTAGAAGTCGGGGCATAGAAGCTAGGGATGGAAGATTCACTACTACATGGATCGTCACACAGGGATCTGCGATTGGGCTGGAGTAGCCTTTGGGGTAGTGATTCTGGAGCTGCTCCATCACCCAGAGAGCAGAATTTCCATCTCACATGCATCTGTGTAGGGCTTAGCCTGCCTACCCCTAAATATATATGTATATAAAGTCAAATAAGGCAACAGAGATTGGGGGGGAGGGATTGTAAAATGTCACATGACATTTATTTATTTATGCGTTTTGGAGAGCAACAAAACTGCTTGGATGTCAGGATAGGCAGTCCTAAAAAAGTTCATGCGGGGATTGTCACATACTATTATTGTATCCTTTGCATTGTTACTTTACATTGCTATGATTAATAGGACGCATGTAGTTGGTTTTAGTGAGGTAGCACCAGTCCACAAGTGAGTGATGTGCCACAATAGTGGTTCCATTCTCTGTCTTAAACAAGGAGTTTGTGTAATAGCTGTGGGCATTATCTTCTATCTCATAGAAGATGCAAGTCAAGCCTGCAGCTTTTTCAGATAGTGAGGCGCTGAATGAAGTCCTTTATTTCTTTGCCTTCTCTTGACAGCAATAACGATGCTGTTTACAAAAAGAAGAGAGAGTTCCTGTCTTTCAGACCAAGAACAATTGCTACAGGGCAGCAGCTATCAAATTATTTGGTGTTCCTCTTCGGTAACCAAAGATAGTTATTTTCACAAGCCTCTGGTAAATCTTAATGTTGAGTAGATATTTAAGTGCCTCGGCACTACAGTTAGCCTCAAGCAGTGACTTTCAACATAGCAGCTGGGATGCAGGAGGAGATTTTCATATTAACTCCTTCAGACCTGCCAACGTGACACATTTTAAACAACCTGCCTACGAACTTCAGCCATTTTTTCCTATTCCTCCAAAATCTTTTTCTCTCTTTTCAACAGTGATCTAGATGGCTTGTTTGCCCCATATCATGTCCTTTAGCTCCCCATTGTGTGAGGCTTAACTCTTCATGCCATGCTGCAGGACTGAGACTTTATGCAAGGGGGTTCTGTGGAGCCTTAAGGTTTCCTTGTCTCATGCTGTCCCATGCATCTGGCCTGGCATTTCTTATTATTATTAGAGACAGTCAACTTTACTCATGCAAAAAATTCTTCACAAAACAAGTTGCAAAAAAAAAAAAAAACTGTTGACATTCTGGCCTTTCCCATTTTTTGCAAACTGTTCCTGTGACATTTTAAATTGAAATTTCAATCAAAATTGTAATCTAAATTTTCAACATTACTGAAATTTTTCATTTTCTGGACTATTTTACTGAAAACTAGGTTTTCATAATTTCATAAGACAAAAGACAAACAAACTAAAAGGGTCTGTTTTGAACCCTGCACAACAGAAACAACTTCAATTGTTTTCACAAAATTGTTTCCCCAATTTTCAATTTGTATTTCAGTAGCACTTACGTATGGCACATTCAGATGTGGTCTCACTTTTCTTGATGCTGTACAAACACTTAGTAAGAGAATCCCTGCCTCCAGGAGTGTCCTGCTTAACTAGACAGCCAACAGAGACAAAGGAATTGTCATCCTGATTTGTAGACAGGAAACCAAGGACTGCAGTGCACAGATCATGCAGGAAGCCTGTGGCAGGGAAGTAAACCCAGACCCTTATTCTAGTGCATTAACCACATGACCATTATTCTCAACCAGGTTGCTCTTATTTTGGATCAATCATTCTCACTCTCAGCTGTCAAATTCCTTCTTGACAACCACTTATTTTGCCTGGTTCTTAGGTTCCAGTACTCCTCCATTTTGATCTCATCTTATTTCCTTAAAAAAAATTAAAATAAGAAAAATCAGAATGAGTAATATTTGTTCACTCCATAACAGGATTAATGTTATTTCCCTTCTTGCAATGTAACCCTTCTTACTCCTTCCTATATCACTTCCCTTCGCTTGTTATTATCATATCGTAGATATATCAATTTTAGATTTTATATGTATATGTATATGTATATATAAAGGAAACACATACAGTGGACAGTGATACCATAATAGTGTATACATATTAAAGTATATACCATACATACTTGTTCACTAGCCCGTTCATTTATATGCCGACCACCCAAAATGGATAGGTAAAAATAGCAAAAACTGTATGACCCTTTCATAAGCCAACCCTCTATTTCAGGGGTTGGAAAACTTTGGCTCCCGGCCCATCAGGGTAAGCTGCTGGCGGGTCAGGACGTTTTGTTTACTTGGAGCGTCTGCAGGCATGGAGCTCCTCAGTTCCCTGTGGCCGCAGTTCGCCATTCCCAAGTTCGGCTGATTGAGGATCTCACTGGCTGCGGTTCACCACTCCAGGCCAATGGTGGTGGCGGAATGTAGTGTGGGCCGAGGGATGTTTGGCCACCACTTCCTGCCACTCCCATTGGCCTGCAGTGGCGAACCACAGCCAGTGGGAGCTGCGATCGGCTGAACCTGCGGACACAGCAGGTAAACAAACCGTCAAATAACCAAACCTGCCCAGCCCACCAGGGTGCTTACCCTGGTGGGCCACATGCCAAAGGTTGCAAATCCCTGTATTAGATATTCAATTCAATGATTCCATAGAGTTTAAAATCATCCAATTTTGGTGTAGACCCATTTATAAGTCAACCCTCGCTCTTTGTTGTGTCACTTTTTTACCAAAAATATTCGGTTTATGAACGAGTATAAACCTTAATAATATTTGCCATAAAATGCTATATGAGATCCAGGCATTATTTCCTATTTCAAGTACATGGAAATACTGTACTATTCTAGATACTACATGGTAGCTGTTGTGGAAATTTTGTCTGTATTGTGATTGCTGTAAAATATTTATGAAGCACTGTCACAATATTAGAAGGGCCCATATTTTTTTCCTAGAATTTTAAAATACCCATTTTCTCTAGTATTCACTGACCTGTTTGCCATTTTCTTGAACACTTCAAGGTTGAACAAAATGATAGCACAGGGAGGCATAATTCCACAAAAGAGCGACACAAGGGAGACAGCATTATTCAGGAGCTAATTTTCAAATAAACAACATGCCAAATTTCAGTATAATTAACACTTACGTTCATTGCCAGTTCTCTGTCACTTCCAATGCACACACTTCCCTGAGTGGATTCAATTCACACTGACACCTAAACCATAACAATGCAGCTTGCTACAAGCAGGAGCTAAAGTAAACTGAACGTACAGGTAAGCTTCAGAATAAATGACACAGAGTGGGTCTGTTCTGTTTAGCAATAAATACAGTTTGCGTTTCCTGGACTAGATGGCTCAGATTCATGGTCCATCTAGTCCAGTATCCAGCATCAGATACTTCAGAGGAAGATGCAAGAGCCCTACAATAGATAGATGAGGAAAATATTCCCCTATGAAGGTCTCATCCTAATACTTAATAGTTAATGATTGTGGTAAGCCCCGAAGCATGAGTTTTTATCTTTTTTCCAATAATCATTTTGTTAACATTAACTAACATAACTCTAGATATTCCCACTATATATAAACAATGCATCTGTCTTTGCATCTTACCTTCCCTCCCATTCTACTCTCACTGAAGTCAAGTGAACTTTTGAAATTGACTTCAAAAGATTCAGATTTGGCCTTGCATGCAAAGATTTCTTCATATGCACTTTATAGCCTATTCTTCACACATTCTCCGTTGAGCAGCTTGAAGTGTATTCTGTGTTATTAGCAATATTTTGTGTATATTTTGAATCTACAATAGCAAATGTTATGCAAAAATCAGTTTATCAAATAAACAAACTGTTTTAAACCTGATTTAAAAATCAAATATATTAGAAAAATTGAGACCATATAGTTTGTCAAATTTAATTAAAAAAAATCAAAGTAGTTTTAATAAACAAATGTAAAAAATAATTAACCCTGCAAACCCTTTTTATATGATTGTCTTGTAATTTAAAACAAAAGTACTATATACTTCTGGGGGGAAAGTGTATAATGTGTGTATATTTTAATTAATATAACTCCAGGTTTAGCAGGTTGGTATTTAGGACATCTTTAATTCAAGATTTATCAGTGTTTGTACTATAAATCTGTATTTTCAGAAGATTAGGAGTCAGAAGTAAAAATTAATTCCAGGCCATGGCAAAAATGTGTTTTGTTGTTGTTTTAAAATGTTATATTTTATTTATTTTTATATATATGCACACACACATACACTTTTCTGTATGTAATATATACAAAATATATACACTATATATAAAATTCACACACTATATATAAGAGTGCGTGTGCGTGTGTGTAATCATAGACTGGAACCACTTTTGCCAAATCCTGGAACTAATTTTTATTACTGCCTCCTAATTATCTGAAAAATAGGATCTGGAAAATATGCCTGTTCTGAAAATACAGATTTATAATGCAAACATTGAGAAATCTTGAATTAGAGATGTCCTAGATACCAATCTCTAAACCCAGAGTTAACTAACATTATTGAAATTTATGCAGGAATGAATTGCTTGAATATACAGCAAATAAAACATTCATAAACTATGGACATTTTCTTTCTGAAAACTGCTATTTATCATAATTTGTAAAGGGACCAGTGGTGACATAAATCCTATTTGGAACTTCTACCTGCAGCTTTCAGAACTGTCAGCTTTTCTGCAGTGCAATGAAAAACTTCCAGTGGCTGACCAAATGAAACAGATCCCTGAACTTACCTGGAAGCATTAATATTTTGGACACACTGAATCAACTGACAATTTAATGTATGTCATTTTTACGGAAATAAAAGTTTTAAAGCCTTCAAGTTCTGTTATTTTAAAATATATTTTTAGTGAAATTTATTTTTTTACAGTCAGTTTTAAGTTTTAAGACTGAGTGGTCTCATTAAATATAAGGAGATAAAGCTCTGACAATGTCAAAACAACATGTTAACTCCTAATGTTTTGACAATTAATATATAGATCCCAGTTCGGCAACATTTTAACATACAATAAGTAGCTAAAATAGGTGCAGCCTTGCATACGTTTGCTTACTTCAAACATCACTTCATGGTCACTGTCAACTTGAGCATGCCAGCTTTCTTTAAGAAAAAGGAATAAACAATAGATGCAAATGAGCCCACTATCCCTGAGTGGTTTTGTTCCTGGTTATATAGCTGCCATTGCCTATTACAAAGAAGATACATATAAGCCCCTGCAACAAGTGATCCAAATAATAATGAGAAATTACAGCTAGGTTTGCATGTTCCCAGTTATGCATGTTCATAGAACATGTGATACATAGAGTATGACCCTTTATTTTAGTGTGTAGTGTCTGTAGCTGAGCTGGGTATTGACCCAGACCTCCTTACTGTGACACATGGCCAGAAAGGGTTAAGCATCCTGCAGGATAAATGACCCAAATTCAACTTTTAGGGACATATTATTAGATAATGTTTGTGGGTTTTTGTATTTATATATATATATATATATATTGTTAGAGGTTAATAATGTTACTAAAGAGTCCCTGCCTATACTGTATTCTTTTAATTCAGAGATCAAAAGGAGATCTTAATATTTAAATGAAATGTACAAATAGTGATATCACTGTATTCATCTCTCTTTGAAATGTATAGCAATCACCTCTGAATAGTGGAAAACAGGCAACTGCCTTATGTTAATCTCTGTAGCTAATTACCAGTGATGCTTAGGAAATAGGTCTACTTCAAAGTCTCCATGATTGCCTACTGTTCGCCTAAGGACTTCGAGCTGTCAAGAGAAGATCTGCAAATGTTGTCTTGGGTCCTGATCCTTTTTATCTCAGATCTGCTTGATGCTTTATCCAGGGGAGGCTTGAGTCATAAGACCGAGATCTCCAGTCCCATCTGGATCACCCTCAATATGAACATTGAACTATAACCTATGGACTAATTCTGAAAGAACTCCTTGCAACGGCAAAGTTCACCATCTCTACTATGAAACTGATCTCAGAACTGTACTCATGTCTGTAGGTATGCTGATCTTTTAACTGATACTCTCTCTCTTTTCTTTATTAATAAATGTTAGTTTAGTTAATAAGAATTGGCTGTAAGCATGTATTTAGGTAAGATCTGAAATATTCATTAACCTCAGAGGTAATGTGTTTTATCCTTTGAGATTGGTAGAACTTTATTATACGTTTAATAAAATTTTCAGTTATCCTCATCATATTTGACTTGAGTGTCTGGGTGGAGGCCTAAGGCTGGGTTGCTTTAAGGGAACTGTGTTGTTGGCTTTTGGGTAACAAGGAAGGTATTATGTGCTGGCTTGGTAAATCTAAGTATTAGAATATCTACCAGCTTGGGGATTGTCTGCTCCATTCTTTGCAGTTTACCCTAACTGAGTAACCTCAGTGTGGCTCCCCTGGTACTCTGATCACACTGAGGGATTGTTTATACTGGCACTTTGCAGCACTGCAACTTTCTCACTCAGGGGTGTGAAAAAACATCCCCCTGATGCAGCAAGTTTCAGTGCTGTAATTTGCCAGTATAGACAATGCACTAGCCCATCGTGGAGGTGGTTTTTTAAGAGCACTGGGAGAGCTCTCTTCCAGCACTGTGCCGCGACTACACAAGCCTGGTTAAAGTGCTGCTGTGGCAGCACTTTAACATCACCAGTGAAGACAGGCCCTTACTCACTGGACTACATTGCTTCACATACTGTATTTGTTGTAAGAAACTTCCCATTGCCACTGCATAGTGTTCCACGAAGGAATAAAAATAAGACTACAGTTACACCAAACACTAGATATTAGTAAACATATTCGTTCACTTTATCTTTTTATTCCACGTAGAGTCATTAGGAGCAACTTCCGTAACTACTACAGGATCAACAATTGCAATTAACTTCTTATTTTTCCTGTGCCTTTTTCTCTGCCTTTCTTTTTTGTTGCCCTGTAGAAGCTTTTGTTTAGCAGTATAAGGTGTTCCAAAGCCTGAGGTTAATAAAGAGAGATCAGAAACTGCACCACACAAACATTTTCTCATTTTCCAGTTGACAAAAATGGCCAATTGCCAAGACCAAACATCAGTAAACTAGTGGAAACAAATGTTTACTGCAGAATATTTACAAGCTTTAATCTTGGAGGAATCAGTCGCTCCATTTTGAGGGTGTTTTGTTTTGTTTCCATTATTTATCCAGGTTTTTCTGGCAAAAAATAGATACTAGCTGCAATCCCGTATGTGGCATGTAGCCCAGATGGCTTCATCTCTGTTTTATGCTTATATTCAGATGACAAATGAATTTGTCTGAAAACTTACCCTAAATGGAAATGTTAATCTAACCTTCTGCCCTTACATGACATGAAAATATATCACCAAACCCTGTGAAAAGTGAGTAAATCCTTTTCTAAAATGAATAAAATAAACACACACAGAGTATACTCTGAGGAATTATTATTATTTGGCTCTATAAATACATTGTACAAGTTATTCCTTCATAAACAAATTCCTGCACTAAATGTATCCGAGAATACCTTTCTGCCGGCTTTTGTTAGTACAGATTGTTAGCCATTATTTTCTAACTTAAGGGAAATATATTTTCCTTTTATGAGATATCAGTGCAAAGGCCAGACTACAATTATAGAAAATCAGATAATATAGTGTCAAATAAAACATTCCCAGAATGGAAACAGAACTCACTTAAAGACAGTGGGTTAGATTCAGTCTTTGTTTATAACAGCTTCTGCTGGAGTAACCCAGAACATAAGACCCCCTGGTGGTGAAAGGTGCCCATTACCTTCTCCCCTCCAGGATCCTGCAGCCAACAGGTCTCTAGTTACAGCTTAAAGGCTTCCCTCCCATAGTGGACTCTAAAGGAAGGACAGGCACTGCAACTATTTCTTGCCTTACTTTGGGGTTGAACCCCTCTAGTCGGCTCGAAGAGATATAACTTGCAGCCTGGTGTCTGATGGGGGCGAATCAAGGTCAACTTATTACAAGTCTAGAGACTAAATCGAGTTCATCCCAACTTCCATGCACATAGTTTTGCACCAACAAACATTTAAATACACACTTTTCAAATGCTAGCAATTGCACTCGCAGTTGATGGCATTTACACATTCAAAACCTGCCCCAAAACAATGGCAGATAGTGTCATCTTCCAAGATTTTCTAATCTGCACTGGGGTACTAGCCACCATATTGTTAGTTAAATGCAATTATTTTTAATTCTACTTAATTTGAAAGAATAAACAGTCAGTGTACCAAAAGGAATAGATGTACTCCACTGATATGCCTTTTGGCAGTAAGTCCTTTTACAGCTATATATTGTTATAAAAACATAGAAATTGAAAATACTAAATAAATACGCACCAGAATTTATTAGAAAAAAGTATCTTTTAAAAATATATGATGTGTTCAACAAAGTTATAGGTACACAGATTGTTTTTGGGGTGTGACATAAGGAAGGGAAGGGAACAGAAGTTCAGGGATCCTGTAGTTTGGTCACTGCTTTCACCACTCCTAGTAGAGACTGTGAGAGATTACATTCATCTTGATATATGTGCATATTTAGGGAAAAGTCATTCACAGGTATACTGCTCATTTATCCACCTACATACATAAAGCTAGTTCAAGCCCTGTTGGCCTTGGAACAAGAGGATGGATCCAAGAATCAATTATAAGTCTCATATGAATTGGCTCAGGAGAGTACTCTGTGACAGTCTGCACCCCTATGTTCACCCATTTTACAAGACCAGTGCTTAATCTGTGCTGGGTGCTTACAAAAACAGGGCTTAAATTGTGTTGAGCCCTCACACTTCTAGGCTTGGTAGGTCATAGTAGTGCTTAATTTGTGCTGGGACTTGCTGGGGCTGAGCCCTGGCACCTCTGGGCTTGTCATGTCAGTTGCCGGTCTTGGCATGGTCAGCAGGAGGCTCATGCTGCCGCTGCTTTGGCAACAGGTTGCAGAACTGCCACCTCACCCACACCCCTTTGTAAAGCCAGCAGCGCGCTGAGCCTGCCAGATGCCCAGCGTCTGCAACTAAATGGGTGTAAGATGAGCTCCCACATCCTGGGCTGTGAGACCTTTAGGGCTGGGGTTGCCATTGGCCCCTTGCCTTCCTGTGGGGGCTCCCATAAGGAAGCTGCTGCCCCTCGTGAAGCCCAGGAGAGGTAGAGACTCCCTAGTGCTGGCAGCAAGGAGAGAGGTGAGGTGTCAAGGACTGGGGGGAGGTGACCATGCGGCCGGGGCACAGTGCAGGACAAGAGGAGCTGGGCACCAGGGCTGGAAGGAAGCTCCAGGAGGTAGCCCCAGAGCTGTGGGCAGGGTCCTGACAGGGGAAGTGGAGCAGGAGCATTGATCAGTCAGAGCGGAGTGCACATGATGCACCAGGGAGAGAGGCAGGTCTGCGCTCCAGCCGGGGGTGCTGACCCCCACGGTCTCCATGATCCCAGCTGCTACAGCCCCCAGCACCAGCCATGTTCAGGGGGCTCAGCATCCCCGCCCCCGCAGGGGACCCACACTGAGATGAGGTCAGAGCTAAGGCCAATCCTGCACCCACTTGCGTGAGAGGTGGGGTGCTCTTCCCCTGTGGAGATTCCAGCTAGGCAGAGTGATCCAGGCACAGGTGGTGGGTCCCACAGCCCCTTTGACAGGCACGATGGATCAGGCGGGGTGGAGAATAAACACTCACTCCTGTCATGGAGAATGCAATAGGGATGAGGGTGGTTGGGGTGGCAACACTGCTCTCCTGCATTTCCTGCCCCATTTGGAAACCAATGGTGTATACTCGCCGGCCCTGGACAATCACACAGGGAGTAAGGGGTATGTTTGATGTTTGGAGTGGGTATTCGTGATGGGGTGTGGGATGGGGGTGAATGGGGATAGGCAGGGTAGGGTGTATGTGGGGTGTAAGATGGGGGTGCATCAGTGCTTAATTTGTGCAGGTGAAGAGCCATCCTTACCCATACACAAGGTACACAACTGCATAGGGCACCAGGACATTTGTTGTGATGGCTTCTGGTCCTGGTGCCCCACAGTCCCTCCTATCCTCTGCCTGTGAAACATAATAGTCTAGTCTCCTGTGGGCTGGAATACTTTGGTCTCATTTTGGTTGTTGAGTTTAGTGTGCAGGTGGTAGGTGGTGCTGGTGGTCTGTTCTAGACATGAGATCAGACTAGATGATCTGGTGATTCCTTCCAGCCTTAATCTCTATGAGTCTAACATTTCACTGTTATACTAAGGACTTATATCATGGCACCGTAACATACCATGGAGCAGCCAAGTGAAGTAGAACCCTGTCATCCAAGAGTTCTGGAAGATCACAGAGATAGGTTTCTCCAATATGAACTGAACATTGGCTTAAAGGCACATGATATGGTTCTGTAGTAAAAGCAGCATTTTTTTTAATAGCTCAGTTACAGTTACTGATTTGTTTTGCTGAAACAGCCATATCTGATTATAATTAGCCTATTCCTGAGTTACAGTAAGGAGAATGGGAAATGAACTGTAGGCTGTTACAATTAAATACTATATCATAGTGCTCTCTCTCTCGCTCTCTCTCTCTCCACAACAAGACAGTCATAAATCTGCCTGATAAAAATAATTTTGCTGGTGCACACTTTCTAAATGAAGACAATAATTATGGCTTCATTCACAGCACAGTCAAAAATAGGCATATATTTTCAAGCACAATTGAAGTTACTTCTGAACTAATTAGTTCTGATAAAAGAACACTTATCACTCACTTCTGTTTTATGGCTTGATATGAAGCAGGAATAATAAACCATGACAAAAGACAACTGCAGAAATTTGAATACTAAAAATCAAAATCAAGTCAGTTATGCAGAAGCATAATCCCCCCTCATGCTAAATTATTTTAGGTGATGGAAGGAAATAGAGTTATAATATAGTCACTAATAGGCAGTTGACGAGATTTTAACTTCACACTAGTGGTCCTCCTTCACCATGTTTACAAGTGGACCAGAATTATGCTTGCAAGACTAATTCTTGCACAATAAAACAAAGGACATGAAAACGATGAAGAACAACTTCTTACTGAATGTAAAAATGCAAGTGCTGCTGTTATTAATCATAATTATTGAGCTCTATTATGAAATCTTTGCCCCATGTACATCCCCTTAATTGCTGTCCATATTGTTAGAGTCCCAGCAATAATTATAAAAACAGAGTGACAATTTCTAATTCTTATATAAAGTAAATTGCAAAAGATTTCCCTTGATTTTTATTAATGTAATTAATTTTGCACACTCAGACACAGATTTAGATTTGTGAGTTTCTCTTCTTATCAAATCTAGACATTTGCATTTGTTCCTGTTTTAATGATACCAGTACTTTAGTTCAATAAAGATAATCAGTAACCAGATTTCCCTTCCTTTTACCCTGGCGTCCCTCGAAGAAGAGAGATTGCAACAACTCCTTGAATTTCTTTGGGATTATGATTGAACCAGAAGTGGATTTAAGAATAAAAGATCTAGAAGGTAAACAGAGTATGGAAGCCCAGTGATGAAACATTAATCAGATAATTAAATTTATGAATTTTATGAAAGGTATACATAGATATACATTCAGCAAATCATTTTCCATTATTCACCTAGTTCTAGTAAGATTATTGAGTGAGAGACCCTCCATCAGGTAAGGGACTGAGAAAGACTCACCTCAGAGAGGGCCCAGTTGGGCCCAGAATTTCACATTCATGATGTTAAGACTCTGAGGCAGATCCAGAAATAGACCTGCATTAGAAAGGCATTAGGAAAAAAACCAAAGGCAGAGGGCTTTCCAGGAATGGAATAAAGATGTACAAATACAGTTAAAATGACTGGCCTGAGCAGACATGCCCAAAGCATAGTGGATCTGGTTTATCAACGTTGTACTGACTTGCTCTCAAGTCTAATCATAGCAGTTTTGTTACTGAGATATTTTTACTTTCTTGATTAGAATGATCTCTACTTTGCATTTTCATGTTACCTGTAATACTAGATAACTGCGGCTAGCACTACTGGTGGGTGGTAGGACAGTACCTTCTGAAACTGTTTACTAAGCACAACAGGAGTCACAAATTATAGGTGTTAACCTAGGTATTAGTTTTGGTAGTCCGTCGATCAGATGATGACAAATCTGAGCAAATTATCTATTGTTGGTCTCATGATGTGCCCTCTGATGGCTATACAAGCCAATTCCAGAGGTGCACATTTGGCTGCAGATGGTGCATGGGAAGTTCGCAGTCAGTGGGTTGTGCGCTGCTGGTGCTCTGTGATGTCATTCGTGTGCCTCTTGTAGACGCCGGCAGCGCTCTTCCTCAAAGGCAATGCAGATATTTCTGACTGTTGCACGCCACTGTGTTCTGTCACTGGCGGCATCTTCAAGGTCCCTGGGTATGATACTGCTATATTGCAGATTGGCTTTGATGGTGCCCTTGTAACGTTTTCATGGACGACCTATATGCTGGATGCCCTGAGAGAGTTCACCATAGAGAAGCTGGTGGGGGATTCTGTTGGGATCCATGCGGCTGACATGACCGGTCCAACGTAGCAGTGACTTCATGATCATCATTTAGATGCTTGTCATCTGGGCTCTCTCGAGAACCTCAAGATTGGGCACTTTGTCTTGCCAGTGGATCTTCATGATGTTGTGGAGGCAATGCATGTGGAATGCTTCGAGCTGCTTGATGTGACGCCTATATAGTGTCCATGTTTCACACCCATACAAAAGAATGAAAGAACAGCAGCTCTGTACACAAGCAGTTTTGTTGACATCCAGATGTTGTGGTGGTTTAAAACTTTGACACGCAGATAGCCAAGTGCCTGGCTTGCTTTGGATATTTGTGCATTGATCTCATTATCCAGTGATCCATCACTGGATATGACACTACCCAGGAATTTAAAGTTCTCCACTACTTTAAGCTGAGTGCCATCAATAGAGATACTTGGGACAGAAGCATTTGATCCAGGTACAGGTTGATGGAGAACTTCTGTCTTTCCGAGGTTGATAGTTAGTCCAAAGAGTTGCGAGGCCTCGGCAAACTTGTTGAGAATGTGCTGAAGATCATTTTCACTGTGAGCCATGAGGGCGCAGTTGTCGGCAAAGAGTGCCTCAAGAAGGAGTTTCTGCACTGTCTTTGTCTTTGCATTCAGGCGACGGAGGTCAAAAAGTGAACCATAGTGTCGGTATTTCAAATATATACCTCGATTCAGATCTTTCATTGCATGGTTGAGGACGCATGCAAAGAACAGGTTAAATAAGACAGGAGTGAGAACACATCCTTGTTTCACGCTGTTGGTGATACTGAAAGGGGCAGATGTGACTCCATCAGACAATACTTAGCCTGTCATGCTGTCATGAAAAAGGCATATAGTCTGGACAAATTTTCTTGGGCAGCCAAGTCCTTAGAACAGTCCAAAGGGCTTCCCTGTTGATCGTAGCAAACACCTTTGTCAGATCTATGAAGACAGCATAAGGTGCATGTTCTGTTCAATGCACTTCTCTAGTCTGACAGCAAACACCATGTCGACTGTGCTCCGGCCAGGTTGAAAACCACATTGACTTTCAGGTAGATTTGCCTTGGAAATACTTATTAGGCGGTTCAAGATGATGCGGGTGGTGATTTTCCCTCCAACGGAGAGGAGGGATATGCCTCTATAATTTCCACATTCTGCTTTGCTGCCTTTGTTCTTGAAAAGAAATACAATAGTAGCGTCGCGGAGGTCCTGTGGTATGTTTTCATCCTCCCAGATGCTGATGATCACGCTGTGTGATGCTGCTAGTGCTGCTGGACCTGCTGCTTTGTATCTCTCTGCTGATATCCCATCTTTTCCAGGAGCTTTTCCTGAACTCATCTGGCTAACAGCTTTCTTAATCTCATCTATAGTGGGCAGAGTCAAGATTTGTCAGCGCAGGTTGTTGTGGAATTTCATTGAGGACGTTATTATTCACGGTTGATGGTCTATTGAGAAGGTTGCTAAAGTGTTCTTGCCATCTTTCGTTGATGCCTTCTTTACCTTTAATCAGCATTGTGTTGTCTGATGAGAGCAGTGGGATGGTCCTTAGTTTAGAAGGTCCATAGTCAGTCTTAATAGCACTGAAGAACATCTTTGAGTTGTGGGTCTCAGCATAGAGCTCGATTTCTTTGGCTTTGCTCTCCCACCAGTTGTCTTGTATCTGACAGAGGTCTTTCTGTGTTTTGCTCTGAAGGTGCTTGAAATGGTCCCATTTGGAGACTGAGGAGAGATCATTCTGCCATTCGATAAAGGTTTTTCTCTTTACTTCCAGAGCTGAGCATATTTCTTCTTGGTTCTCATCAAAACAATCCTGATGTGTTCTTTAATTTGGTCCAAGAGATGTTATTGCTGTGTCAGTCACCATCTGATTGAACTGGTCCCACTTTTCGGTTGCAGTACCGATCAGTTGTCCGTGGGATGTCAGTTTGTCATCAAGACTCTTCTGAAAGATGTTGAAACACTGAGCATCCTTCAGTTTGGCTATGTTGAATGCAGGTTGCACATGCTTAGGGCGTTTGTGCCGAGAGGGAGTGATGTAAAGTTGGAGAGATGTCCTGACTAATCTGTGGTCTGTCCAGCACTCTGTGCCTCACATTACTCTGGTGATCATTAAGTCTCGGATGTCTCGCCTTCTGACAATTGCATAATCTATCAGATGCCACTGTTTGGACCTAGGGTGCATCCACGTCGTTTTGCATTTATCCACTTGTCAGAACAGAGTGTTGGTAATGGTCAGATCATTTTCAGAACAAAGGCTCAAAAGGAGTAGTCCATTGCTGTTCATTTTGCTTACACCATGTGACCCAGTTACTTCTTTCCAGTTCTCGTTGTCAGCCCCAACCCAGGCGTTGAAATTTCCAAGTAGGAGTAGTTTGTCTGTTACAGGTGTGGCCTTGATCAGTCTGTTAAGATCTTCATAGAATTGTTCCTTTGAGTTGTTAGAGCATGTTAGAGTGGATGCATATGCACTAATGATGGTGGCATGACATTTGACATTTAGTGGGAAGCGTAGTTTCAGCAATCTTTCATTGATATCCACTGGAAGGTCTGGGAGTTGATGCATCAATGCGGCTTTTATTGCCAGACTAACTCCATGTATTCTATCCTGTCTCAGTCTTACCCTTCCAGAAAAAGGTTCGCTTCCTGGTTCGCTCAAGAAACCTTCCCCAGGCAACCTTGTTTCACTTAATGCTGCTATATCAATGTTGTAGCGGGCTAGTTCTCGAGAAATGAGAGCTGTCCTTCTCTCAGGTCTTGCAACAGCTTCTCGATCCATGAGGGTACGAACATTCCATACACCAACGGTAAGTTTTCTCAAATTTTTCTTTTGGTTTAGGTATTAGTACTATATTAACTAAGGGGCAAAATATATTTAAGATTGGAAGCTTGCATTTTGGGTTGCAATTCAGTTGGAATAAAGACATAGGAAGAACATGTCCATGCCTAGCCTACCCATTGTATCTGAAGTGTCAGTATTTATAAAATAGAGATTCTACCACTGGGAAGCTTGCTGTTGCTTTAGTTAATCAAATCTAGACATTTGCATTTGTTCCTGTTTTAATGATACTAGTACTTTAGTTTAAAACAGGGGTAGTTGCATGACAATTTGTGGTGACATTACTGTGCTATATTACTGACATATAAGTAAGAATTCCACTGTTGTATGCAGTGTTGTTATCGCCATGTTGGTTCCAGGATACGAAAGAGACAAGGTGGGCTACATAATATCTTTTATGGGACCAATTTCTGCTGGTGAAAGAGACAAGCTTTTGAACTCAGCTCTCCACAAAGAGCTTTTCTCTTTCACCAGCAGAAGTTGATACAATAAAAGATATTACCGCAGTCACCTTCTCTCACTCATGGGACCAAGATTGAAGGTATCTTTAACATCAAGGAAAAAGCTGACTGATCCAGGATTCAAAATCTGCAGTGAAGCAGGAACATCTACACTACTGAATATCCAAGAAAATAAGTAGGAGAGCAACAATCATTTTGATAAATGTTACTCAAAAATCAGTTTAACGACAGCTTTACACAATTTTAAGATGCTTCTTACATACATTTTGCTTAATGGACTGCAAAATGTCATGCAGATGAAAACAGCAGTCCTTTTAATTCTTTGAATTCCCCATAAATGGAATATTTATTGTCCTTTCATACATTGTTCTTTTCAGAGCAAGTGATTACGTTAAGTAGATTACAAATGCAGTCAATAAAAAATGGTTTAAGATTATAACAAGATTTTCTTTGTAAGGAAGATAAAATGGTTGGGACGGTAAGATTCCACAATAGGAGAGACATATGGGGGAAATGAGTCATGGTTCAGGTATACACATCAGTAATTCTGAGATTTAAATCTGGTTATTGAAATCTAGTTGCTTATTCACAAAATTATGCAAGGGATGATTAACCCTTTAACAAACAGCTGAATTTTTAAAATTGTATTTGCATGAGGCATTTTTCAAGCTATACATTCCGTACTCTTTTTCATCCCATTGTCCTTAGTTATGTACCCATGCACGTCCCTTCTCATTTTAATGTTATGTATCAGTATTATTTATTATTTGTATTCTGTCACCTGTGCTAAGCTCTACACCAAACACATAGTAAGAAATAATCCTGGCCCCACAGTGTTTGTAATCTGAGGCCCCAGTTTATGAAAGCACTTCAGCAAGTCCATCTCAGTTCAGAATTTAAGCACATTCTAATCAGCATGGACTTGCTTCAGTGCTTTCCTGAATAGGGATGCGTTCCTAAGGCAGAGCCTAAATAGATAATGTAGACAAAGGGTCAGAGAAAGGAAGTAGTATTGTCACCATTTCACAGATGGAGAACTGAGGCACATAGAGATGAACTGAATCACCCAAGATCACTCAGGAATCTGTGATAGAGCTAGAATAGAATCCAGTTTTCCTGAGTCCTAGCCTCATGCCTTGGTACCACCACACTAACCTTCCTTCCTAGGGTATGGTTACACTGGAGAGTTGCAGCGCTGGTGGTGGGTTTACAGCACTGCAACTTACTTACCATCCACACTTCCAAAGCACATACAGTGCTGCATCTCCCTGGCTGCAGCGCTGGCTGTACCACTGCTCTGCCTGGGGTATAACGATTGCAGCGCTGGTGATGTAGCGCTGCTCCGCCAGTGTGGCCACCAAAAGCGCTGTAATTGGCCTCCAGAGTATTCGGAGGTATCCCAGAATGCCTGTTCAGCCACTTTGCTCATCAGTTCGCACTCTACTGCCCTGGCCTCAGGTGACCTACCCTTTAAATGCCCCGGGAATTTTAAAAATCCCCTTCCTGTTTGCTCAGCCTGGTGTGGAGTGCAATCAGAATCTTTCCAGGTGACCATGCCTCCACGCGCCAAACGAGCCCCAGCATGGAGCAATGGCAAGTTGCTGAACCTCATCAGTGTTTGGGGTGAGGAAGCTGTGCAGTCACAGCTGCGCTCCAGCCGTAGGACTTACGATATCTATGGGCAGTTCTTAAGGGCCATGCTGAAAAGAGGCCATGACCGGGATGTGGTGCAGTGCAGGGTTAAAGTGAAGGAGCTGCGGAGTGCCTATTGAAAAGCCCGGGAGGGAATCCGTCGCTCCGGTGCTGCCCCCACGACCTGCCATTTTTACAAGGAGCTGGATGCGATACTTGGGGGTGACCCCACTGCCAATCCGACAACCACGATGGACACTTCAGAGTGGAGGGAGGGGAGGAGGGGGAGGAAACTGAGACGGAGGGTACTGGGGTGGAGGGAGACACCCCAGAGTCCCAGGAGGCATGCAGCCAGGAGCTCTTCTCAAGCCAGGAGGAAGGTAGCCAGTCGCAGCAGCCGGTATTTGGTGAAGGACAAGCAGAGGAGCAGGTTCCCAGTAAGGAGCTTGTATTTTCAGGATGGAAATGTTTCGAGAGAGGAGGAAGGGTTAGGGCTGCATGCATGCATGCCTAGATGTGGAATAGCCCACTGATGTGGTCTATCATGTCATGGTAATCGGCCTCAGTAATCTCTTCAAAAGTTTCAGCCAGAGCGTGGGCAATGCGCTTGCGCAAGTTTATAGGGAGAGCCATTGTGGTCTTTGTCCCAGTCAGGCTAACGCATCCGCGCCACTGTGCCGCGAGGGGTGGGGGGACCACTGCTGCACACAGGAAAGCTGCATAGGGGCCAGGGCGGAATCTGCATTGCTGTAGAAGACCCTCCCGCTCTTCCCAGGTGACCCACAGCAGCGAGATATCTTTTAGGATTAACTCCTGTGGAAAATGTTGGGAGACTCTTCAGTGTAGATGCCCCCTACAGCAGTTTGCTTTCCCCAATGAGCAGAACCCCCTGCACATTCCTAAAGCAATCAGTCCCCCTTACTCACCATTTCGTGGCTCCTGTGGGTTATGTGCCCTCTGTTTGGTATGGGAAAAGTATGCTAAAGTGAAGACCGTAAACTCCTTCACTGTGTGGGAATAACTGTCTGGGTGTGATTATAAACAATGCTGCCTCTGTTAACTGTTGCCATTTTTGCCTTTCGAAAAGTGTTCTTGACTACTCGACTGCCCGTATCATCCACTGCTCAGAGGCTACAAAACCTCAGGAAGAAGCCGCGAAAAAGCAAAGACAACATGCTGAAAGCAGTTATGGATCACTCTGCCAGAGAGAGTAAAAAACTGCAGGACTGGAGGGAAAGGGAAAGGGAAAGCAGGATCTGCCAGAGAAATGCAGCAGCTAAGAAGAAAAGCACAAAACAGCTGATAAGCATCCTGGCGCGCCAAGCGGACTCTATCCAGTCACTCGTAGCCATGCAGGCAGAGCACTACCGTGCCGCCCCCCATCCCCGCGTCCCAAAGCTCTTTCCCTTGTGCCCCAATGTCAGCTCAAAACCCCCTTCCCCAGCATCCAGGTTCTTACACCACCAGCTCCCCCCAACGCCTGTACATTCACCAACCAGCCCTGAGAACTACGACCCTTACCCTCTGCACTCAACCCCCATCACCATGCAGTATTTTCATCCTGAAGTGCAGCAGTCATTGCACAGCACTCCAGACAGGACATATTCAAACCTGTGACTGTACAGTTCACCACCACACCCCCCTGCCCTTTTAGGTTCCCAAAATGTTCTGTGTCTGTCAAGAAAGTTATTTTCTGTTCAATAAATGAATTCGTGGCTTTGAAAACAGTCTTTATTATTGCAGAAAGTGAAAGGTACCATAGCCTAGGAAAGAAACAGGCACTGCAAATCATTTTAGGAAAAACAAATTCCTACTGACATTGTAACCACTGCACTTCACTCCCGTGCAAGGCACCAAACATTACTGTTGGTTTTCAGCCTCAAATTCCTCCCTCAAGGCATCCCTAATCCTTGTAACCCTGTGCTGGGCCTCTCTAGTAGCCCTGCTCTCTGGCTGTGCAAATTCAGTCTCCAGGCATTGAACCTCGGAGGTCCATTCCTGACTGAATGTTTCACCCTGCCCTTCACAAATATTATGGAGGGTACAGCACGCGGATATAACCGCAGGGATGCTGCTTTCCCCCAAGTCTAGCTTCCCGTACAGAGATCACCAGCACCCTTTTAAACGGCCAAAAGCACACTCCACAGTCATTCGGCACCGGCTCAGCCTGTAGTTGAACCGGTCCTTGCTACTGACAAGCTTCCCTGTATACGGTTTCATGAGCTGTCATGGTATAATTCCCCACTCTGAACTTTAGCGTCCAAAAGATGGGGTACCAGCATGAATTCCTCTAAGCTCAATTACCAGCTTAGTACTTGTAGCACTGCCACCAACCAGGAATTCTAGTGCCTCATACACTTTGGTCCCCCCAAAACCTTGCCCGGGGACCCCCAAGACCCAGACCCTCTGGATCTTAACACAAGGAAAGTAAACCCTTTCCCTCACCATTGCCTCTCCCAGACTTCCCCTCCCTAGGTTACCCTGGAAGATCACTGTGATTCAAACTCCTTGAATCTTAAAACAGAGAGGAAAAATCACCTTCCTACTTCCTTCTCACTCTCCCTCCCAGCCTCTCCTTGAGAGAGAAAGTAATCCTAACACAGAGAGAAAATTAACCTTTCTCTCCCCCTTCCCTCCTTTCTCCCCACCAATTCCCTGGCGAATCCAGACCCAGTCCCCTGAGGTCTCACCAGAATAAAAAAAAAACAATCAGGTTCTTAAACAAGAAAAGCTTTTAATTAAAGAAAGAAAAAAAGTAAAAATTATCTTTGTAAATTTAAGATGGAATATGTTACAGGGTCTTTTAGCTATAGACACTGGGAATACCCTACCAGCCTAAGTATACAAGTACAAATTAAAATCCTTTCAGCAAAATACACATTTGAACTCCTTCCAGCCAAATACACATTTGCAAATAAAGAAAACAAACATAAGCCTAACTCGCTTTATCTACCTAGTACTTACTATTCTGGACATATAAGAGACTGTATCAGAGAGATTAGAGAGAAACCTGGTTGCACGTCTGGTCACTCTCAGAACCCAGAGAGAACAACAACCAAAAACTAACAGCACACATACAAACTTCCCTCCCTCAAGATTTGAAAGTATCCTGTCCCCTGATTGGTCCTCTGGTCAGGTGACAGCCAGGCTCACTGGACTTGTTAACTCTTTACAGGCAAAAGAGACATGAAGTACTCCTGTTCTATTAACCCTTAACTATCTGTTTATGACATGAGCCAAGGCATTAATGGGTAAGCGGGGTCTCCAAGGATCACAATGGGCATTTCGACATCTCCTACTGTGATCTTGCGGTCTGGGAAAAAAGTCCTGGTCTGCAGCTTCCTGAATAGGCCACTGTTCCGAAAGATGCGTGCATCACGCACCTTTCCAGGCCAGCCTGTGTTAATGTCAATGAAATGCCCACGGTGATCCACAAGCGCCTGGAGAACCATAGAGAAATACCCCTTCCGATTAATGTACTCGGATGCTAGGTGGGGTGGTGCCGGAATAGGAATATGCATCCCATCTATCGCCCCTCCACAGTTAAGGAAACCCATTTGTGCAAAGCCATCCAGAATGTCCTGCATGTTCCCCAGAGTCACGGTTCTTCTTAGCAGGATGAGATTAATGGCCCTGCAAACTTGCATCAACACGATTCCAATGGTCGACTTTCCCACTCCAAACTGATTTGCTACCGATCAGTAGCTGTCTGGAGTTGCCAGCTTCTAGATTGCAATAGCCACCCGCTTCTCCACTGGCAGGGCAGCTCTCAATCTCGTGTCCTTGTGCCACAGGGTGGGGGCAAGCTCAGCACACAGTCCCATGGAAGTGGCTTTTCTCATCAGAAAGTTCTGCAGCCACTGATTGTCATCCCAGACTTCCATGACGATGTGATCCCACCACTCAGTGCTTGTTTCCCTAGACCAAAAGCAGCGTTCCGCGGTGCTGAGCATTTCCGTGAATGCCACAAGCAATTTAGTGTCATATGCGTCAGGCGACTCGATATCATCGTCGGACTCCTCACTGTCACTTTGGAGCTGAAGGAATAGCTCAACTGCCAAACGTGATGTGCTGGCGACACTCATCAGCAAAGTCCTCAGCAGCTTGGGCTCCATTTCCCACAGAAATCACGCTGCACAGAAACTGTTGGGAGACTCACAATGGCGCCAAATGTGGACAGAAAAACAGTGACTGCTGGGATGAGAAGCAATGCATCACGGGGCTTTGGGACAGGAAGCGGAATGACCCGCTCCCTTCCGTCCCCTTCCTACAACCCACGGTGCCAAAATGGGACGAGGTGCTCTGTGGGATAGCTGCCCATAATGCACCACTCCCAACAGCGCTGCAAATGCTGCAAATGTGGCCACACTGCAGCGCTGGTAGCTGTCAGTGTGGCCACACTGCAGTGCTTTCCCTACACAGCTGTACGAAGACAGTTGTAACTCCCAGCGCTGTACAGCTGTCATTGTAGCCATACCCCCAGTAACACTCTTGTCATATAACCTGGTCCCAGATTTGGACCTTAGCGTCCAAAATATGGGGGTTAGCATGAAAAACCTCCAAGCTTAGTTACCAGCTTGGACCTGGTACTGCTGCCACCACCCAAAAAATTAGAGTGTTTTGGGGCACTCTGGTCCCCCCGAAACCCTTCCCTGGGGACCCCAAGACCCAAACCCTTGAGTCTCACAACAAAGGGAAATAAAACTTTTCCCTTCCCCCCTCCAGGTGCTCCTGGAGAGATACACAGAAGCGACCTCCGTGAATCTAAGCAGAGGGAGTCCACCCTCTGTAATTTCAGTCCAGGAAACAAAAGCACTTTCCTCTTCACCCAGAAGGGAATGCAAAATCAGGCTAGTGTAAATCTAACACACGCAGACCTCCCCCTGACTTCTTCCTCCCACCAATTCCCTGGTGAGCTGCAGACCCAATTCCCTGAAGTTCCCCACTAAAGAAAAACTCCAACAGGTCTTAAAAGAAAGCTTTATAGAAAAAGAAAGAAAAATACATAAAAATGGTCTCTCTGTATTAAGGTGACACATACAGGGTCATTTGCTTAAAAGAATATTGAATAAACAGCCTTATTCAAAAAGAATACAATTCAAAGCACTCCAGCAACTATATTCATGTAAATACAAAAGAAAACCAATAGAAACCTTACTGTCTTACTATATTTTGTACTTACAACTTGGAAACAGAAGATTAGAAAGCAGGAAACAGAAGTCCTCCCATAGCCGAGAGAGATAGATTCAAAACAAAGGACTCACACACTACAACCCTCCACCCAGATTTGAAAAAGTCTTGTTTCCTGATTGGTCCTCTGGTCAGGTGGTTTAGATTACTTCTTTCCAGGTGAAAGAGACATTAACCCTTAGCTATCTGTTTATGACAACTCTAATCTAGAATCACTGTGCTCTGAACACAGTGGTTCCTACCTGGAGGGGCATAGTCCTCACGTGGATCATGATGGGGCAGTTGGAAAGTCACCTAAATGTCTGAGAAAACAATGGAAGAATTTCCTGGTCACTGATATTCAGCAGAAATCAGGAGAGGGCAAGGAATTAGCGTTGCCAATTCTTGTAATTTTATTGAGAATTTCACAATATTTGAAGGGTTTTTGATTCAAGCCACAGCTTTTGGAGTCGTGTGTAAATATGAATTTCAGCTGTCATTACTAGCCATTGTATATGTAAAAAAAGCTTGAAAATGAGAACTCAAAGACTCAAACACAGAAGGCAAATAAAAAAAAGTATGTTTTTAAAAATCTCATGATCTCTTGGGGCTGGATTACTGAATGCTTGCAACTGGCCATACTGGATCAATTACTCTGTTCCTCTTCCACTCCCTTTTGTTCCTGAACTCAGTAAAAATAATTCCTGCGACGTTGCACTCCATATGCTTTATGAAAATATGCTTATGAATGTGAATATGATGTAACTGGAATATGCTTTATGCAAAAGGTCTCTTGTAAGGTATCATTACAAAGCTTATAATCTACTGAGTTTATTCATCATATTTGTTTGCATGTAATATTTCTATGTCTGGAGTTAGCAGAATAAGATATAAACGTGTGTTACTGATATAAACATATTAAGTGGAAGCCATTAAGGGAGCTTCAGAATCAATGAACTGTAGCTGGCTCTGTTTACTTGCAAACCTTCCTGTGCAGGTGTGGGCCGGCCCAGGATGAATGGAAGCTGTGGTCTCACAGGACATGTGACCATGCCACACGATACTGGAATCCATCTTAAATCTGGTATTTTTCCATTTAGGAGGGGTGGGGACCCATAGAGACAAAAGATTCCTGCCTTGTGCCAGAGCTATAAAAGGGGGTGGAGCAGGACAAAGGAGGCTGGCAGTCATGAGAAAACCCCTGCTTACCAACTGAGATGTCTGCTGGAACTAACAAGAACTGTACCAGAGGAAAGGATTGGGCCCATACTAGGAAGGAGTCTAGTCTGTGAAAGATGCTTATTGAAACATCTTTGATGGTGAGATACCTGTAATCAGTTTCTTAATGTATTAGGCTTAGACTTGCATGTTTTTGCTTTATTTTGCTTGGTGACTTTGTCCTGTCTGTTATTACTTGAAACCACTTAAATCCTACTTTTGATACTTAATAAAATCACTTTTGTTTACTAATGAATGCAGAATAAGTGATTAATAGCTGGGGCAGCAAACAGCTGTGCATATCTCCCTATCAGCATTATAGAGGGTGGACAATTTCTGAATTTACACTGTATAAGCTTTATACAGCATGAAACAGATTTATTTGGGGTTTAGCTCCCATTGGAAACTGGGTGTCTGGGTGCTGGATGGGTAACCTGCTGAGCTGTTTTTGGTTGAAGTCTGCAGTTTTGGGGGCATGGCCCAGACCCCGAGTCTGTGCTGCAGCGGAGTTGCATGTCTGGCTCAACAAGGCAGGATTCTGGAGTCCCAAACTGGCAGGGAAAATGGCCTCAAAGGTAATTTCAGCACATCAGGTGACAGTCCCAAGGGGATCTTTGTGACCGAACCCATCACAATTCCCTCCTGCCTAAGCCCACATTGTTCTCAGTTCTGGGGAGCCAGCTTCACAACCTCTAGCACAATCCTAGAGATGAGTACCATGTCTGTGGCAAGCCAGGTGGTGGTGCAGGGGAAGAGAAGCATCCCTAGCAGCCAACATTAGCCACCAAAGCATGTTCAGATTTGATGGTGATGAAATTTTGTGAACCATTTTTTGCAAGATGTTTATACCAAATAGGAAAACTTCACAAGATCTTGCAAGAAGTCACTGCTGTCATGGTGGATTGCATCTGAACTGGATCTGGAAAATACGCCTGTTCTGGATCTAACACAAAACCATTTAATCCTTCCTCTCAACTCACTCTACAAAAGGTTTGTATTCAGATTTGAGTTTCTGACTCATGCCTACCTCTAGCTGTAAAGTGTGAGGGGATGGGAAGTGAGGAGAGGTTGATAGTACACACTGATGCCCTAATTATATGTGCGTGTTTAGGGCATATTCCCTAGGCTCTTTGCAGTTCACAGGCCACACCCATGTATGCCTTATATGCCTTTATTCCTGTCCCAAAGAATTGAGTATGTGGCACATTTCGATTTTCTGAAACCAGTATGTTTTGAATGTTAACTTTTTCCTAAAAAGAGATGAACACAAAACTAAGTATTATTGGGCAAACAATGAAGTAAATCTGTAATTGCTCCTAACTACCACAGTGACTATAGTCTTCAAAAATACAGATATTTCACGTAATGGAGGAAGGTGATCTCTGTCTCAGGAGAAAAACAAAAGGCTGAGTTATAATTTGTGTTCCATAACTTACTAGGTCCTGTCCAGAAAACAGGAAAAAAGTGCAAAAAAACTGAAGATGACAAGCAACTTACAAAGAGTGTGTGTGGGGGGGGAAAGGAAGATGATCAAAATATGTACAATTTTTTTAAATACACAAACTATATCCTCAACTGACCCTTAAGCAATGAATTATTAGTTTGCCAATTCGTGGCAGAACAAATGGAAACTGTGGGTGTTGAGGAGATTGCTGAATAAGATGAAGGTAAATTCAAGGAGCACAGAAAAAGACACAAAGAAGTTGTGTAAGAAAAAGGTAATATTTCTCCATTCTTCTTTGTGATGTGAAGCTCATTTCAAACTCTGTCCATATGAGCCTTTGGGATACTCACTGAAGAAAATGGATACCATCAGTCCTGCAGTTGGACTTATCCAAGGTTACGACAGTCAGGCTACAATTCTGAATAGTCAAAAGAGCTAAGAAATAATAGCACTGACCCTCCCTGCCACACCCATCAACACATACTGTAGTTGTATATGATTATACAATTATATATGATTGCAATTACCATACAGAAACCTGTAATACCTCCAATTAGCATGGTAACTATCAGAGGCACAGCAAAAGAAAAAAAAAGACAGTCTTTTTGTAAATAGAAACAGTTTTGCCTTCCAACAAAGTTTCTGTTTCATAACCATATCATCATAGGGGATGATAATACCCTAAAGAATCAACTTTTTCTCATAGCTACTCATTCCATTTTTCACCAAATCACTGGTACCTCTAAATGATGTCTCCTGTTGTATCCAAAAAAGCAAAAAAGCACAGCTATTACTTCTCTAAATGAGTGGGCAGAGGCTTGACTTAGACAAATATTTAAAAAAGTACTTTGGGGTGTCTTGGTAAATCCAGTCATTTATCTAACAACAGATCAGCTACTGCACATTCCCTGACAACATGCCTCAAACCTTGAGCACTAGGAACCACCTTCAGGGATTACTGGATAATTCACTGTCCAGATACAATCAGTGTATTACATCTGTCAAACAGGGTTCCAACTGGAGTCATTTATAATGATGACACCTGTCCACCATGAACTCATTTCTTATAGACCATGAAATGATGACTCTAAGTTCCTCTTGACCTGGACCAGATTTGTCTTAGTGAGCAATGATGAAAGATTCTGCACTTTATAAAGAATTTCCCATGTTATCCAGTCTATCTTACATCCTAACTTTTTATTATTTAATTGATGATATTTAAATTCAAAGTGTAAAAATGCATTAACAGTGTTCTACTGAACTCCATGCAATTGGAATCCTGAAAGGGAGAATTCCCCACAAGGATGCTGTGTAGCATCTGCTTGGTATCTCATCACTAATCTCTCTTTTGGGAACAGTCCTTCCAATCCTCTAGGTCTCTCTCACTATCATGCGTGTGCGTCTGTGTGTGCGCATGCATGTGTGTGCATGTGTGATGGTGTGATGGCCCTATAGGATTAACTTTAAGAAATAAATAGAAATTAGATTTTGTGCCTAAATTAGCCTAAGTGTAGAGGAGTATGGGAATTTGAAGTAGTTAGTATGAGGAAAATTAGCTAAAATTGGAGCTACGGAGTGACAGGAAAGTAGGAGTTAGCAAGGACATGAGCCAGGGCTATGTTACTGCTATGTTTTGGTTATAAGCAATTGGTTTAAACAAGGTTTTTAATGAGTGTTTTGGGGAATTGTAAATGTTTTATTAAAATGTTATCTATACTGATAGTATGGGAAAGACACTGGTGTAGATGTTAATTGAAATGTGTAATGTAAAAAGCCAATAAGGAGGTGGCAGAAATATAACACTGGTCTACAATTTTTGAGAAGTCGTCTACTTCAGAGATAAAATGTGATATTTATTATATATTTTGATGTGCTGAATTCAAATATGACAATTAAAACAACTGATTGGCTACTGTTACTAAGATATTTAAGTTTTTACATTTTATGTCTATGTATATTGTGTAGATAGTAGAGTTTTAATCATAAATTGTAAACCTAGGTCTTTTCATGTGTTTATGGTTGCTTTACATGATAATATTTCACCTGTCCTGTTTATGTAACACTTTAAAAATCAGCAAAAGGGTTATATAAATAAAATGTATCATGAAACAAAAGGCAAAAAACTATTATGTACATAGTTTAGTCCTATTCAGTGTCTACTCGGTGCTTCTTGGCTTGTCTCTTGTATTCATTAAATGGAACATCTCTTGTCACTGTCCAGCAATAGTCTGCAAGCATTGATGGGCTCCATTTGCCCTGATAGCCTGCCAGGAGATTCCACTGCTGTAGTCTGGAGCCAAACAGCTCTGCCTTACTTTTCGGTAGTTCCAAATCCCTGACAAGGTCATTCAGTTCACCTTGTGTTATGAGGTGTGGTTCAGAGGAGGAGGATGGGAGAAAATGTGGGTCCTGTGACATTGATGGTTCAGGACCAGAAGTTTCATCCTCATCCTCTTCCTCTTCCTCGTCTGACTCAAGTGAGAATGATTCTGGTGCATCAGGAACCGGCAGTCCTTCTCCGTGGGGTACTGGGCGTATAGCTGATGGAATGTTTGGATAATGCACAGTCCACTTTTTCTTCTTTGACACACCTTTCCCAACTGGAGGCACCATGCAGAAGTAACAATTGCTGGTCTGATCTGTTGGCTCTCTCCAAATCACTGGCACTGTAAAAGGCATAGATTTCCTTTTCCTGTTCAACCACTGGCGAAGATTTGTTGCACAAGTGTTGCAGCATATGTGTGGGGCCCACCTCTTGTCCTGAACTCCAATTTGGCAGCCAAAATAAAGGTGATAGGCTTTCTTAACCATAGTGGTTAGACTGCCCTTTTGTGATGCAAAAGTCACTTCACCACAAACATAGCAGAAGTTATCTGCACTGTTCACACAAGTACGAGGCATCTCTGCTCACTTTGGCTAAACAGAAATGTGTCCCTTTGCAAAATCAAACACTGACAAAGAAGAGAGCATGGCACTGTATGATTTCTAGAGCTGATATAGGGCAATTTGTTCAGCAGAGTGATGTAAGCTTCATTATGATTGCATCATCCATGACTCCTAGGAATAACATGATGCAATTCTTATCATGTATGATGCAATACCAGCTTCAGATTGCATCATTCATTGTTTTGCCTCAAAAGCAAGTACTGTCCAAACCCAGTCATAGATTTATTCATAGATCCAGTCAAAGATGTATTTTAGTCATTTCTGGTTTAAATTGAGATCCCTTCCCTTTATAACTCACTTATCCTTCGCCATTCCCAAGTCAAGGGTCGTATATACGAACCCAATAGCATATCTTGAAAACTAGAGCCTATCAACAATTTTAAGCATCATTTTCGTTCTCAGTGACCTAGAATTAGTAAAGTTGGACTACATTTATTTCAGAAGCATTTTAGCTGTAGAGCAGTGTAATTATGGTATGGGCAACTTAATGTTAATTAGTATTATACTGGAATATAAAAGGAGTAATTTTGTTGATTTGGGGACAGCTCCAATTAACCTCAAAAGGGTACTGTTAAGTTCCAGGATTGTAAGGCTGTACGTCATGCTGTCCGTGTGATACACTATTTCATCTTTGAGTGTAAGTATAGTTGCATTATTGCGTAAGTGGTAATTGCATGCCTGTTTGCTTAACTAATCACTTTTATTTTGAATAAAGTTTGGTTTTATAATTCTAAGTGTCTCCTAGTGGTCCTCTACTAAATACACTTTCTGTAACTAACCTAAAGACTTGAACCTGAAAAGTAAGATGGGTTTTATTGCGCCCTTATTTTTAACAACTTAATATTAATTGGGAACATTTCACCATAAAGGTTATAAAAGGTTACAGTGTGCACTGGAGAGAATTAATGGCTGAGCTATACTTGGTGGAGAGCCCAGAGAGAGAGAGGAGAAAAACTGTGAACCACTTTCATGCCACACCTCACTCTAGAGCCTCAATGTTGCTTTCAGCCATACCTTCTCTTCCCTTGCCATAACCCCTACCCCAAGCGGAGGCAGGAGAGAGTGGCATAGAGCCACATATGTGACCCCACTCCTCTGAGGTAGACTCCTCAGGTAGCTGGGTAATTTAGTATTGTAACCCCTTTGCAATACCAATGCAAAGCAGTAATAGGAAGACCCAGGAGCTGATCCTGTATACGTACATATATATTCTCTAGCTGTTGCTAAAACAGCTGTTATTTTATATAATAAAAGTATAGTAATTGCAAAAATGAAGCACTTTCATCTGTAAACAAGTATTCTTCATATGTATAGTATGTAATAATATAGAGCTTGGTGAACAGTTAAAACAAATAATACATACACCAATGTCACCTTTTACTGTTTGGGAACCGTTTGTACCTGGGCACTGTCTCTGCTCCTGTCATGCTCACTTCTCTCAGTCCTCTGTTAACAGGTTTGCTCTCATTCCCTTGCTCTGCACACATTCCTCCTTACCACGCAGAAGTCTCTCTGTGTACAGGTACTGAGCAAATGATCGGTGCTGAACTCTAGTGCTTTCACGAGCTATTCTTTTTTCAGCAGCCTTCAGGATTCAGCCACAAAATAAACATGAATTATGTTCTCATGAATGAGATTTCCCTCAATTTTATATTGGTCAGTAATATTCTGATAGTAAATGAATAATTAGTTACTTCACTCTTGCATGTATTGCCATTGATGTTAGTAAGAAACTCAGTATAGCTGCATAAATATGCAAAGTAATTACATATTGTACTATACACATAACGATTAAGCATGTTTCAGATCTGTTTGTATCAACTGTTTTCTGCAATTGTTTCATGTTAGCATGTGTTCGTAATTTTGCTTGAAGAATCTTTACAGGTTAATTTTCTCACAGCTAGTGGCAGTTGCACGTGTGAATGTTCCATTAAGCATTAGGGACACAGACTGCTGTTCATCTGTCAATGATTCATTTTTAAATATAGAGTAGAATAAAGTGAAGAGAGAACTGTAAGAAAATCATTGATCCAGTCTCTTTAAAATACTGGCTTAAAATAGGTGTCCAGACAGCACCATTAAAATAGTAAAACATGATCATTAGCACAGAAGAAAAGAGCAGAACTCTTATTAGAGTGGGGGATGGTATTTGTAAATAAGATACTAAGATGCAGACAAGACCAAAGCGGAATTTGAAATGCTAGGTTTTGAGCAAGGAAACAGGCAAATAACTCCAGAGCAGGATGATCTTTAGGGGGATGTCAGCAGACATAGAGGACCACAGCCATTTTATGGAAGACAGAGACTATTCACCTGATCAAATATTAAATAGTTGAAATGCTGATATAATCTTGACCTGTGTGTCTGATATGATAATCAATTCTGTCACATGTTTAACACCGAAAATGGCAGAAACTATAAAGGAATAATGGACTAGGATCTGAAGGATATATTGAAAAGGAAGATGACTTGAAACATCTGAGACTACGGGCAATGTCCTTGACATGCTGCCTAGTAAGAGAGTCAGGGAGGAAAAATGATTCACTTTAGAGAAAAATAAGACATTAATAATTTCCCCTAATGACACAAATGGTATCTATCAAGCTTAGACTAGATATGTCATCCTTAATATGTGGTTTGTTTTTACCTGATTGTCTTTCTATTCTAGGAAAATCCAGCCTCTGTGGTTTTGAACTCTTTGAGAATTTCCTGTAGACCACCCTGATGAGATAAGAAGCCAACTTTATCTTTCAAGAAAAGACTGTGTACAGGCAGACTTTGGCAAACCCAGTAAAGTGCCTGAGCTTGGGTTGATCGAATCCCAGGTAACAAATGGACAGTGTCTGAACTGTTGCAGATTATCAATGCAAGGCCATCAACTAATGAGCTCTCCTATAAGGTGTGTTGCTTGCAGGATTGCATCCTCCAGATGCACAGGAAACAACTAATGACCTTGATTACACATCAAGTTTAAAAGGATCAAAATGACAATTATTGCTAAAAAGCTAAAATGGCACAGACCACAGCATCTTTCACTATCAATGGTGGAAGCTGTAGCGTCATACAATGATAAAACACCTGTCTTGTCTACACTACAGCTAAAGTACATATTTGTTGTTTTTGGAATGGAAAAGACTACAATAAAAAACAAGTATCTTAAAAGAAATTACCTGGGAGGATCCTCCAGGTGTCAGCCTCCCCCCTTTACAAAGCCTTCACTTCTAATTATGCAGGTGGAACACTTTGCTATGCCACACATGTAGTATATGTTTTCAGGAACAATGTCTCAAGATTCCGAGTCAATGCACTTAACGTAGATGTTTGTCAGATGAAGTTGTCTCTCATTTTGGTTATGTTTCTGAGAAGGTAGCTGTATTTATAAAGGAAAATAAAACAATCCCCAATCCCTCTGGTTGACAAATATTTTGTACCAAAGAGGCAAGAAGGAAATTTTGTGGCAGCCACTTTTGAAGATACTGGCAACACAAGACTTGTGTGATGGAAATATCTTTCTGCCTCCCCAGTTAGTAACCATCTTTTATCCTAATACTAGAGGATTTTATATCAGCTGCTGTACCTATAGATGACACTAATATAGGTAACTTTATAAATCAGTCATTAAACATTGATTTTTTAATATATTCACAGTTCAGTTCATTTGAAGATATAAAAAACAAACAAAACACTGAATATTTTCTTTTGTATTAATCAACAAGCAGGTCTATTGGTTTTAAAATAACATTTGAAATTTGATTTTGAACCGTTTTAAGATGCATGAAAGGATTTAGAAGTTAGAACAAAGAATTCCTTCAGCAACCTCAAGAGGTTTTAGACATTTATCTCAGTTGTTTTTAGTCATCCATGTGTCAGTTCACTGAAGAGCATAGTTTACTGAGACCCAATTACTTGAAGCACTGAATACAGATTTCAGAACTCTCTTCCAGTTGACACCGAGCTGCAGCAAGGTCATGCCTCTGTTGTTAAAGTTTAAGAATGTTACCTATGATCATTTTTACAACCAGGAAAGGCTTAAATACTGTTTATTTGGGCTGTTTATCAAGCAGATTAGGCTTTTCCTCACAGTTAATGTTTATAGGCCCAACACACAAGCTTCAACAACATTCGTTATGAGTTTCTCATATACAGGGTCTGACAGTTTTATGATCCTTCACAGTGACTTGCCTTCCTTAAATCTAGGGGGCCCACAGTTATATTTCAGTGAGAACTTAATGGCCACACTCATCAGGATTATGGTAAGCATCAAAATTACCCTTCTTAGAGGAGTTTGAAATTAAAACTGTTGAAGCAGCGTATTTCTTTTGTGCATGAGCAGAAGTAATATCTGCCAAAGGCCACATGCATACAGCTTTGATTAAAACGTGCATCAGTCTAATTACTCTTTCACGCAGATACATTCCAACCTTATCAACATCTTTGTTTAACACTCTCCATTTACCTTGGTGAACTGACTAGGCTGAGAAGATTAATTGATCAAAATAATTAACTAGCATTGTTGCAAATCAAATTTGCACAGTTGTGGAAATGAAACAAATGTGACCTGCATGCATTCTTAGTTGGTCTTTTGTCAAGAAAGTGCAGTCTCATTTTTTATTTAAGGACCTTGCCAGTAGTTACAAATCACAAAACAAAGGTAAACTATGCATGCCAAACGATGCCTGTGATGCATCACACCTGAACAGAAGCAGCACACAGACAATGAGAGGAAGGTACCAGAAGGAATAGCTCATGTGCAGTGATGAAATCAGGGAGTGTTAATTAGACACACACTATTTAAGACTATGTAGCATGCCATAAAATTAAAGGACTGATACACAGCAGGTTTATTGCACATCAGGAAACATTAACGAAGTTATGCTCCGTAATTAATGGATGCCTTCAGGATACAACATTCTTAGGGTTTATAATATCACCCAACTTACTGAAATAGCTTTGAAATGGTTTCACTGGGGAAATTAATTAAACTTAATGAAATATATAGGGGAGCTATGACTATATCCAGTATTTTTGGCCTCATGGTAATATGTTGAGCTTCCAGTTGCTTGAGAACTGAATTTCAGTTCAGACGGAATTTCTGGTCCTTGCTGGTAAAGTTATGGTGCCAAAAGGGAAGGATCCATTTGTTCTACTGGTTTAGCATCTTTCATTAAGTAATCTGTCAGGTTGTTCTGGTATAAATTTTGGAACGACCCAGAACTGTTTTTCTACAGAGAACTAATCGAATGGGACAGTAACAGCTTTTAAACAAGGGATGAATGAGTTGCTCCAAAATCCCCAGACAGATGAAATTTTTTAGATGGCTCTGAGTGTGAAAGCCTTCTTTCAAAATAAGGTTATGATTACTGGATATACTATCCTAAGTGGCCTCATTCTCTTTCTGAATTTTTACACACTGATAAAGTGAAGAAGAGGAACGTTTGGTATTTCTAAAGCAGGACCAAAACAAAACAATAAGTGTAGTCTATGAATGAACAAAACACCATTCTCATGCAGCATTTTTGTCTACATCCCCTTTTACATAGGGCTGTGTCCTATTTATTGTAAAACAAACAACAACAAAATGTAAAATAAGCAATATAAGTCAAAGCAGAATTTAATTATGTAGAATTGTTTCTGAAGAAATGTGAGTGACATAGCAGATGTGTGGTTAAAATAATACAATTGAGATAGGTTATTCTAAAAGAAAGTATGCCTGTGAGATTATGAAATGTTTCACACTAATGTTATGGAAATGCTGAAAATAATTCAATTCAAACAGCATAGTACCATGTTTCCTCTGATTATTTTTAATTAATTCTTGTACTATCATTATCAATAACAAAAAAGAGGAATAAATCCAAGCCCAGAGATCACAGGATAGTACCTCCTTGTGGTTATCTGGAAAATCAAACTAAAAGTTAATAATCTAAGGATACCCATAAAACAGCTTACCTTTAATTGGTTAATAAAACACATGATGAGAACCCTATAACACTTAAAATTTCCACTAATACTTCACAGATGCTTAAGCACATCATACTAACTCAAAGATAAAAGCACTAAATGGAAGATAAATTCATTATCACAATTTGACTCTAGAACTCCCAATAAAAGGCTACTAAATCTTCCTTTAAAAAATCAGAATCTTAATGTCATTGTAACAAATCTTTTGGTCTTCCTCAGCACAGACAAACTCATTAGAGAACTCTTAACATGCCTGTCATGTGTTTCCCAGAATGTGTAGCAGCACATTCACATCAGTAGGTCATATGAAGTGTTAAATTACATTCATGTTCCAGAGGTTTTGAATTATTTAAATTTGGAAGATTATACTAACACTGAGCAGTAGGAGTATATTCAAGAATGGTGATGGCTTCACTTACAAAGCCTGTTATTGCAGGGATTATAAATTGGCTACTAAATTTGCATTTGGTTGAAGCATGGCCAAATATGTAGTTCATCAAAAAGCATTTATTTTACAAAATGTAATTTAAATCGGTCTGGCTGATAGTTCCTTTCTGATCACAGAGAATTAGAAACAGAATAAAAGATTTTTGTTGCTTTTTAATGCTCCTCTAATGAAGAACGTACAGTAGGGACCTGTCAGTTTTTCCTTACATCAATAGAGAAGGGAGATGAGCAGATTGTCAGACAGAAATGGTAGGTAGGTGCCTAACAGCCTTTTAAAAAAATCTCCCACTGTCAGTAGTAGCTGATTTTCCTTATCCATACTAGAGGGAATACCTAAAATACGGCAAACTATGAGATAAAGTTATTTGATTACCCAGGGAATTGTCCAAGGCAATTGGCAAGTTTTTAAGGGTGATCATTGTAAAACCCAACCCTGTACCTGCTGAAGTCAGCAGCAGAACATCTATTGACTTCAATGGGACTATGTTCAAGTACATAGTATTTTTTTTTAAACCAATGATATACTGAAGAAGTGTTCATGTGTAATATGGACTCAGCTCTTCTGGGAGTAGTATAAAGCAAAATGAAAGTAGACAAAATGTGGGACATAAACTTGCATTCTAAGCAACAATCAGCTCAAAAGAGTCGTCCTCCATTGGGGTCCCTTTTAGGGCCAATGCCACAAACTCTAGTTCTGAGGCCAGTTCTCAATATGCTGCATTTCAATATCAAGGGGATATTGGTGGCAAGCGATATCCTCCTCCAGCTAGTTACAAATCTTGGAGCACAAGCAATCTTGCTCCAGGGGACACACTTCATCGTTGAAGTGTAACTTTCAGTTCCAGGCTCTGCTGTCATGGCCCACTACCATCACAAGTGGTATGAGATAACATCCTACGTTAAGCAAGAGCTGCCTGCTGTCACTATATTGACATCTGGTCCAAATGACATTCTATAATGGGAGGCAATAATGCTGAATGAGGTTACTCTGATCAGTTTTTAACAAGCCTCCATCCAACACTTCTTGTATCTTATTTTTCCACTTGAAAAGGCACAAAGTGGGGAAATGAGATCATCCAGAGTATTTTGATTGCTGATACAACCCAAGCCAATAATGACTGAAAAGTTTTACTACCTATAGCTGTAATAGCTGTTTGGTGGGCCCATATGAAATAAGTTTAATGTTCTCCATTAAGTTCCCTCACAAATGGCTGACACCCTTTATGACAGTGTCAGACAAACAGACCGGTCTGGTCACCTCATGGTTAAGGTACGCTATCAAGGCACTAGGAGATCTTATACTGCTATTCTCACTGCACCTTATGTGTAGGCTGCAAGATAGTCAGTCTTTCCTGAGCATTAATGGCTTGGTTCTGTGCCATTTAAGTCAATGTGAGTTTTGCCATTAATTTTATGGCCTAGTGGCATGACCCAAACATGTCAAACCTGGGTCTGCAGGATTTATAGGAGCAGCCATGCTCCAAGCCTCCACCTGGCAGCCTGTTGATGCTTACCTGAGACCCAGGAAGCCCAGCCCTTGTATGAAGCTCTGCCACTGTAGTCCTATTCACAGAGTTCCAAAACAGCTGATTGGCCTGCTGGCTCAACTTAAGCCAGCAGCAGGAACAGAAAGCTGTCTGAATAATTGGACTCCAGTGGACTCTGGACCATGTGCCTTGTGCTTCCTGCTTCTACTCCAGCAGCTTGGTGTCCTGGCATCCGGACCCAGAGCGACTCCTGGAATCTGATTCATGGTTCTGACCTTCAGTTTGTCTCCTGACTCTCACCCTCTGGTATCCTGACTCAGCCTGATTCTGGTTCCTAACTTGTGGTTCTGATCTCCAGTTTGTCTCCTGCTTCTGACTTCCTGGCATCCTGACTCCTGTCTTGTGACTGTGGATTCTAGCTCTGCCTACTAGGTCTGACCACCCACGACGCAGCCGTAACATCTAGGTGCATGATCAAGCACTAGATTCATATAATGTTAATTAAGTAAACAACAAGGACAGTGTGTGTGTGGGTGGGTGGGTGGGCGGGAATGATGGGATTCAAAGGCACAAATTGTAATTAGGAGCCTAACTCCCATTAAAAGCCTTTCATTTGGGCCTTTGAAGCCCCAGCTCCCCTTAACTATACACATACACAAGATTATATGTTCTCAAGTGGATATTACTTGCATATAATTAAATATATGCACGAAAACCCATTGGTTTCAATTGCTTTGTGTGCGCCAAGAATCAAATGATAATGGGAAAATTATCTATCAACCACTTCCTAGGGATTTTAAATACTCACCGTAAAATAGATGGCTTTTGTGTACCTAAGGTGCAAATTCCTGGCAGAAGGAATATTATGTGATGGAAATGGGAACTACTGTGATGCTACTGAAGGAACTTTCAGCCCTCCTATAAGGTCAATTATGGTATTTTTCCTTTTTCTTCCAATTGTGTTTCTCTTTACACACCTGTGTCCCCATTTGACCATTAGAGAATACCTAGCAACAGTTAGACACTAGCACATCCAACTTTCAGTTCGAGCTACCATGTGTTTTGGACACTAATTGGACAGATGGCTGAATATAGATAAATCCTTGGTGGATCTCTCTATTTGTTTGAATACATACTGTACAGCCTACAGGAATACGCCTCAAATGCTGATGCCACTTTATCTTTCAATTGTAATAATGGCATTTTTTCTGCATAAATATTTCTCTTACTAAATATTACATGCAATTCTGCGCTTGGACAAGAATGTGAATGAATTTTGAGTGGAACTTGGGGAACTATTCATAGCAAATTAACTTTTTAAACGGCTGTACCCCTCACCCATTTTTCCTCTCTTCACAATGGTTTAAACAGAGTGAGTTTATATTAATTTGTTCATTGTTCAAAATGGTCAATAAACAATTTTCAGCATATTTATTCTGACTATGCTTATTAGACTTGTGTCTTTTATTCACCTAAGTTATTTATCTATTTTTTTCCCTGAGGGGATGCCAGACTTTATACACAAGAGGAGAGAAATCAAAGATTTTGAGATAGACAAAGGAACGTTTCTAACATGGAAGTTCACATCTAGTATTTATAGACATTTAGTCACACTAGTATTCATGAGATGATGCTCTCTCCTCAATCTCTTAAAATAAACCTCAAAGTCCTCTCACGAAAAAATATTGCTAACAACTTAAATCATTTGTATAAATAGTCTCAGAAAACAAATATAAGATTGTGAATGTCATTAGGGTGTGTAAGTAGTCTTTACGCCAATGAATATTTGTGAAATCTTGATTGCATTATTAGGCTAGTATTAATTTTGAGGAAGGAAGTTGCAATTAAACTAACAGGGTTTATTTGTAAATCTCACTGAAAAAGATTATAGTACACTATGAAGACAGCTAATTTTCTTGTGGCCAGTTTTCTTCCAGATTCTCACCTCTGCATAAGAGGAGGAAATCTGTAGGTCAGATACAGGCAAAATATTTATATGATTATCAATAAAATATTCCGTTTATGTCCAAAGTAGAATATAGCTGGCTTGAGCTGCTCCCTAGAAATTTAACTCTGAAATAAGCCTTAATATGCTCATTATAAAAATCACAAATTCACAGCTGTTCATCTGTGATAATCAAGATAAAAATAAATGTGAAATATTTACAGTATATATTGTATTTCTTTTTGCAGTGAATGCATTCTTCAGTTCAGAATATGAGGAAAAAGTTTAAAATGGTAGGTTATTTTCATGAGTACACATCACTGCACATGCATGCCTTTATATGAGAGATGATCATGCAGAGAATTGTTTGTTGTACACTTCTACTTCATCATGCAAATTAAATTTTTAAGTCCTTTTTCAGAATAGGAGAGAGGTTTCTGTCCAGACAGTTTTATCTGCATTAACTGCTCAAGGTCAAGTGTGCAACATATATCAACTAGCTTGGATGTCAGGAGGAGGTTACTGAGGAGTCTTTGAACAATCTGTCCTTTCTAAAGAGTTGATGATTGGGACTAGTAGGAATATGATGTTTAGATATTATGATGATAGTGAGTGACAAAATATGAACCTCAATAGACAGACAGACCTACTAATTCAGTGATACAAATGTATGGAAAAATATGCTTTTAATGCTTAAAAGCAATCTGAATTCCAGGAAAAGAGTAAGAAGAGATTACCACCATAGAGCTAGGTGAAATTTTCAGACAAACATTTGAGCCACTAAAAAATGCAATTTTGGTCTACTCAATGCTATTTACAAATTTAACACAAATTATTTTTCTGGAACTTAGGTGGTGACACTGCTGTCACTTTATACCAGTGGTTAGGGAACCTACCTAGGGTTCAATTCCTCCATTTGCCTGATGTGGGGAAGAGATTTGAACCTGGTCTCCTACTTCTCAGGCGAATGTCCTATATGTGGAGATGGGTGTCTCTCACTCGCTCATGTTGAAGCAGTTCCACTGTGTATACATAATTAAACAGTAATTGGAGCAGGGGGACTGGAACCTGGGTCTCCCTCATCCTAGGTGAGTGCTCTAATCGCTAGGCAACAGCTTATCAGGAAAATACCACCTCCAGCCATTTTGTGAATCTACCTTAGGTTGAACAAAAAGTTTCATTTGTCTGAAATTAAATATGTTGACTTTTTCAATTTGCCCATATTTTTTTCAGAATTTTCAGTTTTGGTTCAATTCAATCAATTTTTTTAAACTGCCAGCAAACTGAGAAGTCAAGTTACTTGCCCAACACTGCTTTATCTCCAGTCAGATCTGTATTTAGGGTCAGGTGACCAAGGCAAATGCCTGGGGTGCCAGGCATGGGGGGAGTGGGACTTGGGGTGCTGTTTTTGCTGTTAGCGACAAAAGGCAAAATAGAATGTTTGAAGTAATATGTTTCAGGTATTCCATATATGGATTCATTTTTCACTAACCTCCTAGAATGTTCTGGATCTTTGTAGAATCTTGTGGAACATTCCAGACTTTCTGAGAACTACATTTTCCTCAAACCTCCTAGAATGTTAGCTATGGGTATACAAAGGGCAGGGTGTCACCAGTCAGTGAGACATAAGAACAAATTGAAATGATGTGCGAGCCCAACTGCGATACTGTGAACCTTGTTTTATTGTGTAACTGTGAAAGTGTACTTTGTTTTAAGACTTGAAGAGTGTAAGTAGAGATTGTGACATTATTGACATGAACTGGGACCGTATCGATCATTGTTGCAACCAAGGTCCTGTAGTGGCACCAAATCTTGTATAAAGGAGCTCAAATAAGGTGTCTAAGTCAAGGTTATGGTTTGCTAGTTATGATTATGCTATCTGTATGTGTGTGTCATTTTTGTAGTTGAAGTTATGAATATTGACTCTATACTGTCTGTATTTCAAACTTATGCTATGCTTTCAGGTGACACCCCAGACAAGTTGGTGTCAGCTCTGCCTAGCCTGCTTGATGGCCCATTAAGGACCATGAGCCATACAACTGACCCATTCAGAGAAGGCGGATACACCTTGTGACTCAGCAAGGCATGCAGGGACATACCCGTGGACAGAACTCAATTTTTTCCATGCTACGTGATGGACAGCTTGTCTTTGGGACAAAGAAAGAAGAAACCACATGGCAAGAGACTATAAAAAGCTGCTGCAGTTCTTCCATCATGTCTTCAATTCTGCTTCTTACTTCTGGAGGGACTTTGCTACAAACGGAAGCTCTACACAAAGGACTGATGAACCATCCCAGCTGTGGATGTACTTCAGAGACTTGATTTGAACCTGCAGTTTATTCCATCACTGCTACAAGCCTGAACCAAGAACTTTGCCATTACTGTATGTAATTGATTCCATTTAACCAATTATAGCTCTCATCTATATCTTTTTCCTTTTATGAATAAACCTTTAGATTTTACATTTTAGATTCTAAAGGATTGGCAACAGCGTGATTTGTGAGTAAGATCTGATTTGACCTGGGCTTGAGGCTTGGTCCTTTGGGATCGAGAGACCCTTTTTTCTTTTACCAGGGTATTGGTTTTCATAACCATTTGTCCCCATAACGAGTGGCACTGGTGGTGATACTGGGAAACTGGAGGATCTAAGGGAATTGCTTGTGTGACCTGTGGTTAGTCAGTGAGGTAAAACCAAAGTCTTCTCTGTCTGTCTGGTTTGGTTTGCCTTAACAATAAAGTAACTCCAGCCTTGCCTAACAATAAAGTAACTCCAGCCTTGTAATTGCCCTGCTCTAAGCAATTTGTCCTGAATTGGCACTCTCAGTTGGGTCCTACCAGTGCCAGCATCGTTACAGAGACTGATAAAGAACATATTTGATGAGATGCCAGAGATATCTATTGAACCCCTATCTAAGCAACAATATAAAAAAATATTGTTATTTCTTTTGCTGTACTTAACGTGTAATGTGATGTTTTCAGCATCAACTATTGTGTGGTATTATGGATAATGTTACAAATCTGACCATGAAGCTGCTAAGTGACACACGCTGGGAGAGCCACATTGACAGCATAAGGCCAGTGAGGTACTAAGTGACTGAGGTTTTTGATGCCCTTATGGTACTGGCATAGTTAAGCAAAGCTAAGGCTAGAATCTGCCAGGAGGCACAAAGCCTGGCAAACCAGATCACTGACTTCAAATTTCTGGTCTCCATGTGGTTTATCACAATATCCTGTTCCAAGTACACTTTGCAAACAGGGCATTACAAACTCAGTCAATGGACATCGTGACCACTACTACTTTGATGAGAAGCTGCCTTGATTTAGTTGTGGCCTACAGAGACAACAGATTTGAAGATGCCGTCACTGCTGCCGAAGAAATAGCAGAAAACTTAGGAGCATAGCCTATCTTCAAGGAAACTCGTATTCCTTGGAAGAAGAAACAGTTTGGTTACGAGGCAGTGATAAGATGATGGGAAACTAGGAAGAAAAATTCAAGAGGGAGTTTTTTTGTTCATTCATTGACACTGCTCAAGTGTCATCAAAGAAAGATTCAGACAAAAGAAGCACCATGAAAACACTTGTTTTTTCCCCCCATGACCTTAATAAGCTGCCAGCAGAGAGGAAAATACTCGAACAATTGTACAGACCTTCATCAGATGCTGACACATGGGGAATGTCTGGAAGTCAATGACAAAGACCTCTATGTCAAATTGGACAACATCCATCACATTTTGCAACACAGGAAGGAATCTTCACTCCAAGTTCTCCAATTCATTAATGATGTAGAGCTAACGGACACTTTTCCTAATGTGTGGATAGCTTTGAGGATTCTGTTCACACTGCTGCTCACAGTCGCAAGCGGTGAGCATAGCTTTACGAATCTTAGGCTCATTAAAACATATCTTCGATCGATTATGGCTGATGAGAGACTGACATCACTTGCTATATTTAATATTCGTCCATCCAATGTTAATACACAGTTCAATATCTTCATGTTAGTACATTTCAGTAATTCTTAAAATTAAAAACTTTCTATAAGCTTAAAGGAAACATTTTTTAAAAAATGTGCTTATATATGGCATGACTAAATGCAGATTTGCAGATCCAAGCGTGAAAATTTATCATCTTATATGACAGGAATAAATCATGCATGCAAATCATGCAAAATCATTAAATGGGCTACAAATACCATAAAAATAAGGTACTCAAAATTTTAACAAATTGGGGGAGGGGGAAAGATGCTCTTCGCCTGGGTCTCCATTTGATCTAAGACCAGCCCTGGCTCATCTTTATTCTGGATGAATCTGTGCCCACTTTATAAAGACTCAGTACAAAGGAAGAACAGTGAAAGGCAGATACATAAAATGACCCCCACTAGAAGGCTCATTGGGGCAACATCACTGAAGTTTCAGTCATAATGTCTCTGCTGCATGGGGTAGAGGTCACATTTTACTAGCACACAATGCTAATATGCTGCTATTTTCTTATGATCTTAGTCCAATCATGGAGGCCAAATGAAGAAAGATTCTTCTCTCCTCCTCCTGCCCTTTCACTGAAAGTTTTTATGCTCCCCTCCGCCGCCAGAGAAATAAAGAATAGCACATAAAAAGAAGAAAAGCTGCTTTTAGAGCATCAAACAGGATTGCTGTTTGTAAGAGGACTGCTACACAGGCTTCAGTTTTGTCCTGAAATAACATGTTGCCCTGTAATAGCACAACAAAACAAAATGTTGTTTTTAAAAATAAGTAAGCTAAATCTTAAAGAATGGAAGTGATTACCAAGAAAATATCATACAAGCACAAAATATCATCCAAGCATCAAGGCCACACACAGACCTAGGTCTATGATGGAAGTGATTCCACAGTCAGCAATACTATTGCCTTTGAAACTTATTAATAAGACAGATGCCCAGGATTTTGAAGAACATGTATTTTATTTAAAGAATTATGTTTGGGTGTTTTTCTAAGGCAGTTTCTAACTCACCAGGGGTCAAAACAAACCTTACAATACAATAAGTATTTATAAAGTGCTTCATGTGATAAGCAGCCCTAGGCACTCTCTAGAAAATGAAGAAAAACACAAAATAAAGAATAGTTTGCAGAGATCATTTGAGGTTTGCAGAAAGAAATAGACATATTTTCAGTATTAAGCAAGGGCAGAAAATTCCATGACCTTGAGCCACAATTAACATAAGCAAACCATCTAGGAGTGCACTTAATATACTAATAACTACAGAGACTGAGATGGAACAGAGGGAAGCAGAAGTTTAGGTGAATAATAAGACCAAAAACATGTAAGATTTCAAAAGGAAAAGGTGAAATAGGAAAAGTGATTTTAGTAACTGAAGATATGAGCAAAATGTTGACAATTTGTTTTGTAATTATTGCCAAATTGTAATTGTTGCCAAAAAAGAGGTTCTCTTTAGGGCCAGATCCTCTTACTCAGTCCTTCAGTGGGAGCTTTGCCTGGAAATGACGGAGAAATAATTTCTGGATTCTGCTCTCAAAGAATAAGACAGAATTACACTGTTGAAGTATAGGAACACTAGCCTCATTCTATGTAGCATTTGGGTCATAACTGATACTTTAAAAGCAGTAAATGCATGCTTAATCGTTTATCAGATTTTAGGTAAAACCAAGAGATTATGAATGTATTTTTGAACTCTTTATGATTCCTTTTGTATAAAGTTGTTAGTGTGCAAGGACTGTGCATAGTCCTCTCTTTAGTTATGGCTTGATATAGATCATATTTAAGGGATTTATTAGACCATGTCTTTAATATTACCCTTTTTATATGTTTAATTTTCCAATGACAACTCTTAATGATGTATTAAGAAAGGATTTTTCAATTCACCTAATACAAGTACTGTAGTGTAATCTCTTTATCATGAAAGTTGAACTTCCAAATATAGAATCATGTACAAAAAAACTGCATTCAAAAATAAAATGATGTAAAACTTTAGAGCCTAGAGTCCATCAGTCCTACTTCTTGTTCAGCCAATCGCTCAGGCAAACAAGTTTTTTTATATTTGCAGGAGATAATTCTGCCCACTTCATGTTTACAATGTCACCTGAAAGTGAGAATAGGCATTCTCATGGCATTGTTGTGGCTGGCACTGCAAGGTATTTACTTGTCAGATGCACTAAAGATTCATATGCCTCTTCATGCTTCAACCACCATTCTAGAGGACATGCATCCATGCTGATGGATTCTGTTCGATAGCGATTCAATGCAATGTGGACCGACGCATGTTTATTTTCATCATGTGAGTCAGATGCCTCCAACAGAAGGTTGATTTTCTCTTTTGGTGGTTCAGTTTCTGTAGTTTCCACCTCAGAGTGTTGCTCTTTAAAGACATCTGAAAACATGCCTCACACCTTGTCCCTCTCAGACTGGAAGGCACTTCAGATTCTTAAACCTTGGGCCAAGTGCTGTAGCTATCTTTAGAAATCTGATATTGGAGCCTTCTTTGTGTTTTGTCAAATCTGCAGTGAAAGTGTTCCTAAAATGAACAACATGTGCTGGGTCATTATCTGAGATCGCTATAACATGCAATATATGGCAGAATGGAGCAGGAGGCATACAATTCTTCTCCAAGGAGTTCAGCCACAAATTTAATTAACATATTTTTTTAACAAGAAACATCAGCATGGAATCATGTCCTCTGGAATGGTGGTTGAAAAATGAAGAGGCATATGAATCTTTAGTGCATCTGGCACTATGCAATGCCAGCCACAAAAGTGCCAGGTGAATGTCTGTTCTCATTTTCAGGTGACATTGTAAATAAGAAGTGGGATGCATTATCTCCTGTAAATATAAAGAAATTTGTTTGTCTTAGCGATTGGCTGAACAAGAAGTAGGACTGAGTGGACTTGCACGCGCTAAAGTTTAATATTGTTTTGTTATGGAATGTAGTTCTGTAAAAAAAAAATCTACATTTGTAAGTTGCCCTTTCATGATAAAGAGATTGCACTGCATTTGCCCTTTCATGATAAAGAGATTGCACTACAGTACTAGGATGAGATGAATTTAAAAATATTATTTCTTTTGTTTGTCATTTTTACAGTGCAAACATTTGTAACCAAATATAAGGTGAGTACTGTACACTTTGTATTCTGTATTGTAATTGAAATCAATATATTTGAAAATGCAGAAAAACATCCAAAATATTTAATACATTTCAATTGATATTTTATTGTTTAGCAGTGTGATTAAAACTGTGATTAATTGCGATTAATTTTTTTGAGTTAATTGCGTTAGTTAACTGCACTTAATTGACAGCCCTACTAATCAGGTAGGTAAGGACACATAATATAGATAATCTTTTCTTTGCCTGTCGCTTGTTCAATTATTTCCCTACAGGATCAGGCCCCCTGGAAAGGCCTTCGGTTAAAATGGAGACATGCATAAGGTAGGATGCTGTTTGTTTCCCAATAACATCAACTGGTATCATGGGTATTGCTTGTCAACCTTTCAGCAATCTTCTCACATCAGCAATTAAACTGTAGGCTCAGCTTGATCATTCTGATTTTATCATTGTGGATAACAGTACATACAGTACATAGATTAATATTTAGGAAGGGAAGACCTCTCACTCTGCAACTGTAAAAGAACAAGGACCCTGAACAAAGACAAGAGCATCTGGGAAATTGTTTGAATTTTGTACAAAACTTTAGGCACTAACACAGTTGATATGTACAGTGGCCTCATGAAAACACAAAACACAGAGATGATATTATTATTAGTATTAATCATGAATATTCAGTACTGCTTATATCACATATAACTCTAATAATAATAATAATAATGAGTCTTCTGGCAAAAGGTATCAGTTCAGTTGGGGCCCAATTCCAAGCTCATTAATATCAATCAGATGACTCTTACTGACTTCGATGAACTTTGGTCATTAATCCTCTGAAACTGCCTTGTATCCAAGGTTGCCATTATGAACCGAATAAGTGGATATATTTTTTAATATTTCAAACCAACTTTTTTGACTTTGCTTGTGTAAGGGGTCATTCACCACACTGGCATCTCCTGCTGGGCATTGTGGGAATTAGCTCAGCCCCATCGGGTGCATCCGAGGGTAGTGGTGGCTCTCCTGTCGTCGCCTCCGCCTGCAAACCTGTTACAGCTCCTTCCTCTTGACATCTGCTTCATGGCACAGACCTCTGGCTGTGTTGCATCCAGTTTCCTCCCCTTCCGGGGGATTCTTCCAATAAGAGCCCAGCCACTCCTCGCAGAGACTTGGCAGTCCACAGCCAGGCTGCTTCTTCAGCAGCTAGTGGGGGTGGCCCAGACACACCCATTACTCTGGGACCTGACAAGCGACACTGCAAACAGCAGCTTCCTGCTGCCTCTTCCTTCCACCTTACTGTCTCTATTCTCTAGGCATCTTCTCCATAGCCTCAGTTCCTTCTGTTTCTGCCTCTGGCTCCAGCTTCTGTGCCCTCTTCCCAGGGCCTCATCCTAGGGCTCCCTGCAGCAGACTTACTTACTCTGGCCAACAGCTTCCTTTTATATGGGCTGGCTGGGCCCTGATTGATTGATCTAGCCGCCACTCTAATTGTCTGCAGCCGCCGCCCTAATTGGCTGACCACTCCTTTGGCTGCCTGCTGCTCAGGCTCCCTAAGCTGTTTTTATCCCTCCCAGCTCCAGTGCTGGGAAGGCGCCCTGTCACAGCCTGCTATAGACTCTCATGTTGACATTGTCATTTGTGATGGACATGAGGCCATTCAAAGAACAAAGATAATAAAGCTGAAGAAGGAAACAGATAAATTCCTGACCTCAAACTACACAAACCTTAAAGTTTGGGTAGGTTATAGCTAAGGTATATCTTAACTCCAGATGAACAGCACTGTCTTCAAGGAGGCAGCCCGTCTTGATCCCTCCAACAGTCAAGTGTGACCACTGTCCACAGACTGAGAGCATCAGAGTCTTCATGAAGAAATCCTGCATCTCCCCAAGCAATATGAGGGTAGATTCCATAAAGACCATTCTCATCATTAACAGCAGCTTCAGAGGAAGCCAGTCTAAGATTTAAACGCTGTCCCCCAAAGCACTTATCATAGAATCATAGAATCATAGATCTTAGATGGAGAAATGTTTACCAAAATTTCAGTGTTTGTAGTTACTCCTGGGGGCATTCCATGCCAAAAAAATAATTTTTTGTGCCAAAAAATAAAAAATTCTGTGTATAATATTTTAAAATTCTGCAAATTATACTTGTCAAAATAACACTACATAGTCACACCAGTATAAATTATTTTAGTAATTTATTTCAAAATACCTGTCAGCTAGTATGTCCGTAACAATACAGACACACCCAAAATTCCCCTGGAAGTAGAGAGTCAAAGAAACCTCTGTGACTGGGGCAGCTCCAGGTACCAGCACGCCAAGCGCATGCCTGGGGCGGCAAGCCACAAGGGGTGCTCTGCTGGTCGCTGCGAGGGTGGCAGGCAAGTTGCCTTCAGTGGCATGCCTGCGGAGGGTCCGCTGGTCCCGCGGCTTCGACGGACCTCCTGCACGTGTGCCGCCAAATCCATGGGACCGGGGACCTCCCGCAGGCAAGCCACCAAAGGCAGCCTGCCTGCCGTGCTTGGGGTGACAAAATACCTAGAGCTGCCCCTGTCTATGACAACCCAGTTCTTGTTTCTCTGCCCCCTTCCCTCCCCCCAGAGCCCAGCTGAGGGCCAGACACCCGCAACCCCTCTCCCACAGAGCCCACCTGTGGACACCACCCCCCAGCAAATTCACCCAAACCTCCTCCTCCCCAGAGCCTAACTACACCCCCCTCAACCCGATACCCATACCCCATCCCCTCTCACTCCCTGAGCCCAGCCATGGGGCCTCCTGGCCCAGATACCCACATCCTCTTCCCCACCCCCGAGCCCAGGGATTCAGAGGAAGGAACAGCCTAATGTTTGGTCCCAGGCTTGAATGGAGTTTCCTATGCACCACCCTCTCGTTCTCTCAGGGCATGCTGGGAACTGCAGCTGCCAGGAACTCTGTAGCTCCCTTTCTCTCCCCCAGAAGTGTCTTCTATGTGCGAGCAGGGCTCTGCAGAGTCCAGTGGACCCTAGTGGCGGCTACCACCACTGCAGCCCATTTCTGTGGCGGAAAGAAAATTCTGCATGCACATTAATTTCTGCATTAAATTCTGCATTGTGCAGTGGCACAGAATTCCTGAAGGAGATGTGGTATAACGGGCCAGATACATCAATAAACTCAGCCACCGAGGCAACACAAGTGAGAAAGAGTGTGAATCTAACCCAATAGTTATTCAGTATCCTTAGCACACTAAACATGTATACATATATAACACACATACACAAACATGCACATATTACCAACTAATTTTGATATTTAGTGAAATTATGGTACTAGTTTACCGTAGTATTTTGTCTAATTAATTCCCATTAGTTGTAATCTACCTATGAAATGAACAAAATGTATAATTCACAAAATTATAAATAAACTGTTTCATTCTGTTAGGTTGTGTCTCAGACATTCACTTTTACAATTGCATACATTATGCCATTTATGTCAGAGTAAAATCCAGAATTAAGATAATGTACTGTGATTTTCATTTGAATCTCAACATGGTTGTTTCCAAAAGTCTGATGTAACAAAATTCAACAACAAAAGCTACCCTAATACAGAATGTCATACTATTGTGTGGATTAGAATTAAGTAAACAAATGCTGCATCCAAAATGAAGTATAAATAAGCTTAAAAGTAGAGTTATATACAAGTGCCAGAGAGGTAAAACAGCTGCACCATGCAAATGGCTACATTTTTCTGTCTCCCCTTCTGAATAAGAGTGCTTTCAAATTGTTTGTAGGAAACAATTTTTGTATGATTGCACTCTTTTTCATACTTTCAGAAGCTTTTGACAAAGCAATGCTGAAAATTATGTTCACCATTTAGCAGACAGAGAAGCCGGAATTAATGAATAAGAAAGTCCCAAAGCTCACTTGCCTTTTGTGCCAGATGTTCAAAACATTTTCATAAGAAAGTACCAACTGTTTTTTTCCAGCTTATACTCAGAATAGACTCTCTAATACATCTCATTATTGTCCTTTTAGTGCTATCAAATTGGCTTCAAGAATAACATCTGTGTTTTGCTTGCTTGAAAGTGTTCTCCAGGAAAGACTGATAGGAAATTTAACTCTTGACTTCTCCTATGTAACCTAGTTAGTACTGATATGCCTCTGTGAGATTTCAAAACAATCATTTATATGTATTGTAACCTTCAAACAGCTTTTGAGTTGTAACATTAGGGAACGTATCAGAAAATTTCCCAAATTACACACACACAATCTCTGCTAAGATTTTATATTGACATTTTCCAGATTCTAATTAAATATAAGGTATTAAAAAGTGCCTGCTATATTACAGCAGACGTTTGGCATAATGGCAACAGTTATAACAGCAGTTTATTAGCATTTATTAAAATTACAAACCAACTATTACTTTAGTTTTTCAGCAAAATCATTCCAATAGCCACTGTGGTAATTATACTTCTGATTCCTCTCATTTGCAATTCACAATTTCCTCCTATTGGTAAATCAGACTTTCCTTCACCAAAAAGGAATGTGACTACACTTTATAAAAATATTCTTTCTTGTGTCTCATACAATGTTTCCATGAATACATTGGAATCTCTTCCTTCCCATCCCTAAACTACCTCCCAATTTTTGACTGTGCTCATAGAAAAATGAAGACCTGGCCACAGACGCATTCACATGGGCACTGAAATTAAACAGGAGCACAAGGGAACACAAGACAATAACTTTGGCAACAGAAGGACTTCTCACCTGTTACTGTTGGAGTTTGCACCAGTCTTTACATAATAAGCAAACTGAAACCAGCACTGCTGTTCCACAGCAAAAATTAAACAACGTCAAGGAAAAGAGATTTGTCAAAGACACTCAGTCTCTTCCTTGCACCCACAACTTTTTTCTTTCTTTAATGTAATCATCTAGTTTTTTAAATTTCTGTCATAAAACATATACCTGTTCAAGCAATGAAGCAGGGAGAAGTGAATGAATGAAAAGATTCATTTTGTTAAAAAATAATCCTATGTTGCCATTCATAAAGTGTTGTAAAATGCCAAGGTTCATCTGACATATTTGGAGGCCTTGTATTTGCATGAAAGCGCTTCTGATCTTGTGATAAACATATTTGCGTTTAACTGGAACAAGAAAGAAAAGAATCTGGAAACGATGTTATGGTTGCAGTAAACCAAACTCAGTTCTACACATGTGGGTTATCTATTTTTTTGTATGTGAAGTTATCAGGACAAAGTTTAAGGTGAGTTTTTTCATGTGAATGTGAAAAGGGGGAGATGGAGCTTTATGTCAGAGGTTTTAGAAGCCACAGGCATGTGTCTCACTGAAAGTTTTTTACATGCAGTATGTCACTTTGGCTATGGGATAGAAGAAAACCTACACAAGATCCGTACAGAGCTTAAGCTCTGAGACCCAAAAACTGGTCCCATTGATTCAGTGGAAAAACTGGAAACAGCCCTGAATGCTTAACAGTAACAATGCTCCTGTTAGAATAGCCTCCGTGGTTGCTGCTTTTCCCACACTCCCTACATGCAGGTTTTCTAAATGGAATATCTTTACCCTCCCCCAAAGCCCCAAACTACCTCCCCACCTATCTTTTTTTGTCTCACTTTACTCGTTCTTTCAGTAGTACTTACTTTATAGCCTGACCCGTGACGTCACATTTTGATTTGGCTCAGCTCCTCCAGAACATTATGCAAAGGTGTCTAATATTGTTACTAAAATTGCTTAGTTAAGGCCATATTTTAAGAAACCAAACAGTTTCTTCAGTGGAAAATTTGGCCTTTAGCATGCCGATGAGAATTCAGGACATTTTTACTTTTAAAAATATTATACTTATGACTCCTCCCACAGTATTTGTTGTTTAAGCTACACTAGCTTCTTTCCACAAAAAAATTGTAATTGTGGAAAATGACCACTTTTGAAGTTTAGCACCTCTAACCTCCCAAAGCTTGCCATGTCAATCTACAAAAAGAATTTTTACAAAGTGAATATGTGCTAACCCTGTCAAGGTGAAAGATATAACTATCCAATCATTATGCCCTGAATAAAGGACACTGGGGCTAGACTGAATTTACATTTAATCTCTCTTTGTTGATTTTATAAAGCAGACACTTACGGAGGGTTTCTATAGTAACAAGAGAGCCAATTTTTAATTTCTAAGATCCTTCATCCACTTAACAAATAGATACTGTAGCATAAAGAGTAGCAAATACCACTCTTGCTGTTCCAGTGTTATTTAACTACTGTGAGAAAAAGTAATACATAGTTTTCAATAAAATTGGAGATTTTATTTCCCTCCCCTCAATGGTCAGATATAAAAAAAAAAGAGTTCAGGTTTTACTTACATCTTTGGTTTCTGCGTTTGCTCTTGTACATAGTCATTGTGAAGAAATCCCACTCTCTGAGAAGTAACTGCCTTGAACACAGACACAAAAGAAAGGAGATTGTGCTTCTGCTTTGCAGTGAGACAGTTGCTCACTGACAGAAGGTAACCAGCAATGTCTCAGTGAAAGCCAGGGTAATACCATTTTTGTAAAATCCAGGGGAGATGCTACTGGCTCTAACTGTTTTCTCTAGTACGAACCCTAGAGAGCAAATGAATTTTTTCCTTTATTTTCCCTAACATTGGAGAACCTCAGATACAATCCATACAGGATAAGGTGTCATACTAAGAAGTGCTGTATTAAGAATGCAGTCATTTATGATTTAATAGTTTGACAACAAAGATTCTGTGAAATACCAGAGATACATGGAAAATATCTTGCATAAGTACCTGCACAGAATTAAAAACTTACTTTTCATTGAGAGGCTGCAAAATATGCATGTAAAGGCATTAGAAATATTATACACCCAACTTCAATTGCTGACTCAGCAAAACTACCATTAGGCTAAATTAACAGACTTTTTGCTTAAAGAATATGGACAACAAAGCTGGGCCCTTCGTGAATACAAATAAGTTTTGTAAGAGTTACTATGCTAACCAAATAGATATGATCATACTCTTAAAATCGCATCTTGCTTTGGGTATTTATTTCTGAATTATCTTTTCATAGACTCATGGACTTTAAGACCAGAAGGGACCATTGTGATCATCTGCTCCAGGAGTTCTCAGACTTTTGTACTGGTGACCCCTTTCACACAGCAAGCCTCTGAGTACGACCCCCACTTACACATTAAAAGCACTTTTAAAATATATTTAACACCATTATAAATGCTGAAGGCAAAGCGGGGTTTGGGTTGGAGGCTGACAGTTCATAACCCCCGATGTAATAGCTTCACGGCCCCTTGAGGGGTCCTGATCCCCAGTTTGAGAACCCCGATCTACTCTGACCTCCTGCACATTACAGACCATAGAACCTCACTCACCTCCTCCTGTAATACACCCATAACTTCTGGCTGAACTATTGATTTAAATACTTCAAGTTACAGATAACCCACCATTTACTTTAGCTTAAACCAGCAAGTGACCTCTGCCCTATGCTGGAGAGGAAGATGAAACCCTCTGCCAATCTGACCTGCGGGACAATTCCTGGTGAACAGTTGGACCCTGAGCAAGTTGACAAGAGCCATCGGTCAGACACCTGGAAAAGAATTCTCTGTAGAGCCCTCACTATTTAGTGCCCCATCTCTGGCCACTGGAAATATTTGCTGCTAGCAGTCACAGATCGGCTACATGCCATTGTAGGCAGTTTCATCATACCATCCCCTACATAAACTTATCAAGCTCAGTCTTGAAGCCAATTAGGCTCTATGCCCCCCACTGCTTCCCTTGGAAGGCTGTTCCAGAACTTCGCTCCTCTGTGATGGTTAGAAACTTACATCTCATTTCAAGTCTGAATGTATTAATGGCCAGTTTATAGCCATTTGTTTTTGTGTCAGCATTGGTGCTTAACTTAAATAACTCCTCTTCTTCTCTGGTATTTATCCTTATGACGTATTTATAGAGAACAATCATATCTAAACTCAGCCTTCATTGGGTTAGGCTAAACAAGCTAAGCTCCTTGTCTCTCCTCTGGTAAGGTAGGTTTTCCATTCCTCTGACCATCCTAAAGCCCTTCTCTGCACCTGCTTCAGTTTGAATTCATCTTTCGTAAACATGGGAGACCAGAACTGCACATAGTATTCTAGATGAGGTTGCACCAGTGCCTTGTATAATGGTATATTAACACTTCCCTATCTCTACTGGAAATAACTTGCCTAATGCATCCTAGGATTGCATTTGCCTTTTCACAGCCACCTCACATTGGCAGCTCATAGTCATTGTGTGATCAACCAATACACACAGGTCTTTCTCCTCCTCTGTTGCTTCAAACTGATATGTCCCCAGCTTGTTAGAGCTTAAGTGGATGACCTTGCACTTTGCATTACTAAATTTCATCCTATTTCTATTATGCCAGATTTCAAGATCCTCCAGATCTTATTGTATGATTTTCCAGTCCTTCTCTGTATTGGCAATACCTCCCAATATTGTGTCATCTGCAAATTTTATAAGCACACGCTCACTTTTTGAGACAAGGGAGTTAATAAAAATATTAAATAGAACTGTTCCCAAGACTGATGTCTGAGGAACTCCACTAGTAACCTCCCTCCAACCTGACCCACTGTATTCTCCCCTTTAACCAATCCCTTATCCAACTTTCGATTCTCATATTAATCCCCCATCTTCTCCAATTTAACTAATAATTAGATTTACTGCATTTACTTTGTCTAAAAAAATCAGTTATCTTCTCAAAGAAAGTGATCAGGTTGGTCTGGCATGATCTTCCTTTTCTAAAACTATGTTGTATTTTATCCCATTTGCTGTTTACCAATATGTCCTTAGCTACTACTTCTTTCAAAATTTGTCCACAACCTTGCATACAATCGAGGTCAAACTAATGGGCATGTAGTTTCCTGGATCACCTTTTTTCCCTTTTGTAAAAATATATACTTTATTAGCAATTCTCCAGTCATAGGGTACAACCCCCAAATTTACAGATTCATTAAAAATCCTTGCTTTTGGGCTTAATTTCATGTGCCAGTTTCTTTAATATTATTGGATGGAGATTATCTGGGTCTCCAGGATTTGGTTCCATTAAGCTGTTTGAGTCTGACTTCCACCTCAGATGTGGCAATTTCTACTTCCATATCCTCATTTTCAGCAACCATCCTACCACTACCCCAAAGCTCTTCATTACCCTTATTAAAAAATGAAGGAAAGTATTTGTTTAGATGTTGGACCATGCCTAGATGATCTTTAAACTCCACTCCATCTTCAGTGCTCAGGGGTCCCACTTTTTCTCTCTCCTTGTTTTCTTTTACTTATATGGTGATAGAACTTTTTCCTACTGGTTTAAATTTCCTTTGCAAAGTACAACTCTGCTTGGCTTTTGGCAGTTTTCAATTTTTCCCTACACTGTTTGACCTCTAAGAGGTAGCTTTCCTTGATGATCCTTCCCATCTTCCATTCCTTGTAGGACTTCAGTTTTCTGTTAGTAGCTTGTTTGAGATGCTTATTCTGCTCATCCAGTTTGTTCTGCACCCCTTCCCCAGGATTTTTTCCCTGTTGCTTGGGATGCAGGCTTCAAATTGTTTCTCAGCGTGGTCTAAAAGTAATTCCAAACTTCCTCCACATTCAGATTCTTGAATTCTTCAGTCCAGTCCACTTCTCTAACTAATTCCCTTAATTTTTTAAAATTTGTCCTTTTGAAATCAAGGACCCTATTTACAGACCTAACTTTGTTTATCCTTCCATTTAGTTTAAACTAAATTAGCTCATGATCACTCGAACCATGGCTAGTAAATCTCAGAAAACTAAATGAGAAAGGAGGGCAGACAAAAGATTGGGGACCAAAATCTTGACCCAGAATCAAAAAGTTTGTTAGTGGTCTCATCCAGCAGGCAGGGAGGAAACTCAGATAGTTACCAAACCTGAGGTGGGGCACAGTTCCACAGAGCAAAATCCTGGTGGTAAAACTGAAATAAATCCTCTAAAGTCTGGATATATTGGACCCTTCTAAGAATTCTATGCAAGACCAGGCCAATGATTTTCTATACCCAAATATTAGAAAAGTAGTAGTCAAGATAAATGGGATCCCAGTAGAGGGGGAAACCAAAGCTCCAGGCCTTTACTTTGTTATAAAAAAGGACCTCTTATATAGACTAATCTAGCTCAGGAGCAAGAACTGAAGCAGCTTTTAGTACTCCATGGACACAAAAAGGCAGCATTAGATCTGGCCCGTAATCATTTGTTTGAGGGACCTTTGGGGGTAGACAAAACACTAGATAGAATCTTACAAAGGTTCTTTTGGCTGGGAAAATGCATGGAGACTGGATATTATTGCATCTCCTGCCCTTACTGCCAATTGCACAGTCCTCAACCTCAGTTAATGGCCCCTTTAATAGCCATTATCAAAGACCCATTTGATAAGATAGAGATGAACTTGATAGGACCACTGGAGAAGTCAGTCCGATGTCAACGGTGTGTGCTTGTTGTACTGAATTATTCTACCTAGTGTCCGAAAGCCATATCCCTGTGAAAGAGTGTCCAAGACTATAGCGAAAGAAATACTCCAGATTTTCCCTTAGGTACAAATACTCAATGAGATTGACAAGATCAGGGACTCCATTTGTGTCAAAGCTGATGAAGGACCTCTTTATGATGCTTTGAATATGGGTCCTATGCATCGCAGGTTACTGCCCACAGCCTGGTGGCCTGGATGAATGCTTCAAAAGAATGTTGAAGAGTATGATAGAAAAAGCAATGAGTCAAGATGGGAAGAAATAGGATACCTTACTACTCTGCCTGACATTGGCTGATATTGGGAAAAATCCAGGCTTCCCTGGGGTTTTCTTCCTTTGAACTGTTATATGGTCACCACCTCTGGCATACTGGATATTGCCAAGGAAGACTGGGGATGAACAGCCTAATCAAGGAATGAACGTCATCAAACGTGATGCAGATGCGGGACAGAATATTCCAAGTTATCCCAATAGTGTATGAACACATGGAAAAAGCACAGAAGGTCTTATAAGCTTATTATAATCCACAAGCAAGGGTTTGGAAAGCCAGGCTGGTGATCAGGCAATGGTGTTGGTACCCACAGCAGAAAGCAAGCTCTTGGCTAGATGGCAGGGGCCATACAAAGTACATAAGAACATAAAAACAGCCATACTGGGTCAGACCAAAGGTCCATCTAGCCCACTATCCTGTCTTCCAACAGTGGCTCATGCCAGGTGCTCCAGAGGGAATGAACAGAACAGGTAATCATCAAGTGATCAATCCAGCCCCTGTCGCCCATTTCCAGCTTCTGGCAAACACGAGCTAGGGACACCAACCCTGCTTATCCTGGCTAATAGCCATTGATGGACCATCCTCCTTGAATTTATCTAGTTCTTTTTGAACTCGGTTATAGTCTTGGTCTTCACAACCTCCTTTGGCAAGGAGCTCCACAGGTTGACTGTGCGTTGTGTAAAGAAATACTTCCTTTTGTTTGTTTTAAAGCTGCTGCCTATTAATTTCATTTTGTGACCCTAGTTCTTGTGTTACGAGAAGGAGAAAATAACATTTCCTTATTTAGTTTCTCCACACCAGTCATGATTTTATATCTCTATCACATCCCCCCTTATCATCTCTTTTCCAAGCTGAAAGTCACAGTCTTATTAATCTCTCCTTATATGGCAGTCGTTCCATACCCCTAATAATTTTTGTTGCCCTTTTCTGAACCTTTTCCAAGTTCAATATATCTTTTTAGAGATGGGGCGACCACATCTGCACACAGAATTTAAGATGTGGATGTACCATGGATTTATGTAGAGGCAACATGACATTTTCTGTCCTTTTATCTATCCCTTTCATAATTATTCCCAGCATTATGTTCACTTTTTGACTGCCGCTGCACATTGAGTGAATGTTTCCAGAGAACTATCCACACTGGCTCCAAGATCTCTTTCTTGAGTGGTAACAGTTAATTTAAACCTCATCATTTTATTTGTATAGTTTGGATTATGTTTTCCAGTGTTCATTACTTTGCATTTATCAACATTGAATTCCATCTGAATTTTGTTGCCCAGTCACCCAGTTTTGAGAGATTCTTTTGTAGCTCTTCGCAGTCTGTTTGGGATTTAACTATCTTAAGTAGTTTTATATAATCTTCAAATTTTGCCACCTCACTGTTTACTCCTTTTTCCAGATCATTTATGAATATGTTGAATAGGACTGGTCCCAGTACAGACCCCTGGGGGACACCACTATTTACCTCTCTCCATTCAGAATATTGACGATTTATACTTACCCTTTGTTTCCTATCTTTTAATCAGTTACCAACCCAGGAGAGCACCTTCCCTCTTATCCGGTGGCAGTTTACTTTGTGTAAGAATCTTTGGTGAGGGACCTTGTCAAAGGCTTTCTGAAAATCTAAATACACTATATTCAGTGGATCCCCCTTGTCCACATGCTTGTTGACCCTCTCAAAGAATTCTAGTAGATTGATGAGGCATGATTTCCCTTTAAAAAAAATTGACTCTTCCCCAACAAATTATGTTCATCAATGTGTCTGACAATTTTGTTTTTTACTATAGTTTCAACCATTTTGCCCGGTACTGAAGAAAAGAGCTCAGATCCAAGCAACCCACATTTCCTTTTGCAAAATCAGATAGACACTGTTTTACCAAACCAAAATCCAGCCTCCTCTGCCCATGTCGAATTAATATAAACTAAATAAGTCTTTGGAATATTTGCTTTACTGTGAAAATTCTGAAACTGAAGCATGAAGAATGAGGAAAATCCAATGTTGCTCAAAAGTTTGTGCTGGAAAATACTTAGCAGATGTCAAAAGAGTCAGTTTGCTGATTTTAATAGGGCTCATGGATGAACGACATCATGCACTGCAGGAACGACATTGGTTCTGTTGTCTGTAGCCACAAATCACAGGAAGGGGAAGAACAGGTGAGCCTCTTCTCTTTGATGGCATCATGCCGCCTGCTGCTACAGTTCTGATCATCCTTCTCCCCCAGAGCTGACCCACTGGGAACTCATATATATAATTTTTCACTCGTTTGACATTTGTTCTGTACTCTGTGATGATTATGAGGTGATTTATCTTTCCCACACAAATGAGAATACCAGTAACTGAAATGCCAGCATTTCTGACAGATGAATAGCTCTCCTGAGTTAAATAAGATGGCTGCGGGGGGGTGGGGGGAGTATGCTGGAGTTTAGATAGGAAGGCGAGCAGCAATGCCACCACTCTGTAGAAAACAGCTGTAGTAGCCTCAAAAAATGGGATGGTAAATGCACAAATCCATGCACAGAACACCTGCAGCAGCATATTTAACTCAAGCCTTGATCACACTCCTGATCCTGCTAATATTAACCGCACATTAACTGAATTTGACCTGTGTATTGTAAAGCCAGAGGACGGAAGATGAGGATGCCTCCCTCTCCATGCTATGGTTCACTGGTGTCACGACATCAGTGATTCAAATGAACTAGCAGCAAATAGTCTGCTGCTACCAGTGGTTGTCCTTTCCTTGCTTACTGTTGCCTCACTGTGATCACGGATACAGCCCCTGCTTTGCTTTCCAAGCAAAGGGAGCACTTGCCCTTACTCAGTGCACTGGAATGAGGTGGGTTTTCATCAGTCCTCATCACTAACATTTGTTCACTGACACTCATCAGTAATCTCCTGCCTTATGCCCTCCCTGTTTTCATCAGTGTGGGGCTGCAGGGGTCAGCTCTTTTTGGAAGTGACACATCAGAAGAATTCTCCATTTTAAATCTAACCTCAGCCCCTGCCTCTCTGGGGTGAGATGTACTGTAATTCCTATGGAGGAAATGAACTCATTTTAAAGGAACCTTTCCTCTGCTCAAGCAGGGGAGAATAGAAACCTGACCTTTACTTTCCAGAAAATCCTATGGGGCTGTGATACTGTTATCAGTTATCACTGGTAATCTAGAGATTTGAGCAAGTGAGGTTTGGCTAATCAAGGTTCTTCTGTATTTAGAATTTCAATTCCAGGAAAAATAAGAAACACAACAGGATGTTTTTTTTCCTGACTGGCTCAGAGACTTAGTGTCTAAGGGTACATCCAGACTATCCGCCATATCGGCGGGTTAAAATCGATTGCTCGGGGATCGATATATCGCGTCTAATCTAGATGCGATATATCGATCCCCGAGCACGCTTATATCGATTCCGGAACTCCATCAACCCCAACGGAGTTCCGGAATCAACACGGAGAGTCGCGAACATCGATCCCGCGCTGTCTGGACGGGTGAGTAATCCGATTTTAGATATTCGACTTCAGCTACGTTATTCACGTAGCTGAAGTTGCGTATCTAAGATCAATTTCCCCCCCCTAGTCTGGACCAGCCCTAATTCTGCTCTCACACTGGTTTTACACTTTCACTCTGACTTTAATGGATTTATCTCAGATTTACATAGGGCTAAGTGAGAGCAAAATCAATCCCTCAGACTTTCCCCACTGAGTTAATGATATAAAATGAGTGTCTGCTGATCCACCTGGGTACATGAAAGCAGAGAACCAGAAGAAATGCCAGGCAGTTTCAACCATGTGATAAAATCCAATTGACCCAGCTTGAAACTCAAACATGCACAGTGAAAGGTGGCATTCAAATTAGTGACTTCCAGTAAAAAAAAAATAAAACTGTGCTAATTTGTAAAGCCTGCAAATCTGTGCATATCAGCTTCATATCTGTGGACCATTTTTGCAGATCGTGGATTGGATAAAGATACAAATTTTGTATCCGTGCAGTGCTCTTCTAATTTGCAGAGGTGAAAATTGAGGTGCACTTTGAGGTGAAAATTGTTATAGTAATTTTGCATTTTCACTGAAATGCCCTGAAAATATGAAGAGGCAAATCTGAAGTACTTCTAATTCTGAATCAATTTTTTGGTACAACTCTAGTCATAAGCATACAGCCATACAGTTTAAGGCCAGAAGGGACTACCAGATCATCTAGTCTGACCTCCTGTACACCACAGGCCACCACCACTACCCAGGACCCTCGCAATAAATCCATCAACTGAAATTAGACCTAAGTATTATAGCCCACAATAGACTATTATGTGCCACAAGCCGAGAATAGGAGGGACCAAGGTGCACCAGTGCTCGAGATCCCTGTAATGGCAGGGAAATGATTAGGTGAGATATATCAGGATAACCCTGACAAGTGACCCACACTCACATGCTGCAGAGGAAGATGAAAAGGACACTGCCAATCCAAGCTGGGGGAAAATTCATTCCCTGTCCTACATACAGCAATCAGTTAGACTCTGAGCTTGTGAGCAAGAACCAGCCAGCCAAGCATCTGAAAGAGAGAATGCTTGCACCTCAGAGCCTTGGCCCAACCTACCTGTCTCTAACCATGGCCATCACTGATGCTTCAAAGGAAGAAGATAAAAACAAAAACCACAATAAACACCACACAGAATAATTGGGGGAGGAGGGGAGGAATCTCTTCCTGACCTCTTCAGGTGGCCAGCTGGATCCCTAAAGTCTGATTTTTTAAGAACATAAGACAAACTGGAAGTCCAGGTCTGCTGAGCTCTGCCCTCTGCTATTACAAGCAACTCCATCATACAATCATCTCTATCTTTCTGAATAAAAAATCAAAATTCTAATATTATATGTACTCAACTAGGACAATCAAGAAACTATCTTCTCATCAGAGTCCAATGTGGAAATGTGACGCTATCAATTGGACTTTGTAATTTAGATAAGTTTTCTTCTATGCAGGCATAGTATCACCTGCAAAACAATGCTACAACTCTATGATGAATGCTTCAAATATTCAAATTCCTTATAATGATACAATATGTAATAAGAATTGTAACTTATAGTACATTAGGAGGACATAAGCCTATTGAACGTCCCTTCATCAGACCAGGAAATTACAATTTGTTTTTCTAAATATTAACAAAAATATTGCTTATAACAATTTGTTTAAATAAACTTTTAAAATACCCAAGTTCAAGAGAAAGAGGATTTTTATTTATTTATTTGTGTGTGTGTGTGCATCTTTCTTATTAACTGATACACGGAAAAAATGTCTTGACATTCAGGAACCTAACTATTACATTGATCATGTAGGGTAGGATGACCATTGTTAAAAGGACAGTCATGTTTTTGGGGACTTTTTCTTATATAGGAGCCTATTACCCCCCACCCCCATCCTGTGTTTTCACAGTTGCTATCTGGTCACCCTAGTCATGGGTTCTGAGGTTAAGAAAATATAGGGCCAGATTTTCAGCTGATATAAATCAGCATAAATCCATGGAAGTTCAATGGAACTATTTTAATTTGAACCAGTTCAATATTTGGCCCTCAATTTCTAACTTTTCAGATTAATAGATATAATAACTCAATCTCTGAACTAAAGACAAGACATACAACTCTGATATGGAGATGGTACCACTGGTTAAATACATGATCTCTGACTACCTACTACCCAATCATTTTCTTAGGTAATGATTGTCACAATACTGGCAACAGTCATTCCTGAAAATATACATGACATCAGTACTTGAAAGAATGACTGTAATGGATGATGATCAATTGGCACCACTCCTGAAAGTAATGCCCTGTATTGATCCATAGGGAGTTGGTATGCCCAAGTAGGTAAAGCTTGTGTGAATCCCCTTAGTTACTGTAACTGCAAGACAGATATCCTTAAGATAAAGGTGGACAGTGGATTAAGATACTAGCAATGCTGACAAATATGGAGCATGATTAGTTAAACAAGAGAAAAATATGAAAAATACTTTAAAATATTCACAAGGGAAGTGGAATCAGTTTAGCATAATAACTAATTTAGAGCTTTATAATGCCTTTGAAAATGCAAACACTGTCTCATTTTGTAAAATTATAGATAATTTAAAATAAAAGGTTTTTTAGCATTTTAGAGGAAATAATGCCAATTGAAACATCAGCATTATAGCTCTTATTGTGCATTAGACTGCTTCATTCCACCTAAACTATTCACTTGCATTTTAATGCATCACCACTCTAAAAGCTTCTACTATTTCATTATAATCCTGTTTTAAGATACAGCAATTTAAGACATAAATATCTAAATTAGCCTACAAAGATGCTATACAAAACAAAACAAAAAAAACAGATATAGTTGTATTTAACTTCCAGACAGTAAATGTTAAATCTTCGTAATTTAAACAAATGAAACTTCACCAGTTAAGAATATTCTCCATTTGTATATACATTATCAGAGTAGTGTCTGAATTACATGCTATCTAATAACAAGAAGAATCTGCTACCATTCAGTGGACCTGGTTCTGATCTTGGTTTCCCAAGTATAAATCCAGCCTAACTCTGATTTCAGTGGGCTGCACAGGAAGTAATTCTATGCAGAATCCGGCCAATAATGTTTACTCATAAGGAGACAATTATTCACAGACAGAATATAATATGGAATGGTCCCACCTCGGCACTGACTGCCCTAATCCTCCAGTTAAGGAAGTTAAATCCTATGATGGGAAGGAGCCAAGGTGAGATGGAGGGATAAAATCTGTTAGTTGATCCACACCTTTCACAGAGATAGGATTCAAAAAAGGATTAGACATTTATATATGAATAATAAGAACAGCCACAATTATAGTAGATAGGCTTTTTTTTAAAAGGAATATGAGCCTCATGCTTCAGAAGATGACAGCTATGATGCCAATTAACTCCCATCTGGCATTTCTCTTGTTCAATTTAAAGTTTATTTTCTTTTGGCAGATTGCAGATCATTATACCTTTTGCATCCTATTCAGTAGAGAAGTTATACACCTGTTTAATCATCTGCATTTGCAGCTGCACTTCAATCTTAGTGCACAAGGGACTTCTTGTTCCATTATTTCAGACTCTCATTGATATCCATTACACTGACATGCCAATATCCATTACACTGACATGAACATAAGTTCATTTGCGCCCACTATATGAAACAATTTTACTTTCTGGTTTTAAAGTTGGGCAGTCACTGATCTTTTTGTAGGGTTGCAAGATTAGGTTTTACTCAGCTCAAATAAAGATTTTTAAATTCACTTTTTGTTCATTTATTTCTAATATTAAAAAACCAAATTATTGCAGAATCTTGTTTTGTACATTTATAAAGAAACCCAAACAAACTGCTTCTACATTTTCAAGGAATTATTCGCCAACTGGATATTCTTAAGTACATTTAGCTTTTGTGTATCTTCGCAATTTGTATTACAAATGATATTTCTGCAAAATGATTTATAATATAAAGGATAATGTATTCTTCGTCCTAGGCACCTTTGTGCCATATTGCTGTTGTAATATTTATTGCAAACAAATCTGGTGTCTACCATTTGTTTACTCTTGTATTCTATCACCATGCTTTAAAATGCATTTCACGTCTTTCATGACTTATTAACACTTTCATCTAGGACGCAGCTGTCAGTAGCCCTGCATATATAAACTGTCAAGTCCATTTCTCACAATAAACTTATTTGGACCTAATTATCAGTTATGCCAAAAATAATTCAATCTCTAATCAATCCATCTGTCAACTAATCAAATTCACATGACTTGGTTTTGCTACGTAATAGTCAATAGTCTTATATGGCAGATACTTGTTTAGAAAGCATGTGTGCCTTTCCCAAGCATCAAATTTGAATGGAATGAAATATTCTAGAAGTTTTAAAATGACTGTCTTATGATTCCACTGGAATGTAATGTAGACCTCCAGTGTCTCTGGACTGGTTACTGAAAGCAGCATGGAAGATTTTGCCCTCTTACTTCCAGGAAAACGTGGACAGAATGTAATCACTTCTGCAGTTCTTTTCCAGGCCTCCTTCCAAATGGAGGGATTCAGATGTCTTCATTTGGTTACTTTTTGCAATAGATTTACTTTAATTCTAACTGCACATAAAAAAGATGCAGCACACGAGTGCTAGCTGGAGGATGGTTATTACTTCTGAATTCCAACCACTTAATGTAGGAAAGGTTTATAATAGGTTAATACCCCTATCATATGACAGGAATCTAACATGGGCTACCAGTACATTGAATTTCACATATGACAAAATAATAAAATAATCACAGAACTACATCAGTTATAGCTATAACAGCGCTGATCTAGTATCACAGAGACAGATTTCATGTTAGGTGGGATGACTTGATGTGATTAATGGAATATTCACATTCATCATTAAAAATATTACAAGAAAAAACACCTGTTTTATCTGGAAGAAAATAGAAAAGAATCTGTTTCTACGAACATAGCCTATAATTGAACAGCTGTTATGTCTAAAGCATCATATGTTGAGACAGCTCTCTCTCTTGTGCCACCTACTGACAGCACTGCTTCAATTTCAAAGCCACATATGAAACTAAAGAAATAAGTGTCTTTAGTTTAGTCCTCTTGAGCTCTGTATCTGTAGCTGATGATTTCACCAAAACCTCTCAGTGGAATACTATCCTGATTACTGTATCTATTTATTAATTTCTCTGTCTCCTTCTCTGTGTGCAGCATTTCACTGGAATTGTTTAACTTATATTGCCTTTTTTACACCTTATCAAAGAGTTTGTGTTTCTTTATCTATTTATAGTTCTCTCATTTCACTCAGTGTATTTGAACAAGAAAACAAATGAAGAGACAAGCTATGTTAAATAAAAAGTTCAAATGTTTCTACACACACATGCTGGAGTTAAGTTATAGAGGTAAACACAACTATACATTTAATTTACTGTAAGGGCATCTTTTTTAAAAGCTCCGGTCGTACAATATCCAGCTATGGATTCAAAGTTAGCAGTTTTAGCTAACTGATAGCTGAACTGGCTGAGTTCAGCAGCACAGGAGGGGGATAGTAATGTTTTCCTAGTCCTGCTAGCCACTGGGGTGAGGAACTTCCTCTTTGCATGAACATGTATTGCTGCTAGGGAGCAGTGGGTCTTCCTCATAACAAATGGCAGTCTGAAATGGAAAGATACAATGGACAACCATCTAGTTCCTTCTGAAGAACAAGATGAAAGCCACCAAGACCCAGGAGGGAGCAAGTGTGTGGTGGAAGGAACAAATGTACGCAGTAAGTGCCCTTCTGACAATCTGAAGAGGGGGAGGGGAGAAAGCTGGGGTAAAAGCTGCTAGGTCTTTTCTGGTATTATCAAATTCAAGCTCTAAAGGGATTTATGGTGTTTGTCTGCAAACGGTTAGGTTTGTGTGATGCCCTTAAAACACATGTGGAGGAGTTTGCCCTAGTTCATCACACTACAAATGAATAATAAGAGAGAATTATTAGAAAAAAAAGATCAACTGTGATGTATTTAAAGAATCAGAGAGTTTGATATTTTAAATAATTTAAAAGGGCTTTGTCATCAGAAGCTTAAGAGAAAATCGTCATAGTATTTTGGGGTATATCTGAAGTTGATACAAGCATTCTTTTCCTCCCATGTGAAAAACAGGCAAGATTTCATTATTTATTTTATGGCTATTTCTAGAGGCACTGATCTAAAATAGGGCTGTGTTATGCTAGGCATTGTACAGTGTAAAGGTAGGTATGGTCACTGAGCTGACGGGCTGACAATCTAAGATTATGAACAGTAGGCCAATAATGGAAAAATTGGGAGACGATTAAATATACACAGCTTATTCAGTTTCTGCATAGATATTTATATTCACAGATCAAAGAGAAACTTAGAGGAAATTTATAGTGCACATGCAATGCTCCTGTGTTGCAAAGGCCTCTTACAAAACTTCCTAGGATACCCTTAAGAATAATTTCCACTCTCCTGTCCCAGACCAATAAGTATGTACATAGTATCTTTTCAGTAAGATTTAAAACTAACAGCGTTTTCAAAATCCTGTGCACCAAGGTCTCCAATATTGATTTCAATGGAAATTGCACATGAATAACTGATGATATAATCAAACCCTACTGCCCCAGAATTCAGCCAAACTTCTTAGTAAAAACAGTGAGGCAGATATCAGTATAACCAGGAATGGATCCATCTCAAAACCCTGTTCTCTCACCCCAGGACACATGCAACTTCCATTGAACCTTATGGATGGAGAATATGGCCCTAAGAGAGCTGCTACCTAAGCATAGGACCCACTCTTGCTTCCCCAAATCCTTTATCACTAGCAAGTATGGTAAAAGCTAGTGTCAGTTCAGTAGAAAAAGTATATTGTAATCTCTCTCACTCTTTTGTCATTTCTGATTATGTAGCTATGTTGAGCAGCACAAGTTTATCTTCCCATGTCCAAAAATCCATCTGGTTCCTAATAGCAGTTGATCTTGTTTGTCAAAACTTTATCATAGAAAACACACATTTGAGCTGCATACAATGACCCTGACTGCAAGGAAATATCCTCTGACAATGCAAATGATAAGAAAGTAGAAGAATCCAAGAACGAGTCTACAGAGCTCTAAAATTCGATGAGGCTATTATAAATCAGAAAAATGGCACATCAGCAATGCACTTAGAAATTAAGACATTTAAAATCTAAATCTATATACCAAGTCCTTAAAGTGTGTGGTCTAAAATAACTGCAGTCAACTTGGTCTATCTCATATATATTTGTGAAACTACATGTTTAAACTATGAATGAAAAATGTGATATGTTTCACAACAAATCATGCAAAAACAGTATTCCTGAAATAGTTCCATCTTTGTCAGTTACTTGTTCAAGGCTGCATCTATATTGTATTATATGTTGTCAAGCTTGTTGAGCAGAAAATTGGTCCCCAGCTTATCCACTTAATGAAAACAGCCCCATATATGGTTTTGTTATAAACAAATGAAACGTTATTGCTAAGCAATGACAATCCTGGCACTTCTTTAAGAACACTAAGTATTGGAATATTGCACACTGCTGCTGATTTTTAAAGATACCCACTGCTGTACTGGCATCAGAGAAAAATATATCTCCATTTGAACAGAAAATGAATGTAATTTTTTTTTTGAGTTTTGAAAAGTTGAAAAAAAAATCATTCTGGGTCAAATGAAATGTTTTTGTTTCAATAAATCAAAATATTTAATTTCAATTTTGACCATTTTAAAATATTTTTATTAATAAAATAAAATCAAAGGAAATTTTGAAATGAAGTCATTTCAAACCCAACCCCCCAAAATATTTGTTCTGAAAATATCAACGTGAAGCATTTCAACTTTTTCTGATTTGGGGGGGGGCGCGCAAAACAATCTGGCAAAACTGACACAAGTTTGCAAAATCTTTTGGTGTCACTGAATGTGTGTTTTTTGACTGAAAAAAACTTCAGCTGGAAAAATTCACCAAGCTCTCTTTGGGAACAGTCAGGGACCACAGTAAACCAGAGAAGTGCCTGATTTTGGTAATAGCTTTCTCCCAGGGATACTGCCTTGGTGGCTACAGAAGAGCACATAACAAAGGAGACTTAAGTTAACTTAAGTTAAGGGGACAGAACACCAGTTTTATGGACTATAGTTCAAATCCACAGTCCACTCAAATTAGTGGGAATCTTTCCATGAAGTTCAGCGAGCTCTGAAAGAAGTCCAATACCAAGGGGTTTAAATTAAATTTTTATAGGATGGACATGGGAACATGCTGACAAGAGTGCAATAGGATTTGAAAAATGGAAATCAATAAAGATAATGTATTATAGGGACATAATGGGATTACTATTGAAAGAACTCTGAAAAGTAATGCATGGCAAAATAGGGAAGGATGTTTGAACATACAACTGCAGCATAAATGGGCTGTAATAACCACTTGCCACATCCTCTGCTCCAAAGTAAATGACAAAAGAACAGAGAATGACTTTAAAGATGTTTTTCCAATGTAATATCCTTCAGACAGCTAAGATTTTTTTTTTAAATTGGAATGAAAATAGTTAATCAACAGGTTGCACAGAGAAAAGATGAGAGGTGGTAAGAGCCTAGGAGGATGAGAGACATTTGAGAAGTAAAGCATTAGAATCAACAGTGAAATGTAAGAGAGGCACAACATTTTTATTTAACTGAAGAATGCCGGTCAAGACAGACTCTAGTTTGGAAGTCTGGGATAGAAACTAACAATAATAGTGTGAAGAATGCTCATGACAGGGAATGTTAACAACATCAGACTAGTTTTTATCCAATTAGATATTTTCATGTATATTTATATACACACGACAATTGTTCACTGTTCTCTTTATGAAACCCTCATCAAATTCCTTTTATGACAATAAGCTTTCTTCAGTTCCTCTTGACTTTCTTTGTAAATAAATTGGCCTAGAAGTGGATGCATTTTGTGCAGGTATTTAAACCTGGCATAAATAAATGACAGATGAAAATTCATATTTCATGAGTCTACGATTGATTCTGCAGCATATGATTCTGGTGCAGTTATAAAACTACAATGTTTTAAGGAGAAAAGCAGAATACAGAAACTACCAGAAAACCACAGATCTGTAACACACCCCTGATAATGTATTTCTTTCTTTGATTAGTTCTACAAACACTGGATTATCTGTTTTCATGCAAATCAAGAGGACTCCTGCTATTGAGATTTAATATATTACAAGGAGACATTACAATATACTGTGTCCCAAACCGTCTGTTATCGTGGGTCTTAACATCTCTTTATCTAGGAACTAGTTACATGTTTATAAATGTTCATCAGCTGTTAAGAGCAGTAAAGGTTAGGGCTCCCTGATGATTTAATCACAATTGCTTAGAAGTAAAATATATTTAATCTCTAACAGATTGGTGACATTTAATTATGTAAATTTGTTTTGTTCATCTCCATATACTCACTGATGAGTGAAACTGAAAGCCAAGGTGTAAAAGAGAAATTTCAGAATCTCTTTTGTAAATATCTTCCCTTCTTTAATTGTCTCTGTTTCTACATGGTTCAACCTGTTTTTCCTTAAAATAAGCCTCATTTGATTGCAATGTGAAGAAACCCCACCATCTTGTGGTCAGATGCATGCATGACACTGAAAGACATAAGTCTGGTTAAGTAGAATGTTTGCATCACAGAAATTGCAGATAAACACTGCTGTTGGAGATGTAGCTCAGATGATATTAAGAAAAATGGATATAACATATACAAAAATGCTTATCTTTTTGGTTGAGTATTAACACCTGAAAATTTGTTTTTTACCATTTCCTCAACATCTGTAATTTCCCTATGTTTATTAAAACAAATATATGGAATACTGCAAAGGAGGTAATTATTTAGTTACACAGGAAATTTTACAAATTTTAAAAGGTGACAAAAGTATGATTTCAAGGGTATTCTTATAGTTATTTCAAAACCAAGCCAGACCTCCTCCTCTCAAATTTGGAACAATACCAGCTGAGATAAACTAGTTAAGGTTGCTAAGCAACAACAATCTATTTACTTATCACATCATTTGCAATCACAAACATTTACAAGCAAAAAATGAAGAGTTAAGGCCACCACAAATCTTACAATGCTCAAATAAGAATAGAAAGGGAACACTTCAAATTTTATATTTGTATATCGTATACACGCACAATTTAATAAGATTTTTGATACTATCTCATATGACCGTCTCATAAATGAACTTAGAAAAATATAACCTAGAAAAACCTACTACAAGATGGATGCACAACTGGTTGGAAAACAGTACTCAGAGAGTAGTTATCAATGGTTCACATTCAAGCTGGAAAGGCATATGAAGTGGGATCCTACAGGGATCTGTCCTGCGTCTGGCTCTATTCAATATCTTCATAAGTGATTCAGATAATTGCACAGAGAGCACACTTAGAAAGTTTGTGGACAATACCAAGCTGGGGGATTGCAAATGTTTTAAAGGACAAGATTAGAATTCAATATGATCTTGACAAATGGAGAAATGGTCTGAAATAAAATAGGATGAAATTCAATAAGGACAAATTCAAAGTACTACACTTGGGAAGGAATAATGAGTTGCACAAATAGGTGAAAGGAAATGACTGTCTAGGAAGAAGCACTGCAGAAAGGATCTGGGAGTTACAGTGGAGCACAAGCTAAATATGAGTCAACAATGTAATTCTTCCACTCTCCTCAGCACTGTGATAAGGCCTCAAATGGAGTACATGTCTGAGCACCACACTTTGGGAAAGATGTGGACAAATTGCAGAAAGTCCTGTGGAGTGCAACAAAATGATTAATGATCTTGTCATAAACAGATGGTTAAGGGTTAATGCCTCTTTTACCTGTAAAGGGTTAAAAAGTTCACCTAGCCTAGCTAACACCTGACCAGAGGGACCAATGGGGGAACAAGATGTTCCAAAAGGAAGGAGGGAAGTTTTTCCTTTGTTTAGAGTTTCAGTTTCAGCCGGAGTGAAAAAGATCAAGGAACCAGCCTCTTATCAGAGTAGTAAGTTTTAGAAAGGAATAAATAGGTTTATGTTTATTTCTTTGTAACCTGTCTTATGCAATTAGAGGTAGAATCAAATTGGGTATTTTTTTGTGTAACTAAATTTGTGCCCAAGGGAACATCCTCTGTGTTTGAAATCTGTTGTCCGTGAGAGTAGCTGGTATGCTAATCTCTCCCAGAGAGTTTTCTTTTACCTTTCTTTTCTTTAATTAAAAGCCTTTTTTCTTAATACCTGATTGATTTTTCCTTGTTTTTAGATCCAAGGGGATTGGATCTGGACTCACCAGGGATTGGTGGGGGGAAAGGAGGGGAGATGGTGTCTAAGTTAGACTCAGGAGTCACAGTTTGTCAGACCACTCTGTTTTATTAGCGCAGCGCTCCGCCAATAGCACCCAGATAATGTGAGTGGCCATGCAAGACCCAAACAGTCTTATTTATACAGATAAAAGAGCGGGAAAGGGACAAAGGGACAAAGAAAGCAAAACTGTAAAATTCACCTGGGGCACAGCATGCATATCCTACTTCCTTACTAACTTTTATCCATCTAAGGCTAATACTTCACCAATTGCCCTTAAACGGTGCAATTGTTCTGTGTTAATGTCTGTATTCCTGACACCTGGATTGCAGCATTCCAACAATTTTGCTTAAAGGTACAGACAGCATTTCTTTAATTCTTTCTATTTTTACAATATAATTCATTCTACTTTCACAATGGTTAATTTCTCCTTGCTTTAAGATCCAAGGGGTTTGGATCTGTGTTCACCAGGGAATTGGTGAAGTCCCTCAAGGCTACCCAGGGAGGGGAGGGTTTTGGAGGGAAAGGGAATGATCCAGACACTGAAAATTCTGGATGGTGGCAGAGATACCAGATCTAAGCTAGCAATTAAGCTTAGAAGTGTCCATGCAGATCCCCACATCTGTACCCTAAAGTTTAGAGTGGGGAAGGAACCTTGACAGGTCTACAAAACATGACCTACAAGGAAAGATTGAAAAAATGGGTTTATTTAGTCTGGAAAAAATATGACTGAATGGGGACATGATAACCGTCTTCAAGTACGTAAAAGGTTGTTATGTAGAATAGGGTGATAACGTGTTCTTCTCCACTGAGGAGAGGACAAGAAATAAATTGCAGCAAGGGAGATTTCAGGTTAAACATTAGGAAAAAATTTCTAACTGTCAGGTTAGTTAAGCACTGGAACAAATTACTTGTGGAATCTCTGTCATTGGAGGTTTTTAAATAACAAGTTAAACAAACAACTGACAAGGCATGGTCTAGATAATACTTAGTCCTGCCTCAGTGGAGGGAATTGGACTAGATGACCATTGAGGTCCCTTCCTGTCCTACATTTCTGTGACTGTATGTGTACTGAGGTCTTTGTGGGTCACATTCTGTTTGCTGCTGCAACTGCTTTGCATAGTGACCCCTGGCTGCTGGAGAAGGGGGGATGTAAATTCACTTTTGTGTTGTTCAGACACAGTCCAGTTATTATAAGTTATTTTCTTTACTGCATGGGTGTGACATCGCAATTGTCTACTATCTGTACTGACAATCTCAGATAGTAGGCCAAAGGCTGAAAGGGTATGGAGATTGAACAGCTGTCTCATGTAGACGTGCTCAAGTCAGGTCATGGTTGCAAGGTGCAACGTGAGGGAATTATTATTAATTCTTCTTTTTCATGAAGAGAAGATTTAGTCTCCGGTTCTGCCATTCTGGCACTTTTTTGAGCCCTGTAACAGAGTTACCTTTTTAAAGCATGCTATTTCCATTGTTTATTTGTTTTCTGTATATTATTACTGTGATGTTTTTAATCTGTCCTATCAAAGGAAGATAAATGGCTCAAGGAAATTTCAGAGCAATTGTCATGCATTTTTTCTTACAACAGTCACATGCAACTGACAGGCTCTCATCTAAACCAGAAGCGTAGCTAGGAGGGGAACCGGGGGAGCAGCTGTTCCCCCACTGAGCACAAGTGGTGCCTTGTCAATTTCCTGGTGCCTTTGTACTCACCCGGGGGAGCGATTAAAAAAAAAGGCACTACCCGCTTTTATTTTACTCACCCAAGGGCGCTCTGGGTCTTTGGCGGCGGGACCTTCACCTGCTCCGCGTCTTTGGTGGCATTTTGGCAGCAGGACCTTCAGTGCTGCTGAAGACACCCAGAGTGAATGAAGGGCCTGCCACTGAAGATCTGGAGCGCTGCTGGGTGAGTAAAAGAGCTGCAGCGGCTGGCGCCTTTTTTTTTTTATTGCTCCCCCTGTACCCTCCACCTGACTACGCCACTGATCTAAACCCTGAGAAGTAACAATTCTTATGGACTTCTCTGCTGGGCAAATAATTTTTCAGTTCAACCAGCAAACTGAGAGAACCTTTGAAAAATCCAGACACATATTTAGGTGCTGAAAGATGGATTTAGAAGCCTAACTTTGGGCACCCATTTTTGAAAATCTTGGCCTGGGTTCTTAACTTTAGGCATTCAGGTATGAACATAAATGTAAAAAAAAGGCATTATGACTATTACAAAAAGGGAAAAAATACAATCAGCTGGATTCTCTGGCCCACCAAGTTCACTCTCCACCACTTCACCTGCTGCTTCCTCCAACCTGGCATAAAATGCGGGAAAGGCAGGGTGTGTCAGGGTAGATTGAGAGCCTGTCATAGGTGGGGACTGGAAGAGGGGTGGTGCAGCTGAACTCCACCATGACTGATCCTCTGCTGGCATGATGGAGTTTACACTGGTGGTATTAGAGTAGCCCTCTTGCTGCTCCAATTTCCGCCAGGTATAAGCAGCTGAGGACCAGGAGACCGTAGTCTGTGGCTGGCACTTTCTGTATCTGAGTTGTGCTCAGTCTCAGTGGAGAATCAGGGCCAATGCATACAGTAAGTAATCTTAATACAAAGCCTTCTCACATTGTAAACAATAGGAAAGAGGATGCATGGTGAAAAAAAAACATTCAAATCCTTACAAACGAAAACAAGACATGTTCTAGTCTGTGTGAAGACAGTGACATTCAACAAAGTTCAACAGATTTATTTCTCTGCAGTGCCCATAATTCATGTAAAGCAATGACAAAGAGAAAGTGCATCCACTTTTCTAAGAAGTCATTGCAATGCTGTAGAGGCTGAAGTGTAACCAATAATTCCATCACCAACCAAAGGCAAAATCAGTTACAATGCATATACTACACACATAAGAAGAATGCTTTTTTGTCTCCGTACTGTATGTCTAATTAAAATTTCTACCCTAGAATTCAGCTTATTTATGAGAGTATTAAATACAAGTAGGTGGTCTCAACTCCCTGTGACACAAAGGTCCATTTGTGGTTCACTATTTTGTGTCAGCAACTCGTGTCAGGCCTGATATGCTCACTGCAACCAATACACTGTTGCCATATCCAAAAGGTGGCATATATCATATCCTTGGAAAACTAATACCTCACTGATGATTGATATTATTGAGCGATGTATGTATTATGTACAAAGAGTTATGGACATGTACTAGAATTATGTCTTTAAGATGTGTTGGGGAAGCAATGCATAAGTCCAATCTGCCTTAGACAAAGGAATATGTATTTATTTTCCTGACCAGCCTGGTTATCAGGCAGCGACAAAGAAGGTATATTTACATAAAAGGTAAACAAAGCCATCAAGCTAATAAGGGGAACAGTAAATGACTCAACTATTACCAGTGGGGGAGGAACCAGCATGAAGTCTTCATGAGACCTCATGGCATCTCCCCCGTGCAGTAGAAAAGGAACTTTATTTAAGAATACATTTCAAAGGTTTATTGGTTTATAAAGACAGAACCTCAAAGAATATGCAGTTGAGTCAACTGATTGTATATAATATTACAGGATTATAAAAATGTATTGAGTAATGTATTTTATGAAAGCCTATAACAGATGGTGATTAATATCTTTGTGAAATGTACATACTAACGCTATATAAGAAAGTATAGATACTCATTAGTATTATGCTTTAAATCCTGTGACCAAACAAAGGGAGAAACAGGATTTCTTTCAGATGGAGGGAAGGTGGCATGGTAGAATCAAAACAATGGAAGCCCCATTTACATATGGATCAGCAGGGGCAAGAGAAGTCCACAGGAAGGAAGGAAGAGCAGACGGTCATCCTGCCTCTTGAAGCAGGGTCAATGAACTCAGAGAGACAAGGTGAAAGAGCCACTTTTGTATCTTTCATCTAGGAAGACAAAAGGCACCAGCATCTTATACTTTTGTGGAAGATCCTGCCATTTTGTTGCCCAGTCACCCAATATTGTGAGATCCCTTTGTAGCTCTTGGCAGTCTGCTTTGGACTAAACTATCTTGAGTAGTTTAGTATCATATATAAATTTTTGCCACATCACTGTTTATCCCGTTGTGACGGGATGGATCACAGAAACCCCCTGGGAGCTGCCATCTGATCTGCCCAGACTACTTCTATCCCTGCTTTCCTGCCTTGTCATCTTAGGACTTCAGTGCCCTGCCTGGCTTGAGCCAGACTCACTAGCCTGCTGCAAACCCAGACCCAGGTCTGAATCACGTCCCCTAACAGCTGTAGATTTACCTGAAAGCAGCTTACAGAAGTGTTCCTGCCTTTAACACTCAGATGCCCAACTCCCAATGGGGTCCAAACCCTAAATAAATCTGTTTTACCCTGTATAAAACTTATACAGAGTAAACTCATAAATTGTTCACTGATAGAGAGATATGCACAATTGTTTGCCTCCCCCAGGTATTGACACATACTCTGAGTTAATTAATAAGTAACAAGTGATTTTATTAAATACAGAAAGTAGGATTTAAGTGGTTCCAAGTAGTTACAGACAGAACAAAGTAAGTCTCATAGACTCACAGACTTTAAGGTCAGAAGGGACCATTATGATCATCTAGTCTGACCTCCTGCACAACGCAGGCCATACAATCTCACCCATCCACTTCTATAACAAACCCCTAACCTATGTCTGAGTTATTGCAGTCCTCAAATTGTGGTTTGAAGACATCGAGCTGCAGAGAATCTTCCAGCAAGTGACCCATGCCCCATGCTGCAGAGGACGGCGAAAAAACTCCAGGGCCTCTGCCAATCTTCCCTGGAGGAAAATTCCTTCCCAACCCCAAATATGGCGATCAGTTAAACCCTGAGCATGTGGGCAAGGCTCACCAGCCAGCACCCAGGAAAGAATTCTCTGTAGTAACTCAGATCCCATCTCATCTAACATCCCATCACAGACCAGTGGGCATACTTACCTGCTGATAATTTGGCAATTGATCTTTGATTAATTGCCAAAACTAGGCTATCCCATCATACCATCCCCTCCAAAGTCACCAAGCAAAATAAAATAAAACACGCAAATCTATGTCTAATCAAACTGAATACAGATAATCTCACCCTTAGAGATGCTTCAGGTAAGTTTTTTCCTTCCAGGCCTGGGCAAAATTCTTTCCCCTGGTACAACTCTTGTTCCAGCTCAGGTGGTAGCTAGGGTAGCTTCATGATGGCTTCCCCTTTGTTTTGTTCCACCCATTTATATATCTTTTGTATAAGGTGGGAATCCTTTGTCTCTCTGGGTCGTCCATCCCCTCCTTCCCCCCCCCGCCCTTCTCAATGGAAAAGCACTAGGATAAAGGTGGCTTTCAGTTCAGGTGATAGCTTACTTTGCTTAAGAGCCTTTGGTGAGGGGCCTTGTCAAAGGGTTTTTGAAAATCTAAGTACACTGGATCCCTCTTGTCTACATGCTTGTTGACCTCCCTGAAGAACTCTAGTAGATTGATGAGGCATGATTTCCCTTTACAAAAACCATGTGGACTCTTCCCCAACAAATTATGTTCATCTATGATTCTGACAATTATGTTCTTCACTATAGTTTCAACCAGTTTGCCCAGTACTGAAGTTGTTGCCCTGTATTTGGGAGGTGTATATAACTCAGAATGTGATGAAGCTAATTGCAACCACCTTATGTGCATTCAGCCACCCTGAAGTTAGTTAAGTTTTAATCTGGAGATAGGCTTTCAGAAGTAAGGTCAAAACTAGCTACAGTTTCTGCTAATCAAAATGGGAGGACAAGACAAACAAGTAAACAATTGAGACTAAAAACCTTGATGGTTTGAAAAGTTTGAGCCTAGATGCTTCTGATATTAAAAGTTTATTGAAAATTAGAAAAGTAATGATATACTAGGGTCATTATGACCTATGTGTTTTGTAGAAGTTAGTTGTAAAAGATTAGCTAATAGAGTGTACTTTGGAGCAGTCCTCTGAAGCCATCTTGAGGTACATTTTTCCTGATATTTCTCCCCAGTGGGTTAGCAACTAGCCACTGCAAACCTGCTGTTAATTACTCAATATCGTTCCAGATGTTAGGTAAATATCTGGGATGCTGTAAGCCTATTGCTTATGTTTGTGTGTGCTTAAATCTAATAAAGTGCAGTTTTAGATAGAGCATGCTTACTTACAGAAGTGCTGTGTTCCTGATCATTTATTCCTTTCACCTCCTGCAGTGAAATAGTTAAGTTGCTCCTGGTGGGGGTTCTGAAAACTCTGGGTAACAAAGTCTTGCTTACCAGCCTGTAATTGCCGGGATCACCTCTTGAGCCCTTTTTAAAAACTGGCATCATAAGAACATAAGAACAGCCATACTGGGTCAGACCAAAGGTCCATGTAGCCCAGTATCTGTCTACTGACAGTGGCCAATGTCAGGTGCCCCCGAGGGAGTGAACCTAACAAGTAATGATCAAGTGATCTCTCGCTTGCCATCCATCTCCACCCTCTGACAAACAGAGGCTAGGGACACCATTCTTTACCCATCCTGGCTAATAGCCATTTATGGACTTAACCTCCATGAATTTATCCAGTTCTCTTTTAAACACTGTTATAGTCCCAGCCTTCACAACCTCCTCAGGTAAGGAGTTCCACAAGTTGCTGTGCACTGTGTGAAGAACTTCCTTTTATTTGTTTTAAACCTGCTACCTATTAATTTCATTTGGTGACCCCTAATTCTTGTATTATGGGAACAAGTAAATAACTTTTCCTTATCTACTTTCTCCACATCACTCTTAATTTTATATACCTCTATCATATCCCCCCTTAGTCTCCTCTTTTCCAAGCTGAAAAGTCCTAGCCTCTTTAATCCCTCCTCATATGGGACCCTCTCCAAACCCCTAATCATTTTAGTTGCCCTTTTCTGAACCTTTTCTAATGCCAGTATATCTTTTTTGAGATGAGGTGATCACATTTGAACACAGTAGCTATCCTCAAGTCATTTGGTACAGAAGCTGATTTAAATGATAGGTTACAAACTACAGTTAGTAGTTCTGCAATTTCACAGCTCCTTCAGAACCCTTGGGTGAATACCATCTGGTCCTGGTGACTTATTACTCTTTAGTTTATCAATTTGGTCCAAAACCTCCTCTAATGACACCTCAATCCTGGCCAGTTCCTCAGATTTATCACCTAAAAAGAATGGCTCAGGTTTGGGAATCTCCCTCACATCCTCAGCCATGAACACTGATGCAAAGAACTCATTTAGTTTCTCTGGAATGGCTTTACCATCCTTGAGTGCTCCTTTAGCATCTTGATCGTCCAGTGGCCCCACTGGTTGTTTAGCAGGCTACCTGATTCTGATGTACTTTATTTTTTTTTTTGCTATTACTTTTTGAGTATTTAGCTAGTTGTTCTTAAAATTCTTTTTCAGCCTTCCTAATTATATTTTTATACTTCATTTGCCAGAGTTTATGCCCTTTCTATTTTCCTCACTAGGATTTAATTTCCACTTTTTAAAGGATGCCTTTTTGCCTCTCACTGTTTCTTTTACTTTGCTGTTTAGCCACAGTGGCACTTTTTTGTTTTCTTACTATGTTTTTTAATTTGGGGTATATATTTAAGTTGAGCCTCTATTATGGTGTCTTTAAGAAGATTCCGTGCAGCTTGCAGGGATTTCACTTTGGCACTGGACCTTTTAATTTCTGTTTAACTAATCTCCTCATTTTTGTGTAGTTCCCCTTTCTGAAATTAAATGGTACTGAGTTGGTCTGCTGTGGTGTTTTCCCTGCCACGGGGATGTTAAATTATGATCACTATTACCAATCGATGCAGCTATATTGACGACTTGGACCAGATCCTGCGCTCCACTTAGGACTAAATTAAGGATTGCCTCTCCTCTTGTGAGTTCCAGGAGTAGCTGCACCAAGAAGCTGTCATTTAAGGTGTCAAGAAACTTTATCTCTGTATCCCGTACTGGGGTGAAATGTACCCAGTCAATACGGGGATAGCTGAAATCCCCATTACTGAGTTTTTATTTTTATACCCTCTCTAATCTCCCTGAGCATTTCACAGTCACTATCACCATCCTAGTCAGGTGGTCGGTAGTATATCCCTATTGCTATATTCTTATTATTAGAGCATGGAATTCCGATCCATATAGATTCTATGGCACAGTTTAGTTCATTTAAGATTTGTACTTCATTCAATTCTATGCTTTCTTTCACATGTAGTCCCTCTCCCCCACCAGCATGACCTGTTCTATCCTTCCGATATATTTTGTACCCTGGTATTACTGAGTCCCGTTGATTATCCTCATTCCACCAAGTTTCTGTGATGCCTATTATATCAAAATCCTCATTTAATACAAGGCATTCTAGTTCACCAATCTTATTATTTAGACTTCTAGCATTTGTATATAAGCACTTTAAAAACTTGTCACTTTTTAGCTGTCTGCCATTACATGATATAATTGAATGGGATTCTTTTTCACTTGATGGTTTTTGCTCAGAGCCTAGCCGTATTTTATCATCTTCCATCCTCTCCTCCTTATTAGGACACACTTTTTACTTATTAATTACCTCAGAGTATGTGTTAATACCTAGGTCAGGGGTCCCCAATACAGTGCCCGCGGGTGCCACGGCGCCCGCAGGAGCCTCTTAGTATGCCTGCGTACTGGCCGGCGGATGAGCATCTGTCAAAATGCCAAAGAAATTCAACGGCATTTCAGTGGCGACGTCTCTGGATGATGCCGCTTGCCGCTGATAATTTCAGCGGCATTTCGGTGGATGCTCGTCCACTGCCACGGTCCTTCATCTTGCGATCGCCAGACAAAAAAGGTTGGGGACAACTGCTCTAGGTTCTTGCACTTTGTCATTAGTTGCTCTTGTTTTCCTATTTCCCTCCGCTGCATACCATCAAAAATCAGCTCGCGTGCCACCTTTGGCACATGTGCCATAGGTTGCCAACCCCTGCTCTATACACTAGTAAGGGGATGAGCATATTACAGTTGTTGGAGGGCTCTATTTAGCAGTAACAGGGCTATAGGAAAGTCAGTCAACATTTTTTGTTTCTCTGATGAAAACTGGCCCACTCCCTTCCCCATACCAAACTTGTCACAAATAATTGTCAACAACTTAATTTTCTATTTTTGGCTAAGATACTCATAAAAAAATATTGAAATTGACTTCAGGATTGTTAGCAAGCATTTTTGGCGAACAAATTTGTTAAATGACAATCTAAATGGCAACGCAGTACTGCTTTCCTGCCTGGCTCACCCCCCAGACTGCTGGTCCAACAGCTGCAGTAGAGGAGGAGATAGGTGGAAAACTGCAGGACCCCAAAATCCACCTCTTGGGGTACAGAGTAGCAACAGCAGCAGCAAATCCTCAGGTTCGATCACACGCCAATGGGCACCACCGCCAGCCCAACAGACCATGGTGAAGTTAGCACAGCAACTGATCTCAGGGACAGGGCACCCATGGAGCCATAGCAGCTCATCCTGCCCTGTGCAGCTCTCCCCAGATGAGATGGATCACTGCCAGCCTTTTCTGTCTCTTTCCAAACAAACTAACCCACTGACCACTGGAGCTAAAATGTATCATGAACCAAGTCATTTCTTTTTGCTGAAGCCTTCTGCTATATTGGAAATAACTTCTTTTGATATACCTAAGGAGAGATTTTCAAAAGGCACAAAAGGGAGTTGTGTTCCCAACACCAGTAAACTTTTTCAGGAATTTCAGGTCCTACCTGCCTTTTCTGCTTTGAAAATCTTGCTGAAATTCAGTGTTTTATACTAAATAAGGAGTTCAACTCTCTGGATCTTAATGGCGGAACAGTCTTGTATGGGATTTCCTATGGACTCCAAATATTGACTGATTTGGTTTTGGAGGTTCAGGATTTGTGATTCTGTTTTCTCTGTTAATCTGTTTCACATTCTGTACATTTCCATTGAGATTGTACTTTGGTTCCCATTTCTTCCTATAGAATTTCTGGTCTTTCATGTTTAGACTGTGACTTGTTTAATGTGTTTTATCTTTATCTCTCTTTCCTTTAAATCTTTCCTCTTATTTCATCCCACTCACTTCCTGAGTCATTGTTTTGGCTACTTAGCACTGGAGCTTGCCCTAGGATATGTTTTGCTAGTTGTTAAAACAAATGTATCTATTGATCATATTAAAAATATGGTGTTGTGTTTTGAAGACCACAGCTGCTCACTTTTTTAGAAGGCAAGAGGGACGATGAACATTGTCCAGTTTTCAGAGAAATCTTTCTGGGTTCTGCTTTTTACTCTATCACACCTTTAATGTTTATGTTTGTTCTTTACCACATTGGATATTAAATATACTCTCAATGCCAATTTACAACGTGCAGACTTGTGGAGGCTTCTCCCATTTCCCCAACTTTTCCACTAATGGAGGCCAGCGAATTCCTCACTTGTGAAGTTCCAAAAAGACCAATTTTCTCTCCTGTCTTCTTTAACATCTGCATCCAACCACTACATGAGGCGGTCACGCAACATGGACTCAAGTGCCAGTAACATGCTGATGATACACAGCTGTATCTTTCTACATACCGACATCACTACCAGTGAGACGGCTTAGTGTTTGGATGATAAAATTATATCAGCTCATGGAAGAAGAACAGTTAGCTGAAGCTGAAGCCAAGCAAGACAGAGGTGATACTGGTGGGGAGAGGAAAGTATTCTGAAGAACTTGCAGCTACAGTGCAGACTCCACTGGTTGAAGACACACACATACACACACACCCACACACAACTGGGTCAGTTCAGTCATATGCCAGGAATACTCTTAGATTTCTCATGGATCCTGATTTCTCACGTAGCAGCTTCCACAAGTAATGCTTACTACCATCTCCTCTTAGCTAGGAAGCTGTCCCATTCTGGCAGACAAAGATCTTATCTCAGTTATTCATATCTTCGTCACCTCTTGGCTGGATTACAGCAATGCAATATACCTGGGTCTGAAACCTTATACACTTAGGAAACTCCAAGAAATTCAGAATACTGCAGTGCATCTCCTCAGCAACATAGACATTGTGAGCAAATCATACCTGCCCTCTACTCGCTATGCTGGTTTCCCAAAAAATTCCAAATTGAGTTCAAGGTCTCAATCCTTATCTTCACAGTGCTTTTTGACCTGGGACCATGATATTTAAAAGATCATCTAACGCAGGCCAATGGGAGCTGCTAGAAGCAGTGCGGACCAAGGGATGTACTGGCCACCGCTTCCAGCAGCTCCCATTGGCTTGGAGCAGTGAACCGTGGCCATCGTGGCCAAACCTGCGGATGCAGCAGGTAAACAAATTGGTCTGGACCACCAGGGGCTTTCCCTGCACAAGCGGCGGAACAAGTTTGGGAACCACTGCTATAATGCATTGCCTAGAATGGCTGTTATGATCTTAAGTAAGGTATGTTACACATGACATCATCTAGTAGCTGAACCATATTAGTTTAGAACTCCATTATCTCTCTTCCTTTAAGTTTTACGTTTTTTCAATTTATAAAGTTTACACTATCACACTCTTTAAAGCTCAGTACATATCTGTCTAAGTATCTGAATCATACTGGATTTCTAATTCCGTAAACTGAATGCATAACAACTCCATCCTCTGACTGTCCATTGTTTGCAAAGACTGGCTGTGATTGGTTTGGAATCTTTGAATCTTCCTTCTGTTCTGCATCTTCTGTAGACATTGATGGTTTCTGTTGAACTCTCCACTGTTGGTCTTGATTAATATGATCTGGGTGAATAAATTCCTTTTCTTTTTGGCAGCTGGAGTTGTCCATTCTTTTTCCTCCATCCAGTTTGACACTAACATGGTCATCAGGTTTTAGACATGGCAGTTCTCTACCTGAGTGACATCTGTAATACAAGTGTTCATAAGCTTTTTTTGTCTTCTTAGACAACTTTATGTCTGACCACTTTAGAGATAGATTCTTTTCTAAAATTGGAGCAGTAGTTCTGAGTTGTCTTCCCGGATTATATCTAATATCAGTTATAGATGTTGGACTATATCCAGCAGCTGGACTATATCCAGTAGCAGTTATAGATGTTGATCTGTAGCTCAGAAGACCTGGAGATGGATCTTCTTGCTGTAGGATTTTCTTGGCTGCCTGTACAGCTCTCTCTGCATCTCCATTCACTTGTGGGTAATGTGGGCTGCTGGTAATATCATCAAAATCATATTTCATTTGGAATGACAAATTCTGCTGCAGTGAATTGCAGTCTGTGTGTCAATAGTTGTTCAGGAATACTAAAATGGACAAAAGTGCATTTCAGTTTCTCAGTAACATTGCCTCATTTTATATCTTTCAAGTACATTATTTCTATATCCCTGGAAAAATAGTCCATGGTGATCAGGTAATGGCATCCTCTGAATTTGCATAAAACTGCAGCTAGTGTCTTCCAAGGTCTGTCTGGTAGAATGTTTGTACAGTATTCAGTTCAACATTGTCTTGAAGTTATTAGTACTGGGTCTCCTTTCAAAAAATTTTGTATCACCAAATTCTCAAGTTCTTTCACTCGTCTCACTACCCCCCTCCCCATCATGGCTGTCATGCTGCAGCTGAAAAAGCTGTTGGTCTATGATCCTTCGATTATATACTAAGACAAAAGCTTTGCATTCAGGGTTTAAGTTGTTTCTGTGATGAACTGTTCCATGCAGCTCAGAATACTCCTACACATTTCTCTGAGGTATAAAGTATGCATATAACATAGCCAGATCCCTGTTCCAGTCTTCTTTGTGACTGCTTTCAGTATAGTCAAAGAATTTAAATATGTAATCTGCCTGCTTTCTCAGCATAAATTAAAGAAGATATCTGGGAATCTCCAGTTTTCTGATGGAGTTTTGTAGAAATGGGAAGTCTTGCAAAATCTTGCTTCCATTCTGTCCATTCAAAGCTGAAGTTCTTTGGGACACTGAAGAGTGGCATGTTGTTGAGATCCTGCAACATTTGTAGCAGTTTTCCTTCTTTTTATGTTCTTCTCTGGCACTAGTTTACTTCTGACATCATGTTGCAGGTCAGGCTCTTGTACCAAATATGAACTGGCTGCACAGCTTCCTTTGTAGGGAGAGAGACCCCTAGATGTATCCACAATAAGATCCTATAACGCACTGCCCAGAATGGTTGTGTGAGTTTAAGGCATGTTACATGTTGTGCCACATAGTAGCTTAATAGTATGATATAGTTTAGCATGCCCTTATATAGTTCTGAAGATATTGGGCCATTATGCCCATCTGTATTTTAAGGTAGCTAAGCAGCAGCATTTGAATTGCCTTGCTGCTGAAAGATAAAAAACATCTAAATCCAGAGAATTTTCTGGATTCTTTTGAAAGTTTTCATAACTGTTACACACACTAAAATTGCTTCAGCAAAGGTCTTGGGGTAAAAGCTGAATTCCAGGTGATATGAGAAATTGAAAGTACTATATATGCTGATTACTATTAAACATATCTAGTAGATTTCATCTTTGGTTCCGATCTAGCATATGCTGTAAACCAGTTGTGGAATCTTAATTAGCCTTTTTAACTTGCTGTCTTGTAGCAAACCAAGAAAACTGAACATAAGAATGGCCATTATGGGTCAGATTAATGGTCCATCTAGCCCAGTGTCCTGTCTTCCAACAGCGGACAGTGCCAAACACTTCAGAGAAATTGAACAGAAATGGGCAATTATCTAGTGATCGATCCTGTCATCCAGTCCTAGCTTCTGTCATCTAGAGGTTTAGGCACACCCAGAGGATGGGTAGGGTAATCAAATGTCCTGATTTTATAGGGACAGTCCGGATTTTTGGGTTTTTTTCTTATACAGGCTCCTATTTACCCCCCACTCCGTCCCGATTGTTCACATTTGCTGTCTAGTCACCCGAAGCATGGGGTTGTATCCCTGACTATCTTAGCTAACAGCCATTGATGGACCTATCCTCCATGAACTTATCTAATTCTTTTTTGAACTCTTATGCTGTTTGTCCTCACAACATTCCCTGATAATGAATTCTACAGGTTGACAGGAAGGAGTACTTCCTTATGTTTGTTTTAATTTCCTCGAGTAACCTCTTGCATTATGTGAAGGCGTAAATAACATTTCCTTGTTCACTTTCTCCACACCATCCAGATTTTACAAACATCTATCTTATAGCCCCTTAGCTGCCTCTTTTCTAAACTGAATAGTCTCAGTCTTTTTAATCTCACCTCATATACATGAACCCCTCCGGAAGTATACAAGGATTACAGGAATGGCTGATTTCGATTTAGACCATGTATGTCTCCTCATCAGATATGCAGAATATGATGCAATTATCAAACCACAGAACACAAATCAATCAGTTAAGACATAATCATAAAAGCTAAAATATAGTTGTCTGCTACATGACTAGCGAGTCAATGGACCAAAGAGTTACTGACAAAGCTAGTCATTAACTCTCCAAGTTTGCACAAGCCTGTCCCAGCCACATGAATTGTGTTTGCCCATTTTAAATGAGGGATCTTTCCATTCTTTACCCATTGGTTTTAACATATGCCATATCCTCCCCAACTTGTTCCTTTAGGACACCCATTTAAATGTCCCCCCCCACTCATGCTCAGTACATATATTTCAGGGTCATATAAGCCAGGTCCCCAGAACCTTCTCTGGGACCTTCACTGCAGTGCTTCAAAGAAAACAACACGTATATTGGTTATAATGATTTGTTTATGGTAGTGTGCACTATGTGATAGGTGCTTCTCAGACATTTAAGAGATGGTCTCTGCCCTAACGAGCTCACAGTTTAAGGAAATACAGACAAGCAGACAGAAGTTATGGAAGGGAAAACTAAAACTGAGGATTTTTATACAAAATTCTAGAATCACTGCTGGCAGGACAGTACACAGGGATTCAAACATGTACAGGGTAGGTATTATAGAAGTGCTCAGGGATGGTTATCACAGTATTTAAAATGAGATAGCACGGTCACCAACGTAAATAGTCATCAAACAAGTTTAATCCCCAAAATACTGGTAGATGTCATTTGGATTTGACATTTGCATTTCTCAAGAACAAATTGTGTCAAACCAACCTAACAGCTTTCTTTTACATGGTAACAAGCCTTGTGGTTTGGGAAGAAGTGGTAGATGTGGTATATCTTGACTTTAGTTGGTATTTGATAATGTCTTGCATGACCTTCTCATAAACAAACTAGGGACATACAACCTAGATGGAGCTACTATAAGTTGGGTGCACAATAGGCTGGTAAACCGTTCCCAGAGAGTAGTTATCAGTTTGCAGTCAAGCTGGAAGGACATATCTAGTGGATCAGTCCTGGATCTGGAGTTCTGTTCAATATCCTCATCAATTATTTAGATAATGGCAGAGAGTATACTTATAAAGTTTATGGATGATCACAAGCTAAATATAAGTCAGTGTAACACTGTTGCAAAAAAAGCAAACATCATTCTGGGATGTATTAGCAGGAGTGTGGTAAATAAGACATGAAAAGTAATTCTTCGCTGTACTCTGTGCTGATTAGGCCTAATTTAGAGTATTGTGTCAAATTCTGTGTGCCACATTTCAGGAAAGATATGGACAAATTGGAGAAAGTCCAGAGAAGAGCAACAAAAACAATTAAAGGTCTAGAAAACATGACCTATGAGGGAAGACTGAAAATATTGGTCTTGTTTAGTCTGGAGAAGAGAAGACTGAGAGGGGACATATCAGTTTTCAAGTATATAAAAGACTGTTACAAGGAGAAGGGAGAAAAATTGTTCTCCTTAACATCTGAAGATAGGAAAAAGAATCAATGGGCCTAAATTGCATCAAGGGCTGTTTAGTTTGAACATTAGGAAAAACTTCCTAACTATCAGGGTAGTTAAGCACTGGAATAAATTGCCTAGGGAGATTGTGGAATCTCCATCACTGGCTATTTAAGAGCAGGTTACAGAAACACCTGTCAGGGTTGGTCTAGATAACACTTAGTCCTGCCTGAGTGCAGGGGACTGGACTAGATGACCTCTTGAGGTCCCTTCCAGTACTATGAGTCTATGATTCTATATGTGGCTTCCCCTGGGATGCCTCTCTCTGAAGGGTCCTTCATTCTGAAATGTGGTTCCTCGGTCAGGTAAAATTAAGTCTGTTAACTCTCAGGACAAAGAGAGCATCCGATCTATTTTTACAGACTTTGAAAGAGTGTGTGAACAGATTAAGAGTAGAGAAAATGATGTCAAATTCTGTCTGGCAGGGTGGGTGGATATGACATAGGAATTTTGTGACTGATACTGGCCCAGTCTGGCGCACTGGAAGGTATTATTTGTATTAAATCATTTGTTCCTTCTCACAGGCGATGCAATAGGTGCATTTTATAACTTAAAGGAATAAAAAAATAACCTCAGCACAAAATGCATTGGCTGGCTGAGGCTAGTCTGACTCAGTAAATCCACCACAAGGGAGTGATAGGTAAAAGATGAAGTAAAGACAGAAGGCCAAACTAATCATAGAACGGAGAGACAAGAGGGATATTTCATGTTAAATTGTATGTCAGAGGCAACTGACGACAAGGAAAAACAGATGAGTTCAGCAAAATGGCAGTTGGCCTGGGGGCCTAAAATAGCACATTGACTTTTTAGTTCTCAGGACAAAGTTTGGATTATGGAGCGTTTGTATGTTTTCTTGTTGTATCTGTGACTGTCCCTATTGTGACTGTAATGTCTGGTTCTTATTTTGAAGTTTTTATTTAATAAACATGAATAGCGGGAAAAAGGGTTGTTGATGGGGTTGAAGAGAGAACTGATGAGGAAAAGATTAATTTTCTCTCTTCTCCATTTGTTGAAGTTTGTAGTCAGGGTCTCCTGTAGACAGAGCCATCCCTTGGGTAAGGCGAATCGGGTGATCACCCCGGGCCCCACACTTTGGGTGGGCTCCATGCTTCGATAAAATCAGGACTGTCCCGATATTTAGTCTCGTGTCCTGACCAATGTACGATCGGGATGCCATTTGTCCTGATATTCAAGTGAGAACACGGGGGAGGAAGTGAGGCAGGAGGCAGGTGGGTGAGCAGGGTGAGGAGGCAAATGGGGAGGCGAGCGGCAGGGGGGTGAGGAGGCATGTGGTCAGGGGGGCACACCGGATGGACAGCGAGGAGACTAGCAGGGAAGCAAGTGGCAAATGGGCGGGTGAGGAGGCAGGGGGGCGGGCAGACGGTGAGGAGGAGAGTGGTGGTCAGGCAGAGGGGGGTCGTACTAGATGGACAGTGAGGACACTAGCGGGGAGAAGAGCGGTGAGGAGGCGAGTGACAGACAGGCTGATGGACGGCAGGAGGAGAGTCGTGGGTGGGTGGGGGGATGAGGAGGCGGGTGGGGGGATGAATGGCAAGGAGGAGAGCGGCAAGTGGTGGGGTGAGGAGGTGAGCAGCAGGTGGGCAGATAGACAGCAAGGAGAAGAGCGGCGGCTGGGTGGGTGGGTGCGCCAGGTGGATGGTGAGGAGTCTAGCAGGGAGGCTGATTTGTTCCAGGCCCCACCTGCCTATGGACTTTCCACACAATTCACCCTTTGCCACAGAACTGAGCTCCAGAATCTCATTTTATTAAAAAAAGAAGAAGAAAAATGTTTCTAGCATTATAGTTGTAAAGATAACCTTGAAACTGTGAACTGAGTCTAACTCATGCCCAACTGAGTCTGCAAGGAGCTTGAAACTATGGATCTGAGAGACACAAATTAACTCAGTCAGCTTACGCAGGGCTTCATGGACCCCAGCATTCTGCAGCTTTGGAGTTTGGTATTTTTCCAAGTAACACATATTCATTATTTTGCTGCAGCCCGGCGCCCAACATTCCCTGCTGGAATCTGTCTGCAGCTGCTGCATGCTCTGTACAAGGGACAATTCAATGAATTACAATTTACTCTTGAGGGAATTCTGCACCAAAAAATTAAAGTTCTGCATATTTGATTTGTCAAAATAACACGGTAACACAATGGCAATATAATCACACCATTTTCAATTATTTGCTGAGAAGTATTTTTAAATAATTTACCATAATTGAAAATGGTGTGATTATATTGCTATTGTATTACCGTGTTATTTTGACACATCAAATATGCAGAACTTTAATTTTTTGGTGCAGAATTCCCTCAAGAGTACCAGTGGTACAATTTGGGTGCAGGCAGCTCAGTGGGAGGTCCAGGTGCAGGGGTGGGGGGAGGAATCTGGATGCAAAGGGGCTCTGTGTGGGGTTCTGGGTGCAGGGGGAATGGGATTCTGCAGGAAATTCCATGTGAAGGTGGGTTAGGGCTCAGTGGTGGGGACTGGGGGGAGTGGGACTTGGTGGGGTCAGGAGGTCAGAATGCAGCTGGTTGGGGCTAAGTGGGGTGGGGGTCTGGGAGCTCCTGATGCAGGGGGTGAGGCTCAGCAGGGTGGGAGTTTGGGGGGTTTGGGGGGGGGTTCCAGGTATGTGGGGCTCCCAATGCAGGGGGTGAGGTTCAGGGGGTGGGGGCTTGGGTTCGGGGGACTCCCAATGCAGAAGGGGTGTTTGGGGGGTGTTCCAGCTGCATGGGTGGGGGAGGGGTCACTCTATGGGGAGCTGCTCTCCCATCTGCCCAACTCTGTGCATCTGGACCCTCCTGCACCCAACCTTCCCTGCTTAGCCTCACCCTCTTCTGAATCTGGAACCCCCACCCCACTAAGCCTCACTCCCCCACACCCGACCCCCCACCAAGCTTTCCCCCCCACAGTACAGAGCTTCCTATAACCAGGGAGAGTTTCTGGAGGTTGATCTGACCCATCCCCGGCTGCTCTGGGAAGAGAAGGGAAAGGAAGAGAAGGGAAGGAAAGGGGAAGTGGAGAGGGGGAACAGTCTCCATCCTCATGTTCCTCCTTCTCACTCCCACTGCACCCCACCCAGCTGAGACTAAAGTCCCTGGGTGGCCAGGGCAGTCGTATAGAATCATAGAAGTTTAGAGTTGGAAGAGACCTCAGGTAATCATCTAGTCCAACCACCTGCTCAAAGCAGGATCAACCCCAACTAAATCATCCCAGCCAGGGCTTTGTCAAGCCGGGCCTTAAATCCTCTAAGGCTGGAAATTCCACCAACTACCTAAGTAATCCATTCCAGTGCTTCGCCACCCTCCTAGTGAAACAGTGTTTCCTAATATCCAACCTAGATCTCTCCCATTGCAACTGGACACCACTGCCCCTTGTTCTGTCATCTGCCACCACTGAGAACAGCTTAGCTCAATCCTCTTTGGAAGCCCCCTTCAGGTAGTTGAAGGCCAGACCTCCCTCTCCTCAGTGATTTACCTGTCCTCTAGCTGCCCGAACAGACACACCTGAGCTGCCCAAGAGGGGTGAGTGAGCATTGGCAGAGCTTCTCTTTGCTTCCCCACAGAAAACATTTTCTGCAGGGGGTGGGGTGGGGGTGAGGGCAGGGAGCATTTTTCTGCTGCGCTGCAGTGGCGCAGAATTCCCCCAGGAGTAACAGTTCACTCTCCCTTCACTCTTCTATAGAACCAGGCAAAAGTGTGAGGTCAGGGAGCAAGAGTTAGGAAGGAGGAGGAGGAGGAGCCAGAATTGTGGGCTGGGCAGCTAGGGTGCCTAGGGAATAGAGCAGCAGCCAAGGCCTGGGGAGCTGAGAAAATAAACCTCTGAAGATGACTATATTTTCTCTGCTTCTCTGGGATGCACAAATAGCGTTGCTAGGTGTCCGGTTTTCGACCAGAACGCCCAGTTTAAAAGGGACTGACAGCTCTGGTCAGCACCACTGACCAGGCCATTAAACAAGGTGCAACGGGCAGGCTCCTTGCACCCTAAGGCAGGCTCCTTGCCTGCCGTAGCTCCGCGTGGCTCCCAGAAAAAGTGGCATATTCCCCCTACGATTCTACAAATAAGAGGAAGCCAGGGGGCTCCGAATGCTGCCCCTACCCCAAGCTCCAGCTCCGCAGCTCCCATTGGCCGGGAACCACGGCCAATGGGACTTGCGGGGGTGGCACCTGCTGACAAGGCAGTGTGCAGAGCTGCCTGGCCGCACCTCCACGTAGGAGTCAGAGGGGGGATATGCCACTGCTTCTGGGAACGGCTTGAGGTAAGCGCCATCTGGAGCCTGCATCCCTGACCCCCTCCCATGCCCCAACTCCCTGCCCAGCCCTGATCCCCCTTCTGCCCTCCAACCGCCTTTGTCCCAGCCCAGAGCAGCTTCCTTCACCCCAAACCCCTCATCCCCAGTCCCACACTCAGACTTCAAAGTGGCAATTCTTCCAACAAAAAACCTTCCACACTCAATAACACCCCAAACTTCTTATCCCCAGCCCCACCCCATCCACACCCCCAGCCAGAGTCCTTACTCCCCCACACCAAAATCCCCTGCCCCATCCCAGGGCCCTTTCTCACACTCTGAACCCCTCAGTCCCAGCCTGGAGCCCCCTCCTGCACCCTAAATCCCTCAGCCCTGACCCCACACCGGAACCTGCACCCCCAGCTGGAGCCTGCCCTCTCGCATCCCAATCCCCTGAGCCAGCCCAGGGAAAATAAGCGAGTGAGTCCAGGTAGGGAGAGAGAGAATGATGGATGGAGGGGGGCGGGGGATTGAGTGAGCAGGGCACGGGGCCTCCGAGAAGGGGCAGGGGACAGGGCAAGGGTGTTTAGTTTTCTGAGAGCAGAAAGTTGGCAACCTTATGCACGAAGCATGGGAAGGCGATACTGTCACAGGACCTGATCCTATTGTGCTGTGGGCTACACAGGGTCCTGGTTGTAACAGAATATACATTTACTTGAATTTTTGCATTTACAGAGAAAATTATTGCCATTTGAACTGAAAAAGTAACCTTTGGTGGGCAATAATGCTATCCACTATGGGTATTAGAGCCCACTCTTTTACACAACCCCCATGGAACAATGTAGTGAGCAGCTGTTACTAATACACACACATCAAGTTAATTCCCAGCTTTGAAATCTGGAATTCTGGGTAAAATCAAAACTAAGGTGAGATTTTCAAAAGTACTCAGTGTTATCACTGACTAAATGAGAACATAGTTAGCCATAAATATTTTCCTTAAGTGGAGCTGGACACACCAGTGAACCACAAATATCAAGACTTTAATGTATCAAGGCCTAGTCAGGCTCCTAAATCCATATTTAGATACCTAAACAAGTGCTAAGCACTCAACTATTCCCAGTTACCTCAATGTGAGCTCTTGGGTGCTCATTAATTTTGAAAAGTAGATCATTTATTTAAAGAACAGGAACACTTGTGGCACCTTAGAGACTAACAAATGATTGTGCTCAAATAAATTGGTTAGTCTCTAAGATGCCACAAGTACTCCTGTTCTTTTTGTGAATACAGACTAACCCGGCTGCTACTCTGAAACCGATAATTTATTTAATATCTAATATATGTTTAGGAGCCTACTTTAGGCTCATACTTTTGAATGTCACGGCCTATAGCCTTAATCTGAGTGCTGGATTTTTTCAGAATGGGTTTCATGCAAGGTCTACAGTCCTACACTGGTCAGGGTAAAATGAAGTGTGAGCGAATGTACTTTGGGCTTATACCACGTGGTGGCAGCAAACGCTCTGTCAGAGCTCTTGCATTCCACAACCTCCACACAGTATGTTTACTGCTCACGGTATATTTTCCTTTAGAGCATCAAATATGACCAGAACAAAATGCATTTTGATGTTTACTCCTAAAGGAGGAAATTGTGAGCACAAGGTTTACAGGTTGTTTCTGGCAAAAGGGGCTGAAAATGGATGGATCCTCCATAACATGGTCAAAATAAATGTTGGAAAAAAAAACTGACCTGAAAAAAATTATGAATAAAGGACATCAGAAATCCAGTGATACCTCTCTTTGATGTGTTTGCCTAGGAATTATACATCAAGTGAGCACACTACACTGAACAGGAAGGGTGTGCCTCTTGAGAAAAGCTCCTTCACCAGTGTGCTGTGCCCATCCGACAACTGCAGCAAGATATTTGTTGTTGGTTCAAGCTGGCTTAGTTTATAGAAGTGTAAATCTAACAAGAGCACTAGAAGAAAGGCCTGATGAGTATTACAGTGTGTCAATCAGCCACACTTTTTCCATTCATGGATGACTCTTGCCCTCAGTGCTAAAGCTCCTGTGTCTCTATATGCTGTTTTAGAGTCACTGAAGTTGCTGTTGTAAAGAAGAAAAAAAAACAGAGAGAATGGAAATGTGAGGTTTGATTGACACAATAAGCTTTTGGTCTCTCTCGATGCCCTTGTCAGGTTTCCACTGCAACTCAGAAATCAAGAACTTGTAAGGCATGGAAGATTTTCATTATTCATAAACATGCCTTCAGATTTTAAAAGGTTGAAGATGGACTGCCCTATACAATAGCATTGTTCTTCACTGTGGTATAGCTGTATCAGCATAACCTGAATAATTAAAGATGAGAAAATTCACTCCCTGATTTCAAACCTACCAGAACATTATGGGTTGAAATGTTCAACTCAGAATGCATTTGGGTCACATTCCATTTCTGACAAACTAGGGAAAAACAAAAACAAAAGGGGGATGAGAAAAAGAAAGCTAATGAAATATAGAGTTAAAATCGAGGCAAGAAAGAGTAGAAAGAGAAAAGGGCAGACAGACAATAAAAAGGGAGGGAGAAAATGGGAGATAGAAAAAGTGTTAAATGGGAAAATAAACAGACTATACATGAGAGTGCACCCTACTTGTGCGAAACTAGATTTGAGCTGTGCTTTCCAATTGCTAACACAGATCACTGGTTTCCCTACAGCTGAAAAAATAATCTGTTTTTCATTGACTCTCCATTGGGAGTGTGGCTGAAGCCTGGGTTTAAACTTTAGAGGAAACGGTTTGTAAAGTCAAATTGAAGCTCTGTTCCTGAAAACTTCTTGTCTGTGTGGGGACAGATGCACCAGCATGAAGCTGTGCTGACTTCATTGAGACATTTTGTGGATGCAGCAATCTGCCTGCACAGAAGAAGTTGCAGGCTAAAGGCTTACCATGCCACAAAGCCCACTGTTTATATTCATCCTTCCTAGTTAGGTGGGATGTGCCTGTGTACTCTGTCAAATTCTGCTCTCATTTATACTAGAGAGTCACATGCTCTGTTGCTTCTGTTGGATGAGCACATTGCACACCCCAATGCCTCCTTGCATTCCTTCCCTCCACCCCCACCCGCAACCTAATATCCCTGTGTCTGTCTCTCATCCCCTTCTACTTCAAGGGCTTCTTGCAACCCCCCAACCTCATCCCTCAAGCCAGGTCCTCTGGGAGCAGCAATACACCAGTGTCCTCCATTCTCCCCGCAATGCAGGGACTGTGTGTGCCATCCTGTTACCCCCACTGCTCCTTCTCTTCATGTTAGGGACTCTGTAGGCAACCCCATTCCCCTCTCCATCACACCCCAGAGGCTCAGGGTTCTCCTCCATTTTACCTTTCCCCCAATGCCAGGGTCCCCCATTAGGCCTCCCTGTGCCCGGGTTTCTGTGCACCTGCCTAATTCCCTTCGTACCCTCACTAGTTGTATTTGTTTTTCTTTCTGTCACCCAGGGTGTCAACACTAAACATTGTATTGGGAGGATGGGCAGAGCTGAGGGGGTGGGCTGTTATACTAGAAGATGTTAATGGCTTCCGTTAACTGCTTCTTTGATCTCTAGATAGTTACAGAGGTTCTTGAAGCTGCTGGGTCTGCAAACCAGATGCAAGATATTCTGTGTACCCACCCCCACATTTTCCCTTTCAGTTTACTGATTTTCACCACAAATCAATAGGGTTCTGGTAAATGAGGCCTAAACATTCCCTGAATATTTGAAATTGATCAGACGAGATGTTCAAAAATGACCACATGACTTCCAAACGGAGGCATGCCATCGAGTGGAGTATAGGACCTTGTTTCATTTGGCCAGTGACACAACCCTAGCATGTACGTGTGTGTATATATATATATATAATTGAAGAGGGCGAGATTCCATCACTATCTTAGTCCATTACTTTGGGCTGGATTAGTACCATGCAGTGCATCCCAAGTAATGGGGCGGTGTGTAGTTGTGGTACCCAAGAACATTGGGAAGTAGGCTGTACAAGCCCTTTTTCCTGATGTAGCTTATTACCTTCTCCACAATGACTCAGTTGCACTGGTCAGTGGTTGGAGATGGGTTCCATCCACTTCCCTGCCCCTCTTCACTCACTTGCACAGGTAGAGTAGCAGCAACCTGGTGGCAGCTGCTCTTTCCATGTATTGTGAAGCAGTGCAGAGGCTGGCTCATAACCAAACATTTGTGAGCAGTCCTGCTGAAATCAACAGACCTGATCATGGAGTTTAGTGTGAGCAAGAGTGGTAGAATCAGGGCCATGGTGATGTGATGGGGCAGCTCTTCCTTCATTACAATGATGCCTATGTTTGAGTGCGACTTTTTAAAAATAAACTTCTGATCTACTGATTTAACCCAGGGTTTTGAGAGACTCTAAAGAAAGCTGCCTCCATCCCTATGTAATAAATATTATCAATAATTAATAAATAAAGATTTTGTGAAAGTTAAGAAAGTTAAATAGCAAATATTAAATACCATTAAATTGCATCATAATCTTGATGTTAACGTATGAAACCAAGAAAATACCAAGTAACAGCTGATAGTTTGGTTTTAAACTCAGCTGAACACAATGAAATGGCAGAATCCAGAACATCTTTCACTTTGATTGCTGGGTTTGGTCACTTTGTGTTAGAAACCATGCAGTATTTGCCTATTTACTCCATATAATGCAAAATCAAAGTTCAAATTCACTATGTAGGGGCTAAAGCGAATCTTCATAGCAATAATATGGAAAAAATATCTAAATCAGACAGAAAGACGCAACAGCATGTAATACAGAGAAACCAAAAATGGAAGCAGGGGGGCACATCCCATAAGTTGAACAGCTCAGACAGAAAAGAACCAGACTGATTCAGATGGCTCCCACTGAAATATTTCGCATCCTCTGACGAAATCCCCAGAACATAACCCCAGTTAATGGGGCCCAATGATGCAATTTCACATGGTTCAGAAAACATGTCACCTTTAGGGATCACTGAAGTCTCATACTCACACTGGAGGAGGCAGCGTGACCCACTACTACATTAGCATTTGTCTTTATTGTAGGGGGGAAATGACGTTTTGAAGCTAATAGAAATCTAAATATAGAGCTAATCTAGAGTCTTTAAATTAGGCCATATGGCTTTAGAAATAATTAGGTCAATGGTGTCATAAACTACCATAGGAAACAGACAAGTCTCTGTATGTCACTAAGAATTCTCAACAGAAATTGGCAAAGATTTGCAAGGTAATAATTAAATTTCAGTCCGAGAATGACCTGCAAATCACTAAACTCTACAACGCTGCAGACTGCTGAGAACCTTTGAAGGTGGTGACTGATGGAGGGTGGGGGAGAATAGCTCTGCAAAAATCTATGATTCTTTCAAGCAGCACATGACAAGAGAGAGGAACAAAAGAACAGCTTCATTTTTTGAATGCTCTTATGGTCTCAGGAAACAACTTTCTTTCTGGGATCTAAATGAGCCTTATTTCTAACGTCTACTGAATATTACTGCCAAGTCAATACAAAAATGGTTTTCTTCAAATAACAAAGATTTATTTGCTCTGAGGAAAGTCCAACCATTTAATGGTGTCTCATGAATAAAATCTGGTCACATCACTGTAGAAGGTTTAAAGATCAATATTTACTGTTGTCATAGGTTCATGGCAGATTTCCCACTGGCGTACATGGGATACACTCACATGACTCTTAAGTGTTACCTACCAAATTCTGCCCAGGGCTCCCAGGCCATCTGATTTTAGCCACATCTTCTATTATGAGTCTGACACAATATTAACATATGCAAGCTAGTAGAATTCATATACTCAGTTGTATCTATGTCTTCATAAATAATACCACCCAGCTCCTATATAACACTTGGTATCAGTAGATCTCAAAGAACTTTTCAAAGGAGGTCAGGATCATTGGGCAGAATGATTAAAATCTGGTGTAGTAAGATACCTGTCTAGTTCTCTTTGCTTCTTCACCTCTATCTCTGCCCCACCACCTTCCACTTTACAAAACCACTCCTTTTTAATCATCCTACCCACTCCCTTGCCTCCTACCAGTTGATGTAACTCATAGAATCATAGAAGATTAGGGTTGGACGAGACCTCAGGAGGTCATCTAGTCCAACCCCCTGCTCAGAGCAGGACCAACACCAACTAAATCATCCCAGCCAGGGCTTTGTGAAGCTGGGCCTTAAAAACCTTTAAGGACACAGATTCCACCACCTCCTTAGGTAACCCATTCCAGTGCTTTACCACCCTCCGAGTGAAATAGTGCTTCCTAATATCCAATCTAGACCTCCCCCACTGCAACTTGGGACCATTGATGCTTGTTCTGTCATCTGCCTCCATTGAGAACAGCCTAGATCCATCCTCTCTGGAACCCCCTTCAGATAGTTGAAGGCTGCTATCAAATCCCGCCTCACTGTTCTCTTCTGCAGACTAAATAAGTCCAGTTCCCTCAGCCTCGCCTCATAAGTCATGTGACTCAGCCCCCTAATCATTTTTGTTGCCCTCCGCTGGACTCTCTCCAATTTGTCCACATCCTTTCTGTAGTGGGGGTCCCAAAACTGACGCAATACTCCAGATATGGCCTCACCAGTGCTGAATAGAAGGGAATAATCACTTCCCTCTATTTGCTGGCAATGCTTCTGCTAACACAGCCCAATACGCAGTTAGTCTTCTTGGCAACAACGGCAACATGAGTCAAGCTTGACTAGTAGAGCCAAGAGTTATGAAAAATGTCAGTGAGAGCAGACAAGTGCTATCCAAAGCCTGTCTTCCTATGTTTCATTTAATATAATTTACCTATAACCAGATTGTGAGTGACCTATGAGACTGTATGCAGTGTTGTTGTAGCTGTGTTGCTCCCAGGATATTAGAGAGACAAGACGAGTAGACTGTCTCTCTCACCAGCAGAAGTTGGTCCAATAAAAAAAATATTACCTTACCACCACCTTGTTTCTCTTTAAGAGAATGGACATGGTGGTGTAAAGGTATGCAAGGAACTTTCTTCTCCACACAGGGCCCATGCAGAGACCTGTCACAACTGCAATTCTGCCACTCTGTATACAGAGCAAGAAAAGTGCTTGGCCAGGGTCCCTCCCAAAGATCAGTTCAGCTACACTCAGGGAGCAGGATATTCCATCCAAAGGATGGTATATCCCGGGGTGGGCAAACTTTTTGGCCTGAGGGCCACATCGGGTTTTGTAAATCGTATGGAGGGCCAGTTAGGGGAGGGGGTCATGGCCCGGCCTCCACTTCCTATCTTCTTCCCACCCCAGGACTCCTGCCCCATCAAACCCCACCTATTTCCTGACGGCTCCTCTGGCACCCCTGCTCCATCCACACACCCCTGTTCCCTGTCCCCTGACCGTCCCTGGATCTCTGCCACCCAATCCAATCCCTCCTCTCATTCCTGATGGACCCCCTGGGACTCATGCCCCATCCAACCACCCCTACTCCCTGTCCCCTGCCGCCCCATCCAACCCTCCCTCCTTCCTGACTGCGCCCCCTGGACCCCTGCCCCCGTTCAACTCCGTTTCCCCCACAACTACTATCCACACCCCTGCCCCCGACAACCACCCTGAACTCCCCTGCCCTCTATCCAAGCCCCCCTGCTTCCTGCCCCCTTACTATGCTGCCTGGAACACTGGTGGCTGGCGGTGCTACAGCCGTGCTGCCGCCGCCGCCACCGCCACTGTGCAGCACAGAACACCGGGTCAGGCCGGGCTCTGCAGCTGCGCTGCCCCAGGAGCTCACAGCCCCACCGCCTAGAGCATTGCGCCAGTGGCGGAGAAAGCAAGCTGAGACTGTGGGGGAGGGGGAACTGCAGGGGAGGGGCTGGGGGCCTAGCCTCCCGGACCAGAAGCTCGGGGGCAGAGCAGGACAGTCCCTTGGGTTGGATGTGGCCCATGGGCTATAGTTTGTCCATTTCTGGTATAGCCAAAGCAGGCCTCTGCCCTCCAGGCTGATCTAGGAGAAACCATGCTTCTCTTGGACAGAGGAAGCTTGGTGCAGTGCTTAAGACAGTAACTTAGGCTTCAGAGTCCCTGTTCCACCAGAGATTTCTTGTACAACCTTGGGCAAGTAACCTAATCTCTCAGTTTCCCCATCTGTAAAATGAGGATAATAGTATTTCCCTATCTTACAGGAGTGTTCTGATGCTAAATACATTATAGATTGTGAGGCACTCAGATATTTAAGTAGTGGATGCCATACAAGTTCCTTAGATAGAAAGAAGGAAGGAAACAGCATGATCCAGAGACATTTAGTGATATACATATATATTGACATTTCAATGGGAAAGTACTTGGGAAAGGAACAATCATTAATACAAATGATTGATTAATACAAATCAATACCTGCCTGCCTGTCATCCATGTACGTTGGCGCTTCTAACGTGCAGCATTTAAGCACCGGTAATGAGAGTTATTACATCATTTTGAAGGGGCTGTTTGATCCCTCTCATGGCTATGCTGACAGACCACTAACTTAGAGTTGATCCTGCTCCCACTCAAGTCAATGGAAACGTGCCCATTGTTTCAATAGTACATCATCTCAACAGGATCCTTACAAAAATCTGAAACAATAAATTCTTATAATTGAAAAAGGTATATATACAGCGTGATGCTTTGCATACCCTCCTCTGGTTAATGTGAATTGCACTGCTAATTCTTTGCTCAGGGAGTTAAAATGATCACAAACGTATTTCCTTACTTTCTCCAATTGGAATCAGTTATTGGGTCTATCAGTACTTTCTAGGACATTGGTAAGACAGCACATTATATCAAATGGATTTTACTCCCCCCGTGTGTGTGTTTATATAATCACTATGCAATACCACTATGCAAACTGATATACACAAGGGCACGTTATTGTTACAGAATCAGTAAATCTCACTGTATTCATTCACAGATTTATAAGGTCCCTATCACCCTGGCATCTATATGCCAGTCTTGTAAATCTGTTTTCTTCTAGATATTAAACACATGCATGAGAAATGTCACAGCTCCTCCAGTCTCCAAGACAATGTTAATCACAATTTTTAAACCTCCCTCTGATCATAAGCACAAAAGGAATTGCATTGGTTTTAAAAAGAGCTATGTGCTATTTTGTATTGATACAAAGAAACGAAGCTATGCCACTGCATCTCACAGTATTGTGTAACATGTTGGTTCTGCATATTAGCTGCCTGCGAACTTTATCACACTAAACTATATTTCCCAGCTGTCAATATATTACAGTGCTGGGAAAGTATATTCTGTGAATTGTTACTCATTGTTTTCATTATACATATTTGAACTTGTTTGTGTGTGAACATACAGCGTCCCTCTTACTAGCTTGTGAGGTTTTGCACCCAGCCCCTATACAGAGGTTCACAATGGATCGGGGATAAACAGAACCTCTTACAAGAAACTAATGCTTGGCACAATTAGTCTTTGCACTACCTGAGTGTAAGAACTGCATGATACTAAGAACACTAGCTAGTCCAAAGGGGCACGTAGGTTTGGAGAAGAGATGACTGGTCACAGAGGACAGTGCAATATGCTGACCCTTCAGCAATGTGTCAGGGAGTTTTATCAGACACAATTCCTCCCGGAACTCCTGTTGAGTTGCTGTGACTCTGCACTGCCTGAAATGCAAGGCCATGGCTGTAAGTCATAATTGAAGTGTACATTAATAATAATAATTAATAATGAAAGAGGTCATCCTGATATAAAGTGACAAAGTGTTTCATCAGAGTGAGTTAGCTAAAATATCCTGTTATGAATTTATCAGGCTGTGTTTCTATTTTTGGCACCATTAGCTGGGTTAAGCATATTGCCAATATTCTAATTCAGGGATCGGCAATCTTTGGCACGCGGCCTGCCAGGGTAAGCACCCTAGCAGGCCTGGATGGTTTGTTTACCTGTCACGTCTGCAGGTTCGGCTGATTGCAGCTCCCACTGGCCACATTTTGCCGCTCCAGGCCAATGGGGGCAGAAGGGAAGCAGCAGCCAGCACATCCCTCAGCCCACGCCGCTTCCCGCTGCCCCTATTGACCGGGACGGCATACCGCAGCCAGTGAGAGCAGCGATTGGCTGAACCTGCGGACGCGGCAGGTAAACAAACCGGTCAGGCTGCTAGGGTGCTTACTCTGGCGGGCCGCATGCCAAAAATTGCTGATCCCTGTTCTAATTAAACAAACATCATCATTGTATCTGTTATCCTTGTGGAGAAGAGAGTGGACGTAAAATGTGAGAGAGTGTTATTGAGATTGCTTAATAGAAAGCATCAACAGAGCTCTTCTGAAAGAATGCTAATTTCTCTGGGCCAACTACCATAACCTTTTTGCAGCTATGACAAATGCCAATCCTTGGATGGCCAATAAGAAATGTTAACACTAGATACAACTGAAAAATGAACCTCCCTTGTGGCATGGTACATATGGAACAAAGGAAATTTGCCTTATAATACATTGTTCCATGCAGTTACTCGATTCAGAATCTACAGAACACATCAAGCTATTTAGCAGTTACCACTAAAAGATAAAACTGAAAAACAGCTTGAATTTTTCACTCCTAAACTACACATAGTGGAAGGCACCAATCACATTGCATTTGTGGGGGAGTATATCGTAATTCCGAATCTTATAGAGTGAGAAACCTATTGAAGCACGTTTCAGACCAAACCCAATTTTGTGTCTTTAAATATTAGATATTATGTTAATTATTTCAAAAGAGTTTGAACATCAGTGCTTTTTCAAAACTTTTAAGACTACCCTCTCAAACTCCTGAACACTCCTCAACTCTTCTGGAATTGTCATTTGGGTCCCACAGCTCCTTTCCTGCTCTGCAACCCTCAAAATAAGCCCCCAAATCTTCCCCCTCTCTCTACAACCTCTCCAAAGTCAACACAGATTTCAGCAATTGCAAGTTGAATAGCAGCATGTCTTGCAACAGTTCTGCTGCGCCCTAGGTAATTCTATATCCACATTTCCTGTACTCTGGGGCACCTGTAAGAAGCCCTAAAGAGCAATGTGTGCCACAGAAGACATGTTTGGAATGTAGTAGGTAGCAGTGAAAATATCAGACCTTATGGACCCCACGATCAGTTCCTCAAAGGTACAGTGACATATTGGGGTTGTGAGGAGGTACAGAAGAAACCAAGTGTTGTATGGAGGTACCACAGTAGGGTTCCTCTTACTGGGCAACACAGAATGAATGCTCTCAGTCTTTATCTTCAAGGTCACAATGGAATACGCCCAGGATTTATAAAAGATTGCCTAAAATGCCAGATTCACAGTTGATTACTGTGCTCTTTTCAGGCACAATGGAACATTCAACCAGAAGAGTAAAGTTTGCCTGCACAAGAAACAGAGCTTTTCAGGGGCCAATCTAAAACAGAGGAATGAACTCCCACAGGAATTAAGGCCTGTCACAAACTTCATCACTTTCCACTACATCCTTGCCTTCTATAACATAAACCCACAGCAACATGTATACAATTAAACAACTCTACTCCCACCCCCCGCCCAAGAACTTTCTACTGCGCACACAATTCTGTCTCTGGGGAGATGATGAGAGAAATCTATTATGCATGGCTTGTTCCATTAGTCACATCACTTAACATACTACTGGAAGGCGGTGAGATACAGCAGTCCTGAAGGTAATATAAGAGCCTCTAGAACAGAATTATCCAAATCTTTAAAGTGACACATATTGCCATATCCCGATTCCCATTGATTTCAGTCAGACTTGTAGATACTCAGCACGTTTTAGGATTGACTTAACTTAGTTAAATGGGGAAGCCAAGTTTGGAGGATGGTTCTTATTTTTTAAAAAAATTGCTCATCTGAAAGGCACCTGAACTTCAAAGCCAAATCACTGACAAAATAATGACACCCTTGATACATTGGACTCTGAAATCTACAAGAACGATTAGGAAAAATGTAGTTACAGATTGTGAGGTTTGTTTCAAATACTTGTTAACACAACCTCATCATCAATATGTTATTGCCTTGAGCACAACATAACTGCATTTGACTGGTTTTGACACTGGAAGAAAATTAAAACTGTCTTGTTATTTATTTACCCTCCAAATCACTGTGAAGTTATAAGTGAACATTATTTCAATTATTTTGTTCTTCATAAACCATTTTCTTTGTTTGTATTCATTTTAGTCTAGTGCTTTTCAAACACACAGAGGCTGATTAAATATTCACAACTTCTTTCCCGTTGCTAAACTTACCAGCATACAAGAAGCTGACGATACAGAGATGACAGTCAATATTCTAGTCATACAACTGTCCTCCATCTGTAAACATTAAGGGCAATAAAAAGGAGTATGCTTTTCCAAACCAGAGAGGCTGACTTTTCCAAACCAGAGAGGGTTCGTTCTATTTGAAAGACTAGTTTAATGATTTAGCTGGCTCACATTTCAATGAACAACATATCAGTTTCAGTCCACAGTTTTGAATTTGGAGTCAAATAGGCTGGAAACATTCATATAAAAAGGTTATAGGAGCAACCAATAACGCCATATAGTTAATTCTTCAGTGTGACCTGGAAGCCCTATTGGTGTCACAGTCCCTTGATTAAACTGATATCTATGACAGGCCTGGAGATGTGTGGTTTGGTGACACTGTTATCTTCACTTTCAAACTATACTCCCATTGACAGATTGGTTTTGGCTGCTAACTTATAAAGCCATAAACTGTAAACAGACAGAAAAGCAGAATGTGTACTTCAATATTAAATGTAAAAACTACATTCATATGAAGTCAGGGTTTCATACTGAGAGTTAAGGCTGAATGTGAAACCTTAGCAGTCCGGCTATATCTTTTTTAAAATGCCAATAATCCCAGTTAGTTTACCTACACATGCATATTATGCAAGGACATTGCATTTCTCAAACACAAGACACTATTATATAATACAATGGTTTCCTACAAGCTTAGACATGCAGCCACACTAAAAGGACCATGAGCACAGATTGAAAATCTGCATCCTAAAGCATACTCCCAAAGAAGCAGAATAAAACTTATCTATTTTACCTTAACATTAGATATAAGGAGTTTTGAGCACTGATTCTGCAATGTCTATACTACATTGCATTACTGTATTTTTGGCATTTAATTTCCTAGATTTTTAAAATGAAAAAAGTTCCTTGTTGTGTAACTAACAGGTAAAATAGCTAGCCAAAGCCAAATGGTGATGATCAAGTGGCCAAATCCTGCCTTTTTTTTTTTTTTTTGCTTTAAAGCAGAATTTCTGTTATGGCCTAATGCCACTAGTAAACTGTGTAGATTTTGAAAAGGTAACGTCCAGCCCAGAAAAGACTATTTTGGGTTACTGTTGCAGGCAGAGCATGTATGCACATGCTGAGTGGGTACCATTCAAAAATTCTCAGTAATTTCAATGGAAGCAGGAAGTATATATATATATAGTATATATATATATATATAGCCAGAGTTATTAAACTTAGAATGAGACAAACTATTTTAAGTGTGCCTACATCTCATAGAAGATGTTTCACCTCAGTCCCAAATACTGCATGTACATGAAGTGAAGGAAACTTTTAAAAAATATTATTTTATAAGTCAATGGTGGAAATACTCAGTTCAAAAATTCAAGGACCATTCAGCCCACGCTATTGTGATGCTAGAGTATGACCCACAGAGCTATTGTTGGGTGACACAATACCCTTATTATTAGCCTAGGTTAAAGAGGGCCCCTCCCCCCCAAAAAGTATCATCTTTGATTTCTCCTCCCACACCAGCATATTTTTCACTTAGTTTTAGGACTCTTCTCCCCCTCCCCCAACCTCCTTATCTCTCTCTTGGTTTTATCACACAGTTCCACATCTTTCCTGAGTCAGACAACACAGGCCAGATTCTATCTACTGTGCTAATGCTCTGCAAACAAGAAGTGTTTAAAGGGCAGGGCAGGTTTTTTTCCTTCCCCTATCTCCCTTCGAGACAAAGTACACCATTATATACCTGTCTTCCCCATAAAACTTGTATCAGCAAAACCAATCTCTGCTTTTGAATGTGAAAAATAATAGATCAAATAACCTCAGTGCTGAGATGTCATGCTATTTTAACATGCATTCTATTGCAATCAATAGGCTCCATCATGACCAGCAATGTTTGCTTCTTTAATTAAGAAAGCTGTTTAGTTGTGCTCTCTCCTTTATAATATGCTGTCTCAATCTCATAAGAACATAAGAACGGCCATACCGGGTCAGACCAAAGGTCCATCTAGCCCAGTATCTGTCTACCGACAGTGGCCAATGCCAGGTGCCCCAGAGGGAGTGAACCTAACAGGTAATGATCAAGTGATCTCTCTCCTGCCATCCATCTCCATCCTCTAATGAGCAGAGGCTAGGGACACCATTCTTTACCCTTCCTGGCTAAAAGCCATTTATGGACTTAGCCACCATGAATTTATCCAGTTCCCTTTTAAACATTGTTATAGTCCTACCCTTCAAAACCTCCTCAGGTAAGGAGTTCCACAAGTTGACTGTGTGCTGTGTGAAGAACATCCTTTTATTTGTTTTAAACCTGCTACTTATTAATTTCATTTGGTGACCCCTAGTTCTTGTATTATGGGAATAAGTAAATAACTTTTCCTTATCCACTTTCTCCATATCACTCATGATTTTATATACCTCTATCATATCCTCCCTTAGTCTCCTCTTTTCCAAGCTGAAGAGGCCTAGCCTCTTTAATTTTTCCTCAGTATGGGACGCTCTCCAAACCCCTACTCATTTTAGTTGTCCTTAGCTGAACCTTTTCTAGTGCTAGAATATCTTTTGTGAGGTGAGGAGACCTTGAATACTTTGTACAGATGTGATATGGGCGTATCATGGATTTATATAAGGGCAATAATATATTCTCAGTCTTACTCTCTATCCCTTTTTAATGATTCCTAACATCCTGTTTTTGCTTTTTTGACCGCCTCTGCGCACTGCGTGGACATCTTCAGAGAACTATACACGATGATGCCAAGATCATTTTCCTGACTCGTTGCAGCTAAATTAGCCCCCATCATATTGTATGTATAGTTGGGCTTATTTTTTCCAATGTGCATTACTTTACATTTATCCACATTAAATTTCATTTGCCATTTTGTTGCCCAATCACTTAGTTTTGTGAGATCTTTTTGAAGTTCTTCACAATCTGCTTTGGTCTTAACTATCTTGAGTAGTTTACTATCCTCTGCAAACTTTGCCACCTCACTGTTTACCCCTTTCTCCAGATCATTTATGAATAAATTGAATAGGATTGGTCCTAGGACTGACCCTTCGGGAACACCACTAGTTACCCCTCTCCATTCTGAGAATTTACCATTAATTCTTACCCTTTGTTCCCTGTCTTTTAGCCAGTTCTCAATCCATGAAAGGACCTTCCCTTTTATCCCATGACAGCTTAATTTACGTAAGAGCCTTTGGGAAGGGACCTTGTCAAAGGCTTTCTGGAAATCTAAGTACACTGTGTCCACTGGATCCTCTTATCCACATGTTTGTTGGCCCCTTCAAAGAACTCTAATAGATTAGTAAGATACGATTTCCCATTACAGAAACCATGCTGACTATTGCTCAACCGTTTATGTTTTTATATGTGTCTGACAATTTTATTCTTAACTATTGTTTCGACTGATTTGCCCAGTACTGACGTTAGACTTACCGGTCTGTAATTGCCGGGATCATCTCTAGAGCCCTTTTTAAATATTGGCGTTACATTAGCTAACTTTCAGTCATTGGGTACTGAAGCCGATTTAAAGGACAGGTTACAAACCTTAGTTAATAGTTCCGCAACTTCACATTTGAGTTCTTTCAGAACTCTTGGGTGAATGCCATTTGGTCCCGGTGACTTGTTAATGTTGAGTTTATCAATTAATTCCAAAACCTCCTCTAGTGACACTTCAATCTGTGACAGTTCCTCAGATTTGTCACCTACAAAAGCCGGCTCAGGTTTGGGAATCTCCCTAACATCCTCAGCCGTGAAGACTGAACCAAAGAATCCATTTAGTTTCTCTGCAATGACTTTATCGTCTTTAAGCGCTCCTTTTGTATCTCGATCGTCAAGAGGCCCCACTGGCTGTTTAGCAGGCTTCCTGCTTCTGATGTACTTAAAAAACATTTTATTACCACCTTTGGAGTTTTTGGCTAGCTGTTCTTCAAACTCCTCTTTGGCTTTTCTTATTACACTCTTGCACTTAAGCTGGCAGTGTTTGTGCTCCTTTCTATTTGCCTCACTAGGATTTGACTTCCACTTTTTAAAGGAAGTCTTTTTATCTCTCACTGCTTCTTTTACATGGTTGTTAAGCCATGGTGGCTCTTTTTTAGTTCTTTTACTGTGTTTCTTAATTTGGGGTATACATTGAAGTTGGGCCTCTATTATGGTGTCTTTTAAAAGGGCCCATGCAACTTGCAGGGATTTCACTTTAGTCATTGTTCCTTTTAACTTTTGTTTAACTAACCCTCTCATTTTTGTATAGTTCCCTCTTTTGAAATTAAATGCCACACTGTTGGGTTGTTGAGGTGTTCTTCCCCCCACAGGGATGTTGAATGCTATTGTATTATGGTCACTATTTCCAAGCGGTCCTGCCAGAGTTACCTCTTGGACCAGCTCCTGCGCTCCACTCAGGATTAAATCTAGAGTTGCCTCTCCCCTTGTGGGTTCCCCTACCAGCTGCTCCATGAAGCAGTCATTTAAAGTATCGAGAAATTTTATCTCTGCATTTCGTCCTGAAGTGAAATGTTGAAATCCCCCACTATTACTGGGTTCTTAATTTTGATAGCCTCTCTAATTTCCCTTAGCATTTCATCATCACTATTACTGTCCTGGTCAGGTGATCGATAATAGATCCCTAATGTTATATTTTTATTAAAGCATGAAATTTCTATCCATAGCAATTCTATGGAACATGTGGATTCGCTTAAGATTTTTACTTCATTTGAATATACATTTTCTTTCACATATAGTGCCACTCCTCCCCCTGCACGACCTATTCTGTCCTTCCAATATATTCTGTATCCGGAATGATTGTGTCCCATTGATTGCTCTCAGTCCACCAGGTTTCTGTGATGCCTATTATATCAATATCCTCCTTTATCACAAGGCACTCTAGTTCACCCATCTTATTATTTAGACTTCTAGTACTTGTGTACAAGCACTTTAAAAACTTGTCCCTGTTTATTTGTCTGCCCTTTTCTGATGTGCCAGATTCTTTTTTATGTGACTGTTCATCATCTGATCTGGCCCTTACATTATCCTCTTCTGTCCTCTGTTCCTGACTATAACCTGGAGATTCCCTATCATCAGACCCTCCCCTAAGAGAAGACTGTGCCCGATCAACATGCTCCTCTGCAGCAGTCAGCTTTCCCCCATCTCCTAGTTTAAAAACTGCTCTACAACCTTTTTAATGTTTAGTGCCAGCAGTCTGCTTCCACTTTGGTTTAGGTGGAGCCCATCTCTCCTGAACAGGCTCCCCTCATCCCAAAAGTTTCCCCAGTTCCGAATGAACGTAAACCCCTCCTCTCTACACCATCGTCTCATCCACGCATTGAGATTCTGAAGCTCTGCCTGCCTACCTGGCCCTGTGCTTGGAACTGGGAGCATTTCTGAGAATGCCACCATAGAGGTCCCGGATTTCAGTCTCTTCCCTAGCAGCCTAAATTTGCCTTCCAGGACATCTCTCCTACCCTTTCCTATGTCATGGGTACCTACATGTACCACGACCACCAGCTCCTCCCCAGCATTACACATAAGTCTGTCTAGATGCCTCGAGAGATCCACAACCTTCGCACCAGGCAAGCAAGTCACCATACGGTTCTCCCGGTCATCACAAACCCAGCTATCTATGTTTCTAATGATCAAATCTCTCAATGCTAACACCTGCCTTTTCCTAGCAACTGGAGTTCCCTCTCCCGGAGAGGTAACCTCAGTGCGAGAGGCAACCCCAGCACCATCTGGAAGGAGGGTCCCAACTATGGGAAGGTTTTCCTCTGCTCCCATAGACTGCTCTGCTTCCCTGAGGCTGTCTGAGCGGAGGTGGGACAATTCTACAGTGTCCCGGAAAGCCTCATCAACATACTTCTCTGCCTCCCTTAGCTCCTCCAGTTCCTCCACCCTGGCCTCCAAAGTCCGTACGTGGTCTCTGAGGGCCAGGAGCTCCTTGCACCGACTGCACACATACACCACCCGCCCACAGGGCAGGTAATCATACATGCTACACTCAGTGCAATAAACCGGATAGCCCCCACTCTGCTGCTGGGCTTCTGCCTGCATTGTCTCTTACTTAATGAAAGGGTGGTTTAAAGAAAGGAGTTTTGGAATATGGTTTGGATTATAGGTTTTAAGGGGACTACAGGGGAACAGGTAGGACCAACAAGGGACCACTCCTCCCTTCTCACTCCCCTTCCAAACTCCCTTGCAAAACTCTGTTAGCAGCCCCTGGTCACTTGCGTGCGGCTTTATAAAGCACTGGCCTGAGTTAATGCCCCACCTACTGATTAAGGCTCAGCCAGTTACTAGAGGCTTCAAGCTTTCAAACCTTCCTTTGAAGCTCACGGCCTCCAACTGCCAGCCACAGCACATGGTCCTTCAAACCGCCAAACAAACAAACAGAGTGACAAACACAAGCTCAGCACACAGCAAGTAACTCCCAAACACAAACATACACACACTACAGACAGTCACTTACCCCACAGATGCTGTATTTGCTTCTCTTTCACCTGGAGAACTCTCTTGCAAAACTCCCTGTTAGCAGCCCCTGTTTGCAAGCTCCCTGGTTGCTTGTGCGTGGCTTTATAAAGCCTTGGCCTGAATTAATGCCCCGCCTACTGATTAAGGCTCAGCCAATTACCAGAGGCTTCGAGTTTTCAAACCTTCCTTTGAAGCTCATGGCCTCCAACTGCCAGCCACAGCACACGGTCCTCTTTGACCCTCGTAAAAATACCCATATCCGAAAATGTATGTTCTTCTAAAACAAGCACCATATCACAGTTAGCCACCAACTACATCCTACTGCAAAATTTCTACACTTGCAGACAGTTAACACTTTAATTCTTAAACTTGCATTATCTAATGAAAAGCTTGAAACGATGGACCTTAAATAAATAGGATACAAAATTCTATTTAGAAGTATGAAAATCAAAGATAAGTGCACATATTTTGGACAAAACACTGCTGATCCTTCTGGTGTGAAAAAATACAGTGGCTATGCTGCAGCATCTTATGTTTATTGAAAGTAACACATCGGCAATACATCAATGCACTAATAAATATTTCATGGCTGCAATGTTACAACAGAAGAGGGAAGAAATATATCAGCAAGACATGGATGAATGGGAGGTCTCTGTATCACTACAGATATTCCTTTTAGCCATATGTGGATCGAACTCCCCTATTCTGAAACTTTCTACATAGTCTGCAGAGTTTATTATGGAAAGCTACACTAGTGGCACTAGAGTTAATATAGTACGTTTGTCACTGCCCCTCATCCCTGGAAAACACACATCCAACCTCCTAAAAAACGTTTTCACCCAAAATTTTTGTTGCATGTTTTCTGGCCAGATAATATTTTGCCTTTTTTATTCCCTCCCTCCACAAAGTTGTTGACTAGTCAGACAAGGTGTCTTGGAGATGAGAGTATGAAAAATGAGAGTTCTTTATTTGTTTCTGGAAAGGTCTTTCCCCCTCCCCCAATGTCATCACTCAAAAATGCCTCAGTCTAGAAATTTCACATTTGTAACATTCTATTGTCTTCTAGCAGAATCAATGACTTAAAAAAAATTTAAAGAAAGTCGGGGGATTAACTACCATTTTATTCAGATGCTAGAGTTATGAGTGTGGTATAAGAACCCATATAGAATACAACTGAACCTTTGAAAATTCTGTAAGGCGCCAGTAAACTATAAAGCTCAAATGGTTAATCACTGATGATACTACGAATCTAAATTGCCATTTAACTGAGGGCCTTGAAATTATAAACCAACTGCCAGGACTGAAAATTTGTCATAGTTAAGTTTTCTTAAAATTCTACTGAAGAACAGCTAGCTAGCAATGCCCTTACTTCAGTTTCCTGTTAATGGCTCCCACACCTCTATATACATAAACATATAGCACTCCCAATACAATGCACAGTGATATGAGAAGCTTCACCCACCCCCTCCAGACACGGCCCTGAGATCGCTGCTCTTCTGCAGGGGATGTGGTTGGGCCCTGCATCCTGTTCAACTAAATGGGGAGCAAATCCTGCCTCCTTGATAAAATAATTATTAGAAACAAAACTTAGTGAGAAACACCTTATGTTGTACAGGCAACCTTATTTCTGGAATTTCCCAACTTTTAAGTGTTTGACTTTGCAACCTTAACTTTCTTTTAACAATTTTATTAGATGTAATTTCCCAGTTTTATTTTTGTTTTAGAGAACAAGGGAAAAAACAAATTCCATTATGTGCAACTGTAACAAATCCCTTAACATGCATCATCATCAATGGAATCTGAAACCTGAACCTTCATCATTGCTGCACAGACTGCTACCACTTGCACATAATTGCTGCCAACAGGAGAAGGCTGTTATTCCAGTGGGGGGAATGGACCTCAGAGTATAGGTGCTGAGTCCTGAGGAGGTTGTGTGGAGCCTAGGCACTAACCTTCCCTCCCCTTTATGCCTTTGGGAACAATTGGCCAGTGAGTCCAGGTACTGTACTCAGGTGTTTTATCCAGGTATTGTTTATAGGGAGGAGATAGGGCTACCTAGTTCATGTCCTTTGTGGTGACCCCAGAGCATGGCATGGGCTGCTGTGGCCAAGTACGACATCCAGAGCTGAGGGAGATATATTTGCACAGATGAGACCGTAATAAAGACTACTTCCCTTCCAGCTCCCTACACACCACACATCTTCTTTATACTTTTCTCCCCTCCCAGGTTCACCTCTTCTCTGCTTGAAACTGCCTCCCCTCTCAACATTAACATACTTCCAATAGGGTTTTTGAACCCATTCCACTAAACATAGGTTAATTTATAAGACAAAACAAAACTCAGCACTGGATCAAGGCTGTATCTTCCTCTCAAGCTTCCAGTGCCTGAATTGTTCTATCTGTATCTGATTTTAGATTTTAAAACATTCAGAGCAGAGATGACATCTTCCTCTGTGTCTGTTCAGCATATAGTCACCTGGCACTGGTCAAACAATAACCAAACTCTGCAGTCTTTTCCCAGGCATAGCTCCTAATGGCCTCAACTATGGGCAGCAAGAATTTCCCCAGTTAGAACATTCTGAAGCATAGACATTTGATTGAATTCACAAACCCAATGCTGCAGAATCCAGTCTATGCTGAAACACACATTCTTCCTGCGCAGAAAACTAGTGGTTCCTTTTCAGCTGTAAGTAAAGATTTAATAGTAGATTCTCTAGTATGGCCTTGTATTGCTAATATGTATTTTATTTGAACAAAACATACCTAGGTACAAGTAATACTGTACTAAGTTATATAACAGGGATCGGCAAGCTTTGGCACGTTGCCCACCAGGGTAAGCACCCTGGTGGGCCGGGCTGGTTTGTTTACCTGCTGCGTCCGCAGGTTCAGCCGACTGCGGCTCCCACTTGCCGTGGTTCACTGTCCCAGGCCAATGGGGGCTGCGAGAAGTGGTGTGGGTCGAGGGATGTGCTGGCCGCTGCCTCCTACAGTCCCCATTGGCCTGTGACGGCGAACCGCGGCCAGTGGGAGCAGCGATCGGCTGAACCTGAGGATGTGGCAGGTAAACAAACCATGGGTCGCGTGCCAAAGCTTGCTGATGCCTGATCACAAATTACTACAACTCAACTACCATCGGAAAAGTAAAAGAGCAAAGTATATTTTTATGATGTTATTCGCTGTTTTTATGGTTTGCTTGCTTGCTCGTCATGCTGCTTATATACTAACAACAATTATTTCACTGCTGTGTTCTCTTTCTCCTCTCTCTTTGTTGGGTGTGGTTTCTACCTATTGTCTCTCATCGGATATTTAAATTTAAGATCTTTCAGACAGCTCTCTCTTTTTATTCCATATGTCTACAGTACCTAATAGTATCGAGCCGTGATCCCTGTCTGGGCCTCTAGGCAAGTAATGCATAATAACTTACAATGTTTTGTGACTGCAGCTATAATCCACCCCCAAATATTAATACATGTATTTTCTGACAGGCTTCATATATTCTACCTTTTCAACTTTTTCCTGTTTTTGAGCTGCCATTATGCTACGGATGAGAAATTAGTGACCTGACCTTTTCCCAAAGCTATGACTCTAGAAAGGCATGTGAACAAATGAACAGTGAAGCAGAGATTTTAAAGGCATACAGAGCTGTATATTATTAATGATAACGTATAGCTGCTGGAACTGAAGCATTTGTACTTTGTGCCCTCTTCATTTCTGCATGTGATTAGATTCTCTCATTAGAATGAAACCCATTTATCATCCTCACCGTACAGATAATATGATGATTGATGGCTTTGCAACCAGCTGCATAATATGCAAATATATGACTTTTTAATATTTTTACAAAGTAGCATGCCCGTGTGCTTGTTTAAATCCCCTTAACACTCATATTATAAGTATGTCATGTAATACAATCACAGCAGGACCACTGGACCCTCTCATCACAATGGACACAATTTAAATAGCAATCAGGCTTGCAGATTTGTGGTATTATCATAGTACACGTGGGTATCAGGTTTTGAAATGCAGTCATTTCTCCTCTCCAACACTATCTGATGCAAGACATTGTCTTTACTAAGAGCTGACTCATTAAGATGTCCCATGTTATTAGCCCTCTACATATTTACATTTCCTAGATATTAGTAAAATTGTCTTACCAGCTAGTGAGGGAGACATTTCCTCCTTAGGGGCTTGATCCTGCCTATATGTACTGCTGACTTCATTGGGCCGACTCACAGTAGTAAGCTCTATGCCTAGCAGTAAGTGTTTACAGGATTGGGCCACAATGGCAGTGTATCTTTCAGTTGGGTACATAACATTAGAATCATGAAATGTACTTTTGGAAAGTAAAGGAAATGCCTCAGATATCTTTCATCATATATGGGCTCATAGAAATCCTATATGTCAATAGACTAAGTCATTTGTAGGCTGATTGGCTGAGCCATCTCTGACATAACAAGCAAAAATATATGCCTCTGCAGTCCAGGAAACATCTGTGCTACTGAGATCCTTCATTTCTCAACCCTTCTCTTGGAACAAGATTGCACAAATATTTCAAGAACAAAATTCAATAAAGATGAAAATAGTACAAGGACAGGCTAATCCATATTGACACAAATGAACATGGTAGCTGACGGATAAACTACAATATTTCAAATCAAATTGGACAGAATTTGACCAAGGGAGTATTTTCATGTGGATTCCAAATAGGGGAATAGCAATTTCCTTTTCTGAGAATGGCAAAATGACCCAGACTGATTTTACCTGGGTGATTTTCTACATGCCTCATAGAGTGCTATGGATTCCCTATCCAGTTTTATTTCTTATAGCACACCCAATCCTTGCCAGCAAAGGAAAGCAATAGACTGGCAATTAAACAGAATAGAGGAATAGAGGAGGCCAGGAGGGAGTTTTCTGCATGACAGAACACTGCCATCAGGCCCACTGACCTAGCCCAAACAATGTACATGTGAAATGTGCATTATATACATTTGGGGAAGAATATCAAGAGCTTCAGTTCTTTCAAAGCAGTGTAAATATGATTTTCAAAACACTGCCAATTACTCTGACAGAAATAGAACAGCCTCTGTACACTCTGCTGCAGCCAGAACATGCACTGGTGATACAGGAAAGGGATACGCTTTCAATCAACTCATTCCTAGGTATGGCTAATCAGACCCCTTCACTCTCTTGTTCTACCCAGTGGCTGGGCAACTGTGCCCATATACATCACTTCAGCTGACAGTGCCCTGGTAGGAGCTAGCAGCAGAATTCTCTCAGTGGAGGACCTGTGGGTGTTGAATTGGCTTCCCCAGAGGCTGAGCTGAGACCAATCTTATCATCTTTTAGGCACAGCAAGAAGCATGTCTTCATGCAAGCATTTTCCTGATGGCTAGAAAGCCTTAATGTTGAAGAAATGCCTGTTCGTACTGAATAACTTGCAGAGATTGTTCAAGAACTGTGAGTATGTGTGTGTGAAATGATTGATCAGCCTTGTCTCCCTGCCCTGATGTCACAGTCCCTCCCTAATTTAAATCATGGAGAGGAAGAAAGATCGAGGAAAAAGAAGAAAGGAAGGAAAAAAGGAAGGGGAGAAGAGAAAAAAAATAAAAAGGGAGGAATATAAGAAATCCTATCTGAAGCGTAAATATCAGAGCCAGAGATATCAAACGAGTGCTTTTCTCCTTCTCCACCCACTATTTAATGGCATAGAGCTATAAACCTTAGACACACTATTTGAAAAAGAATTAGCCCTCTATTTAAATGTTTTTATAGAAGTACTGGTGTTATAAAAAGCAGGCAGAAGTTTTGAAGGACTGATAATATTCTATTAGTTCTAAAAACTAATGATTTGACCAATGAGGATAAGCGCTCTCTCAACCTCAGAATGATTATGCACAGTCAGGACCAAGAAAACTATAATTCATGCATATAATTTGATGGCATACAAGGCAAAAACATTTACTATTTTTCTCTTTCCCTATGGGCATTTGGCTTACGCCTTTGTTGTCAGTAAGCTGATGCCTCAGTTTCCCTTCACTGGCTGCAATAACCCTCCAATGGTAGGTAATGAGTGCTTCTGCTTTCAAAGTAGGTATTATTCTTCTTGATGGGTGGTTTAGCTTTGCAGCCAAATATAAGAGTCCACCCCTGCTGGCATAATTAAAAGTCCTAACAAAGAAAATAATCTTTTTCCACTCCAGGCCAAACAGTCTTTTGTCCTAGGTCCACCTTGATCTTTTCTCTTGATGTGAGAGTGAAGGGAATCTTTCTCCCACGCTCTTTGGAAGATTCAGCCTGGAAGCGCTAAAAGAGAGCAAGTGCATGTACCATGTCTCAAACCCACACTTCTTCTCTAATGCAGGCTGTGTTCTTCTGTTTCTGCTATGGGTCTAAATCTCCACTCATCAGCACAGGGCTCACAATTTTCTAATGTACTGAACCTAGTTCCTTCTTGTGCCTCTTTGGGTCTCCTTCTCCCTGGTTCTTCACAGGTCTCTTCCTAGCCCTCTTCAACTGGGTGAACCACTTCAGGTCTTACATTTTTCCTAGTCATTCTGCCCCACAACCATTCTAGCCTCTTTCCACTCTGAGGAAGGATTATTCCTTTAAATTCCTTAGCACTCCTTCCCAGCATGCCTGGCTTTATCGGACAGTTCTTAGAATCTCACTGGAACCTACACCTCCCAGAATTCCCTTGTTTCAGACTAAATGGGGACCAGTCCTATATTTAGTCTACAACAGGGATCGGCAAGCTTTGGCATGCGGCTCGCCAGGGTAAGCATCAGGACTCTCCCACTCTCAGCTTCCCTTTGTCCTACATAGCCCCCAGGTGGTGTCCCACCCTCCTAACTGACCATATTAGGAACAGCTGTTCTGGCATGGGGGAGCTGGACTTACTTTTTTCACCGGGGCCAGTCACCCTGTGATAGCTTTGTTACATCTACTCCAGAAATTTGCTATTTATTACCTAATATCCTGAACTTATTTCTTGACTGATTCTCTAACTGCTCAATAATACAATATAATGTAACATTATCTCCAATTAGAACTCCACATTTATCTGATGATTGATGAGATTCCTCTAATTCAGCTATCTTCCTCTCTAAAAGCTTTTAGTATAGATATCAGAAGTTTCTGGCTCTTCCTCCCAGTGCTTAATTTGTAATGAAAGAGGTGCTGGGTCTCAAGCAATTTTTTTTTTAAATTTTCATAACTGATGCAGCAAGCCCGGAGGTGCTGGGACTATGAACTGCCAAGCCTAGAGGTACCAGAGCTCAGTACTTGGCAAGGCCTGGCACAAATTAAGTACTGCTTACTTCTCCTTTTTCATGCATTTATGCCTGTGATGATGCTATTGTCTGCAAATTATGAATTATGAAGAACCTTTCCTTCCTGGATTGAGGAGCTATAGAAGAAAAGGATTGAATGACCCCAGTGGATAAATGTTTCTATGTAGTCTGCTCTGTGTAGAAACTCCAGATGTCAAGCAGATGCGTAATTGTCTCTGAGGCTTACTGATAATGTATGTGGATGTGTTTATGTGTTTGGATGTGTGTTTTCTCTCCATACAGGCTTGGAGTATACAAAAGAAATCTAAAATCACAACAGCCTGGAACAGAGAAGGCAATCAAACTCCAGAGGGGAAAAAAAGATGAAACAGACACTATCTTTTAGTGTATATTCCCTCTTCATTCCAGAATTTGTGTCCAAACTCCACCATAGAGAAACAAATCAAAGGGAACAAGGACCCACATTTAACTTAATCTCCATTCATAATACAATTCAATTATTATTATAACTTGTTGACATTAGACACTCAGGGAAAGAGAAAAAATAGAAAAATACTATAAAACAAATTACAAATAAGCAATATTGGCAGCGCAAAAGCACCTCTTTCTCCAAGGTAAATGCAATAATTCAGGAATCAATAACTGGTTTTGAGTCCTTGAATATTTTTAAACAACAAACAAAAAGGAGTGCTGATGCAGCGAGGGGATTTGGAAAAAGCAGAGGGCTTGATGTTCCATTGTTTTGCATCATTTGAATCTTTTTTAATTTTTTTAACATATTTGCAAACTGGGTTTAAAATGTTATTGTGTGCACATCAATGTGAGTGACAAGTTCTGAACTGGTTGTGTTTCACAGCCAGGTTGCACAGACGTAAATAACTACACAAGATGCAAGGCAGCACAAATCAGCATCAAGCTCTCAGGGAAATTTTAATCCCTTCCTTCAATCATATCAGCCTGCTGACGTGCCACAGAATGGGTCTAGGAAACAGGTTTTCAGTCTGTGTTGAACATTTAAATTACTTTTAGCAATACACTTTTAGCTGAAGTTTGTATTAAATTTCATTCCTCAACATTAATCAAGAAATCAAAAGACAATATTACCATACAGTATCTCTAATGAGTTGAAGATATGAAGCATAAATCATAATGCTTTATTTTAATTGTAACTTTTAGGGCCAAATTCAGCAGTATGTTCTGAGAAAGAAATAGAGTAGAGTTTCCAAATCTATAGTCTTATCCCTTTGACACCACTGATGCCCTAACCATGCTCCAGGGAAAAGTGTTCACCGTTCCCAGCAGGACTACTGCTCCGATGAATTTAAGTCCATCAAAACAGGACTCCCCTCTGACAAAACAGGAGTTATCCAGTGGTCATGAAAACTTTAAAGAGCAATGATGGTAAGGGTCTCATCATCTATCAGAAAGAATTTTTGACATATTATATATATATATAGCCTCCAATGACTGGACAACCAATATAATTGTAGCATGCAAAACTAGTTTGGGAAGGAGAGTCATGATTGGTTGAATTATCTTTGATGACATAACAGTACCACTTAAGAGTGACCTGAACTATTGACTTACTCCTATTTTTAGGCTACGATCGTAACACTTAGATACAGAATATGCTGTAGCATGTAGCACATGCATGAGGTTTCAATGAGTTTTAACTACATTGAAAAGTTGAAGAGTTTGAGTTAATCCATTATTAAGATCATTTGGGATGATATGTCTGAGAATAAGCCTAAATTTCTTAAAGAATCCATGTTAAAATTAATTTGAATTCAAACTAATTATCAGATATAACTATGTTCTCAGAACATTCATTCTGTACTCAGAAAGTAAATACAATGCATATGAGGAGTATATGCTGTCAAATCCCTGCTCCGAAGTGCTAAACTCAGCTCGAATGTAACTATGAAGTCATGAAAAGCAACTCCATAATGTTAGGTATTCTAATTTCTACTCTTCACCCGTTTTAAATTGTGCATCTGAAATCCCACTTATATCTTTACTGTGAATTATTCCTATTCAGGCTGTCTCTGTTATCTCAAGTTAAAGAAACATACAGTCTCTCCTAGACTGAGATGCTGCAACCCTTACTTACATGAGCCATCATTATATAAATTCACTGAAGTCAACGGGATTACTGACATGAGTAGGGATTACTGTTGTAAGGAAGGGTTGCAAGATCAGCCCCCTAAATTGTTGCATCAGAGCTAATCAAATTACTACTGTCGTTTTAAGCCCCCACAGTTACACTAATGTTTTATGTATGCTATACATAGTGCTTTTAAGACTGGGTTACTAAAAATATGCAAATCTTTTAAAGTCACAGCACAATAGCATCAGGAACGAGCACGGAAACAAATACAAGACTGAAACTGGAATCAAGGATAATGCGTATACATGGACTAATTTCCAGAGGTGCTGAGCACTCAGAATTGTCAATTAAGCCAAAAGGAGCTCTTGGTGCTCAGAAAGATTGAAAACCAAACTAGTTACATTATCACCATCAGAACTCATTGGATAAAACACTGCGGTCTCTTAAAATCAAGTATGTATATTTAGTATACTGAAATACATGCCTATTATGAACTACCTAGGGAAAATCTCTTGCTTGCTAACTGGCAAATGCAATCCAATTTATCATCCTATAAAAACAAACAGATACTGCTTCCAACATTGACCATGTCAATGAGAAAATCAATGTAATGTGGCTGACAGTTTTCTTCTTACAACTGAGAATTTGACAGGACATCATTTCTTCCAATACATGCTTCACAGCAGGACAGAATGCTGAGGGATGTGTAGTGCACCCTAGGCAAATTCCTAGACACCTGCTATTCAACAGTAAAAACCTGCATGAAATGTGTGCTCTGCACCAGAAAGTAGTACATCTGTTTAGCAGCTCCTCTTTTCAGTTCTCCAACTTTCTCCCATTTGGAAAAACCAAAGCCCTAGGCTTCTGTTTATTTTGTCTAATGCTTTTTGCACCTCAGAATGCAGTCACCTTTTGCTAGTGCAATTTGAATCTCCTGTTTTAAAAACAGTGTTTAGATAGCAGTGACCCTGTCCCTCTAGAAATAGCACAAAGTTCTAAAAATGTAAGTCTTGTTTGTTTAAGGGGAGATAATACAACACAGAAACATTTCCTTTACCTTTTTAAAAGGACTTGTTCTGTTCTCCTATTTAGAGTATTTTCTTGTTTTACTTTTTTTGCCTGTGTACTTCTATCAATTGGCTTGAATATATTTCTTCCTTTCATTTTAATTCTTTTAATACTACTCTCCATCTTCATTTAGTTTTCCTAGGGTCAGTTCTGAAAACTTTGTCACATTTTTCTTCTGACCAGTTTCCACTGCAGAGATGGTAACATAAACTAACTTTCCTGCTTCAAACTTTAAGAAAGAGAAACTTCAGTGGGAGACAATAATAAACAAGACCAGATTATACAGATTCCACTCTTGGCAACAATGCACAATTCCTGACACAGCACACAGTTCTTTCATTTTAATTAAGTTCAACAGTTTAAACTGGTAAAAGTGGTTATTCTAATAAAAACTTCAGTATTTTTGTCTTTTCAATGTTGAGATAATTGTGCTCTTTGACATCCATATTAAAAGCTTAAAAAATAACCAACACCACAGAATCATTGTTTAAGGACTAACACAATTCCTCTCTTTACTACCTGCCATTTTTCTGTCACTCTTCTTTCTACACTTCACTCCACCTGCTAGGCTGTTAGAGAGCTGCCACAAGTTTAGTGTTAAAAGCCTGACATTTAGCCTTTTCTCCTTAGCTTTAGTCAATCAACAGTATTCCCTGTCTGAACTTTCTGAATGCACTTTGCTAAACAGTTGGATAGTGTCAGGCAGATTGAAACTGTGAGATTGACTGTTTCTTTCCCTTCAGGAAATGTGCAATTGTGCCAAGTGCAACTGTTTGCCTGCTTGTCTGATAGCCTAGCTATCATTTGCTTGGTATGGGGAGACCTGAAAACTGTCAGATAATGGCTGAGCAAGGGAGTTTGTATCACCTCTGGGAAAACACCTGTCAGCTACTATGTACAGGCCCAAGTTCAATAAGCAAGAAGACAACTAAGGCAGTAGAATCAAGGGAAGGAAACTAGTATATGACTGCCAGAAAGCTGATTGCCCAGAAAACATCACTATATATGCCAATCAGTGTCTCAATTGGAAGTTGTCTGGCATTTGGATTGTTCAGATGCATGTTGTTGATAGACTGGGATATGTTTTGCAGCTAGATTGACTTCAATCACATTTCTACTACTGAACTGTCATTTGCAGAAATACTGTTTCCTAAGGTGGCATGTTGAGAAATGACAATGTACTGCTGGGCAATTTGGAAATACTGATGAGCAGATGGGTGTTTTATTATCTGCACATCTGAGTGCTCAGTTTGTTTGCAAAAGTGAGGAGACAATACCTTGGACTAGAATATATGGCATGATTATTTTTTCTAAATAATAATAATAATACAGGCTTTTTATTCACAGTACTCAAAAGGTACCAGAAAATATTGTTTTCTGGAAAGAAAAATTCCACACTGCATTTATAGGCAGTTCCTTTCAAATATTCTCTTCCACAGTTTAAGAAAAAGTAGACATGGACCCAAAGCAATAGTCTGGACCTGAATACCCACAAACTCTGGGTAAGTTTGGATCTGGGACAAACTTTCTGGCTTTGGCACAGCTATACAGAAGACTTTCTGGCGTCTTTTCACACTAACATTCTACTGGGGGGTACACCAGAACCGTTAGTCACTGTTACTCTCTGTCCTGGCAAGACCGAGCTTTGCTGGAGATTATACTGTGTGTCAACTCCCTGCTGCACCAATCTCTCTTCCTCACCAGACAACTCCTCCAAGCTCTCCCAGCCCAAACCATGCCTAACAAGTAACAGTCAGTGAACTCCAGCCCTCGAGTGCCTCAGTTTCTCTGCAGTGCACAACCCGTATGACTGTACATTCACAGAAGATGTTAAGTTCCCTGCTCTTTAAAAGAGTCATTACATTACAGCTTATTAACTTAACTGGGGTAAACACACGCCTTCCTTCAGACACAGCACTGAGCTGCTTTATAGTAAAAATAACAGTTTAGGTGATACCAAGCAGAAGGAATAAAGATAGAAATGATTACAAACAAATACAAGTAAAAATATGAGTTCTCATGGCTAAGACCTAACAACAAACTACACACTTTTTACAAGGTAATTCCTCACCAATCTTCCCTTTCCAGCAATAGCTGACTAGCTCTTAGCCAGGATCCCAACAGAGCCCAAGGTGCTTATTTCCTTGTCTCCTCAGGTGAAGGATAATCCAAAGTCTCTCTGTGTGTCCTTATATCTCACAGTCTTCCTTTGTGTTAAGGGTCAAATTGATCCCCTGGGATTCAGTCTCCTGCTTCCTCCAGGGGGCCGACTCCATCTTGATCAAGGTGTCCCTTGGTGTATTCCAGTGCAATGCCTCCTGCTGCAGTTTTAGAATGTAAACGATCTCTTCCAACAACCTCCAATACAAATGAATAACCCATCAAATTTGGCCACAGCTGGTTTGTGATGTTGGCCTCTTTCCTTTGTCTTGAGAAAACCTGTTTATCAACTCCTCCTAATGTGCCTGGTTTAAACACCTTTTTCTCACAGACTTTAAAGCATAATAACAGTGAGCACCCATAATCCCATAGACAGAATTGTCACATACATTTCACGATAGTATTGACCAGTGTGTTAGTAGTTTCAAATACACCTCACAAAGCATATTTTATACAGATATCATTGCAGTAGTGTGCAGGGTGTGTAAACAGGAGTATGTTGGGTCACACCATTTTAATTGTTCTCTCATGGACTCCATCCTGATGTGTGTGTGAAGGCTACATATGGAGGAACCAAATCTTCCAGTTCACTGCAAATCTAGGACCACACTAAAAAACTGCTTTCATACATAGGCCAATTAAGAAAAGAGAAGCTATGTCACTGATTATTTATTATTAATATTGCAGTTGTGCCCAGAGACCACAATTGAGTTAGACAAGAAATCATGTTAGACACTGTCATGGTACAAATCCCCACTCTGAACCTTAGCGTCCAAAAGATGGGGTACCAGCATGAATTCCTCTAAGCTCAATTACCAGCTTAGAACCTGTAGCGCTGCCACCAACCAGGAATTCCAGTGCCTGGTACACTCTGGTCCCCCCAAAACCTTGCCCGGGGACCCCCAAGACCCAGAACCTCTGGATCTTAACACAAGGAAAGTAAACCCTTTCCCCCCGTTACCTCTCCCAGGCTTCCCCTCCCTGGGTTACCCTGGAAGATCACAGTGTGATTCAAACTCCTTGAATCACGAAACAGAGAGGACAATTCACCTTCCTCCCTCCTTCTCTTCCCCCCTCCCAGACTCTTCCTGAGAGAAAGTAATCCTGGCACAGAGAGAAATCCACCTCTCTCTCCCCCTTCCCTCCTTTCTCCCCACCAATTCCCTGGTGAATCGAGACCCAGTCCCCTGGGGTCTCACCAGAATAAAAAAACAATCAGGTTCTTAAACAAGAAAAGCTTTTAATTAAAGAAAGAAAAAACAGTAAAAATTATCTTTGTAAATTTAAAATGGAATAGGTACAGGGTCTTTCAGCTATCGACACTGGGAACCCCCCTCCCAGCCTAAGTATTCAAGTACAAATTAAAATCCCTTCAGCAAAATATAAATTTGAACTCCTTCCAGCCAAATACACATTTGAACTCCTTCCAACCAAATACACATTTGCAAATAAAGAAAACAACCATAAGCCTAACTCGCTTTATCTACCTAGTACTCACTAGTCTGAACTTATAAGAGCCTGGATTGGAGAGATTGGAGAGAAACCTGGTTGCACATCTGATCCCTCAGACTCCAGAGTGAACAACCACCAAAACTAACAGCACAGCACAAAAAACTCCCTCCCTCAAGATTTCAAAGTATCCTGTCCTCTGATTGGTCCTCTGGTCAGGTGACAGTCAGGCTCACTGTTCTTGTTAACCCTTTCCAGGCAAAGAGATATAAAGTACTTCTGTGCTATTAACTTTTCTTATCTGCTTATGACAGACACCATACAAACATATAGTGTGAGGTAGTCCATGCACTGAAGATCTTACAATCTAGATATACAAAGGGTCAAAGAGGAAACAGAGGCAGAGAGAAGTGAAGTGACTACCCAAAGTCACCCAGCAGATTAGAGGCAGGGTGAAGATTAAAACTCAGATCATCTGATTCCCAGGCCAAAGCCTGATCCCAATTGACCATAATGCTCCCCTAAAAGATCCACTGCTTTGAAAGCAGAACACTTATGCCTTAATTTTACAGGAAAGTGGATGACGGTTGTGAGAGTAGTGATGAGCTGCTAGTAGGGCAGCTGAGTATGGCAAGCCATTAAGGGGAAGTAAACTGAAAGAAGCAAGTCCCATAGCTTGATTGGATAGCAAGAAGACTGTATGCAATATCAGTCAAAAGGTACTAAGTAGCTCTCTGTTAGCAATCCTTGTATAATTTCTTTTAATACTTGGATACCAAAAAAGAAAGAAATTTTAAAAAATGATAAGTGACCAATCTCCAGAAATGTGAGATGAGAGATTTACTCTTGGTTTAAATCTTTTGCAGTGCCTACATATTACAGTGAAAGGTGTTTATATACATCAGAGACAGAGTGTGACGTTTGTGATCCCCAGGAAAGGTGTTTTTAAGTAAGTTTGCCATATTCTTAGGGATCAGACTAGATGTAGAACATATTGGAGTCCAATTATCCCACCCATTTGAGGGCTAGGGGACACATTTCCATAACACTACATAGAGATTTAATTGACAAAAGACAGCACCTCCCACACATATTTTGGATCATTTTAAAGACATAGTAGAATGGCTATAACCATTTGTATAAATATTATATTTGAGGTTTTAAAACACAGGTTAGGGGTCTTGTAATTTAGGCACTTTAACCCTGTGTATAGATGAGCGATGTATTTATCTATCCCTGTGACCAGCTGTCTGTGCATGGCTTTGATTTGTTTTGCCCAGCAGCAATGTGTATAAAACAGCTTGCACCAAAAGGCAAAAAAAGATACATCTTCCAGGCCCAGGATTATTTTGTGCTGAGCAGCTTCCTGTCTCTACTGAGAGGGAGCTTATTCTTATGAAAAACTAGTACAGATGAAATTCTCAGTGGAAATCTTTGGCACATCTGTAGATGAGGAGAGTAGGAAAGCAACAAATTGTCTCAATCAAATGATTTATGATTAGCTTAGGAATTGATACAATGACATCATGTTCATCACCTTACAACTGTTTTTTTCAGATACACCAAGCAATCCTTTACATTGTGTGTTCAAGGGAATCAGCACCATGCTTTGAGTGATGTTTCTGGCATCGGAAGAGGCTCATTTACAAGTGGCTGAAGAAATCCATATCGACTTGAGAGTGGAGACAAAGAAGTGGAATAAGCTTTTGACCCGGTCTTCCCTCAGACAACTGCTGATAGCCCCTTTAGGGTCTGCCTCAGAGCAAGGAGGCTCTCAAATTTACCAAGCAGCATTCAAACAGAGTATCACAAGGTAGCTCTTTTCCCCTTGTCCATTCAAGAACTCAGTATTTTCTCAGCCAGAGAGAGCGTGCGCTGGCATATTTCAGGCTGCAGAGCTCATTTCACCTTTCCTCAAATGTAAACCTGTGGACAGTCTTGTCACAAATTTTCCTGTCAATTCCTGAGCCTGATTAATGGAAAGGAGCAGATGTCCAAGTCTTTATCTATCATGCCAGACAGTTTTCTTTGTGATTTACTTATGCGTCAAGAATGACCCCTCCTTGTACTGAAGAGACCAGCACTAGAAAGGATAGCCTTTTATCGACTGAGCTGTCCACCTCCATCTGGGTATTGAAAGCACACATTCAGTGCTGCAGTCGTGATGTAGTGACTAATTATAGACTAGCACTAGTGTCTGAAAATGCACAGAGCAACTGCCATCATCATGATAAAGGGTGAGAGGTTTCAGTTGTTCTCTAGGAAGAGATTTAGGTATTGTTGAAAAGGAAGAGAAGCAATACATTTAGTGTGTGTGCATGTTTCAGTGTAAAGCAGGTGGTAATCAGTGTGTGCCGGCACTTCGTTTCCTGTCTGTTAAGTAATATGTAGCTGGAAATTTATGGTGAATTGGGGAGGAAAGTGGAAATAGGTGAGTGAGGAGAGGAGCAGACAGAAGTAACCAAGTAAAAGGGGGTGGAGAAGCAAAAAGAAAATGCAGGGAGTGGGAGCAAGTGAAAGGAGAGGCAGTCCTGACTCTACTCCCTGCAGCGTCACTGTGAACAGGAATAGACCATTCCATTACCTTTTACTTCTTTATTGCTCTGTGCCAATGGAATCCAAGAGATATTAAAGGCCGGATATTCCTGGCATAGCTCTCCTTGTTGGACAAGCAATGGTCAGAGAATAATTACATTTCTCTCTTTGTTCCAACAGCAAAATATATCTGCAGAGATTGCTTTTAAGATGTTTAGTTTTACATTATCCAAAAAAGGCCATTGATTTCCACCAGTATGAAAACAGGTGAACCATGAGAGGTATTTATACCTTCCCTCTCACAGAAGCCCCCAGAACTGCTTTAGCATCTGCTGTCTAGTGACACATGAGGCTACCCATTTTCTTGCCCACTACTGTCTGTTTGGCTCCATCAAAAGTTGTCACTATGATGGAAGCATCTTTTCTGATGATGTGATAGGTCATTCTTTGTCCTCCATGCCTTCTCTTTCCTCCAGGTGGGATCCAGTCTAAAACATACCTTCTGCTTCTGCCGTGGGGTAGCCTGATGGCAGGCCAAACCACCATAATCATCTCTGTCTAAATATTGAGTCAGCAGACTGTTGACTCATGCAACTCAAAACTTCCATATTGGTTACATGATTTTACCAGTGAATTTCCAAGATACTTCTTAACCAATGCTGAGGGAGTGCATTCAGCTTCCTGTTGTGTACTTCCCTCACTGACCATGCTTCTGAGACATACAGTTGTGTTGGAAGATCAACAGAGTTGAATAATCTCCTTGCCTTTTCCAGAGTTTGACAAATGGTAAAACAATCCACTGACTTTGCTAATGTTTGCTTTCACTTGCTTAATGAGCAGGCTGTTAGCAGATATTGTACTTCCAAGACAGACAATATCATCACCTCTTTCATACTCTTCACCATCAATCACACATCTGCCAGTGTTGACAGCATGCTCTTCTATCTCCATTATCTTGGTCTTCTGCTTACTGATATGAAGTCCCACTTTGGCCGTTTCCCCTTTTATGCTCATACAGGGTCTTTTTTCATTCCATCCAAGTTGGTATCCAGTATGACTCTGTCATCTACAAAAGCAAGTCTCTCAGCTTATTTCTTGCCCAAACTATACAAGTATTCTCGGCAGCCACCTTCGCTCATTTCATCACAAGTCCATGCTAATGCAGAAGAGAAGGGTATGGTATGCAACCTCACCTTATACCAGTAACAACCTGTATATGTAATTCGCCATCACTTCCTTCCCAGATTTTAACATTCTAGCATCGTTCTTATCATAGCTTGGTGCATTACCACTCCTCAGTTGCCTTATAGCCTTAGTTTCCTCCTCTAACATGATTATTTCTAGTGATGTAGTAAGGTTGCTATTTCTTCACATTTCTCATGGTGTGCTAGCTGTTCTGGCCGGTTAAGCACAGCCTGGGAATGTTCTATACAATGGGATCTCCATCCTTCCTTCATGGTTCAATATTACAACAGTTTGAGAATTGACATCTTGCTTGTTTAGATACCAGAAAAGCTTTTTAGAATCCCATTTCTTATACTCCTCCTCAACTTCTCATGTTTAATTTTCCATCCATTCTCTCTCATCTCTTCTGCTGATCTTTTAACTTCATAGTCTTTGTCTGCATATTCTTGTTGAAGAATAGCTCTTCAATTGCTGTCATGCTCTTGTTGAATGCTCTTCTTTAATTCTTTTCTCTCTTCAACAAACCTCAATGTATTAGATTGGAGCCACTTTTCTTTCTTAGATTTTCATCCCCACCATAATCCTGGTTTCATCCTCACTTGCTTTGAAAAACTGTCATTGTTCTTCTATGTCATATAGCAGTGTCTTTAACTCTTCAAATCTATTGCTAAGTTACAACTTGAAATGTGCCTTCACTTCTGGATCTACTAACTTTCTAGATTCAGACATACATTCTCCCTTGCATATTGTTACCTTATTTTATTTTGATTGTCTCCAAAATAAGATGGACATTTCTGACATCAGCACTTGCCTGCACTGGGGTATCTTACAATGATCTTACCAATAGCAACATGATCAAGCTGTTTCTAGGTGAAGTCATCATTTGATCTCCATGTCAGTTTTTCCTTGTGTGGAAATAGTGTATCCACAATGCAAAGACTGCACAGGTCAGAGAGTTCAGCAAAATGTTCTCCTCTGTCAGTCTATCCTGGGATCCCAAGTCTGCCCAGACTGTGTTTGTATCCAGTATTATCATGACCAATCCATGCATTTAGGTCTCCCATAAGGAAAATTATGTCATTTATTGATTTTGCCAATCTCTGCAATCTTTCATAGAAACAGTCTGACCTATTCATTGCTATCATTTGTTGGTGCATAACACTGAAAACTGAGACGTTAGTGTGGTTTGTCACAAAGTGAGCAGTTAATATTCTTGAGTTTACAGGTTCCCGTATCTTCAGTGCTTTAGTAGTTTCCTTACTCAACAATAAGCCATCCTCTTCCAGAATATAAAACAATCACACCTTCCAACAATAATTTGCCCCATCCAGGCCTCCTCATCTCACTCAGTCTAAATCTACTTAGGCCAAAGATTTTCATTTCTCTGATAACTTGTATAAGTCTACCTATGCTTCAAAGTTATGTAACATTCCAACATCCAATTCTTGTCTTAACCTTAGTTGTGAAGATACCCTCTTTCAGATGCAGAATTTCCTTGTGGCTTTGATTTTCCATCATCACTGTGTCAGTCTGGATTTGCTGGCTGACCAGTACTATCTTGTCTTATGTCTCTAGCAGATCATGGTTCTCCACAGCTGATATGCATATTTGCAAATCTGTGACAGTCATCTTGTCTTTGGGTCGTTCCCATAACAGAAAGCATTTTTACGTGGACAGATTGTTAACCTGACTCACAATCCTCTGCCAGGACCACTAATGGACTGCCTTTAGTCTGGTTCCGATCATTTGACCTGTCTGGTTTATGTGGGCCTAAGAGCAGTTATGCAACTGTCAGCATAAATCTCAGAGCTCCACAACCACCTTCTTCCTCATTAAAAAACAAAAAAAAAGATAAAAATGCACCACACCATGATTATTTTGTTATGGCTGGAACTACTCAGAGTATCATGAGGAACTGGTCCAAATATTTTCAATTAAAGGAAATGTCAAAATTTCTTGTTTTATCAAAGCCACTTCAGTTTTTGACAAAGACTTAAACTAAAATATTTTTGGTTCCAAGCTCTATCCCTGCCCCAAAAAGCAAGTTGGTGAATAGTTTGGTGGTTAGAGTATTGGCCTGAAATGTGAAAGACTCAGGTTTAAGTCCTTGCTCTGCTTAATTTGAAGCAATCTGGAATGAAAAACCGAATCAATACCAATTCCTTGATATCCCACATAACAAGTGAGTGCCCTAACTATCATGCTATACAAACACTTTTGTATTTGTTCCAGTGCAGAAGGAATTTTTTTTTTAAATATCAAAGTTGCCACGAAACAGTATTACCACCCTCCCATCAGCTCTAGTATTATGTTCGCTTTTTAGATTTAGAAACTATTGTGGGTAATGTTTACATCTAGGTTCCCAAATACGTATTTAATTTAAATTAATAAATGCTAGAAGTGCACTTAAAATAGAAGGTGTAACAACTACTGTCTCTAGTATGTATATTTAGAACTGTTCCTATATAAGTCAAAGTAGTGAAATTTTATTAATGATCTATTATACTTCATAGCAGTTAACAATGACAGATTTACTAGACTTACTTTAAAATTACTTTATTATAATATATTACTAATAACATTTTGCATTTATACATATTTTTAATTGAGATAAACACACACAGAGAATAGGTTTTTACAACATCCGTTCTGTAAGTATTCTAACATTACAAACCTGGTATGATGGATGTGGTATGATTATTTATTCTTGGGCTTAGAATGGAGATGATTGGTTGGCTCATAAGCAAGCTGCTACTGAAACTATTCATTCTTCTGACTAAAGCAGCATAAGTAGCATGACTGATGATTGCCAATACTGCTGTGTGAACTTGCTGAGTTTTATATAATTTAGCTCTGTCTGTGAAAGTGAATAGCTTGAGTATGCACAACCCACTCCTAATATAGGCCAATATATTCCTGCTCTTTAGACAGGTGAACAATGTGTGTGTGTGTAGGAGGGAGCAATGCTGGCAGAACACCTCTGCTTCCCTACTGCTGATGAGAATGTTGTTGGTTAATCCACAAGTGAAAGGAAACAGTTTTGCATACATTTGGCAGCTTCTCAGTTATTTTCAAGCTGGTGAGTTTTACAGCATTGTTAGCTGGCAGAGCTGTGAGCATGAAAAGCAGCAATCTACCTCACTGTTCCCCTTCACCCTCAGATTATCACCGAGGGTGTATGGCTCTGTGCAGTCTCTTTTGATTTCAAGAAATAACAGTTCCAGGATTTATCAACAACTGACTGTTCTTTATGTTGTTGTTGCCTCTCATAGATTATGGCTTGAATTCATGCATGACAGTGGTGAATGGTCAAAGAGAAAAGAACTTGTAGAGAAGAGATCAGCTCTTGCTGCTGCAACTTGACCACATGAGGTGTAGCAAACACTACCTAGTCAGATTTTCTGTTTGCCAGTTACAGTCAGTTACCATTTTTTTGACCATATAGTAAAAGAAAAGTTGGCTAGTTCCTAAGATGGAATCCTCTCTGACATTGGTAGATAAAATAAATCTCAAAAGAATTCCGAAAAACTATGCGTTATTAAAATCATAGGTTTGAGTTCTGCATACTTATTCTTTAAAGTCTGATTATATTTAATTCCTAAATCAGCATAAGCAAGTTTGCAGAATTTTTCCATCCCTACTAGAACCCAGTGAGATAGACCCAATCTTTAATGCATTTTGTAGATATTGTAAGATTCTCCTGTGCAGTGGCCAAAAACCTGCCTAAACCTGTGGAGAGAGGACCATTCTAGTGTCAATGGGATCCTTCAGTGGACACAGAGCTCTTACTCTACTCACCCTCCATCCAGTGCTGCTATAGTAGGAGGAGAAAGAGAGCATAGTCAGAGAGGAAAGGGGTGTCGTCAGGAGACCCCTGTGCTATAGTGATCCTTGGCTGCATTTTTGGGCATGGGGCCACTGCAGTCTGGCATAGCTCTAACATGATGTAGGGGGGCCAGCCTGCACAAAGCCCTTCAGCCAGAGATGTTCAGCAGTGAGCTTTGCACTCTGTGGAACATAGCCCCACCCCAGGATCTGGTTTACATTATCCAAGTTAAATGTAATCATTTGCTTAAGGGTTCGAACGCCACTTATCAGCTTCAAAACAATACGTCCATGATCCTTGGAAAGTCCCTACCAAGGATAGATGGCTTATTTCTTCTTTCTAATTATGGAATGTACACGACTACACTAATTTAATCCATAAATTAATTTGTAATGTGTTTGGGGATGGGTTTTCAAATTATTAATTTCATCAGAATGGTTTCTTCAACATCTTAACTAAGGTCAAGTCAAGACTTGGCTTGGCTTGCTAATATTCAAAATGCCAATACTACTTGTTCCTCCTTGCTGCCCAAAAAAGCTATTTCTAGCCCCAAATTGGTTGAGTGCGAGCAACAATATGGTAGAAACACCATCATGTGTTATGCTGATACCAGAAGTGAAATACTCCCTTCTCCAGCGTTTAAAAGTATTCTTCCTTTTATTTCACTACAGTATTTGTAGCATGGCTTACACTACATGCTCTGTCTGCGCTACAGTACAGGGAACAGAGCAGTGATTACAAGAAGCGCTTCAGGAGGAGACTCAGTGGCATTAGAAGACTCTGAAGAAAATCCCCAGCACAGAAAGAGTAAGGGGATTTGGATTAGGTCTCCTCCCTCCCCCTTCAGGATAAAAAGGAGTCATTCCAGTCCCACAATGCCAACATTATGTAACATATACAATACAATTAAATTTATCAGACACCTCTGCTACTCCATTATGTTGTTGACAGATCTTGAAAGCAAAATGGCTAAACTCTTTAAAGTGACCTTTCTCAATTAATTGATTTGCTGTTCATTGATCTGCTGTTCATTGATCATATACAGATATTTAATTCAATTAGTTTTCAATCATTTACTAATGTGTCTATGCCCCTTTAGAAGTTCCAATGTAATTCAGAATTAGATAACAGGCACTTAGGTGTCAGCTTAGTTTGGAAACACTTTAAAATAAGTGACCAGTCCTCATTAATTCACGTGGCTGTCACTAACATTAATTATGATGAATTAATTCACTTTCAGTTAGGTGGATGTGATATGTAATTTAATCTATAAGAATTGCTAAGTAATTTTGCAATTAAAGTGCTATTATCTTAAAATGTTACCTACCATCTAGTTTCTAGAATTTTTATGCCTTATTTATTACATTTTTAGCATAAGTTAGAGAGATCAGCAACATTCTTAGTAGAAAAACACCATGTAAGCAGAAGTACTGGTACAATGGAATGCTAATCAAGTCCCCAGAGCAGCTGCCCAAAGAAACCCTGATAAAGGGGCTTTGATATTAATGCAAGTATAAGAGCATTTAAAGGAAATTACTCCATCACTACCTCTCATTAGTGCATGTTTGTACATTGCAGACTTCTGTTAGGAGGGAAAAAGAATATAATTCAGATTGCACCAAAATGTTTCTTGCAAAATATTTCAACTAAGATTCCAGAACTCATCCAAAATCTGTTGAAGTCAGTAAAAGTAATTCCCTTGACTTCAGATCAGTCCCATAGTCACCTTTCCACAAAAGCCTTCATCTTCATAAAATGAGTATATTAAGAACAGTAAAATGTAATAATAGTTGAAGTTAGTCCTGGGTCTACTCTGAATAGTACCAGCATTTGGTGTGGACATTCTTACTGCCTCCTCCAATGCATATATTCTATGCATCTCAACCGTAGCACAGTAACATAACATGAAAACAGTAAAAAAGCAAAAGAATTAGAACACAATTTCATGTCCTATATGTATATATCTGTTTGTATGTGTACTTTACCTATCTACATATGTAGAGATTGTAAATCTTCATGCATACACAGAATAATAAAGTGACACAAGACTGAATACTAACATGATCAGCTTCAAGAGCAAATCAACAGAGAGAGACGTTCTCCCTCTGACTCAAAAAAGAGCAATTCTGTTCAAGTTTTTAAAGAAAAAAGTTCTTTTCAACTGAAGCAATCTACCCCCACATAAAGCAACAAAGGAAACACACCAAACAATTGTTGTTCACTGTATGAAGGGAAAAAAGTGTAGACTAATGTTAAACAAACAGAGAAACCTGCATTGTTCTGTCTCAGACTGACAGCTCTTGTCATTATTGTCACTAACATCAGAAAGATTATCATCTTTTATCAGGGGTGTGAAGACAACGGTTAAAGTCTACTGAAAGGCAAAATTGTGTGTGCATATACATAGAAAATGGAAAGAAGTGATTTCTTACCCATCTTTACACTTAATATTGAGCACTGAGAATGATTGATGTTATAGGTTGCTCTGCATGCAGAAATTCCTTTGTGTTCTTCCTGGTAAGTGAAATTTTCTCTAGAGGGCTCATACAGGCCTTATGCATCATCTGAGTCCTATTTAAGCTATCACTTTACTTAAGAGAAATTTAAGAGAGACATAGGCTTGTACTGGCCCTCTACACAGGGCCGTCCCTAAGGCAGTGCGGGGCGGAAGTGACGAATCTGTCACTTCCAGGACTGACCCGTCACTTCCAGGACCATCCATGCTGGCCAATTGCACTGGCTCACGGGGTCCTCCCAAAGCGCAGGGCCCGGAGCGGTCACCCTGATTTGCCGTACTCAAGGGACAGCTCTGTCTCTACACAAAGGTGAATTTCACCCACTTAGAATTAAGCCCAGAATATCAGGTAAAAAAAAAAAAAGCAGTTGTGGAAAAATAGCTTCTAACAGCTTAATTCTCCCTCCATTCAAAGAAACAAATCTTTGAAATTTGAAAGTAACACAAACACACACTAAAACCACCAAACCAAACCAAACCAAACAACCCTACCAAAGAACATGAAGTCTAGAGACAACATTTTCACATATGAGTGGCTACATTTAGGCACATAAATCCATAACAAGGCATGAATCAGTTTCTGATTCAGTGAGTTATTTAAGCATGTGCTTGAGACCATTCCCATTCAGAAAGGCACTTAAGTAAGTTCTCAAGTTTCCATAAGGTAAATCAGACTTAAACATGTATTCTCATCCTAAGCAGCAATGGACTGTTGAATCGGTGCCTCGTTGACCTCTTTTTCAGAGATGCTGAACACCTCTAAATTCCATAACACCCACATTTGAAATATTTGCCTTAGTGCTGTACAAACAATTTGCAAGTATCCAAGTGGCATCGCCTGATCTGGTTTTTTTTTTTCCAGGAACATACTCCAATTCAGCAGTGAGCCACTAGGCACCTCAATAACCAGAGGGTTCCATAAAAAAATCCCCTAACTCTTACGGCATGTCTGCATGACAAAGTTAAATCAACATCAAGTAGCTTACCCTGACCTAACTATGGAGGTATACACACTGCAATTCTCCTCTCTCCACTTAAATGTGCCTGCTACACTGACCTGATAAAACCACCTGGATGAGAGGCATAGTGATTTTTACTATTTAGTTAAAGTGACATAGTGTCAGTGTAGATCAGAGGTCAGCAACCTTTGGCATGCGGCTCATCAGGGTAATCTGCTGGGGGGGCCGCAAGACATTTTGTTTATGTTGACCATCCAGAGGCATGGCCCCCCACAGCTATGAGTGTCTGCAGTTTGCCGTTCCTAGCCAATGGGAAGTAGCGCGGGCCACAGGGATGTGGGCCACCATGACTGCTCTGGTCACTGCTTTCAACTCTGCTGCCCTGCAGCCAGGTACAGGGTGAACACTCCTCCCCTTTTACAATTGATCTTCCTGTTTGGTCAGCATGGAGAGCAACAGCCCAGCTGACCATACTGGCTCCACACAGCAAACGTGTTCCTGCCTGGAGTACATGGGAGGTGGTGAATCTTCTAGGTCTGTGGGGAGAGGAGGCTGTGCAGACACAGCTCCGCTCCAGCTGCAGGAACTTTGATATCTATGGCAAGATCACTGGAAGCATGGTGGAGAAGAGCATGCTGATAGGGGCATGCTGCAGTGCCAGTAGGCCCCACTTCCTTCTATGACATCTTCAGTGACTGGATGACAGGTTTGCTCCCCTTCTAGCTTGCACACTTTCCTTTTCATTCCATGTGAAGTAAATAAATAAAGCAAATGAACATAGCAGACAAAGGTAAAACTATAGCCAATGGCTGATAGCTGAAGCTAGACTAATTCAGACTAAAAACAACAATGAAGGCAGACAGACCAATTCTATCAGAATGTCAGGGAGACTCCTGTTTGCAGCCAGAAAACTCCAGCTCTCAATTTAATAATATTATCTCCTGCATAAAAATGACCAATGCCAGTGCTAGCCCCTTGGGGGCCCTACAACACACAGTAATAAAGAAATGGGGGGCCCCTTTTGCTGCTCGGGAACCTAAGCAATTGCTTAGTCTGCTCATGCCTAGTGCCGGCTCTGACAATGACATTCCCAAGAACGATGTGTGTCAGCCATGTGTGTGCATGTGTGGCTGATGCACAAGACTCTGGATAATGTGGTTAACCTCTGCTCTGCTCTTGCCAATGGGGATGCAGGAGGAGCGGGGTCAGTGGCAATCAATGGCAGGGTAAGAAATAAATTTAGAGCTTGGGGCTATGGTGATGGTGCCGAGCTTGGTAGCATGAGGTGGAGGCAGGTACTGGGACGGTTGGTATGTCAGGTGCAAATTCATGTCAGGTTACTCCCTATTCTTCTCCAGGCCGTGGATGCAGCAAGTAGGGACCAAACAGTGGGTTCAGAGAGGCAGAAAGCAACCCCAATTAGCGCAGCAACTGGAGTCCAGGTATCAGGGAGGTGGGGTCATGCCCCATTTTTTCCCTGGGGCCTTTAGGTGTAACAAGAGGAGGATTAGGGAGGATGTAATGCCCACTCCCAGGACCTGATGCAGCAAATACCCTGCTGAGAGCAAACATACCATGTCCGCTTCCCCAAGTGTAACTGCAACCCTGCCTCCATGAACAGCATCAATGACTCAGCTTGTGGGAGCAGTGTGTCCAGGGGGCAGGAAGGACTTCAACTCCGCTCACCTTCTGTGTGTTTTACAGAGTACAAAGGACCTGCTGGAGGCTGCAAGGAGTCTGAAAAAGGGTATTAGTGGGCAGGGAAAGGAGATGGCATTAAGAGTATTAGAAAGGGAGCATTGGTGGCACTAGGGGTCCCTGAAAATAATTTGAAAATGTTGGTCAGTATGAGTTAGGATAACAATTTTTCAAGAGTTTTGGTGGATTCTCAATCACTGGGCATTTTTAAAGCAAGATTGGATTTAAAAAAAAAAAGATTTAACTGAACTACGACTATTGTTCTTGCAAAAGGAATTAATCCAGGGATGGCCTAGAATATGTGTTTTGCAGCAGACCAGACTTTGCAACCCAGTTGTTGCTTCTGGCCTTAAAAATCTATTAATCTATGAACCTAAAAAAAACCCATGGAATTCATCTTCTCACCTGTAACAGATTATCAATTTGGTTCCGTAATTTCTGCTTTCAGCAGAATTCTAAACTCTCCAGGAAATTATAGTAATTCACTCAGATTTAGAAACTACTTTCATCATTTATATGAAAGATAACAATGGGATGCAAAACTCTACAGGAAACAGGCACCCCACAAAAACTGCTGAGTGTCTCACTGTACATCTGTAGCTAAATTAGCTATGCAACAAAATAGCAAATATTTTTGCATCTATGATTACTCATTAAAATATTAGAGGATATGCTTTTCATCAAGCTGAGAGTTATTCCCAACACATAATTTATTCAAACAATTGAATCTCTTTTTCTGCCTGTGGAATATTCATGGACAGATTGTGCTTTTTGATAACTAATAAGTGTTAATTAAATTGTTCACTGTATGGATTTTATTACACACATTTAAAATTCAAGACTTTTTGGTTAGATTTTGGTCATATGAATCACGTGGCTTGTTTATGTTCACCAGGGAGGAAATTCATCCTTATGCAGAAGGCCAATTCAAGGTCTTATGGACCACTTAAGTCTCACTTAAGCTCTAGTTTGATGGCTAATGGGCGCTATTTAAATATTAATGGCTCAATGCTGCTGTAACCAATGTCAATGATAAAACTCTAATTTATTGCAAAGGAGGTCAAGATATCAGTAAATTACCCAAGTTCATACAGAGCTGAAAAAAGAACCCAGACTTCTTGACTCGTGTTCTAACCATAAGATTATCTTCTTCTTCCCCCCTTATATTCTGTATTGTAGGAGAATGAGTTGTTGCTTAAATTTAATTGAACTTCAGCCACACCCAGTAGTCCTTACTTAGGCCTCTATAGGTAAAATTCTTAGTGATATCTAAGGCCATGGCTACATGCACACTTTACAGCGCTGCAACTTTCGCACTCAGGGGTGTGAAAAAACACCTCCCTGAGCACTGCAAGATACAGCGCTGTAAAGCCTCAGTGTAATCAGGGCGGCAGCGCTGGGAGCACGGCTCCCAGCGCTGCACGCTACACCCGTAAAGGATGTGGTTTACATGAGCTCTCCCAGCGCTGCCGCTCCGACTACACTCACACTTCAAAGAGCTGCTGCGGCAGCGCTCCCGCAGCGCTGCCAGGGCAGCGCTTTGAAATTCCAAATGTAGCCATACCCTTAAAGAATATTGAATGTGGCCCTATACAGTAGACTCATTGCTGGAGTTCCCCTGGTGGCTGGGTGTGATGTAGCAGGCTTTCTCCTATCTATTGCCTGCCCTTGGCTACTCTGGGTTCATGGATGCCTGTTTCTTATTGTGACTTAATCCTACAGCCAGGTCATGATTTAGTTCCATCCCTTCTAGGGTAACAAAAGTTTAACTGAAGTCCAAAAATGTCCCAACGCAAAAGATTCTTCTACCCTTTCTTGGGCTTTGTTTTCAGTCCCAGCCAGAAATCAATCCTTATGTTGGGCATGTACTCCCCTCCGCCCACCTCACTGTGTCTGGTAGGGGAACCCACGCCCACCGTATGCTGGATTCTGGTCCAGGAAGTATTACACTGCTAAGTCTGCTCCTTCAGACATGTTATTATTTGCCTACACCACTTCCTACCACCTCCAAGCCTGGTGTGCTGCTACCCTGTGGTTAACCCACCTCCCTCCTCTGGTTCCCAGGACACTGGCTTCTTCCTAGGTCCTGTCAGCTTGTTCTCTCTCTGTTGGAATACTGATCCTTCCTGACTTCCTCTCTGTGCCTTACCCCCTTTCCAGGGCACAAAATAGAGATTAATTTAATCCCTATGATCTTTTTCAGTCTGCCTTCCTAAAGTGTGTGAACACTCTACCTCTTCTCCCCTAGGGTTTGCTATTTGGGGATCCTATCTTGGACTCTTCCCCAGCTTTCACTGCCCAGCTGGGATTGTTAAGAAATCAAGCCTCAGACCCCCTCCAGGTGCATGGAGGTGGACTAACTGAGTTCTCTGACTCCTGATAACTTTGTTCACCTGTGTGGGGTAGACACTCTGCCACAGGTCCCTATTAAATAACCCTAAATACTGTAATTAGCCTGCAACTCTGTTTTCTCTTGTGTGTATGTCTGTCCACTTCTGTTCATATTTTGGCTTGATCTTTTAATCTTCTGTCTCATTTGTTGTAATTTAAATACCTAAATAGAACTAAATTTAAAAGATAAATGTATTTTTCTGCTTAGCATAGAAAGGACTGTTACTTCAACTCTCTTTAAAATCACATGAAATGTGTCCTCTTTTCTATCTTAAATCCCTAATAACTACTATTTAGAGGTAAAATAAGTCACTGACTGATTAGAGGTAAAATAAGTCTATTATCTGCACAGGATTAGCTTTCTGTCCTCATAGGAAATGAGATATAAAACTACAACACACTAAGAATGTTTTGTTGAAAAGTTCCTGACCCAGAAATGCCCCTCTGCCATGTATACAGCCCAAACCGGACAGTCTCTATGCAAAAGAATAAATGGACTCAAATCAGACATCAAGAATTGTAACATTCAAAAACCAGTAGCAGAGCACTTCAATCTCACTGGACACTCAATAACAGACTTAAAAGTGGCCATTCTTTAACAAAAAACTTCTAAAACAGACTTCAACAAGAAACTGCAGAACTGGAATTAATTTGCAAATTTGACACCATCAAATTAGGCCTGAATAAAAACTGGGGCTGGCTGGGTCACTACAAAAAGTAATTTTCCTTCTGTCGATACTCACACCTTCTTGTTAACTTTTGGGAATGGGCCACATCCACCATGTCTGAATAGGCCTCGTTAGCACTGACCCCATACTTGGTAAGACAACTCTCATCTTTTCATCTGATGAAGCGGGTTATAACCCACAAAAGCTTATGACCAAATAAATGTGTTAGTCTCTAAGGTGCCACAAGGATTCCTCATTTTTTTTGCTGATACAGACTAACATGGCTGCTCCTCTGAAACCTGACCCACTCTAGTTGCAGCTTCTGCCTTGGGATATGGCAGATGCTTCAGATAGCATGTAACTACAGCCTAACCCCTGGGCAAATGGCTATTAGAAGTAAACGAGTAAATGCTAAAAGAAATGAGAGAAGAGACTTTGCTCTATAACACATGCTGAGCATTTTCAGCCCTTCCCCCCTAATTATTTTCTGCTTGGGATCGTCAGCCACTGTTCCTGCACATTAAAAAAACACTTATGGTAAATATAGGTCAGTCCAAAACTACATAAGGAATGAGCAACTGCTAGTTGATTTAGAGAGCAAATCTTTTAATATTTAAGCAACAAAAGTTTAAGTCTAGAGAAAGAAGTCCACCTTGAAAGTTCTCTCTTTTCCAGTCCTATTAACTTGTGAACAACTTGACTATTACAATATCTGGCAATTTCCCAATCAACTGCTACAATAAAAAAAAGCCCATAAGTAGTCTAACTGGCAACCAATTTTCCCTGCATCCTAGCAAATAGCTGCTTGGCACCCTTTAAATATGAGCCCTGCAGAGTAGTGGGTTTTATTATGGAAGGAAAATGCTGAGTAGCAGCAGTCAATTTCAGACTAAATGAGACATAAAGGTCATGAGGAATGAAAAATGTAAAGCTGCTTTTATCTAAATAAAGATCTGAATCAATTGTAATCAAATGAGGTATTGTTCAGCTGTATAGGTACATTAAGCTGTTTCTCAAAGAATTACTTTAGCAAGTATTTGCTTTAACTCTAAAGACTGTCATTATTTTGGCCCAATCATGTCCAAAAAAGATTCAAGTCTGTATCTCCATTTAACTGTAATAACACATTAAAAACTAGCTTCAACTCAGTTGTGGCATCATTTTGTATACCACACACTAAGAAATGACCAGGCTGTGCATAATAATTGAGCTGCTGCTAACTGTTGGCTACAAAAATTATGTGGCTGAAGCTTAAGAAATATATTTCGTATTAATATTGTTAACGCATACTTTAAGAAACAGCTAGCCTATAAGGTACTTTCCTTTGTCTCTTTTTTTATTTAGAAGCATAACAGTTATTGTTACTGCGCGATTTTAAACTTTTTTCCTCCACTTCCAGTTGATCATTGGTTAAAGCATCTGCTTACATGCTTTGCTGAATTAGGTCTGTCCTTGCACCCACTTTTGAAGCCAGCTGGAATTTTGCCACAGACTTCAGGTTCATACTCCTAGAAGTATCCATGGCATTCTGCAAGCATATGAGATTACAAGGGAGACTGAACCAATAAACCCTTACTCATAAGAGTAACTCTTACTCACATGAGGAATCCTACTGTCATCAGTGGAACTCAAGTATGAGTTGCATGAATAAGATTTTTGTAGGTTTAAACCCTAAATTAAAAGATGAACAAATTAATCATTATTTGCAAAGCCAAAACTGATTCTCTGTTACAAGTAGCAGATATGCAAGGTGACCAGATAGCAAATGTGGAAAACTGGGACGGGGTGAGGGGTAATAGGTGCCTATAAAGAAAAAATCCCAAATATCTGGACTGACCCTATAAATTTGGGACATCTGGTCACCCAACAGATGTTATAAGAGGAAAACAAAAGGGTAACTTGGCAATAGGTAGTCAAACGGTGGTGCAAAGCCCCTCATCTGGCTTCTTGTACCTGGAACTTCCAAAGAGAGTTAGAGGTGCATTAACTTTAGTTTATTTGTGCAGGCTGCAAAAATATCTAGAAAACATATTTCATGTTATTTTCTACACTATTTCCCATCACTTCAATAGCAGAAAAAAAGATTGCAATACCTGTATGCAGGTTGTCTGATGGGGCTTATGAAATCTCCCAAAGATAACACTGATAAATGGGCTATTGAAAAGTTTCAAAACATCAGGAAATCAATTCCCAACCTGCCCAATCCAATTTTTCAAGAATGAGAAAAAAATATTCCCACCCAACTCAGTATGAAATTGGAATCAATCCAATCCATAGTTTCTAAAAAGACATTGTTGAGTATGTCAATATGAGATTTACAATGGATTTTAAAACCAGAATTAAACTGCAACTATAGCAGTTAAGACAAAAAGAACTTTAAATGGTATTCAAAATAAGTGTTTTAATTTTTTTTTCTGTTAGACTAACCAGGGGCTTGATGTGAAATAAATGTTTTCTTCCAGGTGTAGTGCTTACCTTCAATAGCTTCAATAAACCCAATAGAAATCTTCACCAGAGTAACCACTGTGCGTCCAGTTCAGTGCTCACTGAAGTACATTGAAATCTTTTCATTAAGTCCAAATGCATATTGGATCAGAGCTGATCCTCAATAGTAAGTATATGGAATGAAATTTTGCTCCGTCTTTCTAATAGTTGCAGCATAGAGCGAGGGGGAAGTCAGCGCATCTTAGGTCGATTTACCTGGCCGTGAGGACAGCGGTGAGTCTACCGCTGCTGCTCCCGCGTCGACTCTGCTTCTGCCTCTCGCCATGGTGGAGTTCCGGAGTCGACAGCAGAGCAATCGGGGATCGATTTTATCACGTCTACACTAGACACAATATATCGATCCCCGATAGATCGATCACTATCCGCCAATCCACCCCTCAGTCTCACCAGGCCGCCCTATGCACTGCACACCCAACATGACCCCTATGCCAGAGTTTATGAGGAGGGCTCATCAGAAGGAAAGGCTGGAGCTGTCTTCAGCAATGCCTGCAGTGGGGCACCTTCCTCCAGCCAAAACCAGGGGTTTTAGAGTAAATGTGGGACATATGGGCTCATTAATCACATCTTACTTGAAACTGTTATGCATAAACAAAAAATCTAAACACAGGCCAAAGATCAGTATTTCATCAAAATTACAAACGAGATAATAAAAAAGTAATTAAAGCTGTAGCAAAATTTTGTAGCAGAGCCACATTTTTAAATATTGTTTCAATATCACAGCTGTTATAACCACATGCATGTCCAGTGTAGAATTAGCTTTCTCCTTTATCTAACATCCTAGCTGAGCTACGCAGACTCTGGGGTATGACATTATCACTCCAATATATAAGAAAAGCTTTTCAGACTAGTTACTATAGACCCCTTTGGAAGAAGAAAAGCTTATTTAATATGATATCACTATTTAAAATAATAGATTAATGTCAAGACAAGAGCAATTTCAACAAGATTCACAGATGTGTACAGACTAGGGGTAGTCTTACCCCAATGTATGAACATTAGTACAGTAGAAAAACTAACTCAAGTCAAAATTCCCTAATAATGGGCTTAAGCTACTTAGGCACATACATGCACTGTTAGTTTTTAATTGGTGTTATGTTTTACTTGCATTTTTTTTAAAGGGAAAGAGCTAACACTATCCACTGGAGTCAGTGGAAACTGATCTCTGGAATGAGAAAGAAATATCTTCATTATTAATATATCATTATTCTATTAACTGAAACATGCTGGCAACAGTAATGGGGAAGGTAGAAAAAATGTTTCTATGGAAACAGGAGGAACTAAGTTTTTTGGGGGGTCTGTTTGACTGCCAGTGGGACATCCATAGTATGTCAGAAAGGCAGTCAGACATGGTAGACTGGACAACAGGAGAGAGATCAGCAGCTGATTTATGACAATGGAAATGTTACAAGCAGATGATGGGTATGGCGTTTCACCATTGAAGGACGGATTGGGGGGGGGGAGGACAGAAGATCAGTGAAAACAGATTCTGAAGAGGAGCACAGAGAGGAAACAATCCAAGGAAATGCTGAAGGAATGGTCAGGGGGCAAAGGAGTGAAGCCAGGACAATATGAAGTTACCAAAACTTAAAGCACACTGGGTTGCAGACCTAGGCAGATATTTAGGGTCCTCTGATGGCGTCTGAGCTGGTTCAGTTTCTGGGGAAGATACATTTAAGTGTAAACCAGACAGAGGTGAAAGTAAGCCGGTATGGCATACCGGCAAGAGCCATTCCGCTGTGCTGGACTGGACTGGCTTCTGCGGCAGTGATTTAAAGGGCGCAGGGCTCCAGCTGCTGCAGGAAGCCCCTAGCCGTTTAAAGCACTGCTGAAGCTCTGGCAGCCAGGCTCCCACAGTGATTTAAAGGGACCAGAGCTCCACGGCAGCTGGAGCCCCGGGCCCTTTAATTTGCTCCTCAGCCCCGGGGCTCCCAGTCGCCTCTGCAGCTGGGAGGTCCAAGGTGATTTAAAGGCCTTGGGGCTCCCAACCACAGCCGGAGCCCCAGGGCCTTTAAATCTTGAAAGGCCATGCCTCTTCCGGTTGAGGCCACGTCCCTGCTCAGGAATTCGGCGTTTAAGTTACTTTCACCCTGAACCCAGCTGAGGATAAAAGTTTTGTTACAAGCTGGTAAAATTTAAAGTTGGTCAAAGAAACCTTACAATTTTGGTCCAACAGGAAATTTTGACATTTTAAAAAAATGTTCTGAATTAGAAGAAAAAGAAATGATATTTAAAAAATGTTTGGGTCAATTTCAAACTTTATTTTTATTTTACTTTTCATTTCTTAAAATTATTTAAAAAATTGGAGCATAATTTAAAAATACAATCTAATATAATATATAATAATCAGCAACTGGCTTTCTAAGTGGCAAGTGATATTGTAATTGGTATTCTAAATTGTCTAGAAAGTCATATTCTAATTGGAAATTCATTCAATAATTGGTATTATAATTTGTCATTTTAATGTCAGAATCTAATTGGATTGATTATTTCATTGTTATTGTTATAACATCAAAAATAATGTCCAATAATAAGACTAATATTACAATAAAATTTAAAAAACATAAAATACAATAAATTGCAATTCATAAAGTCAAAATATTCCATTATAATATGTTTGGACCATATCAAAATGTTTCATTTCTTTTTCTCTTTCTTTCTTTCTTTCTTAATAACATTTTGTCAAAGCCAAGGCACCGAGCATTTCAGTGTCAATGAATTGGCATTTTCTGATGAAAAAAATCCTGTCAGAAGATGAAACTTTATTGGTAATACTGACTTCCCATGGCTTTGGAAGTCCTTTAAGCCATAGGGAGAGGTGGAACACAGACACAGCACAGGAAGAGTAAGTGACTGATATTTTCAAAAAGATCATGAAGGTGGTGCCCTGGATCTGGCCAGGATTAAGTAAGTGGAGCTTATGGTGAGGGCATTTGTGGTGGAGTGAAGCAGTGGAAACTCAGTCTGGATGGACATAGGAAGAACAGAGGAAATAAAGTGGAGATATTATAGTGGCTGTACACAGCATGCCCAAGGAGATTTAAGGAGAAGTAGGAGGAGTGGAGTGGGCAGGGCCGGTGCAACCATTTAGGCAAAGTAGGCGGTTGCCTAGGGCGCCAAGATTTGAGGGCGCCAAAAAGCGGCACCCCCAAAAAAATTTTTAAATGGTTGCAGCCACTGCTGCCGGCAGCCTAGGGCGCCCCTGGGGTCAGCGCTCCGGCGCTGCAGCCCAGCAGCCCGGGGCGCCCCCGGGGTCAGCGCGCCACCGCCGCGGCAGCCTGGGGCACCCTTGGGGTCAGCGCGCCACCGCACGGCAGCCCGGGGCACCTCCAGGGTCAGTGCGCTGCCGTGGCAGCCCAGCAGCCCAGGGCGTCCCAGGGGTCAGGGAGCCACTGCGGCAGCCCGGCAGCCCAGGGCACCCCTGGGGTCAGCGCGCCGCCGCCACGGCAGCCCAGCAGCCTGGGGTGCCCCCGGGGTCAGGGCGCCAGCGCGGCAGCCCAGCAGCCCAGGGCGCCCCCGAGGTCAGCACACCGCCGCGCGGCAGCCCAGGGCGCCCCCCGGGTCAGGGAGCCGCTGCGGCAGCCCGGCAGCCCAGGGTGCCCCCCCCGGGTCAGGGCGCCGGCACGGAAACCCGGCAGCCCAGGGCGCCCCCCAGGGTCAGGGCGCCAGCACAGCAGCACGGCAGCCCAGGGCGCCCCCGGGGTCAGGGAGCCACCGCGGCAGCCCAGAGGTTTGGGCTGACGGCGGCTGCGCTGACCCAGGGGAATCCCTGAGCTGCAGGCAGAGGCTCAGAATCCCTCTCCCTCCCAGGGCAGGGGCTCCAGCCTCTGCAATTTTTCTCGTTGCCGGTGGGGGCCCCGGCGGCTGGGCAGAGCTGCGCAGCTCTGCTTAGGGCACGTGGCAGGGGCCCTGCGACAGTGGCGCAACACCAGGGCTTCGCTTGTGGAGGAAAGCCGGCTCAGCCTCCACGTCAGCCCCAGCGAGGGGCACGGAGAAGAAAAGAGCCTCAGCAGTGGTCTGGTGGAGCGGAGGAAGAAAGAGGACCCCAACGCTCATGCATTGGGCAAGGTAAGCAAGTGCCTCCCCACAGGTCGGCCTCAGGTGCCTGTGCTCCTGCCCCTTTGGTTCTTGGCTGGTCCCTGATCCTGCTCCCCTTGTGCCTGGACGGCTGGAGAGAACAGCAGCCTGCAGAGCTGAGCTGTCCCAGTGCCCCCAGGCACCCCCCAGGCCCCATCCCCCCCACAGCCCTGACCCCCAGCTCCAAGCCTAGTCCTTCTGAGCTGGAAACCCCCTTGACCTCATCCCCCCCACAGCCCTTACCCCTAGCTCCGAGCCCAGTCCTTCTGAGCTGGAAACCCCCTCGACCTCATCCCCCCCACAGCCCTGACCCCCAGCTCCGAGCCCAGTCCCTCTGAGCTGGAAACCCCCGACCTCATCCCCCCAACAGCCCTTACCCCATCTGTGAGCCCAATCACTCTGAGCTGGACATCCCCCTGACCCTATCTCCCCACATCCCTGAGCCCAGCCCCTCTGAGCTGGGCACCTCTGAACCCAGAGCCCAGCTCCCCACCCAGCTGTGGGCAACAACAGCACCACCCCCCAGGCAACGACAGCCCATTGGTACCAACTATCACAATCACCCAGCAACTGCCCATTATGTAATTGCAAATGTATACATACCATTGCAGCTTTAAATGTTTTTAAATAATGTATTTAGTTTATTTTCAAATTATTACAAATTAATTTTTGAATGTATTTCACTAGTTATTTTTTACATTTCCTAATACATGTTACTATAGTATTGCAAATGTTTTATGGAAGGGGCCCCTGATTTTGCTTTGCCCAAGGTCCCCTGAGTCCTCTGGGCAGCCCTGTCTGAGTTTTAAGCCCTGCTGCTGTGTTTTGCCTGCAACAGGCAGGCCTAAGCCTATGAGTGACCCCCATGGCAGCTGCCTGAAGAAGTGCTTGGGGGAATCATGTAAAAGGAGCGTGATATTTGTTTGAGTTCTCTCCTCATGGAGGCTGTGCTCCACTTGGTGCAGGACAGCAGTCTCAGCAGGACTCTAGGCCCAGCACCTTGCCTCAGTTTGTAGATTTGTAGTGCACCCATCACCGGGCTCAGTCTGGCACCGCTACCCCTCACCAGTGCCTAAGAAGCAGTCAAAAAAGTTGGATGGACTGGTTAGGTTAGTTGTCATGCTGTTGCTTGGCCAGTGTAGAGACCACTGAATGCATAGTATTCCTCTATGATGTTCTGTCCTGAGCAAAATTGGCATGTTACGAGGTAGTGCCTGTGAGGGACAGGTGTCTGTTTATGTATCCAGCCATCATGTCTTAGGTCTTCTTGGGGGGGAGCTTTTCCATCCTGCTTTCATTGGTGACATCTGTGATGCTCTGGTAGACATCTATGAAGACAATACTCTGACAGGATCATCTGGCAATACATCACGAGTTGATGCAAAGGCTCTTACAAAAGCCATTTCTAGTTTCAAGTTTCTTGTTTCTCTTGTTTTGTGGTATGACATATTGTTTGAGATCAACATAACTAGCAAACAACTTCAGGCAAAAGAATTTGATATATGTGATGCCATTAATCAACTTGGAGAAACTAAGAAGTTTCTTGTGGGCTGCAGAAGTGACGCAGCCTTTGAGAAAACATTGGTAGATGCAGGTGAACTTATGAAGGAGTTGGATGTACCGGCACTTTTTGAACCAGATCCAATCCGTATTAGAAAGAAGAGGAAGCAGTTCACATATGAAGCAGATGACGAACCTATTTATGACCCGAAAGAAAAATTCAAAGTGAACTTTTACTTTGCAGTCATTGACACAGCAATACATTCGGTTGAAGAAAGATTCACAATGATGCAGCAAATTAGTTCAGTATTTGGCTTCATATATGATGTTTACAGTTTGCAAAATAAAACACCAAAGCAAATTATGGAACATTGCTTGAATCTGGAGAAAGCTTTGCAACACGGTGAATCCAAAGATATTGATGCCTTTGACTTGTGCAGTGAATTGCAAGCTATTGCAAGACGAGTCCAAAGGAGTTCATCACCGCAAGATGTATTGAACTTCATATGGGAAAATAAGCTGACAGATAGTGTCCCTAACACAGTTATTGCTCTTCGCATCCTCTTGACTCTCCCAGTTTCTGTGGCCAGTGGTGAGCGAAGCTTCTCGAAGCTCAAGTTGATAAAAACATATATGCGAACATCAATGTTGCAACAAAGACTTGTTGGGCTATCTACCTTGTCAATAGAACATGACATTGCTCACAGCATTGACTTGTAGGAACTTGTTTCTAAATTTGCTAAACTTAAAGCGCGGAAACATAAATTCTAAATTATAACATGTTACTCTGTGACCGTGTATTGTGTATAATGTATGTGATTTGGGCGGGGGGGGCGCAAGATGGAAATTTCGCCTAGGGTGCAAAATATCCTTGCACCGGCCCTGGGCGTGGGAAAGTAGTTGGAGAACAAGTAGAGTCCATGGTCAATTTTTTTAAACAAGTAAGTTAAAGAGTGTTGGAAGCATCACTGTAGATATTGAAAAGCAGGTTAGCTGAGACTTGGAGGGAATGATGTAGTTCAGTGACTCTCAACCGGGGGTCTGGGACCCCCTGCAGGGATGCCAGCAGGTTTCAGGGGTTCACCAAGCAGGACCAGTGTTAGACATGCAGGGGCCCAGGGCAGAAAGCCCAAGCCCTGCTGTGCAGAGCTAAAACCCATGGCCTTGAGTCCACCACCTGGGGATGAAGCAGAAGCCTGAGTAACTTAGCTTTGTAGGGCACCCGGTGTCCTGGGGCTCTGGTCAATTGCCCTGCTTGCTACCCCTTAACGCCAGCCCTGACTTTTATACGTAGAAAACAATTGTTGTGGAACAGGTGGGCTGTGGAGTTTTTATAGCATGGGGGAGCTCAGAAAGAAAAAGGTTGGGAACCCCTGATGTAGTGAACACCTTTGCCAAAAGCCAAGAGTCAGAGTGGAGGACCTAACGGGTCTTTCCTGCCACGTTATCTCTGATTTCTGTTAAAGCTTTTTATTTATCTAGGTTTCTAAGCAGCTTACACAGTTCTGAGAGGGAATATGTATTTCTGTTGCTGTAACTCTCTCCACTCCTCAATTCATACAAGTGTTTGCTATTCTTTGACTTAAATTTCACACAAGGGTTTTACCTTTTGCTCTGAGGGTGTTGAGAAATGTGGTCATTCTCATCTCCTCTTCAATGTGAGTTCCACAACTGCTGAGAACACTCTCCCCTAAATATACATCTGGCTCTTGACACTGACAGTTCCATTATTTCAGCAGAATGTAACTGTCATGGGATATCACGATTACATAAACTGTGATAGTTCCGGGGATAAAACTCAGGCCAGTGCCATGGAGGACTCTGGAGAGTCATACATTCCAAGATCAGAAGGAACCGTTGTGATCATCTACTCTGACCTCCTGTATAACACAGGCTATAGAACTTTCCCAAAATAATTCCTAGAGCAGACCTTTTAGAAAAACATCCAATCTTGATTTTAAACTTTCAGGTGATAAAAACTCCTCCACTACCATTGGTAAGTTGTTCCAATGGTCACTTTCATTGTTGAAAAGTTACGCCTTATTTTGGCAGCTTCAATTTCCAGTTGTTAGATTGGACATACCTTTCTCTGCTAGACAGAAGAACCCATTATTAAATATTTGTTCCCTAGGTAGCTTGTAATCCAGTAATTCTGTAACGGAGGTGCCATTCACCTCTAGTATGCCTCCTTGCATCTAAGTCCAGGAATATAGCTCTCCTTGAATTGGGTGCTCACTGCCAAGGCCGGCTTTAGGCCTATTCCACCAATTCCCCTGAATCGGGTCCCGTACCTAAGAGGGCCCCGCGCCCAATGAGAATCCCTTCCCTGGCTAGAGGCGCTTTTTAAATTTTTCTCACCTGGCGGCACTTTGGGTCTTTGGTCGCATTTCGGCGGCGGGTCCTTTGCTTGCTCTGGGTCTTCAGCGGCACTTTGGCGGTGGGTCCTTCGCTTGCTCTGGGTCTTCAGCGGCACTTCAGCAACGGGTCCTTCAGTGCTGCTGAAGACCTGGAGTGAGTGAAGGACCCGCTGCCGAAGTGCTGCCGAAGACTTGGAGCACCGCCCAGTGAGTACAAGCCCCACGTGTTTTTTTTACATTTTTTTTTTAAGTCATCCCTGCCAGGGCCCCATGGAAACTGTTGGAAGTGGGCCTTGCACTTCCTAAAGCCGTCCCTGCTCACTGCTGCTTGCTCTGTGATAGTCCGTCTTCTGGTAACTTGGCCAGATCACCATTTAGTCCATCCCTTCCAGGAGTACAAAGCGCAGTACGATATCTTTCCAAATACTGTCTCCAGATGGTGTTCAGTCCCAAGTCAGGCTCTGTGCTACTATATCAGAGCCTGGCAGGGGAACCTGGGCCTGCTGGCTACACTGGTGTGTTATCTGATTAATATATGACCATATGGATCATTGTTGCAACCACTGTTATATATTTGCAACAAATCTTGTACAAAATGTGGCACATAAAATGTCTATGAAAAGCATATAATTTGCTGGTTATGATGATGCTATCTGTATGCCTGTATCGTTTTTGTATTTTAAGTTATGAATATTGGCTCTATACCTGGATTTTAAATGTTTGCTACTGGTTTAACACCCACAAGGTAGTTAGGCAGCACATCTTGAAGGAACTGTTCAAATTGAGTGGCTCATCAAAAGGACATTTAATCCACAATGGACCATGGGAGATGCCTGTTAGGATATAGATATTCAGGCCTGTCTGCAAAGGCCTATACTTTAAGAATTTAGGTGTATTCTTATCACTTAGCTAGTTATAGAGGTATAAAAGAAAGAATAAAAAATCACTGTCTGTGTAATGGCCTTCTTTTGCTGTGACAGTCTGAGGCCTGGTTCTTCAGCTAAGCAGCAAAGGCAGCCATAAGCTGGGAAGTGTTTGATCACATCTCACATTCCAAACTACACACATTGAAATAAGGTGCTATTGGGCTATTAGGAATACAATCCTGTCCTGATATTCCTCTCACCTCCAGAGAAAGAGAAGAGCCTAGAAGATGTAAAAGGATACTTAGGCCATGGCTACATTCACACTTTACAGCACTGCAACTTTCGCGCTCAGGGGTATGAAAAAACACACCCCTGAGCGCTGCAAGATACAGCGCTGTAAAGCGCCAGTGTAATCAGGGCGGCAGCACTGGGAGCACAGCTCCCAGCGCTGCATGCTACACCCGTAAGGGATGTGGTTTACATGCAGCGCTGGGAGAGCTCTCTCCCAGCGCTGCCGCTCCGACTACACTCACACTTCAAAGCACTGCCGGGGCAGCGCTTTGAAATTCCAAATGTAGCCATACCCTTACTTTGATAGCATCCCGTCTGGCAAGAACTCACTTATCAATAGACACAGCTGGAAAACTCTTATGTCTGTATAGGTGCAGTTGTGAATCCTCACTTCTGTATTGTTTTGTATGTTTATTTGCATGGTCTCTATCTGGTTCTGTAATTGTTTCTGTCTGCTGTATAATTAACTTTGTTGGGCGTAAACCAATGAAGGTGGTGGAATATAATTGGTTAAATAACCATGTTACAATATGTTAGCATTGGTTAGTTAAATTTCAGCAAAATGATTGGTTAAGGTATAGCTAAGCAAAACTCAGGTTTTACTATATAGTCTGCAGTAAATCAGGAAGTGGGCGGGGGGGAAATGGGAACAGGGAATGGGGATGGGGGAATTGGGATCATGTTTTGCTAAAGGGGGAAATGGGAAAAGGGGATGGGAACAGAAATAGGGACACAGACAAGGCTCTGTGGTGTCAGAGCTGGAAAGGGGGACACTGAGGAAGGAAACTGAAATCATGCTTGCTGGAAGTTCACCCTAATAAATATCGAATTGTTTGCACCTTTGGACTTCGGCTATTGTTTCTCTCTGTTCATGCGAGAAGAACCAGGGAAGTGAGAGGGTGAAGGAATAAGCCCCCTAACAATGCCTATTTACAGATAATGGACTTTCCTGCTGTTATTAAGCAAAATTATGCAAGGACATATGACTTTCCCATGGGACTCCAAGTTCCCATCTTTTACCTGTAATTTTCCACTAGCCATGCTGAGGGCTTTGTTTGAAACAATGGGTTTCCCTCCACATGGCAGAAGCTATAAAAGGCCCTGGAAACACCTCTATTTTGCCCCTTTCCTGCTCATACATCTGGACTATGGACTTATGTTAATAGGAGCATTCTAACCAATGGACTGAGGATCTTCCAATGATTTGGAAGCAATCAGAGACTTAACTTAAGCCAGCAGTTTATTCCATCACTGCTACAAGCCTGAACCAAGAACTTTGCATTTATTGCAAGGGTGGCCAACCTGTGGCTCCAGAGCCACATGTGGCTCTTCAGAAGTTAATACGTGGCTCCTTGTATAGGCATCGATTCTGGGGCTGGAACTAGAGGCACCAACTTTCCAATGTGCCGGGGGTGATCACTGCTCAACCCCTGGCTCTGCCACAGGCCATGCCCCCATTCCACCCCTTCCTGCCCCCTTCCCTGAGCCTGCCATTCCCTTGCTCTTCCCCCCACCCAAGATCCTCCTGCATGCCACAAAACAGCTGATCAGGAGGTGAGGGGAGGCACTGATCAGCAGGGCTGGGAGTGCGTGGGAGGCACTGGGAATGACGGGGAGGGCAGAGCTGATGGGGGACTGCTGATGTATTACTGTGGCTCTTCGGCAATGCACATTGGTAAATTCTGGCTCCTTCTCAGACTCAGTGTCCACAAAACCAAAATCCTACACCACTTACCTAGACATTGGTTCACTTCCAGAATCTTTTGCCTTCTGTCTTCCTTTGCTTGTGGAATAGGAAGAAGCTCATAGAAGATTGCTTGGACATTCTTCTTCTTCAGCAGTTCCCTGAAGTCATTTATTAGCTGTGAGGTATTCGATGAATTGTGTCTTTAATGCTGATATGAACTATCATGAATGGATCCTTACCAATTAACTTCAAACACGTATCTGATCTTAGAGTGATGTCTCGTGTCTCAGCTCCAGAAAGGCAGCCTGTTGTGTGCCTGTCCCTTGAAGAATGATCTTTTAATTCTTTTGAGTATTGAATCCCAGCAAGTATCATCTGTCTTCTTTGGATGATTGGAAAACTCTTAGTGGACAACCTTGATTCTTACAGGTTGGGCTGAGCTGCCATCCACAGATGGCAGCAGGTTTAAAACAATCATTCTCCTAACAACACACAGTCAACCCATGGAACTCATTGCCAGGGAATGTTACGGACACCAAAAGTATAAATAGGTTAAAAAAAGAATTATGTAAGTTCATGGAGGACAGGTGCATCAAATGACTATTAGCCAAGATGGTCAGGGATGAAATCCCATGTTTTGGTTGTTCTGTAACCTGTGACTAGCAGAAGCTAGGACTGGATTACAGGGGATGGATAACTTGATAATCGTCCTGTTCTGTTCATTCCCTCTGAATCATCTGGCACTGATCATTGTTGGAAGATCAGATAGCGAGGTAGGTGGACCACAGATCTGACCCAATATGGATTTTTTTTTATGTGTCCCATACAACCTTCTATTCCCTCGGACCACCTAGATCATGAGAGATGTCTTCCACAGTTTCCACATTGAGCGCCTGGTATCGATTGGAAATTTCTAACTGTGATGAATTCTTCTTGGTCCTCTTCTCTCTGGTGGGCACAGTCTGTCTATCCTCATCTAGCTACAGCCATGTACAACACCACTATGACCTCTTGCATTTGGAGGTTATGAACTACCTGATCTCCCCTCTGACTTCCTCTCTACGGGTATGGCTACACTTGGAATTTCAAAGCGCTGCCGCAGCAGCGCTGCGGGAGTGCTGTCGCGGCAGCGCTTTGAAGTGTGAGTGTGGTTGAAACGCCAGCGCTGGGAGAGAGCTCTCCCAGCGCTGCATGTAAACCACATCCTCTGCGGGTGTAGCTTGCAGCGCTGAGGCACTGATTACACTGAGGTTTTACAGCGCTGTATCTTGCAGCGCTCAGGGGGGTGTTTTTTCACATCCCTGAGCGCGAAAGTTGCAGCGCTGTAAAGCGCCAATGTAGCCAAGCCCTACATCTCCTTGGTGGCCAGCTCCTTTCTTTCTTGAAGTTAGAGTACTGATGTTTCCTGAACCTGGCAGTCTAGAAACACCTCAGCTTCTCTGATTCTCAGTAGCATCTCTATTTGCCCAATCAATCCAATAATCTTCTCCTCCAGCACAGCCACCAACTTGCACTTTATGCACAGGAGATGCCTCCTGGTTTCACACAGGAAAGAAAACATGGCACATCCACTGCAGGTCATCATCACTATTTCATCACTGTCTGTCTTGAAATGACCCATAGAGCTAAATCTGGAAGGAAAGCTGCTCACACTCTCTGTCTAAACTCCCTCCAAGACTCTCCTGTTAGCTGCCTCTGTTCATAGCTCTTGATCTCACGTAGCAAGTGATTTTCTATAGCAAGTGTTGCTGCTTTGCTCAGCTCAGCTCTGCCCTCACCATCAGGGAGCAATTAACCACTCAGAGATTTCAAATAGATGAAGAACGAAATGTTGACTTTCACTTACTTTCAATAGAAAGCAAGCAGAGAGAGCAGAGCAGTGCTGTGCTATGCCCTTGGTGTTCTCTCTTGTTCAGAAGATGCCCTGCTGTGTTCTGAATCAGCTGGAACATATATTTTAGCATGGTGGTTTCATTCTTAGGTTATGGCTACACTTGCAGCTGTATAGCGCTGGGAGTTACAGCTGTCTTCATACAGCTGTGTAGGGAAAGCGCTGCAGTGTGGCCACACTGACAATTACCAGCGCTGTAGTGTGGCCCCATTTGCAGCATTTGCAGCGCTGTTGGGAGTGGCTGAACAGGCATTCTGAGATACCTCCGAATACCTCTGGAGGCCAATTACAGCGCTTTTGGTGGCCACACTGGCGGAGCAGCGCTGCATCACCAGCGCTGCAATTGTTATACCCCAGGCAGAGCAGGAGTACAGCCAGCGCTGCAGCCAGGGAGATGCAGCGCTGTATGTGCCTTGCAAGTGTGGACGGTGAGTAAATTGCAGCGCTGTAAACCCACCACCAGCGCTGCAACTCTCCAGTGTAGCCAAGCCCTCAGGTGCAGTACTTTATAATAATTATGCGTGCAGGTTAAAAATGTGTGGATCACTGTGGACAAGTATAAATCTGACATATTGGGGCAGTGTCTTTCCAAACACAGTTAGAAATAAATGGTTTTTGGAGTCCTTACTATTTGAGTAGCCAGAAATGGCAAGGAGACCAGCAGAACAGCAAGCCTGGATTGTCTTTATGTGTGAGGGCAGATGCTGAGAGTGGAGAGTCAAATTATAGATATGGTGATTTTTTTCCCCCCAAGAGTCCTCTCTCCCTGCCAATCTCACCTTTGTCTTTCCTATAGTCAGGCCCAGAAAGTTTCTCTTCATCCAGTTGCTGATCTTGGCCTTGATTCACTGAAATATGGTTCCTTTTGCATTTGATTGAGTACTGTTACATGTGTACCTGACATTTTAATCCACTCTGTCTCAGAATTTTCCTTAGAATTTTCACACAGATTTTGAGTGGAATGGTGGCAAGGTGGGTGGGTAAGAGGACAGCTCCACGTTCAGAAAAAGCTAAGTGAGGGTTTTGAAGGCAAACAGATGCCCATCATAGTTCTTTTGGTGCAGTGGAAGAGGACTAGTTGAAGGAATCTCAGGGCTTGTCTTCAAGAGGGGGATAAGTCGACCTAAGTTACACTACCCCAGTTACATGACTAATGTAGTGTCAATGGGAGACACTCTCCAGTTGACATCCCTTACTCTTCTTGGAGAGCTGGCGGACTGGGGTTGACCGACGAGTGTTCTGCCATTGATTTAGAGAGTCTTCACTAGGCCTGCCAAATGAATCCCTGCTGCATCGATTGCAGCAGTGTCGATCTCCCTGTAGTGAAGACCAGCCCTCAGCAATCTCACTAAATACTGGCACATTCTTCAGGAGGGACAAGAGTATTCCTGGTACAAAAGGATCAAATGATGTAGACAAGTGTGGATATGAGGTCAATAAGACATCATCATTTGATGATTCCAGTGCTATCTTTGACCCTACACTTGCCTGAAACCCAGCAGAGAAAGGACAAGGATAATGACACTATCTAGATACAGTTAGAGGAAACTCCTGGAAAGCTTTTCAATTAGTTTTCTCAGGAATGAGAGGTTACATACCAGGTAGTAGTTACACAGGTCAGTTACATCAGATGCTTTAAGTACTGGCTGTTGATTATCTGCTAGCAGGTGACGCAGATGCATGTGAATCTTTTCCCCAGTTGGCAGGGCAGATGGCAGTGTGACAAGATTTGTGAAGCTAAGTTTCACATCATTGAATCCCACCTTTTTTTTATTGTAACTACTGCCATAAAGCATCAATTATAGAAAACACTTTTAAGTCAAAGTATTTGTTGATACCCAGTTTACAAAAAGAAATCTGAGGAACAGCTGAAATGTTTGAGCATTGGGCATCTGAAATCTCCTGAATGATCTTCTCCCCTTAAAATAAGAAACCATTACCAATGAGGAGGAGGAAGGAAAGGTTCTTTATGATGGCTCTTGATGAATGATATCCAGCAGCAAAACCATAAAATACTACTTCATGAATTGCAGGAGAGGGACAGATTTTCTTTTCCCTTCTTTATTATTATTGATTTTCTGTGAAAATTACATCTTTCACAAACTCAGTTGCTGCACTGAGTAACATTACTGATGATGCAATTCCTCAATATTCATATTTACATGTCATTGTATGTTATGCCTTTTAGCTGTATGTTGTACAACTGTTATACCAGGAAGTAAATAGGGGTGAAGAAGAGGTGGAGACACAGATTGAGGTAGAATCATCTCTATTTTTCAAGGTTTATCTGAGCTACAATTTTTAATATGTTCTTTTATCCCTCTTCAAAATAACTATTTCTCTCATCTGTCCCAGCAGTGCATGCTACAAGCATACATGGCCCTGTTTCTGCTATTGTGCATCAGTACCCATGGAAGAAATATGTCTTTTCTCTCTGGTTGATTGAGGAGTGCTTTGAAGGTGATGATTCAGCCATGGAGGCATAAGGGCAATGCAATGACGATAGGTGGTGGCTAATAAAAACATGGCTAAACTAGATCAGATTAAAAAAAAAATCTGAGCGAGTTTATAGTCATAAAGGAACTTCACTAGAACTGCCCTTTATATGTTAGAACAAGCATTAATAAGCAATACAGGAGAAACTAAACATTAAGTAGTATGGGAAAAAGATCTGCTGAATATGCGTTGCACAGCAGAGATCCAAAAAGACCCAAAACTACACATATTCCCCCAAATAACATTTAAAATCAATGACTACTTTTTACCATGTATATTTTACATTTAATGAAGAGGACTGAAGGATGATGTACTGTATACTTAAAGGGCCACATAAGTGCCATTTGTGTAATGCACCGAAAGGATTTAAGACCTTCAAGAAGGTAAGTAAAGAGGGAGAAAAAGAGGGAATTTTAAATATTAAATCAGGTCAGATTTCTTCCCCTAGTTTGATGACCGCACTTTGCAGGTTGGTGTGAATGGGATAGCACACTAGTCTTTTACCTCTCTTCTTAGTTTTTTCCCCAGAGACAGAATACTCCCTTCTTACCCAGACTGCTAATGTAGGCTGTACAGGAAAGGGGAGGACTTGTGCATACTCCATCTTTCCTGCATGCCTGCTCAAGGACTGGTCTGTATCTCCACAAATTTCAACTCCACACAAATGACAGTGGGCAGGGCTTTGAGTTATAACAGAGAATTCTTTCCTAGGTGTCTGGCTGGTGGGTCTTACCCACATGCTCAGTGTCTAACTGATCACCATATTTGGGTCAGGAAGGAATTTTATCTCAGGTCAGACTGGCAGAGACCCTGGGTTTTTTTTGGCCTTCCTCTGCAGCATAAGGTCACTTGCAGGTTTAAACTAGTGTAAATGGTGACTTCTCTGTAACTTGAAGTCTTTAAATCATTATTTGAGAACTTCAATAACTCAGCCAGAGGTTAGGGGTCTATTACAAGAGTGTGTGGGTGAAGTTATGTGGCCTGCAATGTGCAGGAGGTCAGACTAGATGATCATAATGGTCCCTTTTGACCTTAAAATCTATGAGTCTAAGAGAATGTGTCTGAGTTGAACATCTGTTTCCACCAGGTTCCACTTAATTGAAACAGAGGACACAGTTTCACGTAACTCAAGAAATGCATTCTATTTAGACACAATCAGCTCTTAATTGGGTCTTATTTATCTCTACCACATGCACTAACTGCAATGTCTTATGAATATTTTTCCATTTTATTTTCTTTCTTTACATAAACAGATATAGCATCTCTGTTCATTAACTAAAAGGGAGAAAAACGTTAGATTATTTGGACCACCTGAGTCATGCTTGGAATACTTGATCATTTGGGAGCTGAAAGACCACATAACTAGACCCCTGGAATACAAAAAAGGACAAGATAAGACCATGCTAAATCTAAGTCATGGTAAAGTCAATGGGACTAGTCAAAACACAGATTAGTCCTCAAGGTGAGTCAGGGTGGCCCCATGGTTTAGTGCATAATTTAGCCATTAGCAAAAGGCTGACCTGCTGGAAATCCACCTCAGAGCAGGCACATCCCGATTCTGAGAATACCTACTAGAGAATACCTGATATAAATCACTTGCAGATCTGACCAGCTAGCGGTTTTCAAATGTTCCTGTGTGTCGGTAGGGAACAGGAAGGAGGGAGCAGAAAGAGCCCAGAAGTTCAGGGAGGATCTATTACCTCCTCCATCAATGGTTCAGCTCCTCTCTACCCTCTCCTCCTAGCAACTCCAGGTATATGAAGGGGGGAGAGGAGAGGAAAGGTGAAAATCCGTGGAGCTGCCACTGACAGAGACAACTTAAAAACCTCCACAGCTGTAGGAGAAGCACTGATTTGCCAGGAGCAAGATGTGGGGCTGGGATGGGTGCAGAGTGGATGTGGGGACAGGGGCAGATATCAGAACTAGGGAAAGCAGAAAATAATGGTTTGGGGTTGTGGGTGCAGAACGGATTTGAGACAGGGGTGCAGCATTGATATGTGAGCAGGAGGAAAGTCAACTGATCTGGGGTTGATAGGGCTAGCATGAATTGACAGGAGGCTAGTAGGTGCATAATTAATTGGTGTTGGGAAATTAAAGGTGCATAATAAATTGATGGGGGGAAACGACTGGAAAACAGCTATGGTGCAAGAGGGGTACAGCATTAATTAACTGGGGTTTGGGGAGAGCCTGGAGTCTTTAATACCATCAGGCAATACTTAATGCAAATTTGTGTAGTATTATGCAAATTCAAAGTCTAAAGGGATTTTTTTGGTCACAAGATATTGGCAGGTATTTGCTTGTTCTGAAAAACCAATTCCCCTCCCTGCTATGTTCCGACTAGAACTGGGGGAACAATGGAAAATTTGTGTGTCTTAAAATGCTATTTACCCAGCTTTATAATCTGGGCAAATCATTTAGATAGACTGAGATAATACACATTAAAGAATTAGTTGAAATATATAGTGAAGTTTGTCAAATAAATTATTTGATTAACATTGTTTAACTAAACTCCCATTCTGATATTCTGGGATGTCCATCACATGTGAAAAGAAATTACATGGTGCCCATGTGGGAAATAGCATATCAAGGTAACATGAGAAGGACCATAATTGCTACACTCTGATAAAAAAGACAGAAGAATAATCCTGGCTGCAGCTACTAAATATGAGGGTAATAAAATCCTAATATTTTCTAACCTGAACTGACCTAAGCCCAGACATTTAGTGAAGAACTGGTGGGAATTAAACAATCATTTATATAAGAAATTGTAGAACAACTATTCTTTAATCTGGCATGTTGTGCAGGCTTTTATAAAGGTAATACATTTGGAGGAAAACTGGATGTGGAATCTGCCGCTAACATATTCAGAAAACTTAAAATAGAGAATAGGTACAGAAGTGACTATCTGAGACACCAATAAACAGTGATCTGAACTAGAACACTGTATTTTCTACAAAGAAATTCATTCTGCCCTTTGCATCAGGATTTATTTCACCAAAGAGCGAATGTTCATGGCATTAAGATGGCATTGAATTAATGACAATATTGTTCTATTTTTAAATTGGCAAAGCTAAACCAGAAACCTGTCACAACTATTGATCTCTGGGTCCAATATAAAATAGTGTATCATTAAAGAGTCATCATGGGTGGAAATGATTGGGTGAGGTTCTTTTGTCAGTTATGCAGGTCATCAAACTAGGTGATCATAATGGTCCCTTCGTATCTTAAGAAAAAATCTATGAAAAACACACAAGAGCAAGAGAGTGTTTTAATTGACATTTTTGCCTGATTTCAAATTCTTATAAATCTTGTTAGTATCTAAGTGAATCTTTCATGGTGAACTGAAATCACAGCCAAAAGTGATTTACTATTATGAGCTGTAACAAACCAGGATATTGGCTTTTGCATCCCCACTCTTTCACTTCACTCTAAATTCCACTGAAACAACATATGCAATAGAGGGCTGAATTAGGCCAGGTTTGCTCCCATGTGGATATTGCTAATATAATTTTTAAAGGTGTTGATATAAGACATTTATATAAAAAATGCAGTTTTAATTGTTATCAATATAATGCTGAAGTCACTTGTCGCCTTAATGGGATTAATGACCTTTATTTTGTTCTTAATTTGTTATATTGCTTCTGCAACAATTTAGTGAAAAGAAAACCAATTAGGACTTCATAAAAAGGCCAATTTTCTATAACACCATACACAGGTCATTTTGTGCTCTGATACTTCCTCTTAATGATCATGACCTTATTATAAAAAGAAATTAAATATCTGTCACAAAAATAATATTAATTTGTTAGATTATATCTTTTGAAAACAGTACAGCTATGCACAGAAAGGTGTGAACATTCTCAAATACAGTGTTGTAAACTGAGCACCTCCGCTGATTTTAATGGAGTTACTTTGAATTTATCTGTGTGAACTGGAAGCAGAATTTAGTTATCTAGATACATCATAAAGTATCAGCAAAGAAACAGGTATTACCAGTATCTAATGTGTTAGCATACTTATCTGTCAAGTAAGCAAACTCAAACACTACCAACAGCTTAAGAAAAAAGGGAGAACTAATTCCTATTTCACAGGCCGATTCTGCAGTTGGGTCCATATGGCAGACTCCTGAGCTTGTCTCACTGATGGAGATCGGAGTCTGAAACTGTGGCAGGCAGAGCACTGACACACGCTCAAAGTAAACTCAGATTTCAAGATCAGAATTTTTTCCTCCATTGTTCTTGTATTACTCTGGCTACATTAGTAAAATATAAATCTTTTTTATTCTTCAGTGATGATTTTGGGGATCAGTCTGTCTGTACAATAGATATTATGAATCTGTTGATATGAAAACCGCTGTATCATGAATGAACCCCTGTTCATATGTATCCACCATGGACTGACTGGATTGTGTCACATCCTTGCCAGACTAGAGACAATGGTGGGTCATTGGACCTCAGTGCTCACCTATTCTGGGGAAAGTACCCTGAACAATGAGTTTGCTCAAGCTCAGGGAAGATTCTGCCTCCTCCAGTCTTGAGGGAGTGGGGAAGTAGAAAGTTACCAAAGCTGAACAAAGAGACTGGTAGCCAAAGCAAAAAGTTATGAGAGGACTTGTAGAGGGAGACCCACAAAGAGTTTGGGCAGGAGGATGGAAGTTCAGAGTAGCTGAGCCAGGGGAGAAGGTTCCAAGTTCCAGGACACAAGCGATGCACTACAACAAAAGGATGCCGAATGGCCTCTGATGATAATCCATTCAGAGTCTTCAGCTGTTTTCAAAAGATCAAACAGAGGGAAGTTGGATGAGGTGTATGTAATATGTGTGTCTGTGGGTGGGACCCTACCTACCTTAACACAGAAGTTCCCCCAAGGCCTCCCAAGGGATGGGTGAGCTTAAGTGTGGGGCATTGTGTTTAGAATGTTTGTTCTTGTATATTTCATGATTAAATAAAAAGAAATAGCATTGTAGAATGTTATGGAAGGTGTCTGTATCATATATATATTACACTCACCACAGGCCCCTTGAAGAAGTAACCCAGAAAGCTAACACCTTTAGGTGGAGTTCTGAGAGATGGTGTGTTTAAGCTACCAGAGAACCTGAGGGGTTCTAGGGACTGGACAGTGGGCTACATGTTTTAAACTCTCAAAAGGGGCCCCAGATAGAGGATCTGCACCGCTAAGAGTGTGCCTAGGAACCCCACAACAGGGAGATGGCCTGGGCTCTGTTCAGACTCTGGGAACTTAAAACACATGGCATGCAGCTGCTGAATCTCCTCACAGGAATCTGGTGAGCCACCAGCAAAGGAAATCCAACCAAATTGGTGACATCCTCATTCTCCAGATTATCTTTCCACCTCCAAAATTCTTGCATAATTCCTTGCCATCAGCAATTCATATTAGATTACAGTTAAGGTTGCATAAACAGCAGAAGAATTAAGTAAAGCAGTTAAGTTTCATGTATTTTCTAGCTTTCTCTATTCACTTTTTACTCCTCCCTTTCTTGTCAATCCACATCTACTCCACTTCAGGGGCATAGCCACGGGTTGGCCTGGGTGGGCCGCAACTCACCCACTTAGCAGCCAGGTCCACTCAAATCTGAGCAGGGATGTTGTGCTGCCACAGTGGCCTTGAGCATCATTGCACTTGGGCGCTCGAAATCCAGGATGGAGCTATGTGCCTACCCTTCAGGAAGCTATGCTCTGGCAGCTCTGTCTTGCCATTTTCTGAGCTGCCTCATGTGCGTGCTTAGCTTGGCAAGTGAAGCCCTGAGTCTGGAGGCACTAGGGCTAGGAAGAGGGTGTGCTGTCAGGGGAGAAGCTGAGCTAGAGCAGTCCGTCATTGCCCATCCACCCAAAAGTCGGGGCCTACCCAAATTTCCACTCCTAGCTACGCCACTGCTTAACTTACTTGCTATATATAAAAAAAAGCTATCAGTGTAGCATCTAGATAAAATTAAACAAGGATAAAAGGATATTTTGCTCATTCTAGTGCCTCTAGTGCATACATTCTGCAGGAAGGTTTTATCTAAGTGAATATATCATGATCTGAACACCCTATTGGACTCTATCTGGTCCACTTCCCATTTGTCTTGCTCCCCTTTCCTCTCTCATCTAATTTTAAATGTTCTAAGGATGGTGCCAAACTACCGTTAATCAACGATATCCAAATCCCTGAAATGTTGACTGAGAAGGAAGCTAGGGTAACCAGCTTTCACTCTTTTAGGCACTGAAAACAGAACATTAAGAAGGACATTATGAAATAGGTGGTTGCCATAATTTTATTTTGTCTGAGATTTTTACTATCTCAGTTGATGAATTTTATAAGTTCTTATAAATTTGTAAGGCAATTTGACACTTTTTGCTAACATCGCACAGTACAGTAGTTTCCAAGGAATACCAATTAACTTTTACTGGACTAAATGCAAGTTCCCTACCAAGGTAACTCAATATGGATATATTGTGTGTCACCAAGATTTACAGTGGGCCACTTGGAGTACAGTTGGTAGTTGTATACAGCCACATAAAGTGATGACACTCCCTAATGATTAATATCACTGTTCTATCCTTTCACAGAATTCATGGTGAACAACTGCCTGGTCCTGCAAACACTTCAGCATGCATAACTTTACTCTTGTGACCACTGACATCAAAGAGACTTTGTGCAACAAACTATAAACAGACTCCGATTGGCTTCTAATGGGCTTTGGATCAGGCTTTGAATATGTGTCTCTCTATTTGTATTCTTTCCCACATGGTGTACAATTTCAGAGGGAACAGCCATGAAATTACAATGAATTATGACGTTTCAAATTTCTGAACTGTGCACTATTCCAATTAACTGAATGTGAATCATTGCTGAGATGTACCCTTCATAGTTAAGCTTCTAACAAAACATTCCTGCCTACAAGCATATCAGGTTTTAGTCTACTTCCCACACCATCCTGTAGTGATTCATTGAATTAACATTTTATCATAAGACTACAGCACTTATTATATAGTTTCCAAAAATACTCCAAGAAATTTTCAATTTATTTTTCTTTTGTCATATTTGAGGGGAATATTAGCGCCAGTGAACATAAGGGACTGCAAGCTCTTATTCTGCCTGCCTGACTCACTTTGGGTGACCACCATTATTGGATTGAAATAAGGGAACTCCATATAAAAATGAGGGCTAATGCTTTCCTTTAAGTGACATTTTAGGGAAATGCCATTTCCCTTAGCATAACATGTATTTTTCTCTCAAGTGTACATTTCTACTGCCCTCAAGCGTACAATCCAATTATCATAAACTTCAATTTAATGTTCAAATGGTACTTATTATCAGTTTTAATACATTTTAAAATAAAGGACAGGTGGTGACCCTAAGGTACAAATCAATGAAATAAGGGATGGTCCCTTCAAATAAGGGATGAGTGGTCACTGTAGATCAAGGCTCCAGCACCACACTGTGTCTGAGATCAGGCAGGAAGTCCTCATTCCTCCCTGCAGTGTAGGGCAGCAGAATTCCTCTGTCACAGACCTGGTCAGGCTGCCGCTGCTGGCAGCTCACCAGACTGCTGTGAGGGGATGCAGATCTTGAATCCCTCATGTGCTCTAAAATTCCATGAGTCTCAGCAGCCTGCAGCATGGTTTTCTTCTGTAGCCTCTCGGGAACATTTCCTGGATACTCAGATTCTCAGTCTGTTGTCCCCTTTATGGAAATGGAGACCTTCATACCGCCTGCCTTAGACCTCCATGTCCAGCACTGATCCTCAGGATTCCCCAGTATCTTAAAATACCCTCTTCCTGAGCACTACCCAAAGGTGTGAGCTTCTTGTTCCTCTTTTTAAGGGGCTGTGTGTAGGTGTAGCATATAAAACATGCAGATATTCTGCATAATGTATTGCTATTTAATCACACAATAAATACTCATATCTATACAAAAATAAACACTACATGTGTTTCCTTGCCTCCATTTCTTCACCACTCAAAGGCATTCTTTGGGCTGGAATCAGGTCCTTCACACCTAATAATGTTTCAGTGTAAGGGTCATAGTTTAGTTTCATCATATATATTGCTTTAAATATCAAGAGAACATGAAATAGATTGTTAAAGTTCTAACATATTGTTAGTGTCATTTGTGTTGAGAAGCTCCAGAAAAGCACTTACTTCACAAATTTCAATAAAAATTTTGGATTTGTATGAAAAATGGCATTTCAGATTTGAATAAACCATTTACCAAAATAAGAATAAGAATAAGAATAAAATTCACTCCTCCAGCTCGCATGCCTGCGAAAGACCTAAGACCTGGTTCTAGTCTTACTCACACTGGTGTAAATCAAGAATAACTCCTCTGAAGGTAATGGGTTTATACTGGTCTCAGTGATGTTAGAATCAGGCCTATCCAGTTTGGGTATATTCAAAATTTAAGTAGGTAAAATAAAAAACTCAAAATTTTGCACAATTTTAAATTTTTGTATTCAATGAAATTCTGCTCCCTACCTCATTAGGGGAAAGCATGAAAAAAATATTTGGAGTTTGTTAATCATTTAAGGGTAAATTCTCCCCAATTTACACCCTGTGGAACCATAATGAAGTCTATGGGGCTGATCAGGATGTAAGTCAGGTTAGAATTTATAAGCTCTGTTTAAAGAAGGAAATAATTCAAAGTAGTCAAGGAATAAACTGGCTACTTGGAATAGTACATGACATAAGTTTTCTCCAATCAAGCTCTAACAATACATTCAGAATTGTCTAATATCACATTTCCATAGCATTTGATTTGCAGCACTCTTAAGAGAGAATAATAATCATGTCATTCACTGGGGCTACTACAGTACAACATCAGAATAGTAAAGAGCCTAAGAAAATTCTGTAAAGCCCCTTCTGACACTGTGAATGAACCAGGGCAAGTGACACTGACAAATGCATTTCATCTTTAATTAATGGGTTATCAAAATGCTGGAATACACAGCCCCACATTTCCAGAATAATGCATATGGTCCCTAACTGTGGTTCCAGTTAAAAATCAACAGGAGTTGCTCATCTAAAAATGCACAAAGTTCTTTATAAATATTCCCCCTCAAAGTCAGGCTTTTTTTTTTTTTTTTTTTTAAAGTACTCTGTTTTGATTACAAGAGTTTTAAACAATTTCTTCTGAACAATTTTGCATATGTATATTTAGCGATACTGTGTATCCTCTTCCACTAGGATCTTCTTCTCAGGTCTCACAGTTTTGCATCACAATGTAACCCTCAGCATTACATGCTCCGGGCCTGACTTCATACACTCTCTCAGTGTTAGCATTTAAGTTTGACTCCTCCCTATCTAGTCACTCTCTTTGTCTCTCTGCTTGTGGCTTCTTCTCAGCCCTGACTCTTCATCTTTAGAGTTCCACAGAGTGGAATTTTCAGTCCCCTTGTCATTTAAACTTAGTTTATTACATAAATTCTGATCTATTGAACAATTCCTCATCATCACTTTTCCTCCTCTTTGTGTTTTACCCACATAAATGAATGGCTTTATCTCAGCTTGGGTCAGTTGAATGTTTTCCTTGTGCAAGAGGTGCATCTCTTAAAACAGTTGCTTCTCTACTTCTTTCCTCATCTTACACCCTTTGTTTGCCTTCAGTTGTGTGTGTGTTTTTTTAAAAACACACCTGTGGCATCATCTTTGGCCATGAATGTCTCTCCTCATTCTATACATACAAATCTTCTTATCAATATTTTCTGTATACATCATGGTGTTGATTCTACTTCTGATGAATACCTGATCCATTGCCCCTTGATTGGACTATTGTAGCTTCCTTTTATACAACTTCCCCAGATCTCCAGATTCTTGCCTGCTCAGAATGCTGATGCTCACCTTTTGATAACATGACAAATCATTCCCACCTTCAAAAAATACCATTCTAGCAACTCATTCACTTTAGGACCCATTTATAAATTGCCCTTATGTTTAAAACCATGAATCTTTGCCCAGCCTTATTTTTCATATTCAGGCACAGGTAAATAATTGCACATACTCTAGGCATTTGATGTGCACTTCTTGTCACTTTATTTGTACATTTAGCTAGTGAGGTGTGCTATCTAGCTAGCTATATGCCAACACAAACAGATGATTTCCATGTCCCCAGCAAGTATATGAGTAAGTTGGGCATGTTCAGCTATTTGCTAATTAAAAGCTTTAAAAAGCTTCCCCATAATGGACTTTCACTTTAAGTGGGATCAGCATTTTTAATACTAAAAAAATTTTCAAACAATTTCTGAGATTATTAATAGGATGTGAAAGGTTAATCCCATCCCATTACCTTGCATAGCTCTGGAATAGACCCTTTGATTATTGGCTTCATTTGTGGCTCTTTACCTCCAGTGCTATAAATTAGTTACATGGGCTATTGGAACAGACTCCAGAAATAAGAAAGACAGAAAAATATAGCACAAAACTCCATAAATGCTTTGAAAAGTCTCTTTAAATATACGTCAGAAGTTCAATCTCCCGGTACCTTTTCTCCTCAAACATAAGATCTGATTCTGCTCTCATACCTATTTTACATCAGTTTAATTCCATGGACATCAATGAATTGACTCCTGACTTAAACTAGTGTAAGTGAGAGATGAATCAGGCCCACAGATTTCAAAACACCACATAAACTCCCAAAGAACCACATCATCCCTGATCTCTAAAAGGCGTGCAGGACAGGGAAGAGGCTAAAAGCACAAAAAGCCCTGAACATTTGCACTCCTAAGACAATCACAGTCCTTGCTATATTCTTGCTAAATATGTTTCCAAGTCTCAACCTAATAAATTATTGTAGTCTATCACAATCTCAATGAGCTCTCTTTACTATGTTGATTTTATGGGCCAGATCTTCAACTGGTGTAAACTGATGCGTCCAAGTTATTCTTAAAGATTTTGCCAGGAGGGGCACTTCCATTACTGCTGAATCCATTCCAATCTCCCTATTTCCTATTAAAAGACAGGTTGAATTCCCAAAAGAGAAAACCCATAACCATTGTTTTATGCAGAAAATACACCAAAATTGTACATTTTTCATTTCAGAGAAACTTTCACTTTCCATAAATATTTTTCCCCAAGCCCCATTGTAATCCCTTCAGCCAAGAGTTACTGTTCTTGGAATATAATGGGTCTGCTTCCTTCAGTCCAATTCCTCACTTGCTAAGCTTTATGATCAAGAAAAGTAACATTCCATTTCACACAACTCAAGTGTGAAGAATATTTTTTTCTTCTATATTTTGTGTGCCAAAAGTGCTGCTCCTTGAAACACAGAACAGACTCCTTGACTGAAATTTAAGGCAAGACAACTGAACCTTTTAAAAAAATGAACAAATAAAATTGCCTCTGTCTATTGAATTCTAAGGCCTGGAAAGCTCCAGCATTACAGTCTCTGATGGCATTCTCCTCTCAACAAGTTCTGCCTTGAGAACCTCACACATATTCACCCCTGTTGGTGGGAGAACTTTGATGCTACAGCTGCCACCTGGACCAGTTTCCTGTGTCCCTCCACCTCATCAACTCTCCACCATTCACTTTTTCAAAATTTACATTACTTTCTCTTCAAAAAAGCCTTTCTATGAAAGAATGATGTGTCAGTTCATGGGGTGTCAGCTCACAACACTGACATCATACCCGCCTCTTCCCTCAAATCCTGCCAACCAGAAAAAAAAGTGGGCAGGAAAATAAACCCTAAAATTAAGGTTCAATTTTTTTTAAAAATAGCACCCTACTCCAAACAGAATGTTGTCTTAAAAGAGGACAAAGTTCTAGAGACTCCATGAAGTCCACTAAGGACTTTGCTATTGATTTTACATAGAAGGCACTCAGCTACTATGGTGATGGCAGCCATATAAAACATGAGATTTAAAAACAAAGACAAACTAAGAAGCATTTCTAGAAATATATTTTCATCCTTCCCTATACCTTTTAATTTCTCTTCTGCTCTGATGTTATTTAACTCTTTAAACTATTAAATAATTACAGTGTTTTGAGATGTAATTTATATGAAATTTGCAGTTGTATTGGATACTCTCCCTTCAGTGGATAAAGGCCATCATATAGAAAACCCACCTGGAGCTCGCTAGAAGGTAGTAAAGTAAATCCTGTTAATGTTTTTCTTTTTAAAAAGATCATGTGGTTTTCCAAGTTTCTGTATTAGTATTTTGAGAGAGAGAGAGAGAGAATGCATACTGTATCAAAGTTTCTGTAGCCCAGTTGCTAGGTAACTGCTAATACTAGCAACAACAACAAATTGGGCTTGATTCAGGAAATTTTCAACAAAGTAGCTAGCCACACAATGAGTCAATATCCTTGACATCTCACAGTTCTCCTGGTTTATGTGGGGCAGCAAGCTATGAATAATTCTCTTGTTTCAGGCCCTTAAGCATTGGTAGTTTTACTTAGCAGTTGATCTCTGCTGATGCTGACCAGCAGAAAATGTGGCAAAAGACCACCTTGGCTTACCCTTGAGATCTTGCGTGACCTACAAAATAAAAAGGCGTCATATAAAAAATGGAAACTAGGTCAGATCACGAAGGATGAATATAGGCAAATAACACAGGAATGCAGAGGCAAGATTAGAAAAGCAAAGGCACAAAATGAACTCAAACTAGCTATGGGAATAAAGGGAAACAAGAAGACTTTTTATCAATACATTAGAAGCAAGAGGAAGACTAAGGACAGGGTAGGCCCACTGCTCAATGAGGAGGGGGTAACAGTAACGGGAGACTTGGAAATGGCAGAGATGCTTAATGACTTCTTTGTTTCAGTCTTCACTGAGAAGTCTGAAGGAATGTCTAGTATAGTGAATGCTTACGGGAAGAGGGTAGGTTTAGAAGAGAAAATAAGGAAAGAGCAAGTAAAAAATCACTTAGAAAAGTTAGATGCCTGCAAGTCACCAGGGCCTGATGAAATGCATCCTAGAATACTCAAGGAGTTAATAGAGGAGGTATCTGAGCCTCTAGCTATTATCTTTGGGAAATCATGGGAGACGGGGGAGATTCCAGAAGACTGGAAGGGGGCAAATATAGTGCCCATCTATAAAAAGGGAAATAAAAACAACCCAGGAAACTACAGACCAGTTAGTTTAACTTCTGTGCCAGGGAAGATAATGGAGCAGGTAATCAAAGAAATCATCTGCAAACACTTGGAAGGTGGTAAGGTGATAGGGAATAGCCAGCATGGATTTGTAAAGAACAAATCGTGTCAAACTAATCTGATAGTGTTCTTTGATAGGATAACGAGCCTTGTGGATAAGGGAGAAGCGGTGGATGTGATATACCTAGACTTTAGTAAGGCATTTGATACAGTTTCGCATGATATTCTTATAGATAAGCTAGGAAAATACAATTTAGATGGGGCTACTATAAGGTGGGTGCATAACTGGCTGGATAACCGTACTCAGAGAGTAGTTGTTAATGGCTCCCAATCCTGCTGGAAAGGTATAACAAGTGGGGTTCCGCAGGGGTCTGTTTTGGGACCGGTTCTGTTCAATATCTTCATCAACGATTTAGATGTTGGCATAGAAAGTACGCTTATTAAGTTTGCGGACGATACCAAACTGGGAGGGATCGCAACTGCTCTGGAGGACAGGGTCAAAATTCAAAATGATCTGGACAAATTGGAGAAATGGTCTGAGGTAAACAGGATGAAGTTCAATAAAGATAAATGCAAAGTGCTCCACTTAGGAAGGAACAATCAGTTTCACACATACAGAATGGGAAGAGACTGTCTAGGAAGGAGTATGGCAGAAAGAGATCTAGGGGTCATAGTGGACCACAAGCTTAATATGAGTCAACAGTGTGATACTGTTGCAAAAAAAGCAAACGTGATTCTGGGGTGCATTAACAGGTGTGTTGTAAACAAGACACGAGAAGTCATTCTTCCGCTTTACTCTGCGCTGGTTAGGCCTCTACTGGAGTATTGTGTCCAGTTCTGGGCACCGCATTTCAAGAAAGATGTGGAGAAATTGGAGAGGGTCCAGAGAAGAGCAACAAGAATGATTAAAGGTCTTGAGAACATGACCTATGAAGGAAGGCTGAAGGAATTGGGTTTGTTTAGTTTGGAAAAGAGAAGACTGAGAGGGGACCTGATAGCAGTTTTCAGGTATCTAAAAGGGTGTCATCAGGAGGAGGGAGAAAACTTGTTCACCTTGGCCTCCAATGGTAAAACAAGAAGCAATGGACTTAAACTGCAGCAAGGGAGATTTAGGTTGGACATTAGGAAAAAGTTCCTAACTGTCAGGGTAGTTAAACACTGGAATAGATTGCCTAGGGAAGTTGTGGAATCTCCATCGCTGGAGATATTTAAGAGTAGGTTAGATAAATGTCTATCAGGGATGGTCTAGACAGTATTTGGTCCTGCCATGAGGGCAGGGGACTGGACTCGATGACCTCTCGAGGTCCCTTCCAGTCCTAGAGTCTATGAGTCTATGAGCTTTAAAAAGCTGTTTGGCTGGGGGCAGTAGGTGATGTTCAGCAATCTCTCCCCCTCCCTCCCCCCTACCACCCCAAATCAAGGCAGGAACCTGTGCTGGAATATGTGGAAATTAAAATGGTTTATTAATATGCCTCATTAAAATATGTATTGAAATTCTAAAATGTTCCCAGATATTCATTAGACACAAGCAATCTCTGAGGTTTCACTTAGGCTGTCACTCTCCATAGTTTAGATTGATTTTATCATGGGTCAAACAAAAAAAAAAAAGAAGAAAAAGTCTTCACTGATTTAAACTGAACCAAAAATGTGAGAAAATATCTCCTAGTTAATGCCATCCTCACAAATTACTGCCAGTGTTTATAACATGATCATGCAGATTTCCTAATTTATGGCCCAATGTTGTACACCCGCAAAACTGTTATTGAATTAGATGGGTCAGAGTAGCATGATCAGGACCACAGTAGGGTCATACACTGAATTTGATAGTGCACATGCAAACTGCTTCACTGACATGCTATCAGTTTCAGAACTGAGGCCAAAAGTAGGATATTGATTGACCAGTAATTCACTTCTGGATTTCATTTCTGAATCTACCACTGAGCTAAATGCCTTTCTGATAAAAAATAATAAAATAAAATAATAATAATAAAAAAGCATTTTCCATTGCATTACTTACTTGTAAGTTTCTAAGGGCATGCAACCCATTTTGCATAAAGGATAGTTAATATCTCTGTTGCAGAAGTGGAGAAGTAACTTTTATAAACACTTGTGACATTACTAATGTCTAGGACACACAAGCAGCAGTAGATAATTGATTCACTTGGAAGATTACTGGCTCTACGAGCATGGTTAAGAGTCTCTCACTTTTGTGAGGCATTAAAAAACGCAAGATACCAAAGATCTATTTTGAGCAGAGACACAAGAAGAGAATGGATAAACAGTTCTATTGTCACATCAATTCAATTTACAACAAAGGTGTATGTCAAAGGCTCTCTAACGGTACTCTTTATTATCTGCTCGACTCTTTGGATGTTTTCTACTGCGTTGCCATGATTTAGAAAGCCCCTGAAGGGCTTCTGTACTTCTGAAGAGGGTGTGCAATAGAGTATGTTGTCCAAAATAATTATCTGTAACCACCACCTTACCTGAGGCTATATGTCAGTCTGTGCTCACTAGGTACTCAGAGACTGCATCTACTTTGGATCTAAAGGCAGATGCACATGAATAATACTTACAGAACCGAAGCCATAATGGAACTAATTTATTACTTAAAGAGGAAATCAATCAAAGAACCTGTAGCTCTTACTCTTAACAAATATAAGCTTTTCATAACATATATCTTAGCAATTTTTTTGTTGTCGCATCCAGTAATGAATGTTCACAAAGACATTTGAAAAAACATTATTTTACTCATATATACGCTTGGAAATTATTAGCAATTTATTGGGAAATGTTGGTAAACATTGATTTCACTGTACACACACAAAACAACAAAATATATATTTCCAGCAATAATGAAAATGTACAGATAGGGAAAGAAAGAAAAATGCTGCTCGTGAACTGATGGAGTCCAAATGCAGTGATTTAGATTTTTGAATATGGCTTGTTTACAAATGGACTAGTGAATTAATAGTAGAAACAGGTGTGATTTGTTGATTGAAGGATATTTACTTTGTATATTTTGACGTGATGTTAAAAATGTTTGTTAAGCTTTTTGAGTCTCCACTTTGACTGTCATTACATAATTGTCTGGAACCCCCTCCCCCATTTTCTGCCACTGTGAAAATTTAAATCAATAAAAAGCTTGAAGATTAATATAGATATTATCTGTCAAGACTATAAAATCTGAACTCTGCCAAGCCCAGTCATGTACGTAACGTTTTTTCTCTCCATATCAATAAGGAGGTGTTCTCTGAGTCTGATCCTGTAAATCAGGAGTAACTACTGGCAGAACTACATCAGTGTAGGAATAATGCGATGCAGTGAAAAATCAGACCTTATAATCCAAACCTTCTTCCACCACCCCCAAAATACACTGTGATGTAGGAACTGCCATGATAACTCTATCTGCCTTAAAAATGAAATTTACCCCTCCACACATCCCATTTAAGGCCTGATTGTGGGGCTGAAGTGGTCTTTACATGAGGTAGCAAGATTTGCACTGGCCCTCTGCACTGGGATGAATATATCACAGGTTAAGAGACAGAGGAACAGATTGCCTCTCCCCTTGCATGGGTGTGCAAGTGTTGGAGAAAGAAGTGAGGAAAGAATTGGAATCAGCACACAGCTGTGGCCCATATGACATCTGCAGGTAGTACTGGATGCAGCCCACATAACACATATGTGACCCACAACGGTAAATAGGTTGAGAACCACTGCTCTAGCACATGAGAGCTCACATGTCAGGGCAGTGTGCTCCTCAGTCTTGAGCCCATCAGCTCTGTGGGATGGCATGGAGGAGGGCCAGGTACATACTCCAACTCCTTCACATTCCCTGTGGAGCAAATGGAGGAGTTCCTGTGCTATCCCATGTGCAATGTTTATCAGTGACCTGGAACAAATCATAAAGTCATAATTGATTAAGTCTGCAGATGACACAAACATTGGGGCACTGATAAAGAATGAAGAGGACAGGTCACTGATTTAGAGTGATGTGGATTGCTTGGTAAAATGGGTACAAGCAAACAATGTTTTAATTTGTGTTTTAATATGTCTAAATGTAAATGTATACATCTAAAAAGAAAGCCATACTTGTAGGATAGGGGGTAAACCTAGGGAGCAGAGACTCTAAAAGAGATTTAGTGATTATGGTGGATAATCAGCTGACCATGAGCTCCAAATATGATGCTGTGGCCAAAAGAGCTACTGCGATCCTGGGATGCATAAATAGGGGAATCTTGAGTAGGAGCAGAGAGGTTATTTTTTGTATTTGGCACTGGTGTGACTACTGCTGCAATACTCTGATCACTTCTGGTACCCACATTTCAAGAAGAATGTTGATAAATTAGATACGGGTCAGAAAAAAGCCAAAATAATGCTTAAAAAAACTGCCTTACAATAACAGACTCAAGGAGCTCAATCTTTTTAGCTTAACAAAAGAAGGCTATGGGATGACTTGACTGCAATCTATAAGGATCTACATGGGGAACAAATATTTAATAACAGGTCTTCAATCTAGCAGAGAAAGGTATAACATGATCCAGTGGCTAAAAATTGAAGCTATACAAATTCAGACTGGAAATAAGTTGTATCTTTTTTTGACAGTGAGGGTAATAAACCATTGGAACAATTTACCAAGAGTTATGGTGGATTCTCCATCACTGGCAATTTTAAAATTGAGATTGGATGTTTTTCTATAAAATATGCTCTAGGAATTATACTGGGGAACTTCTATGGCCTGTGTTATATAGGTAGCCAGACTAGATGGCCACAATGATCCCTTCTGGCCTTGGAATCTATAAATCAATGAATCCTTTTTCTTCCCATCTTATCCACCTTGGCTTTCATGATAACATCTTTCTTTTTCTCCTGTCACCCTTCTGAATGCTTACATAGCATCTCTTTGGATGTATCCTCCTCCTCTGAATTCAAATTGTATGCTTCCTCCTGTTAAGATTTCTGGGTAGTATGTGTTTCTCTCCACCCTTCTATTAATTTCATTTAGACCACTATCTCTAATCTTAATTATTGTAACCCCCTCTTTGCCACCAATTTTGCTCCCTCCAGTCAATGAAAAATATTGTTCCCCCAAATTATCTGCCTCCCCATCAACCTCACCACATCACCCTCTCTTTGAATCCCTCGATTGTTTCCACCTTCTCTATCATATCAAATGTAAGCTTCATGTGATGGCCTAGAAAACCCTACCTCTCTTTTCCCCGCTCAACTTAGCCAAACTCATATCTTACATTCCCACCCTGTTCCTGGCCCCTCCACTACACCAATTATGTCAATCTTGTTGCTCTGCTTATCCACTTGTCCCACAAACATTTCTGCGCCATCTTGCATGTTGAGGAACATGATTAAATGATTGAGTTTCCTGCTATTGTAGGAAGTGGAGGCAATGGCTCAGACAGTCCTTTCCACTCCTGTGACCTGTGGCACCTCCTATTCATGGAATGTCCTTCCTGACATGGTCTGCAAGGCTACTACTGCCTCCATATTCAAATGGCTCCAAGAGACTCACTTCTACTGACACATACAAGAAATTAACTGTCAAATTATGGTTAAATTGTGACAACTGAAATTATCTACAATCTAAAAAACCCATCATGCTATTCATACATTTTATTATATAGAACGAGTTTGACCAATTTATTTTTCCTACATCCCTTTCACCTGCCCTTTGTCCATCTTCCAGACTGTGCGCTCTTCAGGACAGGAAATTTAACTTCTCGTGAGAGTGCCCAGCACATAAGAGACATTATCAGAAACAGAAAAAAAAAACAGATGCAGCAATGACGGCAGTGATATTGGACCACTGACTTAGGTACCATTTAAAAAAAATCTCTGTGTATGTGTAGATAGGTAACGAGCTGCATGCAGTATACTTACTGCACAAATATTACAGATTCAAGATCCAGGCTCTAAAGCTGCCACCCACTGTAGCCCAAAGAGGTTTTGTAGCTAAGCACCCATGGCAACAAACTTCTGCTTACTACAAGCCCATGGCTTTTTTTCATGCTTTATTTACATACAACCATCTGATTCTCTTTCTTCTCTGCTTTTCTCTCATCTTTTTCATATAAAATAAACAAAAAAATCAAATTGGATTTTAGATCAGCTGTTTCCCCTACTTCTTTTGGAGACTACGTATATCAATCATACAGTATAAAGTTGCTGCAAACCAGTTGGTCTATACAATAGCTGCCACTAATCACATCATAAAAGGGCAGTTCTACAAATATTCAGCAAAGTAGCTGCCAAAGGCTTAAGAAATTTGTGATGAATTAGTCATCCTGCCAACTAACCATTCTCCAGAGTATTTTACAACTCCTTCAAGTTTATGTGTTGCAGCAGGCTACAGGTAATTTCTGCTGAATCAGGCCATTGGTGGTTTCATTTGCTTGGTTGTTATTTAATTGTCATTCTTTTAAAGTAGTTTATAGCTTTTCAAATGTCTTTCAAGTGCTAAGAGAAATGTCTTATGTTTTGTGTCAACAGCTAAGAAGCACTGAGATTTCAAACCAAATTAGCAGGAATGCACAAAGGATATACTGTATTTAGACTATTAAAAGTAGGCAACGTTAAGTCAAAGTTAGCCAGTAGTCACTGTAGCTAGCCTTGACATTTTTCCTAGTCTAGATACACTCACTATGGATTCAGCAAAACAACTATGAAATTCTAATTAAAGCTCTCCAGATCCAGCCAAAATATCCTGTAATATTTTCCAGTTTTCCCAAACTTCTCACAAACTGCATGGCCGAGTGCTCCAAGTGATTTTTATTGAGAGGCATTTTGCCTAAAGCAGTTAACTTTGATGGATGGAGAACAGCTTCCATGAGAAATATCAAGACTCTATATAAGAATGTGTAAAAACACAAGCAAATAAAAATCCACTTCTGTTTAGATTCAGTTCAAAGGAGCCAAATTCTTTTTTTTCCCTCAGATAACCAAATGCAGTACTGACTGATGTTAAGTGGAATTGCGCACCTCTTCATGAGGAAACAACTTTAGCCTAAATTTTCAATATAGCATCTCTCTAGACACGTGACTTGGCACCATTTAAACAATTAATGTAGTTCATCCTCTTGCTTCTGCTATCTAAGATCTGATACGCTACTGAAGTATGAACTGGGCACAGCTTTAGAATCAGTCTGATAAATGCAGTTTCTATGCATGTGCTAAGACAGCTGTGAAAGTCAAATATTAAAACCATTTGTTGATATTTAACAGCCCAAAATGTATCCTGTGTGGCTACTGCCAGCATAGAAGCACCAAATATACACAGATGGCATGATTCTGGTCCTGGGGTTCAGTGCAGCTTATTTCCAATCTGGTTCCTGAAAAAAAGGAAGACCTTCCACAGATATAATGCACAGGTGAAGCTTCTGGCAATTTCAAGAGGCACCGCCATGTGAAAAGTTGGTAGGGACAGCTGGGGGAAAGCTGCTCTGTACAGCATACTTCCCTAGGAAGTCTCAACTTCTTTCATGCAGCATAAGTTCTGATCTGTGAAAGCTATTGTTTTGGGGCTTGGCTTCAGGAAAAGAGTTCATAGCCACCATGTTGTCCATCCATGTGGGGGTGAGAGTGAGCTGGAAATCATTTCAAAAGGACCTTATGGAGGAATTGGTTGGCCAGGCAGATACACCAGATCTGCTGGATTGGGGACAGGATATTCCACTGAACCACTTGTATATCTGGTTAATTGCTCATACACTGTGTTCCCTACACACATATTGTTCTGCAAATTATAATACTGTATAACGTGTTATATTTATGAACTAGGACCTGATCCTGAAAACACGTATAATTTTGCTTGAATGCATAATCCTACTGACTTCAACAGGATGACTGTGTGTCAAGTTAAGCATGTGCATAACAGTTGGTAAGAATGGGTCCTTTTCCATTATTTACTTATTAACTGAGATATAATTACTACAAATATTCAGAAAAAAAGTATTTAACCACACAGTACTTAATAGCATCCAACAGCCATTTTATTAAACCTAGCTGATATTTAAAAAACAAACATTTTCTCCAGTTCAGTTTCCTAGAGCTATAACTGAAACAAACAGAGAAGCAAATAAAACACAACCAAAACCAGCATTCAGCATCGAAGATAGTTAATAAACAGGGAAAAGAGAAGATAAATTAATACAACCAACCAATTTCTCCCATTAAAAATAGCCTATAAACACTTACCGAGTGGTTGTCCTGCAATGATCCTGGCATTCTCTCCTGCCACCGCAGCCCTCGCATGCCTCTCACTCATATACTGTACAAATGCATAACCTTTGTGCACTGAGCAGCCAACTATTTTTCCATACTTTGCAAAGATTGCCTCTATGTCACCTTTTTTGACAATGGCTGTGTTCAGATTGCCAATGAAGACTCTGGAGTTGATTGACTTGGGGTCATTCTTATTGGTAACATTGCTAGTCTGTGTTTTGCCGGTCATGGCTGGGTCACTTAGCTTTAACCCTTAAACAAAGAAGAGAAAGAAAACACAGTTACAACTGGCTTCAGAGAGTTTTTCAGTGATGATAACTCACTTAGGCTAAATCAAAATTCATCAGTATTCTATTTTCTAAAAATGATTAGCAATAAAACTAGCATCGTGAGTTTTTAAATATTATCAAGAAGTCAATTTTAAATCTTTAATTTTTATAGATTTAAACATAACTATAAATCTGGTAATCTAATGCTCTGATGTTCGTCAGTGGAGCTCTACTGTAATCGCATATGGATTTGGGCTTTGAAATTCAGCACTGACTTGCTAAATACCTGGTTATCTAGAGCTGCAAAGAAAGAGAATGAACCATTATCTTGTCTTAATGAAATGAATATTCGAGGCTAGATAGAGGACAAACTCTAACAAAGAAAGACTTCTCTGCCTTTGTTTTGTAAGTGTCAACCATTGACCAATAAATATCCCATTGAATACCATCGACCATTGTGAGGCGCACAGAGCAAGTTATGTACAGTTCATAGTTTCTTGCCATAATCGATATGTTTTATTAGAAATATAACAATTTTATAATGCAGAGAAAGTACAAATGGCTAATTCACCTACAATGACAAAGTATGAAAACAAACCATCTTTATGGAATAAAAACAGTGTATTTTTTTCTGAAGAGGCAATGAACTAAATTCAGCCTTGGTGTAATGTTACTGGAATCAGTAGAGTTACAGTAGGAAAGGATTTGGCTTCAGGTTGTAGCTTTATGCCCTTATTTTTACGAATCACCTAGCCTGGTGGGGCAGCATCAATATATTGCATGCTTGGTCCCACCAAAACAGCAGCTGTGACTTCCTGTGCTCATGCAGCCCTATGCTTAAAAATAAGATACACCTAACTTTGATAATATTTCATAACCAAGAGGCTAATAAGTATGATATGCAAATGATTCATGCTTGAAGCTTCTTTTCCTTGCATTTACACCTGCTATCACTTAAGTGGAGGTAGAATGAGTATTCCATATGGCTGCTGGAATTTCTCCAGCTATATTAAGCAATACAAGGTCAAAAGCATCCATATATATTAAACACCAATTTTAATAAATATGAGGTCATTCATATAGTAATTAAGAATATACCATCTCTTACAACTACTTTGTTATTGCTCTGTTTTAATTTAGTCATATTTTAGTTCAGATCATATCACAATAGCAGCTCAAGCAAGGCATAATGTGAGAAGGTACTCCAGCTAAAAACTGCTTGCAGTTAAAGCACGGTTCGTTTCTCAAGATTAAAAGGAATACTGACCTCCATTCTGGACTCCTAAAGACTGACAGTAACTAGCACAAGTATAATTTTTTAAAATCAATAGTTACCATATATTAAGTTAGAGCTAGAAGAAAGGAAACCATTGTTATTGAACTCAGTACAATTCCTAGGGTACAAAAACATCCTCATAAAAAGAACCATTACCATGACTAGCACAATTTTTGGCATTCTTAGCAGGAACTGATTCAGTCCCATTCACCAGATGTTGTCTTAAAGATTCTAAGGCCAGAAGGGACCATTGAGATTATCTAGTCTGACATCTTGCATTACAAATGCCATAGAATTCCCCACCCCTCCCAAAAAATCTCTAGAGCATATATTTTAGAAGAACATCCAATCTTGATTTTAAAATTGCCAGTCATGGAGAATCTACCGCAACCCTTGGTAAATTGTTCCAAAGTTTAATTACCTTCATGGTGTGATCATCGTTGAGGCACACTAGCAAGCTTGAGCTTTCAAAGCCAAGGAAAACAAAGTACTTGATTTATCAAAAGAACACAGTCAGGCACCTTTCACCAGCAATAAACATACTTAATAATACAACATTCAAAGAATTTATAATTAGACAAAAGACTATTATTTATTATAACCACATCAATTCCAAATGGATCCTTGCCTGAAGACACATAAACAGAACACACAACTTTCAGCCTACAAAAACCAATGAAGTAGCCTTAACCAAAGAAGCCTTCGCTTCATTGTATGGCAAGATTAGCATCAAAGTAACCACCCTTCCCTCCACACTGCAGCATCCAAACCCAGCAATTCAAGTTGGAGTGGTGGTGTGGAATGGTGGCTAGGTAGGATCAGCTAAGAGATCTGTGATAACCCTGTTAAGTGTGCAGTAACTAACTACAATGATTTTGGTAAAGCCACTTGGAGACAGTATGGCCCAGTGGATAGGGTAATGGCCTGCCTCCTCTCCTAACTTACTGTATGAACTTGGATAGTCACTTCATCTCTGTGACTCAGGTTTCCCTTTCATACATTGTCTGTTTAGACTATAAGCTTTTCAGAGCAGGACCTGTTTCTCATTATGTTTATACAGCATCTAGCACAATGATTTATGATCTGGGTTGAGGTCTCTGGGAACTTCCAGCATGTAAATAAATAAACTGACAGTAAAAAAGATAAAAATTAAAGAGATAACAAAAGTTCTATTATGGGTATAGCCATTAAAAATATATTATGTTCTAACTTCCCCCTGTTGTTTTGCCATTTGACCTGGGAGTTTTGTTATTGGAGAAAAAAAAATCCATTTCATTTTACACTCAATTTTGCTCTGCAATAGTTTAAATAGAGTTTGAATAGGACATTGTATCTTTCTGTCCTGTAACTAGAATTTGCATTGCAAAGTACACGGTTTCGTGTCAAAAAGAAAAGTGTTTGTCCGGTGGGTTCTCTCACATTCAAACAAAGAGTCAGTAAAATGTGTTACTGAAATTCAAAGAGTAAGAATAATATTAACATTTGTGCAATTGAGATTGGATTGCCTTGTTGGGCTATGTATAATAAAACTGTCCATATTTCACAAAATCAAAGACAGAAAAGATTCTCCATTACAATGATAAAGAACTTACGGTAAGTTTTGCTTTCTACTAACAATATCCATTTGTGAAAACTGAATTGTACTCAGCACATCTGTATTCTTATCTATAGAATTGCAAATATGATCTGCCTAAGCTTTCACACTGACAGAAAAAGAAAACCATTTACTTTTTGCAATTATTGCGGAACCGAAGATAGTATTTGAATTGATCTAATTTCCTTGAAGCCTTTAATAAGATATAACTCAATCATCTTGTTAATTTCTTACCATATCAGTTTTACAAATATCTACTGTGCATACCAGCAGTGGTCATAAATATGTCTGGCATATAAGAGAGATATATTCAAAAAGACTATTTCACAATAAGTACACAACTTTTTATGAAATGTATTGTTTTGTTTTGTTATGTTGAAACTGAATCAGAATTTCACCAGTAATAATAAACCCCTAAACTATCTTACTTGATTTAAGAACTAAAATCATTCCTCACCATGCAGATTACTAATGCTTTGGTATATTGAAATCACAACCCTCTCTAATTTGGAAGTTTTCAACCTCGCTTCTAAAAGACTACTATAATTTTATTTTTATGTAGATATGAATGCAATCTCCTTTGTTTTATCTTCTGTTCTTTCTTTAGCAACTGTAATACCATATTTTTTTAAAAGCTCTGCCTTGTTATTCATAGGGTAGTATAAATGCACACAACTTTCTGACTTTATAAAAATGTTCTGTCATCTATTATTCAGTTGAATGGCAATTCAGAACAGTTTGACAAAGTTTCTAATGTATAGATCCCCTAGGGAATTCAAGTTCACATCATCTGGATTTTGGCACCTGAACTTTCATAACAGCTTTCTTTGTATATAAAAAAGAAACATGAATGTAGTACTTTGAAAGACATTTGATTTATAGGACTGAAACTGAGGTTCTCTACATGTGCACTGCACAAACTGTAGCAGCGCATGAATCTGCACATCTTATTATCATGCCTCAGTGTTTCTTAAAGGGCCACCTTCAATTTCTGTGTAGTAATATTTTATTTTGGTGATAAGCAATCAGCAAACTAAACTTAAATGCTATTTGTTGACTGTTTAGATTTTCATCAAAAAGACCCAGTCAGCCAATTAGAATACATATTTTGTCAACTGGGACCAAAGTTATCTTTGGTTTAATTCCATGGAAATAATCATTTAGACTTTACTGGAGTTACACCCTGGATAAATGTGGCCTTTCCTGGCAACAGCTACAATCTATGTATAGTGTTAAGTTTGAAAGATAGTGGCAGCAGTTCACTTTAGCTTTGTCATGGTGTAATTGCTGTCTGCCGTAAAAGAGTGAGTGGGGCTCTGCCAGATCAGCTTTTAAAGTTCTACAAAATGTTGATGAAAAATAAAACATGTCTGTCTTCTGAAGCCGAAGTTGCCCTGATTCACTAAGCTATGCAGACTAGGCCACTGCCACCAATCAGTAACAATCCAGTTACACCTAATTACAGGTTCAGACAAACACCATTAGAACTCTGTGGAAAGTTTTCCACTGAAGCTGCATCATGCCCCAGATCTTTTTATAAGTAAGGAAGTTTCTAGTTTCACAAACAATTTATCATCTTGTCTTTAATATTTTTAACACACATTTCCACAAGCTTCCATCCTCTGACTTGTTATATCTTTGACTTATTTTCTTTGTAAGAAAAGCTTGTTAAGGCTTGCTTGTTGTAAATAGCAGGCAAAACTCCCACTTCAACTGGAACAGAATTATGCTCATTGAAGAAATTCAGGAAGGAAGGAAGTACAATTTAGAATTTAGATATAAACTGAAAACTTTTTGAAAATAAGTTAAAAACTATAAAATCCAAAATAAATTAATAAAACTGCTTCCATGTATAATTGTGATTATAGAATAGAAGAAAGTAGTTGAAAATAAGTTCCCCTTCTCTTACCAAAGCCCTGAAATCAATCTGCGGTCAAATATCTATTAGCAAGGATGCATGAAATGCTCTTCAGTAAATCTATGGGATGATAACACCAATATTTGCATACAGAACACAAAACGTTAATGTCAGATCTTGGTAGCTAAGTGGAGAAGAGGCTGATTTTTAAAATCTGTGTAAATCCATGGCCTCTGATGTGCCTAAAACATACAGTTAACAAGCTCAAGAACATAAGTAAATATTTTTAGAACAGTATTTTTGAATAATATATATTTCTATTATTTAAACAGGGAGAACAGGTATGCATGGCAAATAAGACACTGTGTGAAACCCTGGCCCCACTGAAATCAGTGGAAGTTTGCCATTGCTTTTAGTGGGGTCAGGATTTTACCCACTGTCTTTGTCCCAAATAAATTACAATATAAGGCTCCAATCCTGTAAAGACTTACTTACGTGCTTAACCTTGTGCATATGAACTACTCACCTGCTCAAAATTAAGCATGTAAGCAAGTATTTGAAGGACCAGGTCCTAAAATGGGGTGAAAAATTCACACCCTTGAGAGATGTAGCTATGCAGACCTAACTCCTGATGTAGACAGTGCTAGGTCAATGGAAGAATTCTTCCACCAACCTAGCTATTGCTTCAGGAGGTGCATTAATTACAGCAATGGGAGAACCTTTCACATTGTTGTAGTGTGTCTACACTGAAGCACTAAAGCTGCACAGCTACAGTGCTGCAACTGTGTTGCTGTAGCGTTTTAAGTGTGGACCTAGCCTCAGCAAAACAAACTGATTATCCCGACAGGCTTCAGACAGGAGATAGGGTTAATAAGATTTGTGAGTTTTCCAAACATCTCTGTCCTATTTGTTTCAAGCCATCAGATTTTTCAGACATGACATTTCATGCTTATTCAATGCGCAAAAGCCATAGGAACAAAATTACCTGAACACAGATCTACTTAATTTCTGGTAGTCAATTTCATTAAAATTTTGACTACTACACAATATTAAAAATACTAAAAAACACAATCACTTAAAAATCTACTTTTTTAGGACTTCTGTGGGTTTCCATACCATGGAAACTAGACAACATTTTTGTGATCTCTCGTCCTATCCATCCTTAAATGGGGAAAATGTAGCATTTCCCCACATGTTCCTAGTTTCCAAACATAAATCACTAGTATGAGGGCCAGAAAACATCTTTATCTGAATATTCTCCAGAATCTATTCTGCTTTCAAGACTGAAATTCATGGTTCCATAAATCCTGCCATGCTAGCATTTTGCTAATAGTTGGTCAATGTTTTGTCACGATTCATAGCATGTGTCCATTGTCACAAAGATTAAGAGTCCACAAATATTACGAATACATGTTTATCACTGGAAAGAAAAAACATACAGCAAAATATGTATTAGTTCTTTTTATTCTTTATGAAATTCCCCTCCTTTCTAAATGTCTGAAAATGTGCATTTAAGCAGTAACAATAGTGACAACATTATCAGTGATTCAAACTGCAATCTAAATATTTTAACTGTCCTTTGTTAGGCTGAAATGTCCTATAACATAGATTTATCATACAATGGCAGTAACATTTTATGAACAAAATTCAGTATTCATGTTAATTCACTTTAATTAGTCATTAAAATAGTTTTATCTCAGCTAAAGTTAGTCAGTGATAAAACACTATAACATTTTATACACCTGCTGAAAGAAAGCATTTTAGATTTATCTGGACAAAAAGAATCTAGCATACGTAGCTTGGGAAAGCCTTGCTTTTTGGTTTAAGTTAATTTAAAATAAGCTACTGTATCTATGGTACACAAATAAAGAGTAATCGGTTACTGAGAGGAGGCCACCGTTGTTAAATCACTAAGTGTATGTCTACACAGGGGAGAAGAACATGGGCTTGGTCACATAGCCTGGGCTCCAGCTCAAGCCCAGAAGTCTACCCAGCAATGAAACAGCCTCGCAGCCCAAGCCCTGCAAGCCTGAGTCGGCTGGCACAAGGCCAGCTATGGGTTATTCTTTGCTGTGGAGACGTACCCTTAGTGTCAAAACATTTTGGGTCTGATATAATGCTTATTAAAATCAGTGAAAAGCCTCCCAATGAGTTCAATGATCTTTGGATCAGACCTTTCTAATACAGTTGGTTTGTTTTGGTTTTACAGCTTTTTCTTTCAATTATTTTTAAGTGCTTGACACATTGTGTCTATAACATGGACAAAGCTCTCTTCATGCTGACAGTTCTAAGAATCATACCAATAAAAAATATATCAACTCTTGCCAAGCCTGGAAGAAAGTGAAGGGGTTTAAAAGACTTAGTAGATTGCACTTGGTCTGCTGCTGGTGTTCTTCTCAAAGAGATAAGCAGTTTATCATTCTCTGGATAAGGTGAATAAAAACATCAATTCTAATAAATCTGGGCTTCATGTAATACATGCTGATTTGCCATAGCACACAGAAAAATATTCCAGGCTATTTCTGTGAATAAATTTATTTTATAATAGTTTAAGTGCTCCAAAAAATGGAGGACAATGAAAGAGTCAGCCCTCAAGGGCCAAAGAGTACACCAAGCAGGAACAAGGGGCTGCAAAGAGTCAGCAGGATAGGGGGAAGTACCCTCCTGCTCCACATATCCCTGGGCCCAGATATCAGCAGGCTCCTCTCTCCCTAGCCACATGGGCTGGGGAGAAAGAGAGGCACTTTTGTAGTGGCAGCCATTATATTTGTAGCCAGTTATCCTGTCTCCTTTTAGTTATCATTTAGTAAGATGATGTCTAGTTTGCTATTTTAAAACTTCCTCATCAATCATTCCTTCTAGCCTCTTTACCACTTTTGTTGCATTTCTCTGAATTTCCTTCAGTTTAATAAAATCTTTGATACTGAGGTTCTTAAAAGTGAATGGAGTTTCTGGCTGAAGGTGCAATGATACCAGAAAGTATAGATGGGGAACAACTGCATCGCTCTCTTTTTAGTAACTTGTTGCTTCTACAAATTGCATCCAATATGTCATTAGCTTTTTTGTTATCATATCACATGGCAAATTTGCTGTTTTAATTTTTGGTCTCTTTTGACATTACTGCTTTCCCTTCAGTTAAATATCTGTATTTGGTGTTAATTGTCCTCAGATATGTTAGCTTGTATAGGCCAAGGCTCAATCTCATTCTGTTTTCATATTTCTAACTTTCAAAGATCTTTTAGATGATTTCTCTACTCTCAAAGATGTTTGTAACCTCTAAGTTTAGTATCATGTGCAAATTTAACTCTTCCAAATAATTAAAGATATTAAATAAAAACAGATCTAATGATGATCCCCGAGGCATCCCAATAGACAACTCTCCTACAACTCAATAGCTTGTCATTCCTCATTGCTTTAATTTGTCATGTCCTACAGCTGGTTGTCAGTTTATGTGACAATGTTCACCAAGCCAATTTGAATTTATTCTTCAACTAACATTTTCTAAGACACTGCATCAAATGCTTCATTGAAACAACAGTTTGTTTCTTATAAGAACCCGTTTGTTTTTTTAATTGCTCATGGCTCAGTTATCTATTCGCTATTTACAGAATATCTAATTAGGCCAATTTCATCCCACTGCAGTCAAAGGCAAAACTTCCAGTTACTATAATTGGGGTAGAATTTGGCCCTTAATATTTGTTATGTTATTTTACTAGGAATTGAAGTTAGATTTGAGAGTCATCATGGTCAATGGTGCCAAGCAGAAAGTTAGGCGCTTATGAGTTCTAATCAGCATTGACTATCTGGATGGCCTTGGACAGCTCATTTAATATCTCTGCCTCTGCCTCTCCATTTGTAAAGTGGGAGTAATAATACTCACAAAATCATTTATCTAAAAAGGCTATTGTAAGACTAACTAGTGATTTGTAAAGCAAAATGCTCCAGCATTAATAGGTTGATGGAAAATGAATAGCCAGGGTTCCTTTTTGAAGCATAGCATAAGGATGCAGGGACTAGATCCCATGCCTGAGACAGCTGATGTTCCCACAGTGCCACCAGAAGGCCATGCAAAGCTACAGATAGGGAGCACTGTGGAGAATAGGTGTTGCAGGAATAGGCCTGGGACATAGGGACCCAGAGTATCGGTATCCTGCAGCCCTCTGACTGGCCAACTACCCTATTTAGCTCTAAAGGGTGCCCCAGGAAGTTGTCTGGGCAACACCACAGATTTTGGGCTTGCTGTAACTCCAGACCTAATCTCATCTCCTGATCTCTGGTTTCTGATCCCAGCCTGATCCTGATTCCTGCCTCCTGATTCCAGCCTGGTACTACCTCTGGTTTCCACTCTCTGACCCCCATCTGATTTTGACCTCAACTTTTGTTTATTGAACCTGACTCTAGTGATTCCTCTGATCCCTGCTCATTTACTACCGTCCCTGATGTGTGGACCCCAGCTCAGCTGTAACTGCTAGGCCAGACCACCTGCTTCTGGTCCCTTACACTTAGTGCTATATTTATTCTCCTCTTATCCACTCTTATCTTCAGTTCTTCACAACTCTTCAGAAATAATTGTCATTAACTCCTTTAATATATTAGCCTGCATATCAACTACCCACCCCCAGATTTATGCATGTACAATTGTTCCAAGTATTTTACATGCTTTGTAAATCTATAACAGTATTTACAAAGTCTTCCTCATAGATTCATTGTCCCAACTTGTTATTTTACTGTTCATGTTAAATACAGATACTTAAAAGTACTTCAGTATCATAGACAGTTTACAATCAACCATAATGTCATTCCCCTCCTTGTTTACCTTCTTTCCCTTGGTCCTACTTTCTCTCCAATATTTTGTATTCCTTCATATATTTGGAACTCTTCTTGGTTCCCTCAATCCCTTTGGCTAATAACTCCTAGACACAAGATATAGTCTAAAAGACAAAGGATAGTGCTGGGAGCCAAGCATATTTGATTTCTAATCCCAGCTCAACCACCAATAATTTTGGAAAAGTTGCTAAATGTGGAATTGTGCTATTGTTTTACTCAGCTGAGCTGAGGAGTAAGCCCTCTCCACTAACTCCTTAATAAACCTACCTGGATCATGGGTCTATGGTATATTGGAAACAGGTTAAAAATGACAAGTTATCACTTTAAATGTGAGGGATTTTCTGATCATGTTTGTAGGCTAGGAGGCTCTGAGGGAAACCATGTGATCTAGGTTGTCTCACCAGTCTGGAGACAGCTTGAAGCAAACTAGGGTGAGTTGTGTTTGTCTGTGTGTTTTGAGGTTCTTGTGTGTTATCATTCTGAATTCTAAGGAAAATTAAAGGATTGTTACGTTACAACCTTCCAGCAACAGTATTTGTTTTCCATGTAAGGTCTGCATGCTGTGAACACAACAGGGTATAGATCTTGTGTGGATTGCCATCCTTACACTTTGAAACATTCTTTGTGAGCAACTGGGTAGGAATGGCCACAAAGGGGCAGAGTTTTGGCTCCACAGCCAGATATGAGGAGGGAAACAAGTTACACTCTTTTAAGAGCAGTAGAAACTTACTTCCATCCCAGAGCAAGAACGGAGTATCAACTGCAAAATTTAACTCCTGTTCTATTCCACATCTTATACCACATCCCTGTGGTATCTGAGGCCTGGTCTACACTACGGGGTTAGGTAGAATTTAGATCAATTTAAAAATGAATGTGTCCACACAACCAACCCCGTTCCATCAACTTAAAGGGTTCTTAAAATCGACTTCTGTACTCCTCCCCAGTGAGGGGAGTAATGCTAAAATTGACTTTGCTGGGTCGAATTTGGGGGTAGTGTGAATGCAAATTGATGGTATTGGCCTCCGGGTATTGGCCTCCATTGTGACCGCTGTGGACAGCACTTTGAACTCCAAAGCACTAGCCACATACACAGGAAAAGCCCTGGGAACTTTTGAATTTCATTTCCTGTTTGGTCAGCGTGGCGAACTCAGCAGCACAGGTGACCATGCAGTCCCCCCAGAATCTTAGAGCATAGAATGTTTCTACACTCCCCCATCATCTCTGTCCCTGAGGTTATCACAGATTAGAAGGCAAAAAAAACTCACTCGCCATGACATGTTTTCTGAGCTCATGCAGTCCTCCCACATTGCTGGGCACAGCTTAATGCATGGAGGCATTCAGTGGCAGAGACCAGGAAAGAATTAAGTGAGTGCAAAGAGTGGAGGCAGGACACAATGCTGAGGCTAATGGGGGAGCAAATGGACATGATGAAGCATCTGTTGGGGGAGCAAACAGATATGATGAAGTGTCTGTTGGAGCTGCAGGAAAGCCAACAAGAGCACAGACCCCCACTGCATCCACTGTATAATTGCCCACCTTCCTCCCCATGTTCCATAGCCTCCTAATCCAGATGCCCAAGAAAATGGCGTGGGAGGCTCTGGGCACCCAGCCACTCCACTCCAGAGGATGGCCCAAGCAACAGCAGGCTGTCATTCAAACAGTTTGATTTTTAGTGTGGCTACTATAAGCAATGTGGCCTTGTCCTTCCCTCCTCCCCCACCCCACAGAGACTACCTTGTCCATTAGCTCATTTTTTTAATTAATAAAGAAAGAATGCATGGTTTCAAAACAATAGTTACTTTATTTCGAATGGGCGAGGGTGGTTGGCTTACAGGGAATTAAAATCAACAAAGGAGGTGTATCATAAACAGATAAGTAAAAGTTAATAGAACAAAAGTGCTTCATATCTCTTTGCCTGGAAAGGGTTAACATGAACAGTGAGCCTGGCTGTCACCTGACCAGAGGACCAATCAGAGGACAGGATACTTTCAAATCTTGAGGGAGGGAAGTTTGTGTGTGCGCTGTTTGTTTTTGATTGTTGTTCACTCTGGGGGCTCAGAAGGACCAGATGTGCAACTAGGTTTCTCTCCAATCTCTCCAATACAGGCTCTTATAAGTCCAGAATAGTGAGTACTATGTAGATAAAGCGACAGAGGGGTAGCCGTGTTAGTCTGGATCTGTAAAAGCAGCAAAGAATCCTGTGGCACCTTATAGACTAACAGACGTTTTGGAGCATGAGCTTCGTGGGTGAATACCCACTTCCTCAGATGCATGTAGTGGAAATTTCCAGGGGCAGGTATATATATGCTAGCAAGCAAGCTAGAGATAACGAGGTCAGTTCAATCAGGGAGGATGAGGCCCTGTTCTAGCAGTTGAGGTGTGAAAACCAAGAGAGGAGAAACTGGTTCTGTAGTTGGCAAGCCATTCACAGTCTTTGTTCAATCCTGAGCTGATGGTGTCAAATTTGCAGATGAACTGAAGCTCAGCAGTTTCTCTTTGAAGTCTGGTCCTGAAGTTTTTTTGCTGCAGGATGGCCACCTTAAGGTCTGCTATAGTGTGGCCAGGGAGGTTGAAGTGCTCTCCTACAGGTTTTTGTGTATTGCCATTCCTAATGTCTGGTTTGTGTCCATTTATCCGTTTTTTTGTATTGTGTCCAATGTAATATACGCCATCATATACCAGCAATGCCCCTCTGCTATGTACATTGGCCAAACTGGACAGTCTCTATGGAAAAGGATAAATTGACACAAATCAGACATTAGGAGTTTGAATCACAGGAGTTTGAATCACAGTGATCTTCCAAGGTAACCCAGGGAGGGGAAGCCTGGGAGAGGCAACGGTGAGGGAAAGGGTTTACTTTCCTTGTGTTAAGATCCAGAGGGTCTGGGTCTTGGGGGTCCCCGGCCAAGGTTTTGGGGGGACCAGAGTGTAGCAGGCACTGGAATTCCTGGTTGGTGGCAGCACTACAAGTACTAAGCTGGTAATTAGGCTTAGTGGAATTCATGCTGGTACCCCATCTTTTGGACACTAAGGTTCAGAGTGGGGAATTATACCATGACAGAGTGGGTCTGCATCATGGAGAAACACAGACAACTTTCACACCAAAGCCTGGCCAGTCAGGACACTGGTTTTCAAAGCCTCTCTCATGCACAGCGCACCTTGCTGTGCTTTTCTAATCACCCTGGTGTCTGGTGCAAAACGGTTGTCTGCTGTTGCTTTTATGGATGGAGGTGGGACTGACGACATGTACCCAAAACCAACCACAACACTGTTTTTGTCCCATCAGGCACTGGGAGCTTATCCCAGAAGTCCAATGGGCAGTGGAGACTGCAGGAACTGTGGGATAGCTACCCACAGTGCACTGCTCCGTAAGTTGATGCTAGCCACAGTAGTGAGGACACACTCCGCTGACTTAATGCGCTTTGTGTGGACATACGGAATCGACTGTATAAATCGATTTCTAAAAATCGACTTCTATAAAATCAATTTAATTTTTTAATTTAGACATACCCTGAGTGTTTAAGACTAGAACCCAGTTCAACTGCTGCTGAAGGAATAAGTAAATTCTTCACCAAAAATTTCTTTGAATGGCATTTCTTCACCAATAATTATATACAATAGCCATCTGCAATTACTCACCTGCAGAAACTACTGCAAATTGCACACTTCATTGGGCCTACCTTACCCATTCATAGAGAATTTGCTGCTTGGTCACACAAAATAACCATTATTACGTACAATTGTAACATGTATCCTGCTGGTGACAGGAAAAAAGAGGCAAGAAATGTAAGCTGGAGATGGATCGACAGGAGTCTAAAATAACTAAATGGACTTCATCGAGCTGAAATCCAATGAATGTTAGAGAGGAAGGATGATCGAGTGGTAGAGTTCTAGCATGAACTTCAGAAGAACTGACTTCATGTCCCTGCACCCTCACAGATTTCCTGTGTGATTTTAGTAACAGATTTGAAAAGGTATTTTGGTGCTTAAAGATTCAGATGGGCAATTTTGAAAATCCCAGTAGGCCCTTTTGTGCCTAACTTCCATTGATTTCAAAGCAGTTAGGTGCTTTTGAAAATCCCACTAGGCACTTATCTGCACCATTAGACATCTAAATACCTTTTGCAAATGTGGCCCTTAATCTCTCAATTTCCCACCTGTAAAATGGAGATAATAGCACTTCCCTACCTCACAGGGATGTTGAGAGGATAAATACATTAAAGACTGTGAGAGATTCAGAACTTACAGTGATAGAGGCATATAATGATCCAAGATAACTAGGTTAACTTAAAACAAGCTGTTAAAAGCAATTTCAGGTATTACATGTGCCCTGAATCCCTGAAATATGTATGGTTTTATATCAGAGGGGTACCCGTATTAGTCTGGATCTGTAAAAGCAGCAAAGAATCCTGTGGCACCTTATAGACTAACAGAAGTATTGGAGCATCTGATGAAGTGGGTATTCACCCACGAAAGCTCATGCTCCAACACTTCTGTTAGTCTATAATAGGATGACCAGACATCCCGATTTTATTGGGACTGTCCTGATATTTGCTTGTTTGTCCCACGTCCTGACCAATGTTAGGTCGGGACACTGGACAAAGAAACAAATGCTCTGGAGCCCGGAAGGGCTCATGCCCTCCGCCGTCCTGACTCCGCCTCCTCCTTCCCCCATTGGATCCCTCCCCAAATCTCCACCCTCTCACTGCCCCATTGGCTCCCTCCCCAAATCCCCGCCTCTTGCCAAGCACACCATGCCCAGGAGACGCAGGGAAGCATGGGGCTGGGGTGAGTGTGAGTCCGACCTGGCCCCGAGCAGACAGGACTCGTGCGTGGTACCTGGAGGGAGCATAGGGGGTGACCCGCGGGGCCAGGCAGCGGCGGTTCTCCTCACCTGGGCAGCGGGACTCGGGAGGAGCCGCAGCTCCTACTGTCGCGGGGGAAGGAAGTGGCCAAGCATGTGGCGCTCGGCGGCTGCGGCTTTGGCACCCGGACCCGAACCCCCCGAGCCCGGGCCTGCTGCGGGGACCCAGCAGTGCGCACGCTGCTCCCAGCCCCTGGCCAGTCGCGTCTGGGCTGGCTGCCCAGCTGGTGCAATCCCACGGCGGAAGCATCGGCAGCCCAGCTCCGTTCGCTCCCCTGCGGGACCCGGGCAGGATGGGGGGGCTGGGGCCTGCTGCCCCCACTCTGGGGCTGCCCGCGGGATTGGCAGCCAGCCCAGACACGACTGGCCAGGGGCTGGGCACAGCATGCGCGCTGGGTCCCCGCAGTGGACCTGGGCTCGGGGGGTTCGGGCCCGGGTGCCAGAGCTGCAGCTGCTGAGCTTGGCCAGCAGCCGCTTCCTTCCCCCGCGGCAGTGGGGCTGCAGCAGCAGCTGTTCCCGAGTCCTGCTGCCCAGGTGGGGAGAACAGCCACCTCCTAGCCCCGCAGGCCACCTTCTACTCTTCCTCCAGGTACCGTGCCTGAGTCCTGCCTGCTTGGGGCCAGGCCAGACTCACACTCACCCCAGCCCCGCGCTCTCCTGAGTCTCCAGGCCTCCCTCCAGCGCTTGAGGAGGGAGTAGGAATCGGGGGTAGGTTGTTTTTTATTTTCTCTGCCGTCATTTTATTCCCCTTGCCTCCCTCCCGATATTTGACCTGGGTGATCTGGTCACCCTAGTCTATAAGGTGCCACGGGACTCTTTGCTGCTTTTATGGTTTTATAAAAATTTTCATACTTTTAAAAAAACATTTTGCTCCCGTTGCCTTGTAAAAGAAAGAGCTACACAGCAAAAAAGTAAAAAACTATCTAGACAGACAAGAAAAGAGTGAAAACTGACCATACACAAAGTGCTGTTGCCAAATACAAAAAGCACACAAACTGAAAAAGAAGCTGTATTTTGCACAATTTTATGTCAGTCTCCATAATTTTAGCTATTACTTCTGCCTATAGCAAGTACATTTTTTTTTTACATTTTTTTTCATACAGGTGTTATTTTTAATTTGAGTATATCTTTATGAAAACTGTATCATGAGGTTCAATGAAGCTGGAATTTCACACAGATTTTAGATTCTCCTACCTATATGGTGCATCTCTCATGCCACAGCATAATGACTGAAGTCGCTTCTCTAATTAAATGCTTTTGTAATCATTTCAGCTACTTGTCAGAAACAAAGCAGCTAGAAACTGACATTCTTACGGCTATTCAGTCATGGTAGAATATCCAACTTAATAAACACAGCATTACTTATAAACTTTAATAAAAACCTTTGGTTGAGATTTTATTGAAACAGTGTTGTCAGTCTGGATACAGGGTTTTTTGTCTGAATCCATATTTAATGCAGATAGAACATGCTGGACAAAAAGGAGAAAGATATAGCATCTCACATTCTACCTTTGAAGGAGACATGTTTTTCCTGACAAATATTAAAGATTCTGATCTTACAGTTCTAATGCAGGCAAAACATCTATTAAAATAGGGGATAAATGTCTGTACTGGAATTAATGGAAAGGTTCAAAGTGGATACTAATTCCATTAGAAGTGCATCTAGGCATCTAAGAGCACTGTTGTCTCTGAGGACAAGATTCTACTCATCTTATATAGACAAGCAGCCCCACTGAAGTGGAAATGATCAATTCAGCTGAGTAAGGCCAGGTCTACACTGCAGACTTTGGCCAGCAGAGCTACGTTGGTCAGGAGTGTGAAGTGAAGAAGTGTGCTGAGCTGTGCTTGCAGAAGTGCCTAGTGTAGATATATCTATATTGGTACAAATGCACTTTTACTGGAGTTTGTTTTGCTTGAGGGGCACAGTTTTACCGTACCAGCACAAAGTGCAGCTTTGCTCATATAGCTGTGTCCACACTAGGGCCACTTTGCTAGTGTAGTACAGTATATGAGTATTCCCATACCAGTAACATGCTCCTAGTGTAGACATGCCCTAAGTCTAAGCAGTATTTGGTCCCTCATTTGTATCTCCCACTAATGTTAATAAGCTGCAACATGCTGGTCATTCTCTCACCTGTGCTAAATGTCTGTTTTGCCTAGCTTTCACCTCAGCCACCCGATCTTCATCCCTCCTCCCCTCCCTCTTCTCCACTTCCCTGTTTCCTTCCCCTCAATGTCTGTTTAGCTAATACTCTCCTAACTACACCCCCCCCACACACACACACACCTGCGGCACTAACATGAGGTTTGTTGTCATTTCACTGTTCGCTCTGCTTATACGTTTTGCCCCTACCCAGTATCTGCCTTGACTATTTAGACTAAACTCTTTGGAGTATGGACTGTTTATTACCTGTGTCTATACCGTGCATAACATAATGGTCCCATGCTTAGGTGGTCTCTAGGCACTACCACACTAGGCATAATAAATAATGACATTAATGAGGTGCCCTGCTTAAGAATCCAAGTCAATAGGTTATTCTGTTCACAACCAGATGGCACAATCTGGCTTGTTTTATTTAGAGTCTGATCCTTCTCCAAGTAAAGTCAATGGGGGTGAAGTCCCAGCCCCACTTAAATAAATGGCAAATAAAGCCCCACTGAGGTTCATTGCATCAGTATTTCACTCTTGGAGATGTTCTCTCACCCCTACCTCATTTGTGTCAGTGGAAATGGGACTGGGCCCTTATGTTGCATTATATTTTTAAAACGTGGAAAATAAGTTGAACCTGTAATACTGATGTAGCTTGTGCTACACTCCACCCCTCCTCCCCTGAATAACAATGTTTTAAAAAAGTGTTTCCACTGCAGTTCTGAAGTACAAAGTGGATTTTGATTTATTTTTAAGGGAGATAAAAATACACCCAGAAATAAAGCTCTGTCAGCAAGATTTTACAAGCAGCGATAGAAAACAAAACATTAAAATCCAGCACATTTTACATGCACCTGGCAAGGTTTCTGAAGCTAAAATTATTTATTAGATATTGAAAAATGGCACTATGGTCCTCATAGGTTAATGCATTTAGAAGATACTTATTCATCTGATTTCCCTGCGCTGCACTATATCTGACAATTCTGACAGTCAAGAAAACCCCCAATGAATTTTATTTTTATATAATTCACTTCATTGATTACTCTGAATCTTGTGCATCACAGTGAAGGGACATTAAATGTCTAAAAAACGAGTGCAGTAGAAACTGCTAACAGTAAATAATTTGCAATGAATAATTTATCCCATTAATTTCTATTTATTTTAATTTTTTCTATAGTGCCCATTACCATAATCGCTAAACTCTGATTTAGTGGATGGGGTGTCTGAAAGGGTCTACTATTGGCCTAAATCTGCTCTCACTGAAGTCCATAATAAGATTGATTGATTTCAGTAGGGCCACTATTATGTAATCCTTTTAAAAAATCCCAGCAAGCATCTTTCTTTCAGTTTGTGGACAATACAACAGCTGACTGTGATTGCCTCAATGTTTATTGTTTGAAACTATTCAGTGAGCATTTGAGAATTTTTGCCAATATGACTCAATCACAAAAACCTGCATTTGATTTTCAGCATTCACTGTTCAGGAGCTTGTTTACTTGTACCTTGTGAGGTGTCAGCAGAGAAGGTTTTGGAACAAATTGACAAATTAAACAGTAATAAGTCACCAGCTCCAAATGGTATTCACTCAAGAGTTCTGAAGTAACTCAAATATGAAATTGTAGAACTACTAACTGTGACATGTAACTTTTCACTTAAAGCAGCTTCTGTACCAGATGACTAATGTGATGCCAATTTTTAGAAAAGGCTCCAGAGATGATCCTGGCAATTACAGCTCAGTAAGCCTTATTTAAGTACCAGGCAAAGTGGTTGAAACTATAATAATGAACAGAATTATCAGATACCTAGATGAACACGATATATTGGGGAAGAATAAATATGGCTTTTGTAATGGAAAATCATGCCTCACCAATCTATTAGAATTATGTGAGGGGGTCAACAAACATGTAGACAAGGGTCGTCAAGTGGATATAGTGTACTTGGACTTTTCAGAAAGCCTTTGACAAATTTCTCACCGAAGGCTCTTAAGTAAAATAAGCAGTCATGGAATAAGAGAGAATGTCCGCTCATAGATGAGTAACTGGTTAAGACAGGGGAAAAAGGGATAGGAATAAATAATCAGTTTTCAGAATGGAGAGAGATAAATAGCGTGGTTTACCAAGGCTATGTACTGACACCAATGCTGTTCAACATGTTCATAAATTATCTGGAAAAAAGGGTAGATAATGAGGTGGCAAGGTCTGTGGATAATACAAAATTACCCAAGATAATTAAGTCCAAAGCAGACTGTGAAGAGTTACAAAGAGATTTCATAAAACTGGGCGACTGGGCAACAAAATGGCACATGAAATTCAAGACTGATAAAGGCAAAGTAATGCATATTTGAAAATATAATCCTAACTGTACATACAAAATGAGGGGGCTGAAATGAGCATTTACCACTCATGAAAAATCTTGGCAAAGTCCTCTGAAAACATCCACTCAATGGGTGGCAGCAGTCTAAAAAGCTAACAGAATGTTAAGAAAAATTAGGAAAGGGATAGATAATAAGATAGAAAATATCATAATGCCTCTATATAAATCCATGGTACACCCATACCTTGAATATTGCAGGCAATTCTGGTAGCCCCATCTCAAAAAAGATATATTAGAAATGGAAAAGGTACAGAGAAGGTACAAAAATGATTAAGGGTATTGAACAGCTTCCCTATGAGGAGAGATTAAAAAGACTGACACTTTTCAGCTTGGAAAAGAGATGACTGTGGCAGGATGTGATAGAAGTCTATAAAATCATGAATGATGTGGACAAGGTGAAACAGAAGCACTATTTACTCCTTCATATAACACAAGAACCCGGGGTCACCCAATGAAATTAATAGGCATCAGGTTTAAAACAAGCACAAGGAAGTACTTCTCCATATATTGCACAGTCAACCTGTGGAACTCATTATGAGGGCATGTTGTGAAGGCCAAAACTATAACTGTGCTAAAAAAAATTAAATAAGTTCATGGAGGATAGGTCCATCAATGGCTATAATACAAATTGGTCAGGGCTGCAACCCCACGCTCTGGGTGTCCCTAAGCCTCTGCTTGCCAGATGCTGGGAGTGGATGACAGGGGATGAGTCGCTTGATAATTGCCTTGTTCTGTTCATTCCTTTCAAAACGTGGCATTGGCCACTGTCAGAAGACAAGATACTGGGCCAGATGGACGACTGATTTGAGCCAGTATAGCCATTCTTATGTTCTTATGATGTTATACATCACATATAACTACTCGTTCCCTCACTGGATGAGCAGGCAAGTGCTTTAAGTGTTTTTTGTGAACATTCCTTCAGGTATCTTTGAAGTTTAGTTTCCAGAAACATTTATGCCAGTAAAACTTGGATTCTCACAGACAGCAAACATAAAAAGGTGTCAGATACAGAAACGTGGAGAGTCAGGCTAAGTGCCATGGTGGCAGCAGGCCAGGCACTGGAGTCAGAAGTCAGATCTGGAATCTGAAATGGATCTGGGAGTGGGTTTGGAACAAAACAAGAGTAGGGCTAGGAGCTAGGCTGGAGCAAGGGCACAGCTGGAACAGGACTGAGAACAAGGCTGGAACAGTAGCTGGAGAAGGGTTGGATTAGACTGAGGTCTGTGGAGTCTGTCAATACCATCAGGAAGAGAACAGTTTCAAGCAGACTGAGCTGTTCTTTCTTCTGTGAGGTTTATATTCCTGCCCTGAGAGTCATCAGACCAGCTCCTGGCTTGTGGATTGACTGGAGCTTAGCTCAGGAATGACTCACTGCATGTGGTTTACATAAGAGTGGCCATACTGAGTCAGACCAAAGGTCCCTCTATCCCTGTATCCTGTCTTCCAACAGTGACCAATGCCAGGTGCCCTAGAGGGAATGAACAGAACAGGTAATCATCAAGTGGTCCATCCCCTGAATCTAGTTCAGGGAGGAATCTTTACCTCACAAAGTTCACAAACAAGGCCAAAACTAATTCCTTTACAAATCTGTATAAATATTCATGAAAAAAGAAGTTTGCATTATTCACCCAGCCCAACTCATAATCTATGGCACTCTGAATTGATTATTTTCATTTCATATAATCATATCATCTCAACTAATTATAATACATGCGTGATGTTGTATGCTCTCAACTTGGCCTTGTCAACAAAAATTAATTATTTGACAGAACTAATTATTTCAATACTTCTGAACGTACACAGCAGGGATCAACGTTGCCCTTTTAACATGCAAGTCTCAGTTCCCCAACCACATCTCATGAAACATACAATATTTGATTTCCATTAGTACCACCAGTTACTGCTCTAATGTGGTTACGTTCTTGTTAAATCTCCCGTTTGAAAAAATATATTTTCCTTTCCATTTAAAGTATTTCATTCTTTTAAAAAATCATATCTGTATATTACTAATAAAAAGAGCACATTCTGCTTATGCCAGTAATGCCACTGATTTCAACAGGAATCTTGGGTGAGTAACATGGGCAAGATTGACCAATTTATGTTAAGAGAAAGCATTGTTGCAATGATTTTTAATTCTAAGACTAACACAGATGCAGGGTTGTAACTTAAGAATGCTAATATCAGCACCATTAAGTGGAAGTACTTAAAATAGTGCTGGTAAATATTTTTTGCCCAGGAAATGCAAGATGCATGTCTGAATGTTTCCATTGAATCTGATTACATGCTGATTGCAGATGTTCTTGTAAATTATTCAACTCTTGATTATCAGGAAAGTTTACCAGATGTCATGCAGTAAGAAATTAGAATGGTAGATCCAAATGTAGATGCTGTAGCACTAAGAGAAATTGAAATGCACCCACTTATGCATTTTATAAATTAGATCTTTTAAGTTAACAGAATTTCAATTTATGGAAGAGACTGCATCTCAGATTCTATAGCAAAAATATATTTCGATTGTTTTCTAATTTTATAAGCTAGTTTCAAAGTACAAAGTGCCATGACCCTGTGAAATATAGGACAGAGTGGCCTAAGCAATGACTATTAATATCCCATTTCTTCTAGTTTTAGCACTATTCAGTAGGAGCTAAGGCTGAAATTCACTCCTATTTTTAGGACTTAAAATGGTGCATAGGCCTCGTGCTGGTCACTTGTGTAGAGGGGTGAATTTCATCCCACGAAAACTGAAAGTACAAATGGCAGTGCTCAAACACAGAACACAGATGAGTGTTAATGACAAAATGAAATTTTCACATTGCTATTACACTAGTACTCTCAATGTTGCCACAGCAGTAGAAATGCCTCCTGCCTCTGTAATAATGTAATTGAGGCTGGTGTGACAGAGTTGTTTCTTTTCCTGTGTGTCATCTTTGCTGAAGGGCAGAATTAAAAATTAGCGTAAAGGCACCAGCAGTAGGGGATAGGAGTATGCCAGCATGTTAAAAGTGCTAATGCAGACCTCCTGTTGGTATTTAATTCTGTCATGTAACCCTGCTTGGAACAGATCTAGATGACATGGGAGTTAAAGTGTCACTGACAAATTTGCCACACTAATGCTGCTACTTTTGATACTACTAGAGGAGCTACAATGGTGTTAGCCGAGGTGGGGATTTTTTAAAGATATGCTAAGCATAAAAAGATGTAAATTTTAAATAGTGGGGGTAACTGACCATTGGTACTGTCACAGTTCAGGGCAATTGCACTTGTATTCTGCCTCATGGTCCCTCGAGTCTAGTCACGCTAGGGTCCTGAACCATCACCTTTCTTGGGTGGAAACCCATGTCTCCCTCCTGCCTGTCTAGAAGTTTTCGAGGCTATCCAATTCCCTGCCTATTCTGTGATAGACCCAGCAAGTCAGACCATCTAAAAGGACAGCATCTGCATTTTGCTTTCTCTCCAGAGGTTATGAATAGTTTAATTGTCAGCAGTCACAAGTTACCACAGAGATCTTTAGAAGCAAGCATATTTGTTCTGTGAAAGAATAATAGAAAACGGATTAAAAACAATATAAGAATCTACACGTTACCAGGGGTGGCTCTAGGCATTTTGCCCCCCAAGCACAGCAGCTTGCCTGCGGATGGTCTACTGGTCCCACGCTTTGGCGGACCTCCCGCAGGCACCTCCGGCAGTCGGCAGAGCGCCCCCAATGGTTTGCTGCCCCAAGCACGTGCTTGGCGTGCTGGTGCCTGGAGCCGCCCCTGCATGTTACAAAGCTTACCATAGGTCACCTCAATTCCAAACTTGAGCTCAGGGAGGTGTCAGTCTTTCAAAACCTGCAGCTAAGTGATCCCTGTGGTTGCAAGCTCATAACTGTCTCAGATTCACAACTAGAACCACCATGAACAGTGCAATCTTTCCCACCTAATTACCCTCTTAGGGAGGAGGGATAGCTCAGTGGTTTGAGTATTAGCCTGCTAAACTTAGGGTTATGAGTTCAGTTGCTGACGGGGCCACTTAGGGATCTGGGGCAAAAATCAGTACTTGGTCCTACTAGTGAAGGCAGAGGGCTGGACTTGATGACCTTTCAAGGTCCCTTCCAGTTCTAGGAGATAGGTATATCTCCAATTATTTATTTCCTTTATATAGCTCAGGCCTTAGATTTGGCTTCATGGAACTGGTGAGCAGTAGAAAATGGCTCACTCCCCTGAGCATAACTTCAAAAGGCATATCCAGAGGTGGCAAATTTGCATTCGCCTCTCCCTAGCTATTTCCCAGGAAAATCACTTCAGAATTTTTGTTCCAAAAGTTCATCCTTGTCTATCAAATTATTCAGTACAGTCCTTTCAACACCCAGGTCTCATAATACATACACCATTCATTTAATACAATGGGCATGAAAGATACTTAAACTTAACTCAGTATGGTCTCCCAAGGATATGGCAGGAAATTGCCATATCTGTCACAGGAACAATTTACCAAGGGTTATGGTGGACTCCTCATTACTGGCAATTTTAAAACCAAAGTGTATGTTTTTACTAAGAGATACACTCTAATTCAAATAGGAATTATTTCAGGGCAGTTCTATGGCCTGTGTTGTGAAGGTCTCACTAGCTGATCATCGTGGTTCCTTCTTGCCTTAGAATCTATGAAAAGGAGGCTTTACTCCTTGATGTTTTCCTCACTTTTGAGCATTTAGGAAATACTTTAAGCATAACACACAAATTTAAAGTGCTGAGGACTTCTTCACTGGGTGCTCCTCTTGGGGAACTGTTATCCTATAGACTTGTGAGGGAGTGCAAAGTTCTGTTGCAAGACAGAATCATTCTACAAGAAGGCTCCAGCCCAGCACCAATTCTTTCTTCCTTCACTTCTTTCTGCCACATTGCAACAGTACTTCAGACACACAGCTATAAAATGCTGATGGATACTTACTGACAGCAGAGTGTAGACTGCAGAATTTGAAGAGTAAAAATGTCTGAGAGCATGAAAAAATCTTTTTCTCCCTTTGGTTATTACTGTCTGACCAATAAATCGTCATGTATGCATCATATAAGCTGGGGCTGGTGGATGTGAACATATAGGGATGCAATTAATCTGCACAGAGTTGTGAGTAATACAGGCAGTCTAGTTACAATAGCTAAAACAGGAATTTGAAATAACCTTGTCCAAAAGAACAATTGCTTTCCAAGGCATAAACATTTAGCAATGTTCCTGCACAGTTCAATCTCACAGACAGTGCTGATAGTCACCCCAAGAGCAGTCCTGCCACAAGAATATAGCTAATATATATATATATATAATGTAACAATGTTGATATATTAATATCTCTATGTCCAATTCTCTTCAGACAAGATTATGCTTGGTCCAGAGATACGAGGAGATGGGGGAAGGTTTATTTTATTCTTTACAGGGGATAATGCACTGTACTTAGCACGGTCATGGAATATTGTCTTACTCTCTACAATAATCTGCTGAAAAGTATGTTCTCATATTGGTATGATGCAAAAGGCACTTAGAGTAAATGCTGTGGTTTATAAAGAAGTCTTTATGACACATTCACTGAAATTTTAATACGATTCCTAATCCTGTTTTCCCACCCAAATACCCTCCAAATACTCTCGTCTTCTCAGCCAGCAGGAGCTGAGAGCTGCAGATAAAGTGCACTCAGCCAGACGTAGTTAGGGAGTGCTAGAAAATCCTCAACAATGATGACTGTTGCATAATATGAAGTGGGGCACTGACAGATTCAGAAGGCACTGCTATCCAGTCCTTGTTTCAGAGTATGATGATTGCAACAGGGGGCCTCAAGACTAAAATATCACAGGACTAATTAAAAAGGTGTTGCTCTCAACCATGGTAATTCATCAAATTAATTATATTGTCATTAGTGCCATTTGTAATGTTTGTGTGTACATTTGTATTATTTATGCAACTTGAGCATAGGATAGGTGCAGTTTTCAAATACAAAATATAAACATTGTTTTAAAAGTTAGCATTTGCCTCTAAGAGCAACACCACTTCAGTAATAAGATGTGAGTAAAAGCATACTATACCATCTTGCTTTGCTGTGTATTACTGTGTAAAGCACCTCTTAGATCAAATCTGACATACTATGTGCAGTGCTGGTTACTGTACCAGAAGGAAGATACTCTACTACTGGAGAGGGTGAGGCCTACAGCAAAATAGATATTGGTTTCAAGTATTCAGGTTATGAAGGACAGTTCTGGTAATTCAGTTTATTTTCATTTGAGAAGAGGAGACTTCAAAGTCATTCATTTTATGCTGCCAGTGGTTCAAACCCAGAAGATACAGTTTTGAAATTAAGAAATCTTGACATTAAAGGAAAAGAAAATTCAGGCAGAACAACTTTATGGTAAGTTTAAAAAAAAATTGAATAAGTTACTGGAGAAATGACCGAAGAAAGGAGAATAGGGGTATGTAGCAAAGTAACCTACATTTGTATCTGTAAAATTAAGGGTACAAGATTATGACAAAAATGAAGGAAAATGAGATAGAGATAAGCCAGAAACAGACAGGATCAATGGGCTTCTTGCTTTAAAAATATATTTTAATATGCATTTCATTGTAATACAGTGACATCTCCCTGCTGAAGCTTTCTACCAAATAAAGCCCCAATCAGATTTGTCATATTAATAAGGAAGAAGTATTTACAAATGAATCTGTTCAATGATTATTAGATATTGTTTTGAACAAAATCTGGCATTAAAATTTGAAGCAGCAAGTGGGAGTTATTCTACTTTTTCTTTAAATGCTTCAAGAAACAGAGAAGGAAAAATATATTCTTAACCCTGGAAAGGTTGCAGACCCTAGCTGTGTGTTCTTAAAAGAACCAGGCACAAGATTTAAAGTCCAGGAAATGTTTTGTTTCCTTTTAATGTCAGATTGAATTTTCAACCTGAAATATGTGCAAGCATGCACACACACAGGATAGTAACCTATATTAATTAGAAAGTCCAGACAAAGTAGAAAATGATTTTTGGGGGGAAAAACTGATTTTAGCTATTTTCTTATTGGTTTTGGGAAGAAGGGAGATATTTCAGAAGCTTTCACTTTGGATATATATGATCTTTATTCATCTACTTCCTTTTCAGCTTGGCCATTAATACTGATGTCCACTTTCATCTTGTGTTAGTTGTTTTTTATTTTTCTGAATTCAGGAATAATCCATGTTCCTCCCAGTTTTTACATACTCCAACATTTATTACATTGCATTGTTGGTTTTAGCAAAGAACATCATGTCGTCAGCACAGCTGAGGTCTGTTAAGAGGTGTCTACCAATGGAAATCTCAACTGCTTCCACTTTGTCAAAACCTTCCAAGATCTGTCTCATAATAAATTCTGTGAACATGTTAAAGAGGGTTGGGAACAAAATACACACTTGTCTCACACCCTACCCAGTAGCAAATAATTCACTGTGGGCTTCTACTGTTCACATTGTGGTCTGTTGGTGGTGGTAGAAACTTGCAATGGGTTCAGTGAAATGCTTTGGAATCCCCATGTCTGCCAGTATCCTCCAAAGACTGTCATATCAGATGGTATCAAATACTTCAGAGTAGTCAATGAAACATATGATTAGAGAATGATTTTACTCTCTGACTTTGTCAATGATGTGATGGATATTTGCAATTTGGTTGTATGTGCCTCAGTCCTCTCTAAAACCTGCTCTTTATGCTGGTATTTCTTCTTCTATCCTTTGTTTCATGTGATCCTGGATTATGCAGAATTAGACCTTGCTCTCGTGTGATATCGGGCAGATGCTGTGATAGTTACTACAACATTCTCTCTCTTTTCTTTGGTAAGGGTTGAAAAATTCTTTTCATCCTCTGGCCAATTTCTAGTCATCCACATATCATTACAAATTTTCCACACATGATCAGTACAGCCAATTCCTTTTGACTATTCTGCAGGCATGTTATCTATCTCTAGTGCTTTCCCAAACATCATTTTCATAATAAAATGCACCACTTTCTCTCACAGAATTGGTGGCTCTGGCTCCAAACTTTGTTGTTTTGCCCTGTATCATGTGTGCCTCTGGTAGGGCATACAGATTGATACATTAATCTCTTAGTGAGGACTTCACCATCACAATCTTGTATTATGTTTGATTACGGAGAAAACCTTTTGGTAAGAAGTCTGACCATTATGAACATACCTTTTATATTATTGGTCCTTCATAATTCTCAAGTTCCATACATTTTGTCCCTATATATTTGCTCATCTCATCTAGTCTGTCTTTAAATCTGTCAGCTCTGTTCCTTATATTGTCCAAAATTCTTCTGTCTCCAACCCATTCTCTTTTATCGTGTTTTTCTGCTAGTTCAAATACCCTCTCAGTTAACTATGGTGTGGTCCGACACTGATTTTTCAGAATGTGTGCTTTAGCAGTTTCTAGCAGAATAGTTTTCATCTGATTCTAAAATTTGTTAGAATTGTTCAGCTCTTTCACCTAATTCATGCCTCAAACTCATTTTGGACAGAAGTTATATACTCTCCATTCATCTGGACAAGTCTAAATGCAGTGGACCTGCTGAATGCTGTATCTTTTTATGTTTGAGGCTAACAGTTCAAATAGCTTGATAAAAATCAGGCTGATGCATGAAACAATGTATATAATGCAAGATGAGAGTTACTACAAAGAATTCAGGGTCCATTTAACCAAAGTTTATGAAACATTTTATAGAATTCAAAGGGAGTCTTTTAAAATGTACATTTATTACAAACAGTAGGAATTTTAAATTCCATTATACTGTTACCTTTTTACCACTGAATTTTTGTACAAGCCAGAAACACACTGTAGGTATTCCTCAGCAGTATTTTGTATTAATTCCAGATGTGCAGATACCAAAATTTATTCCTTGAATTTATGAACCATCACTGCACATCTTCCACTGATGAATTCTTGACTCTTGACCTGTAGCTGAGCTGTATCACACCATTGGTCATTGTTAATACACAAGCATAAAACTCCTATTTTCCTTTAAGATAACGGTTGCTAAATTAACACTAAATTGAGAGATATCTTATTTATAATATTCCTGATATACATAGAAATGAACAATTAAGGGATGGTGCATGAACAATCAATTTAAAATGTGTGTGTGTGTGTGTGTGTGTGTAAGATATCACATCACACATTCCAAAAAACAACTAACTCTGCCCCAACACTTCTGCATAGCTCTGGTTTACAGTCTATAAAAATTTCAACACATATGCACCCATTCTGTATCATAAATGTTTTAAATAGGAACTTCAGACTCTTACAAACCACCATCACCGACCCAGCCAAACTATCTTCCTCCCAAATACCCTCTTAGATGGGAATTTGCCTTTAACCTACACTTTAAGAAGCAAGACTGTACTCTCAAGTAGTTTTACATAACTGCACTTGCAACCTTTGTCCAAAGATGGCTTATTCCCAGGATGTCTCCCTGAAGGCATGAACTCCTTCTACCTGTCACCTCAGAAAGCCACTCAGCCTTTTCCTTGCCAATTTTTTTTTCTAATAAGACTAGTACAGCTATTCCAGCTATCGGGGCAAGTCAGCAGAAGAGCTCTATGCCTCAACATGGGATCCTAAAAGCCTGACATCCTCTCACACTCTCAGATTGTAATGGTTATAAAACTGTTCATAGCTTGCTCAATTACAATCTAATTTCAAATATCGTTTATGCACATCTTTTAAAGGAGATTTAACAATACAGAAAGTTTAAAGGGAATGTAACAAGCTGTTTTTCAACAGAACAAACCAAAAGAAACATTAAGTGCTATGACAGATTTCAAATCTAACATTTTAAATGAACTGTAATTATACATCAAGCGACTGTACCCATAGCAACCATTAAGGTAAAAGACCTGAGATGTGTCTAAGGCCCTTCTCAACACAGAACATAAATGCTTCACGAACAATACTGAATTTTCCCTCAAAATCCCTTTGAGAGAGAGAAATACTATTTACTTCAGTTTAACCATGGAGAACTGAGGGGTTGAACCATGGAGGACTGACGGACTTGCTCAAGATCACACATAAAGTCTGTGGCAGAGCCAAGAACTGACCTGGGATTCTCCTGCATCCCAATCTGGTGTCTTCAATACAAGACTATTTTCTTCAAACTTTGCAAGAAAATAACTTGTCTTTGGGGTAAGTATGATAATTTTCAGTCAAACAGATATACTAGCAATAGAGCCATGAGGTAGCTAAAAGTTAGACTTACAATGGAGCAAGGTGGCTACTTTAACTACGGAGCAGTGGCCATTGTTCCATGAGGTTTTCCTAGTGCAACAGTTTTAATGTATTTTGTTTTTATTTCATTCCATTTTTAAGTTAGTAATCCATAACATTTCTTGTTCATTTCACTTTTCCTCTCACTTTAATGCAGAGATTCAGTTGAGCATGTCAGTTTTAAAAAAACAAAAACAAAAAAAGAGTGTGTGTGGGCGTATGATATTACTTTAAAAAGCTGCACCACAATGTAGTCCACCTTATTCCATTTTACTCTTGCCTCTTATGCATGGTACAACAAATAAACTATTTTATAGTAATGTCAATTCTATCCTCCCTGCCATTTATATAGTTTATAGCTGCACAATATTCACTGTGGGTATTTTCAGACATTTTGACATCATACAATATTTCACAATAAATTGCTAGACTAGAGGATCCATACCTAGTAGAAGCTTACAGATGGCTGATTGTGAAAACCCATTAGAAAGTCTGAGTACATGTGGCAGCAGCTTCATACTGAAATAGTGCAATGAATTGTATCTACTCCTTCCTATTTCATTTTCATAAAATCTTATGTTTTTTTTTCTTATGATGGTATTTAGTACAGCAAACAATTCAACAATTCTAAGAAGGACTAGAGGAAAAAAAATCACACATCTTACCAAAGAAGGAAGAAAGTATACTTGTATTTTATTTCTATAAGTTGAGCCTAATGCTGAGTTCTACATCCAATTCTTTACAAGTCAATCTTCCTGCTAATGCTTTCAGTGAATATTTTTACTTGCAACTTACAGTAGCATTAGAGTGATAATAGAACTGTAGGCAATGAAAAATATGGAGAATGACACAAAGTGAGTCAAATGGAAAGTATATTTAAAGGGAATTTAGAAGGAAGAGGCAGTAACATTTTACTGTCAAAGGTCACCACTGAAATCTGCTTTCTCTCTCTCTACTTCCATGCAGTGTACTCCCATTTTATGTCAGTGGGAGTTCTTCACATTTGTAGAAGAGCAAAATATCAATCAAGATCAGCTATGAGCATCTGTAAACATAAGTTCACGCTTTGAGAACCTGATCCGGCATTCCTTGTACACCTAAAATTCCTAATGATTTCCATGAGAGTTTGGGGCCTACAAGGAATCCAGGAAACTTGATTCTAAGAGTCTAAAAGTAGAAGAGTGAACATGGACATGTAGAAATTATATGTTAAATATTTGACTCTAGAAGATTCTCAGAAGTGATGTTTTCGAGAGAAACATTTCAATTTTTAAATCAGCCATTTATTCTCACAACCCTCTTGCCCCATCCTTTGTAATACCTTTTATATTAGATCATTACATTAGCTTTTAAAAATGATGGCATTTTCCCCTAGCTTTCTACCCTGAGAGTATCTAATATCAGCACCTCCATAGTTACATACATTTAACTCTGCAGTTGACTATCATTCCAGCAGCCAACGACATCATATAGTTAGAAATAGGGGGAGCAACATCTACAGGAATTTACTGAAGCACAATGCTTGTTTTTACTAAATAGCACAAACGTGAACTGCTGCCTATGAAAGCTGTGCAAAACTCACTAGGTCTATTAGCAACTTTACCGGTTGCCATGTTCTGAATGCCAGCAGTAATAACTGTGCATCTCAAGCAAGTCACTGCAAAAACAAAATATACTGAGTACAAGCTTTGAAACATCAAGAGTTTAACTCTGAAAGAAAAAAAATTACCATGCATAGAGTATTACAACAATGAAAGAGCACAGTAAAAAAAAGTAGTATGCAGGTGTCAAACAGATAAGTAAGAGTTAATAGAACAGAAGTACTTCATATCTCTTTTGCCTCTAAAGGGTTAACAAGATCAGTGAGCCTGGCTGTCACCTGACCAGAGGACCAATCAGGGGACAGGATCCTTTCAAATCTTGAGGGAGGGAAGTTTGTGTGTGTGCTGTTAGTTTTTGGTTGTTGTTCTCTCTGGGTTCTGAGAGTGACCAGACGTGCAACCAGGTTTCTCTCCAATCTCCCTGATACAGGTTCTTATAGATTCAAAATAGTAAGTACTAGGTGATAAGGTGAGTTAGGCTTATGTTCGTTTTCTTTATTTGCAAATATGTATTTGGCTGGAAGGAGTTCAAATTTGCATTTTGCTGAAAGGATTTTACTTTGCACTTGTATACTTAGGCTGGGAGGGTATTCCCAGTGTCTATAGCTGAAAGACCCTGTAACATTTTCCTCTCTGTTTCAAGATTCAAGGATTTTGAATCACAGTGATCTTCCAGGGTAACCCGGGGAGGGGAAGCCTGGGAGAGGCAACAGTGAGGGAAAGGATTTACTTTCCTTGTATTAAGATCCAGAGGGTCTGGGTCTTGGGGGTCCCCGGGCAAGGTTTTGGGGGGACCAAAGTGTACCAGGCACTGGAATTCCTGGTTGGTGGCAGCGCTACAAGTACTAAGCTGGTAATTGAGCTTAGAGGAATTCATGCTGGTACCCCCGTTTATCCTTTTCCGTAGCGACTGTCCAGTTTGGCCGATGTACATAGCAGAGGGGCATGCTGGTATCTTTTGGATGCTAAGGTTCAGAGTGGGGAATTATACCATGACAGCAGGAAAAAAATCTTCATGGACAGGGATAATTCTGATCTCAAGAATGAAAGGGAAGAAATGTCACATCTGGCATTTAATATTCTGAGCTCCCTCTATTACAGTAACAAATGGCATTGCGTTCTGCATTACTTAGGTTATGAGGCAAGCGATGTTGTTTTTCCACAATTTCTGCCTGTGCACGTCGGCGGAAGCATTCAATGTAGAGGTCCAGACTGTCATTTCGACCCTCAGGAGGAGTCCATGTGGAGTGGATCCACAATATGCCAATATTTTTTTGGCCGACCTGGAACAACGCTTCCTCAGCTCTCGTCCACTCACGCCCCTTCTCTGTCTCTCAGACAGAGACCAACACCTACAAAATCTCCACCAAGCATTCTCAAAACTACAATACCCGCATGAGGAAATAAGGAAACAGACCAACAGAGCCAGACGTGTACCCAGAAGCCTCCTACTGCAAGACAAACTCAAGAAAGAAACCAACAGGACTCCACTGGCCATCACATACAGTCCCCAGCTAAAATCTCTCCAGTGCATCATCAGGGATCTACAACCCATCCTGGACAATGATCCCACACTTTCACAGGCCTTGGGTGGCAGGCCAGTCCTCACCCACAGACAACCTGCCAACCTGAAACATATTCTCACCAGTAACTGCACACCGCACCATAGTAACTCTAGCTCAGGAACCAATCCATGCAACAAACCTCGATGCCAACTCTGCCCACATATCTACACCAGCGACACCATCACAGGACCTAACCAGATCAGCCACACCATCACCTCTTCATTCACCTGTACGTCCACCAATGTAATATACGCCATCATATGCCAGCAATGCCACTCTGCTATGTACATCGGCCAAACTGGACAGTCGCTACGGAAAAGGATAAATGGACACAAATCAGATATTAGGAATGGCAATATACAAAAACCTGTAGGAGAACACTTCAACCTCCCTGACCACACTATAGCAGACCTTAAGGTGGACATCGTGCAGCAAAAAAACTTCAGGACCAGACTTCAAAGAGAAACTGCTGAGCTTCAGTTCACCTTCAAATTTGACACCATCAGCTCAGGATTAAACAAAGACTATGAATGGCTTGCCAATTACAAAACCAGTTTCTCCTCCCTTGGTTTTCACACCTCAGCTGCTAGAACAGGGCCTCATCCTCCCTGATTGAACTACCTGATTATCTCTAGCTTGCCTGCATATATATACCTGCCCCTGGAAATTTCCACTACATACATCTGACGAAGTGGGTATTCACCCACGAAAGCTCATGCTCCAAAATGTCTGTTAGTCTATAAGGTACCACAGGATTCTTTGCTGCTTTTACGGTTCATGTTTCAAGCTTTTCTCCATAACCAAGACAGCTAGAGACTTAGTTTTATTTTTAAAGAACATGGAAGTGGAGATTATCATATAATCACATGACTCTAGAAGGTGGAGATTTCAGAAAAAATACTGAGAGATTTGCAATAAAATTGTGAGAGTTGGCAACAGTGATTTTACTCAAGTCACACAATCTGCCTCACTACTGTGCTGGTGCAGTTATTGAAACCAGATCTCTAGAGTCTCTAGGACAAAGCCCACAGAGAATTATTTCACTCTTTCAATGGAAAGGTTAGTCCTGACTACTACATATCAATAATTCACAATATGTATTCATTAGCATCTTTCATACAACAATAACACAAAGTAGAGGGATTGATCATGAAACTTCTAATGGAATACAAAGTTTTTTTACCTCTAGAAAAATGTATCAAATCTGGTCTAGGTCAGAAGGGACCAAAAGTGTTTAGCAGTTTATGTAATTGGAGCTGCAGCTTTCATTTAATTTCCTAATGAATAAGTTACCATATTAGAAAACCCTACGCACCATAGCTCCCCCACAAAATGGCAGTTTTAGCCAAGGTTAAGTATTGATTGATTCATGGAGAATGAACCTTCCAGATCGAAGTGTAGTCACACTGGTGAAGAAGTTTGCACTTTTATCTTTGCTCTGTTTGGTGGATATACAGAGAACTTTAGTTCTCGGCTTGTCAATCTGGCATCTTTCATGAGCACTACAATTATTTGCAAAGTGCTTTAGAACAACAAATATTTAGAAATTCATTAATTTTCACCAAAATGAAAATAAGCTGAACAGCAGTCAAAATGTTGGATATGGAAACCCAGTTTCTATAGTAAAGAATTAGCTTTAACTTTCATCTATATTGAACCCAAACCTTTTTGTAGGTTTAAAAAAAAGGTTTTTTTTGTTTTGTTTTGTTTTTTAATCTTTATTTTAACATTTCATTGTTCCATCAGGACATAATGCAGTTCTGACATAAGCAACTTCTAGAAATCTGACCTGCACTTCCAAATCAGACCCACCTGGATAAAATCTGTTTATTGGGTAAACATCCAATCTTATTTGTTCACTGGAGTTTCTTCCAATTTCTCCACAGCAGAATCCGGCCCCTATCTTTCTAAGTTTCATAGTGATGGACATTACTTGGAATAATATTCTTAAAATGAATTGTATAAAGTTACATAAATGAACAAACAAATTAAATTAAAATATTTCATAAAAGATTTCTCAGAATCATTACCCCCCAACAGTGAGTGGAATTTTGTGAAAAGATTATTGCGTGTACTCCCTAAAGTTATAGAAGTACCTGCTACCTGGAGTTCTGCTATTTTTACTGTGGAGCCCTCAATATGGAATATGTGTTCTAGAATGTAAAGCATCATAGAAGATTCATTTTCATGGATCTATCATATAAAAGAGCTACAGTTTGAACATAACAGTTCAACAACAGTAACAGTTTGGAATAGTGCATAGAATTGGGATTAGAGTATATATATATTTAATTCAGGATTTTATTTTTTCTGAGCAGAGTATTGCTCTAGGCTGCCCTATTGGTAGAACTGCCAGCGGTAATCAGTTATATTTAGTGAGGTAATAATAATGCATTTCACCAACTCCCATACCAGTTTGTGTTAAACAGAACAAATTTGAAACACAGAGCAAAACCAAATACAAAAGAATGTACCAGGCTAAAATTTGTGTTAATAAATTGGGTCATGGGGTGGCAGATTCTGAAACCTCTCTCTAAAAGTACTCCCACTGACATCAAAATGACTACTTGTTGAGTAAGCTGCTACTCAGTGAGTGATGGAATCAGTATCTGGCCCACAGTCATTTGCCCACCTTAATTTCAAAATACTATGAAAAAGAATGGCACTTCATAGCAGAAGTTTTTCAAGAGCAAAGTTTAGGTGTGGTAGTGACTGCTTTGATATTTTGCCCAAACAATTGGGTTTGGATCAGAGTGTGGCTTTTTGGAAGACTACGCCTTCTAAATTGATGATTAGGATAATTCTTTTCAGAGTTCAGACCCCATTTTTGTTTGCGTTTTTAATTTTAGCAAAATGGAAAATAAGATATTGCATTTGAGGCACAGTTCTGCAGCCCTTACTCATATCATGTAGCACTTACTCAAGTGATTAATTCTAGATGACGTCAAAAGGTGATGATCAACATGATTCAGAATTGCAAAATCAGATCCAAAATTAGTATCCAATTTGGAATTCAGGCACAAACATGTTTTGTTTTCTTAATGTGTTTCTCATTTGTTACCTACAAAACTCAACCTTTTTTAAATTAAGCAGTTCCACTTCCCAGGCTTGCTTCTCTCCTGCCTGGAAGCTTATTTGGTATGCTGTTAAAATTAATAAAATACAATATTAGTTTTAGAACAGAAAAACACGCGAGCACTTCAGGGCACTACTTATTATGGACCTGTGGTTCTAGTGTGGGCATTTGAACAAATTCCACTTATTATTGCTATAATACTTGTGCTTTTGTGTTTAAATTATGCAAAGTTCATATTTTTTTAGCTTGATGATAAAATAAAAACTACCTACACACTTTCAAGCATCAAAACATGTGTTGTTCCCTACCATCACTGTGGGGAGTTTTGCATTGCATTGGTCCTAAACTCACATTCAAAAGGAACTACAGAGTAAAATATTTTCCCATTATTTATATAGATAAATACTGGAAATGGCCAAACAAAAACAGTTTACTTTTAAATGAATGTGTTAAAACATTTAGTACATTCACACACAGACACACACACAGAAACACACCAAGGTAATACAGAGAGGTGCTTGTGGACATTATTCTAACTCATCACAATGGATCCTTGCAATTCTTGCAGTTTCAGAATACTGAAAATAACTGGCACAATAACTCAGTAATACAGTTACAGACATGGGACAAGAGTTGGTTAGAAAACAAAATTCTATGACTCACCTATATTTCCTGACATTTTATTTTGATGAAGTTTTCCAGACAGTTTTGTTTGGAATGGAAGCTTACTTAAGTGAGTATTACCAGGTAATAATATCTGATAGTCACTAACCCCACTGCTCCCAGATCAAAATGCCACTCATTCACTTGTTTTAGCTGGGCTTTCCCAAAAGAACTATGGGTTCAGTTCCACCACTCTTACTCACATTGAATTGTACCTTGTTCCACAAGTAATTGCTGTTATTTCAAGGGGATGGTTGTGGAATATGACAACACTACTTAACATGACTAAGGACAGCAGAATCTGGCCACAGATTATTTTAAAACCCAAGCAACGGGGGAGGTGGTGGGAGGGTGAAGAGGAAAAGAATAATAAAAAAATCCAATTATACCATTCACCTATAAGATGCTCTGATACATGGTAAAGAATATGATATAAAATATGGAAGTTAGAGAGATGGATATACACACCACCACAAAAGAACAAAGTTCAAAGGAATAAATTATGTCTAGTGGCTAATGAAGTCTATCAAAATTAAGTTGCAAACATTTGTTTTAATAATAAACATAAGGATTCAGTACTCTATTTGCTTTTCATGAAATTTATGAGAGCAAGTTTTGTTTGGCAATGATAATCATGGAAAGAGATAGTTTCATGAAATATATGTATGAATATGAATTAGGATGAGTATCTGTGCTGGAAATGCACTGCAGCCATCATGAAAGCCATTCATGGGTTTGAGGGTCCGCTGTTCAGGAGCAAAAATGATTTGTGTGGAGAACATGGGAAATTAAGGTGTTAGGAGAGAAGGGTAAGAATCTTCCTTTCCCAATGGATAGGGTAAGTCCAGCCAGGACAACTAGGCAAGGCCAGGGAGGTTTGATTCAAGTATGCTTTCTGCCTTCCAGACCAAGGCAAAGAGGCCTAATTAAACAAAGAGAGCTGGCAAATTAAATGAGATACACGTGTTTAGGCTTTGTGTTACCTTTTTAATCCAATATCGCTTAACACTGTATTCCAGCTGAGTAATAAATGATTCCTTGTTTTGAAAAGACTGTCCTGTGTTACTGCAAACTTCTGCTGGTTGCATAGCTCCCAGAAAGGTAAGTTTTCAACTGTAATCCAAGCTCATTTGGACTTTTTGAAGGAGCCACAGTGAGAAACAGGTGCGGAAGCCAGGGATCTAGTCTCTGAGTAGCGAGGTCGCAGGTCTCCACCTTGAGCAAAGCAGAGGCCCATGGCCTGTCACTAAGAAGGATACACTCTCTCTCTGAGAGTCTGCATAAAGGTCGGAGGCATAGCACCTCCTGTGAACCTGTGACAATGTAACTCAGGTGACCAATACACAGAGGCCGACGTGATTTACAAATAATCAACATCTGAAGCAACAGTAACAGCAAACAGTTCAGAAGGAATCATTGGGCTGGAATGTGCTCACAAACACCATTCATTAAATTATGTATTTACAGAAAATAATTGGCCCAGCTCTAAGTATGTCATATGTTACCATAAGTCACTGGAATCCACACACTGATCCTATGATGAAACTGCTGTATTTATTCAAGTTACTTTTTGGAGCTACTAGGAGTCAATTGATAGAAAAATAAAAGACTTCCAACTGGATCAAAGTTGTACGCAGTACTGAACTCTATCACTTAAGAACAATTATGCTCCTTAGGAACCCACTGAATGATCTGGCAGATCTAAATCTCTGTGGAGAAACCTCTTCCTGATAAGATTGCTGGGCTTTGCTAGCTCCTGGGAGCTATTCAGCCAGATGGAAATAATGTGCACAGTTTTAACAGTGATGGTAAACAACAATTTACCAAGAATCACGGTGGATTCTCTGGCAATTTTAAAATCCAGATTGGATGTTTTTCTTAAAGATCTGCTCTAGGAATTATTTTGGGGAAGTTCTATGCCCTGTGTCAGGAGGTCAGACTAGATGATCACAATGGTCCTGTCTGGCCTTGGAATCCAGGAAAGCTTCTATTAGACTTTAAAAAGAACCTTTCCTATCAAGTTCTATATGATTCTTTCATAAAAGGAAACTGAGATAAAGCAAAGCAAAGTGGCTTGTTCAAAATCCCTCTGTGACACAATAGCAATTCCAGGATTCTTGTTTGTTTGTTTCCAGCCCCAAGAATATTCATACAGATTGCACTGCTTGCAAAGGTAATTCAGAGCACACATGCAGATACACTGTACATGGAAGTACCTTTCAGTTTTATATAGGATATTAACTCCAAGAGTTGCCAGGACACCCATCAAAGACTAACATTGTATAGCTTCATATAACTTGGCATTCTTTGTACAAAAGTATTTTGTTGATTTTGTACTTTCATGTTGGTATGAGATGGAACATGCATTGTTACTACTATCATGTGTTTTATTCTGTGCATGATCTCTCTGACCGAGAGCCTCCATTTAAGTTAATACTTCCTTTCAATATCTGCTCTGATTTTTCTGGATAAGGACTGTGGCTCCCTATTCTCACCTTCACTCCCAAATGCAAGTCTGCTTGCTAGCCTGACATAATGTTTATTCCCTTGTCATTACAGATAACTTCATTATTACAATAAAACAAATCAAACAAAACCCCCTCCTGCTTCTAAAAACAATTCAAGGCATTATTCCTGAGGCTAGGGCTGATAACTATGTTTCAGTTCTGTGCATCAGTCTCTGATCTGTATTTCAGGATCCATCATAAGAATCAGAAAATATAGCTGAAACACAGCATCTGAAAACTTACATTTATCCAACAATTGCAGGAAAATAGTATATACCAAAAATTCAGATCATCAGTATAATCTTGACGTCTTCTCTAATGTTGCCCAGTTTCCTCTCTTAACACTTCAATAATCCTGATTTTGAACACCGTCAAACTGAGAAGCTTGCGGGTTGTGGCTACAGGCATTCCTTTCACTAAGAGCTATTTCTGCTTTCTAAGTATATCAACATTAGAAAATAACCAGTAGCGTATCTTCTGGAGGGATATCCATTCATTAATGCAGACAGATAAGACTCCATTGTGTTGAAAGTAATGAAGTGGAAATATCTACATTAGTTCCAAAACTCTTGAGACCATGCCCACAACATCCTCCAGAGTCACAAAGCACAGGCAGCCATCTTTTACCCTAAGCATGTGCCATGTAAGTGAAACAATTATCTACACAGTTTGTGACCATTCGGTTTTATTGGGTAGGAAAGTAAACTTTCAGTTGTGTTATCTTCTATCTTTAAAACATCTAAACCACTTTCCTCCACCCCCAGTAAGAGTTCACTCTTTCCTCAAGTCTCTTATACTTGGTGTTTTTCTAATCTCTATGTAGACTTATTATTGTGTGTATTACAATAGGTTTCAGAGTAGCAGCCGTGTTAGTCTGTATCCGCACAAAGAACAGGAGTACTTGTGGCACCTTAGAGACTAACAAATATCTCCTGCTGATGATAGCTCATCTCAATTGATTAGACTCTTCCTGTCGGTATGCATACTTCCACCTTTTCATGTTCTCTGTATGTATAAATATCTCCTGTCTGTGTGTTCCATTCTGTGCATCCGAAGAAGAGAGCTGTAGCTCACGAAAGCTTATGCTGAAATAAATCTGTATTACAACAGCATCTAGTGCCCCCAGTAAGGATAGATACCCTGTTGTGTTAATAGTTGTACAAACTTAAGAGACAGACCCGACTCTAAAGAGTTTACAATCTAATTTAAGACAAGATATCAGTGAATGTAACTATTGAAAAGAATGGAGGTGGGTACATGAGTGTCATACCAACAGGACTGTGTGTTTACAGTTGGTTATTTTTGAAACACAATTATGTGTGTGGGTTTTGGTTTTTGTTTTTTTAATGAGTAAACAGTCCCCGCTGGCCACCTAACTAGCTATCATCATCTTTCATAAAGCCTTCCAAAAATAATGGCCCAATCCCGCAAACCCTTCTTACTTTCAGAAATAATCCTATTAACCTGAAGTGACAATATGACTCCTCACCTGAGTAATGGTTTGCAGGATCAGTCACTATGTTATTAGCATAACATGTACCATATATAGGTCTGATAGAAAGGGCACTCTTCTTTCACAGACCGTGATGAATTTAAAGTCATGAATGTTGCATTTTGCTACAACGATTACACATATTTTTATTTATAACAGTCTGCTGGAATTCAAGGTTGCTGCAATGTTAACTGTTATAGACTCATAGACTCATAGACTCTAGGACTGGAAGGGACCTCGAGAGGTCATCGAGTCCAGTCCCCTGCCCTCATGGCAGGACCAAATACTGTCTAGACCATCCTAGACCATCCCTAATAGACATTTATCTAACCTACTCTTAAATATCTCCAGCGATGGAGATTCCACAACTTCCCTAGGCAATCTATTCCAGTGTTTAACTACCCTGACAGTTAGGAACTTTTTCCTAATGTCCAACCTAAATTTCCCTTGCTGCAGTTTAAGCCCATTGCTTCTTGTTCTATCATTGCAGGCTAAGGTGAACAAGTTTTCTCCCTCCTCCTGATGACACCCTTTTAGATACCTGAAAACTGATATCAGGTCCCCTCTCAGTCTTCTCTTTTCCAAACTAAATAAACCCAATTCCTTCAGCCTTCCATCATAGGTCATGTTCTCAAGACCTTTAATCATTCTTGTTGCTCTTCTCTGGACCCTCTCCAATTTCTCCACATCTTTCTTTCTGTTCCCTTATAACATTACAGATGTAAACTTTCTATCAAACTTCCACGTTTGAGTGCAAAATTACAAGTACATGTGGATGATTTCACATCAAAACAAAGGGAGACTGACCTTTGAGAATTTTGCTGTAATGCCTTCTACTAGCTAAAAATTCACATACCAAAATGTAATTTGGTAGCAATATTTTACTTATTTACCAGAAAACTACGGTTTGTAACAAATTAAAGCATTTTATTCAGTACAATTATTATTTCTTTATTCCCTTCCCCCCAAATAAAATACCAAGTATCAAGATGGAAAAGGCTCTCTTTATATATATTATGGAAGCACAAAGATTTTGACAATTGCTGCAAACAACAACATGATCTTTTATAATCAATAGCATGACACTATTGAGGTAGGAAAGCTACATGTACTGTTAATATTCAGTTCCCAGCTGAGCTAGAATTTCCCCACTGAAATTCTCTTTAGCTCATTTCACTCCACAATCAGCATTTTTTCCCAGCTCCAGCTCTATTACTGAACCTTGTGGTTACACTGGTAGAGTGGACAATAATCCAATTAGCCTGGAAGCAAGTAAAGTCATCCTTCATTCTGCTTAAGTCATTCACAATAAAGCATATCTTACTGATACATCAAGGGGTGTATCAGAACATTTAATTGCCTGAAATAGGTTAGTCACCTATAATGACAGCAACAAGAATTTCTTGTGACAAGATCCAATTCTGTTTCATTCTGTCTGACATCAGACCTTTGCATTAATCTTTTTTGCTTAATATATTTCAAAAAAGCCCACAAAGTTTCCTGGGGAATGGACTACTTTGCATAATATGCAGATTATTTCAGCTGCTTGATCACTGTAATAAATGCCAGAGAAGACAAACAAACATTACTTGCAAATGAAGCACTGCATGCAAATTTCATTTTTATTGGAATGACATTTGGTGACCTCCTCTGGAACTTTATATTGATGAGATTTCCCTAAACAGACATGCTTTGCAATATTCGGTTAATGAACACCCAAAAGACATGATGATTTTTGTTTAAAAACAAATACATATATAAGAAACCTTATTAAAACGTAGGATGGAGAATCTCTTATTGAAAATGCTGGAATAGACAGAGGCCATTTCAAAGCACAGGAGATCAACATTTCATGAATAAATCAGAAGGCACTAAGATTAAACAAATGTAAAGTTTGAAAATTAATCTAAAGGAGGTTGATAAATGAAAGCAACAAATTAATTTAATTTGCATGTGAACATTTCACATTATACTTGCTACCATTTGCATAAACTCAATTTCAAAGAGTTTGGTTGTACAAACCCATATTTTTAAAAGGTCAGAAAATAGTCCAGAAGTTTAATTCCCTGATAGTGAGGATTAAGCAGGCTTTACAATGATATGTGCCTTTGCTACATGTTAGCAGAAAAATGCTAGAATTACAGCTGTTTAATTCAGAGAGAGAAAATTTCTCCTTTTCCCAGACAAAGGAAGATGTAATGACCAAAACTGCCAGATTACAATGAGAGAAAGAAAATGCCTTGTCATACATGGTTAGAGAGGCTTTTGTGCATAACACTGGCTACACCTTTTCCAGACCTTCTTTTGATGATGGTACCAATCTGAAGTTCAAACAGAGGCTTACCCTGGCATTGGGAGCACTGTGGAAATACACCAACTCAGGGGGAAGCATCAGAAACCATTTCACTGTTATGGGGTACAACATTCGACTTCCTTGGCTACCCTTTCCCTGCCCCTGTAGGATTCTGACCATCCTCGGAGGAATATGGAGGGCATAGCCTTTGTGCTTTGGGAAGCACACAGAGTGCAGATGTGCCAGACCCTTACATTCTCCTCCAAATGCACCCTCTTGAAAGGCCAGACACAATTGGTCCTTAATGAACAACACTCTCTTAATTTGAGAATTGTGTTACATTTTTTAAAAACATTAATTCATCCTCACAACATCTTGTGCATGAGGCAAGCATGCATTTTTAATCTCCATTTTACAGATGGGAAAGCAGTGGCACACAGACTAAGCAACCTGTCCAAGGCCATACAGCAAATCAGTGACATGGCCAGGATATTGCTCATGCCACTACTGAACTACCTGGCCTCTCAAAAGATCCCTCTTCCCTTCTACTGTGACAGTTCATCCTTCCTTCACTCACACAGTTTATATCCTTGCCACAATCTGCTTTTGAAGCAAGGCAGGATGTTCTGAAGTGGATGGTAGTGCTGTATCATGTATTTCATCATTCTTATTAAACATCCTTGCTTAATGGCTTGACACTGATGCAATGATTTGTTCTAGTGCTTGATGTACAGTAGCTGGGTTTCATTTAGGTCAGTAGCATTGAAAAAGACAACAGGCAGCTACTTATTTTATGGCATACTGAAACTCACCAGGCCTTAGCATTCTCAAAGGTCCCGTACCTCAGCATGAGGATGTGGGACCTTTTCAAACTCTCATTACCAATCAAGCTTGAAAAAGGCGATGTAGAGTGAAATATCCACATCTCTGTAACATACTTTTGTAGTGATTTTAATCAACGTAAACAGGAAGTGGTCTCAATTGTTCTTCTGTAAATTATTTCTTTTTTTTTCTGGGGTGGGTGGTTAGACTCTTAATTTTCACTGAAAAAAGATGTATTTTGATTTGAATGAGATACTACAGCTGTACGATATTCATATTTTTATCCTAAGTGTCTGAGAGGCTATCACACCCAACAGATATATTATTCAGTGTTACAGAAGAGAAGCAGTACTGAAAAACATAGCAGCAAAGTCCTCTTTGGGATACGGCAACAGTGTCTGATTTGGGAAGCTCCAAAGGATAACAACATGCCATCTGTGTTTTAGTGAGGGTTAGCTACTATTTAAATGATTGTGATTAACAACCAGAGCTTTATACACTAACAAGCCAAGTTTGATTGTAATTCTTTGGAGTGTAATCATGTCTCTACCCTGCAATTATACACAATGAATGTTGAATTAGAAGCAAAGAAAAAGAATGTGAAATAACTTTCAGAGTTGGAGAAGCAGGCTATTGAACAAAAGCCAAAGGTGAGTTGATTGGTGACAATTGTAATAGGTTGGAATACTGCTGGTATGCCATAAGAGACCAAAGAAAATTATGATTTGAAGAGTCACTGGGAAAAATAAGCAGCATTCACCACTAATGAGCCTCACATCAGGCAGGCAAGCTATAATATCAGTGAAACATCAAACATTTGATGTTGCCAAAGAAAAATGAACCATGTTGTTATTTGAATTTCAGATCATTCTTCTTGTTACTTTTGCTGACAGAAGATAACCACAAAACTAATACCTCTGCCCTTTCTCCCAATGGCTTAGCTGGGAATGACCTCCTGCCTTTGCTTTCAATTTGGTCAGAAGTTACAAAATAGTCCAGAGTTTAATTTTTGGAATTTTGCAAGGGTGGGTTACATATCAATCCATAGGAAACTTAAATAAAAAGAGGCTATGGTACTGCAGAAAAAGTGATCATACTGGGTGGAGCATGTTAATTTACAAAAGTGATAAACTAAATCATAGTTTGTGCATAAAATCTTTAAAAATGAGCAAATGGAACTATAACCTAACTAGCTGTTATTAAGTTATTGTCCTCTGAGGGAAAACTTGAATTAAGGACAAAACATGTAGAATTATGGATAAATCCATCACAAAACAAAAAATGATGCAAACATCATTTAGGAGTGACATGGCTCTAGAAACACATAGTAAGAATAATACGTTGTACTCACATTGCACATTCCATTAAAGGATCTTAAAGCACTTTTCAAACAATGGACTAAAAGTCTCAATACTCACATGAAGTAGGGACAAAGTGGATTACTCACTATTGGAGTGGAACTGGTTTCTTTGGAGTCCCAACTCCTCTAACACTCACTAAATATGGACACCTCACATTTGTAAGGGAATAAGTCGTTTTTTTTTTGGAGTTGTTTTGGCTTCCCGGCCTCCAAGCCATCTGCTCTCTACTTTCCATGTTCTCTTTTTTCCCTCCTTCCTTTTTCAGTGTTCTCAGATTCTCTTTCCCTGACATACCTTGATGGTGCACATTAAGTCCTGTGATATATGCACCCTACTCATCTCCAGATACACACTGCAGTACAGGTACTCACAGCCTGCTTGCTCTTCACTTCAGTAGGACGGGAGCAGGAGAACTAGCCACTCATGTGCCCCTTCTCATCCCTGTTCCAACCTTCTCCAGCAAAATAAGCAGCACCTGCCTATGTCCCCATTCATCCATAGCCTTTTCTCCTTCCTGAATCTTCAGCTTCCTGCCAGTGTCATCCTTCTCCTAAGCTCTCACTCTCCCTAATGCCTCTGCTCCTCTATGGTCTTCTGCTCCTCCAGCAGCCTGTGGGGGAAGTAAGGGATTTGCACTATTCTGTGCCAACAAGAGAAAAGCAGGTCTGTGGTTCACCTACCTGTTCAAATTCTCCATTCCTCCTGGGTGAGGAGGATAAGCTCTGAACATGTCTCCAAAAAACAACCTACTGTTTCACAACATGCACACAAAAACTCCTGCAACTTGCCCCGTTGATGTCCAGGATGTACCTTGGCATGTATTCATTCTTTCATAGCCACATGCCCCTTGATAGAGAAAGACCTGACCACTCCTCCTTTCAAGTTTATGACATGGGATAGCCAGCCATTCCAATTCTGCCAATTGTAATTGCTGTGACAGGACAGAGGGCAACAGATGATCCCATAATCAGACAGAATGGTCCTATATTAAAGACATGCTGAAACATACTGGTGGTTGGGTCCTATTGCACTCACCCAATAGTAACACACAGTAACCAGATTTTTTTAAAAGTGCCAAAGCCTACTGAGATGCAAAGTCAATAAAGGGCTGTCTGCCAACAGATGATTTTTACATACCTGTCAGTGAACTCAGAAATTCGCATGCAGAATTCAGGAGCTGGCTTTGTGAATATGTATGTACATTCATATCCCGAACACATTGGGCCAGGGCACTCTACTGGAGCTACACTGCCCAGGAAGCCTCTGTCTATTGCTGCCCCTCAATACCACTCAAAGGGGGTGGAGGGTTGCACAACATGAAGAGTGTTGACAAGACAATGAGACAGCATAGCATAGTCCTAAGGACATGTATAGCACTCTTACTGCCACCCACTTCTGACTCATTCACTCCCCTCATCGGTACCTCCTGCCCCCATGGAGAGTCCCTTTCATATCTATATCTGAGGGGCACAACTGGGGTCATCGTTACTCACTTTTGATAGATATATCATAGATAGAAAGAACAACTAATCCAAGCAGGGAACTACAACTGCTGTCAATTCCCTCCCCCTGCACTTCCCTTTCCCCTTGCCAGTGGCCAGGCTGGAGAAAGAACCCTGAAGAAGTGGCTGGGCTCTTTTAGGGAAGCAGCTGCTGCATGGTGAGCCTGAAGCTTCAGAGAAGCGAGATGTAGAGAGGAAACCCCTACACCGTAAACAGAGCGGCACGTGGAACAAACTATGACTGCCAAATGCTACAGGTGGATGCAGCTCTGTCTGAGACTTATGGGGAATCAACAATAGCTAGTGCAGAGGAGTCCCAGGGAGTGACATACTACTAAGTGATCCTGGCTTGGGAATCTGCAAACCCCTCTTTACTTTAATAGAGACTGGACTGGACTGGAGAGGCACCAGACCTGAAGAGTCCTAACCCTCAACTACATGGCCTCAGTGGAACGAACAAGAACTATTGTTGCTCACTTTCAAATATCAGAGGGGTAGCCATGTTAGTCTGGATCTGTAAAAAGCAACAGAGTCTCCTGTGGCATCTTTAAGACTAACAGATGTATTAGAGCATAAGCTTTCGTGGGTGAATACGTCAGCTCAGTGGAACGAACAAGAACTATTGTTGCTCACTTTCAAATATCAGAGGGGTAGCTATGTTAGTCTGGATCTGTAAAAAGCAACAGAGTCTCCTGTGGCATCTTTAAGACTAACAGATGTATTAGAGCATAAGCTTTCGTGGGTGAATACGTCAGCTGCGTCTGACGAAGTGGGTATTCACCCACGAAAGCTTATGCTCTAATACATCTGTTAGTCTTAAAGGTGCCACAGGACTCTCTGTCACTTTCAAATGGAAATGTTTGAGCCCACAGACTTAGGGTATTGCAACCTCTCTTTCCTGCTTGTCCAAGTAAAATACCCTTTCATTTACCCATGTGTCTTACTGGTTATGGGGACCCAGCAGGACTAGCTTCAGAAGCACCAGTGCATGCTTGAGTTATGGTACCCTAGGACTATGGGCACATTAGGGTTTGTTATGCTGCAGCACTGAGCAGCCCTAATAACTACAAGATCTTTCTCACTAAACTTTTTTCTCCTCAAGAAAGAGGTTTTCTGAGGCACTATAAAAATAGAGGCTTCAGTTAAGCAAAGCTGCGGCACCTCTCTCTGTTCAGGAAACTACTTAATTCTAACTACATGCTTAAGTTCCATTGAAGTAAATAGGACTTAAGAACATACTGACACATTTTCCTAAGTAAAGAAGCTTTCCTGAATCACTAGGTTTGAGGAAAGGCTCATCACATCTCTCCAATATGGTGGTGCTTCTTTTCTAAAGTAGATTCACTTCATCCCAACCCATCTGTTATAAAATACAATTTATGAATTAGGGATGAGGATTCAGATTCTTAATCACAAATCCTGGCGAATGTCTATAGAACCCCTACTGGCTTCATTATTATTGAATTTTCCAGGGACATCATTGATTTTTAGCACAAGCTAGAGGATCTGAAGTCTATGACCCAGTGAACAGATTAGCATAGACAAAATATAGGATTTTAATCTACGACATAGTTCATCTATAAAGTTAGAGAAGGTGGTGACCTGTTTAAAACTACAGTTTAAGGTCTGAGTTTGAGGCTGTAGTAAAGTTAATTCTGAATATTAATAGCATGGAAATCTCCTAGGCACCCAAAATGGCGTGTGATCATACAATCAGCTGCTTCCATGAAATTCTGGCCATCCAAACCAGAGCAGAAGATAATAAGCCCTCTTCCCATGAGAGTACTGATCTAAAGACTGAAAGCCAGTCCAGTTCCCTGAAATTTTCAAGTGTTTGAATTTGAGTTTCTGATTAGGGCCAAACTAAGAAAAAGGAAGGCAGGATTTAAAAATCCAAAATAGAAAAAGGATTTATAAGTAGGAATAAGTGCATAAATGCATTTGAAAATAAAGATTATGATAGCAATTGGCATTCAAAACTATTTTTAAATACAGTATTTTTCATGGTCTTTTTGTGCTAAGGAGCACGGCTGTTCTTTTTAACTTTCAGATTATTGAGCTGAGTAAAATGGGAACACTTTTCCTTTAACTGTTTCAGAATGACTGGTGTACAGGAAGCCATCAGAACAAAATGTTTCAAAATATGAGAGGGGAAAAAGCATTTTATAGTATATATACTTGGATTATGGAATCTCTGGAAATAGATACACATAAGATTTGATTGAAAGACTTCCACTGATTTCAATAGGCTTTGGGTCATCCTCTTAGACCAATTAGATAAATTACGGAATGTTAAATAAGAAAAAACATGAAGATGGGAATAAAATAAAAGCGTGTGGAGTACAGGGCAACACTGTTTTCTTCTTAAGATTTTTTTCTTTGATACCCATCCCCATCATCTCTGAGCCACTAGCACAAACATTAGGGAATTGCAGTTAGCCTTTGATACACTTTACCTCTCGCTTCCTTTAGAGGCATACCACAAAGAAGACAGGTTATAATGAGAACAATTTAGGTCATGTACAGATTATTAAAAAGTCACATTACAAAAGACTTAAGTATTTAAAGGATCAAATTAAACAAGGGACAACTCTCCACTCAAAGCTCAAGTAAAACAGCTCTGTGCAGGGGACCAGAGCAGGGAGGGAAGAATAATTCCCAATCCCAGTGGCAGGGCGTCAGGGACCTGTGTACCAAGGCTATGACAACAGACTACAATCCAGGGATAACAGTAGTGATTACAAGCCTCTGAAACCAGTGGCATCAACTTTGTGATTTCCCAAAGGGTGCTTGACCCCCACTCTGCCCCTGGCCCCACCCACACTCCACCCCTTCCTTCAAGTCTCCACCCACACCTCATCTCTTCCCTGCTCTGCCCCCTCCTCTGAGCACTCCCCACCCTGGTTCCTCCCCCTTCACGTCCTGCACACCTCTGAACAACTGATCCCTGGCAAGCAGGAGGCACTGGGTGGGAGGCAGAAGAGTTGATTGCTGGGACTGCTGCGCACCCACTATTTTTTTCCCATTGGTACTCCAGCCCCAAAGCACCCATGGAGTCAGCACCTAGCCATCTGGAATTTTCCACACAGTGCTAACTAGCTGTTCATTCAATGTGCTTATCATGCACAGTGTATCTGTATCTAAGCAGACATTCGTCTTTAAAAATTTGCTACTAAGCATGCTCATAAAGCAATTTTCAAAGTGTTATCTTTGTTCAGTAAACAGCAATATTTTTCAAGACCTGCAAAGATACCAGTCTTTAATGAGAAAGCTTTATGCCAAGCTTCACACTTCAACTATTTTTGCTATACCTCTTCCTAAAAGCAATGTGGCTTGAACGGTATTATCACTGACAAGTGTTCAAAAATCGTGAGTCAAAACAAACAGAAATCATGAGGTTGGATTAAAAATCATGAGAATTTTTTTTTAAAGGATTTGGATTATTTACTAGCTTTCTAACCTTTTGAGTGCACTCAGGTCCCATTTTCAAGTTTTTCTCTGCAACTCTGAAGACAAATTGTCTTTAAAAAAAGAAGACAGCTGAGATCCTCATGTCTTTACATGACTCTAGTAGCTGGGGGGTTATGAAACACACCAAATGTTGTGAGATTCACAATAAAATTGTGAGAGTTGGCAAGATTACTAGAATTTTATTCACTGGAAATGTCACCCCTACATCAGCTCTGATGAACTCCTTTGTGCCTGATGATATTTTGTTCTATTTTTTTTAGTAAGTTAACCTTTAAGCAGTAAACAAGCACAGAAAAAATCCTGCCCCAAACCTGAACATTTTGGAAAGTTATGATAATGTGGAAACAAAAGGTTTATAATTAAAGTGTATTGTAGGCTTATCATCAGTGGGCACTCCCAAATATTCACAATAGTATCGACAAAGACCAATTCATATTTGCTTCAATATTTGGACAATCTATTTAATGTATAGTGATTGCCCTTAAAAACTTGAGAATTAGATTCAAGAAACACTTTTCCAATTTGTATCTAAAATTTATACCATTACCTTTGGCTTGGGAGCTGACAATTAATATCCAGTAATCAATGTTCAACCTACAATGTAGCCGTCTCACTATAAATCAACGATGTCTTCCTTTTTGAATTTTTGATTTTTCCATATCAATAATTCAGTATAAGGACACTGCATGATATTTTTTTAAATCAGAAAGCACTCTTTGTATCTTTGCTCTGGGGATTTATTTGCAAAAATTAAACTTTACCCTTTTGTATGTTTCATCAATAAAATAGACACAAAATTGCACCTACACAAGCAAAACCATGCATTCCTGTACATAGGCATTTGGCGAACAAGTCAATGTGTTTTGAATACAACCTTTGAACAGGATAGCAGAACTCACTGAGACTTGAAATAGATACGTTTTCTTCTAATGCAATTCCAATTTTTTTCAAGATGTAAACAGGAAGACTTGGTGTAAAAAAAAATCCCCAGAGATTGTAAATGACATTTGCAGCCATTTTTCTCCAGGTTGTTAACTGGAATGTGGCCCGAGTCAATAGCCCCCAAACTCATCGCAATCTAAAGGGTGTTAAGAGACATACTTTATGTGAGATGAGTTTGTGGTCTCAGTCAAATGCCCAGTCGACAGATTTCCACCTCAGAATTTGTATTAATGCACACCCTAGTAGGAGTCTCAGCAGAGAGGCCAAGGACTGATGAGATAGGAAAGTCACAATGAATTGTGGTCTTGTCAGATGTCATAAGCCAAGAGAGTTTTGGACTGCTAATACTTGGGTAGGAGACTTCCAATAAAACCACAGGATGCTATTGTAAGTGGCGCTGGTGATTCAATTGGTTGACCCTGTGCTTCTCTGAGACAGGAACAGAGTGCTGTTTCAGCAGCATTAATGCTCATACAGACTTCAACCTAGAAATCCATTAGGTTTGGAGGGGAGCATGCCTCCTGGGTCTGGCCTGGCACCCTCCCCAAACCTGATGACCTTTAACTCTGTAGTTTTTGCCCACAGGCTTCTGGGATGGGGCAGATTTATGTCCAGCGGAGCTTCTCCTTCCCTTTTACACTAGTATTATGATCTTCCTCACTTTCCACACTCCCTCATTTTTTCTCCTTTCCGTGTGGTATATGTGCTAATTAATCTACACCATCAAATGTCAGATCAAGATGTGCGTCTAGTTGAACTCACTCATCCAGTAAATATTTCCTACAAATTTTAAATAGTTCTATTTTTCATTTCAAACAGATTTTGGGTTCTATTTTTTTCTAGCAAAGCTCCTTTAACAAAAATGTCACTGCACTATAGCTTCTCTCTCTCTCTCTCTCTTTCTCACACACACACACACACACACACGCACACACACACAAACTATTACTGGCCATAAACTGCACAGTAAAGATGTAATAAAGATAAATGTAAAATCCTCTCCCCACTACACCTTTCATTTTTCCAAAAGACTGGTCTGCTGACAGACTGACTTAGTAAGAGATTTTATTTGACATCATAAATAACTTGTATTCACTGATCTAAATTAAGTGAATATTGTACAGATAGTGCTACACGTAAAATATAATGAAGAATAATGTAAAGCTAACAAAAGCAGATTTGAAATATTCATGGCATTAAAAGAATGATAATTTCATTTTATATTGTCAGTGTAATTGACACTGAAAAACAAATGCCCATAAGAGTTGTGCTTATTGAATGAAATCTTTGGATCATTCTTAAAAGTACCCCTGTTGTAACTGTTCAGGGGTTACATAATAGGCAGAAAGCGTATTGTGTTTTGGCTATAACAAAAGCATCAATTAATTTCACATATTTCTTTATTGTGTTATTGCATTTCTCTTACACAGACTCAGCTGAATTTGCATGATTCCAAGGTCAGTGGAAATAATAAGAACTGAAGAGGATAGTGTTAAGGGATGAAAAAGTCTATTACCCACTGGTGAATCTAACCATCCTTTGTAACCCTTAATCTTAGAAGCCTTTTTTGTCATCAGTCCTTTTCCACCTATTTTCAGCATATTGTAGAACAAAGGTTCTGTAAATATACTACGTCCTTCAGGCCCCACAGAGAATTAGATCTTTGAACAAAGAGGGAAACGTGCATTAATTCAGCACTGAAGAGATGTAAGAAAGGCTCTTTTTATATGGGCTTTTGATGCTGAAGGGTCCATGTTTTTTTAAATTAAACAGGACATATATCCATTTTCTCTTACACCCATTTTTTTTAAACTTTGTTTCCTCTCTTCTGAGGCCCTGATCTGTTTCTAGTCCAACAACTGGCCTGCTGCATTTAGTGATCAGGTAGTGGGTTGATATGCTCTAGATGTACTGAGCAGGGATATTAAAGGAGCTATAGCTCGGTCACTGTATGCTGATAGGCAGTTACATGGCCTAGGAAAGGGAAATAAAGCTCAAAGCATTAGTCCTTTTAAAGCTTTTTTCTCTGACTTTATGTATTATCTACAAAACAGACCCAAAACAAAGTCAACTGAAAAACATAAGGCAATTATTCCCACAAAGGCTTTCCCAGCTTTAATCAGACAGGAAGAAGAGAGCACACCTTTCCCCTTTGACCCAGCTTCCCCTTCCTTTTATACTGGGCCCTGAGCAAGCGGACCAGTATAAAAGCAGGACCTATTAACCCTTTACAGGCTGAGCATATTTACCTTGCCATATATACATCTTAAATTGTCTGCTTTAAAGACTGGAACAGTCTATTTTCTGGTTTTGCAGTCTCCCACAGCACTTAGCTGCTATGGTAATTAGGTGAAGAGAGGTCAGCAAGTTCCTAGCTCTATGTATGAGTCTCTGCATTACAATTAAGAATAATCAGGTACGGGCAAAGTATTTCTCTAAGGTAATAGTTTAAAACATTTTCAACATATTTATCCAGCATGGACAAGCTAACTTATCAGGACAATGTATATTAAACCTTTCAATATTTATCTGGTTGTTCTTTTTCCCACATGGTAAGAACCCAGTCTAAACATGCAACATTATATTCACCCGATTTAGCTTCCTTAAAAACCAAAATGTCTTATTCCATCTCCTACTGTAAACAAACCAACATCAGGTAAAAATAAAGTGATTTTTTAAATCTATGTGTACCCCATTATTCTGCACTCTGGTTCATGCTATTTCATTAGCGAAATGTGTATATTATATGCAGGCACCACTTTAGGGCACTGTGGCTTTATGAAAAATAGATAGTAACAAAAAGACCTCAAAACACACTTATCTACACTGATACATTATAGACTGGAGACTTAAAAGTTAGTAGACCTACATTTTGACCTACTTTTGCCTTATATGTTTGCAAAGTTCATATTGTCATTTTAGAATCCATGTTTATTTTTTTCAAATCAAATGCTTCAATATTTTTTTGTTTGTTTGTTTTGGTGTGGGGGTGTGTGTGTGTGTTTTTCCATAAGAAAAGTAATGCCACACTCCTATGCTCATCTGCAATTCTCAGTTCACAAACCAGTGAGTGCATATTAGGGAACAGAGAACTAGGGAAATGAAATAAATTTCACTTTCTAGCCTTGAGAATGTTTGCGTAAGTGACAGTGATCAAAAACTTAAGTTTGCAAAAGAGAAGAAAAAACACATTGTCCGGCTATACTGAAAGGAGGACAGGAAACACTTGATAGGTTTGAATCAGGCCACAACTTTATAATTAGATGGCTGGGACTACCTGGCATATAAAAGTGTACAGTGCAGGTAATTCCATATTCATTCAATATCTACCCTAAGGCCTTCCGCCAGTCCCCATCTTTTTCCATCCAGGTCCCTCAACTAACCCCGTTGCTGGGACCTTATTCCTCCTCCCTTGAACAAGGGTTAAAGTGGACTATAAGAAGGCGAGGATTGACTCCCTGCCGTATCAATCACAGGAGCCCCGAACTCTACCCTATTCCACTCCTTTAAGAAGCACCTCCTTTTTAAGTCCTTTACCAAGCCATTTATCCAGTCACTGTATCCCGGGGTGGGGAACTTTTTTTCTATTATGGGCCATTGACCCAGAGAAAAAAATCAATTGCGGGCCACATACAGATAAAAAGCAACTTAATTTAGGGTGATTATTTTTTAGAGAGAAATATAAAACATTCAACTCGCCTGCCTGTGGGAGTTAAGGGTTAATGTCTCTTTTACCTGTAAAGGGTTAACAAACAATGAACCTGAAACACCTGACCAGAGGACCAATCAGGAAACAAGATACTTTCAAATCTCCGTGGAGGGAAGCCTTTGTTTGTGTTTTTTGGGTTTTGCTTTGTTCTCTCTGGGTCCTGAAAGGGACCAGACGTGCAACCAGGTTTCTTGCCAATCTCCCTGCTATAGTCTCTTATATATTCAGAATAGTGAGTATTAAGTAGAAAAGGCGATTATAGTCTTTTGATTGTTTTATGTATTTGCAAATGTGTATTTTGCTGGACGGATTCTGACTGGTATTTGTGCTGGAGGGAGACTTCTTTCTAGTGTTTATAAGCTGAAAGACCCTGTAATATTCCATCTTGATTTTACAGAGATTTCTTACTTTTTTCTTTCTTTTATTAAAAGCTTTTCTTTTTAAAAGACCTGATTATTTTTTCCCCTTGTTAAGGCTCAGAGGAACTGAGTCTGTACTCACCAGGGAATTGGTGGGAGAAGGGAAGGAGGAGTGGGGGAGGAAAGGTGAATTTCCTCTGTGTTTTAGATTCACGGAGCTTGAATCTGTCTATCTCTCCAGGATAGCCCAGGGAGGGAAAGCCTGGGAGGGGGAGAGAAAGGGGAGAAACAAACCTGATTTCTCTGTGTTGTGATTCAAGGAGTTTGAATCACGGTGATCTCCTAGTGTACCCAGGGTGGGAAAGATCTGGAAGGAAGAAAAAAGGGGGAAGGGGAAATGGTTTATTTCCCATTGTTGTGAGACTCAAGGAATTTGGATCTTGGGGTCCGTAGGGAAGGTTTTTTGGGGGACCAGAGTGCCCCAAAACACTATATTTTTGGGCGGTGGCAGCCTATCAGATCTAAGCTGGTAATTAAGCTTAGAGGAATTCATGCTCGTACCCCATCTTTTGGACTCTAAGGTTCAGATTGGAGAATTTTAGCTCCAGCCCACTGGGGCCCCGCAGCGGCACTGAAACTTGCCATGGGCTAAATGAAATTAAGCAAAGGTCCAAATCAGGCCCATGGGCCGTAGGTTCCCTACCCCTGCTGTATCCCTTCCCTAAGGAGCATCTGCACTGGACATCTGCCCCTCACTTGCATAATGAGTTGCGATATCACAGTAACTTCTTTTCTTACTAACCATAACAAAGCCCTTCCTGAACCCACTGTGGGGAAGGCAACACCACCTCCCTGCACAAACACACTCCACCCAGGCCAATCTGGTGGTGATGAAAAAATTCCTTCCCAGCCCCCCTAGAAAGGAATGGCTAGCGTGATGTCCATGGCAGATTCTAACCACACTTGGTATTTTGCCATCTCAGTGGGAGGGAAGATGGGTGCTGCTCTGCCTGGTTTGGGGAAAATAGGCCTCTCCTTCCAGGCCTGCCATTTTTCAGCTTCCCAGCCCTTCTGGTCTCTGGAAATGAATCAGAGTCACCGCACTGATCCACTCCCCCTTTTGCAAGCGCGCGCACACACACACACACGCTTAAAGGTGCAGTGAGGTCATTCTCAGTGTTCCTTTCAGAAAACAGCTGGACATGCTAGATTTGTACACTTTCAAAACTATTAGTAGAGAAAGTCCTAATACATATCTGGGTAATTGTTAGAATTTAAAAGAAATGTATATGACAATTTTAGCCAGTGGTAGGCAACCTGTGGCCTGTCAGGGTAATCAGCTGGCAGGCCACCGGACAGTTTGTTTACATTTGCCCAGCCACCCACAGCTCCCAGTAGCCATGGTTCATCGTTCCTCGCCAATGGGAGCTGTAGGAAGCGTCGCAGGCTGCAGGGATGTGCTGACTGCAACTTCCCACAGCTCCCATTGGCTGGGAATGGTGAACCGCGGCCACTGGGAGCTGGGGATGGCCATGCAAATGTAAACAAACTGTCTGGCTGCCCACCAGTGGATTACCCTAATGGGTTGTGTGCAGCCAGCAGTCGCAAGTTGCCCTCCACTTATTTTAGTCCTTTTAATGTTATTGAATTGCTCATGAAGAGACTTTGATTTTTGCTAATTATTCATTTTTCATTTTTTTAATAGTTTAACAACTGTCAGCTGATAGGTTACCTGCAAACTGCTAACATTGCTGTTTATAATATGTCATAATTTCAATTCCATGGCTGGATGACCTAGCCTTTTGTAATCAGAAAAAAAAAAAACCTTCTGGTACAAATTTTCAGACACAAATTCTTGTGCCAAATAAATGTGACTTTCAAGATTTTTCACAGGAGTATTTTCAGGAGAACACAGACTGTTCAGCTGCAGAAAGATCCCAGAGATTCAGGTTAACACAATGTTTATCGTCAATGGCAACACTTTCAGATGACTCACCAAGAATTTGTGAATGTCCACAAATGATGGCCATTTTATATTGGTTGAATCAGTATTTTTACTATTCAGCATGGTACACTATACTCCTGGGGGAATTCTGCACCACAAAATTAAAATTCTTCATACAGTTCTTTAAAATTCTGTAAAATTTTGCATATTTTATTTGTCAAAATAATAACACAATATAATCATACTAGTTTCAAATATTCTGGTAATTTATTTCAAAATATCTGTCAGCAAGTATGTCTGTAACAATACAGACAACAAGCAAGATTCAGGAAATTTTTTTTGGTAAGTAGATTCCTTGCTAGGCATATTAATAAAGAACTTTTGAGTAATTTGTTTAAATTATGATACAGAAACATATTTCCTGCACCCCTCAGAAGCAGTGCAAAGGCTTGAGGGAGTCAGGGATAACTGAGGAGCTGAGGGAGAGGGAAGGACCTTGGGAGTGAACCTGGAGGGTTGATGGATGTGGATGGGAGAAGTATGGAAAAGGGTTTTTTTAGGTAGGCGATTGTTAGAGAGTTGGGGATCCTCCCCCATGCAGAACCTGGCTGACCCCTACCCATTCACATTCAGTCAGGCACATTTTCCCCATCCCCATGTGTCTCCGAACCCCGCATCACTGTGTTTTCCTGCACTGTCCTCACTCATCCCCATGGGGCCCTGCAGTCTCCCCGTGGCCCTGCAGTGCCACTCCCATTCAACTCTTGGCTCGATGCTGTCACCCCATTAGCTCCTGAGCCCTGCTGCAATCAGTCCCCCAACTAGCCCTTTTGAACCCCAGTCTGTGACACCCCAGCAGCCCCATATGCCCAGCTCTCTCCATCCCATACCTCCTCACCTGTGCCCACAGTGAGGAATGCAGTCTCCTGATCCACCTTTTTCCCACCAGGGGCAGCTGTGGCACCAGAAGAGAGGGCAGCCAGTGGGCAGAGGGGGAACTGCAGTGCCTCTCCAGCAGAATCTATATTCTGCAGAGAAAAAAATTGCAGGGGGCATGAATTCTGCATGTGCACAGTGTTGCTGAATTCCCCCAGGTGTAGTACTGAAAACATACTGGCCAGATCATTGGATAGAGCCAAGGACCATGAAGGTGGCTTTAAAAACTCCTAACATGCTATCTTGGGCTCGCTGTGCAGCAATTTGGTCCCCTACTATAATTTAGACCATTCAGAAGGCTGCTAAATCCCATTGATGATTGTTACAGCAGCCGGGGATTGCAAGGGAACAAGGAAAACACAACCATACACACTTTTCCCAGGCCGTGTTCCCCTGCAACATGAACAGGGATTGGGGGCTAGCAAACATGCTGCTATGCCATCTCAGGGTCACTGGAAGATCCCCTGCTCTGGAGTGATCCTTCTGTGGCTGGATACACTGGCTTTGGGATTGTTTTTGTTCTGGCAGCACAGTGCAGAGCAGCTCAAATATAGGAGAGCATCTGGGCCACTCGTGTATAGTATATGTTTATTGTTCTATAGTATTCATCGCTAGTAGCAAAACTCATTTTATGGCGGGGGGGAATGGAGAGCTGGGTGGTTACAGTTTCAGAAATATAAACCTCTGCCAGGAATCCAGTTAGCAGGTAAAAAATACCCAAACTTGTCACTCTGAACAAAGTTGGAAGGGTCGAGATGATGTTTAGCTATCCTGCTTTATGGGGACCAGTGTGTTTTTGCGTGTGTATGTAGTAAAGGAGAAGTGTCACTGCGTCCAACCTGTGGGGAAACATTTATTAAATGGGTCAGAGAACACATATTTCCAGCAAGACTGTTGGCTATAAAGGGCATAGTTTCATTCTGTAATAAACACAAGAGTGATGTTCACAGAAATAACACTGTCAGGTTTGCCCTTTAGAACATTGATCCAAAGCTGGTAAATATTGGGTAAGAGGACAGTACAGCTTGCTGCAAGTACAAACCATGTATATTATGTTATTGGATTGCAGTGAAAACAAAACAACAAGAATAAAGCAAGCTTGATAACCTCATAATACGAAATATTTTTCATAATAATACAGTACCTCCAAACAATCTGCACTGTTGCCCATAAGGAAAAACTCATTTCGATAATCTAAATATTTGCCTGCTAGTCCCAACTGATTTGTAAGTTACAGCGGTTATGTGTTAGGAATGGTAATGCAAAGATTTTGAGAGCTCTTATTCTTACTTTGATATTCCAAGCACCTCTGTTGCTGTCCCTGAACAAGAAAATTACATAATTACTTCTGCAAAGAGGCTTGTCATAATCCAATGTTCAGTGCAGACCTTTTCTTACTTTGGACTATAAAATCTGAAATGCTAAACCCTATAGGAGATAGCCAAAGAAATAAACAATGTATTTTTAAGCAAAATTTGTTTCATGCTTACAGTGTTTTAGGCTTTCAAAATGGGTCTTTTAGGATTATAAATTGTAAATATGAGTACAAAAGAATGCCATCTTCCTACAGACTCATGGCTACTTGCTCATTTACATAAGTCACCCAAGGTCTGAAGGTGTTTTGTCTCTTATCAGTGCTCCTTACAAGCAATCCACACTGCCCAATTCTTGAACATCTGTTTTCACTGTTGGGTTGTTTTTTTTTTCAGAATTCTCAGCCTGACAAGACCCAAATATTGTGCAGTGATGAGTGACCTTGCCATGGTAGAAGACATAAAAAATGAGAGACTCACAAAAAAAATAAAATAAAAAGGAAAACAGCAGAGAAGGAAGCTTGAAATGAAGTGGGATGAATTCATTTATCTCACATTTATCTTACATTCTTCTCATGATTTAACAATTTGCACTAAGAAAAGCTGAGGTGAAGCATAGCAGGTCTCTGTGGGACACAGGCAGTGGAGAAAGTGGGTTCAAATGCTAAGCTGTGCAAAACAGAAGTTAGGTTTCCCACCCCCTTTTTCCTTTTCCTCTTTTAAAAGGAATGTATGGATCTAGCCTTTCCACTTACCCTATGACATCACAGGATGCAGATAAATGAACAACTGGAGACTGAAGTGAAGGTCATTTCTCATATTGACTTAGAGGGACAGGGATGTGTTAAATTACATGGGACTGAAGAAAATCCCACATTTAGATGCAATAGAAAAATGTACTCATAAATCCGACTAGGAAAGTTTACTCATATGTGTGGATGTCTGCATGGGAGCCTGAGCTGATTCCATTTTGTAACGTTAAGACAAACCCCTAGCTATTGAACCTGGCCCTTGTTGCTGTCGACACCACCTTGCAGAAGGGTTACAATAGTTTAGTTACACAGATTACTTCAAACTATTCTATAGTTTGTAAGACTATCCACTTGAAATAATAGCTAGCGTGATACTTCTGTGTGCCTATATAGTGCTTTCCATCCAATGATCTTCAAACACTTTACAAACATTGGTGAACTAACTCTCACAGTACACCCTGTGTAGGTTCTTATATTGCAATAATCTTCATGGTGGACAAGCACCTAAGTACTACTCATATTCATTTAATGCGGTGAAGCCTCCAGTACTGACTCCATATTAGTAAGTACACTTCTACCTTTCTCCAACATCCCTGCACTCACTGGCAGCGGGAAGCAGAGCACCACGGCTGCGAGGTGGCAGAGTGGAGCGGGGTGGGTCCGGGCTGCTCCGCTTCCTGCCGCTGCCAGTGAGTGCCTATCAGGGGGCGCGGGCGAGGAGGGGCACATGGATAGGGGTTGGAGCAGTCAGGGGATAGAGGGGTTGGGTAGGGAGTGGGGTCCTGGGGATGATTAGGGACAGGAGTCTCTGCAGGGGGCGGTCAGAGAACAAGGAACGGGGGGGGCAAAGCAAGTTTGATATAACACAATCTCACCTAAATGTGGTGAGATTTTTTGTCTCCCAAGGACCACGTTATATCGGGGTAGAGGTGTATGCTGCCCTCTGTTATATATTTCCTCTTTCTTCCATACCTCATGTTCACACAACAGCATGGTAGAATTCCATCCCTGTCCTCAAGAAAACACCAAGACTTCTCTCTTCTTTCTCCCCTGGGAGTACGTAGCATGCCAAAAGAACAGAAAGTGGCAGAACCATGACTCTCTATCCCCTCACCACTTTATACCAGATAGTAAAGTTCTCTAGCCATGAAGAAAAGCAGATTACTGCAGGGTCTGAACTCCTGATGCTGCCTCTGGGGCCACATGACCCTGCATCTTCTCCCACTAACAGCTGTGTGCCATTTGCACAGTGTGTCTCCACATGGGGGCACAGATCTCTATTGGAAAAGTCAACTGCAGGATTTCATCCTTACTTTACCTTTTTTAATGAAAACTGAGATGGGGATTATTCACTTGGGGAAAGGCCCACTGAGAAAACCCCACCAAAAGTTCTCTCGGAGTCAAAAGGCTAATTTAAACAAAAATTGTCAATATTTAACAAATTAAAGTGGTCCAGCCTTGCAAGAAAGGAGCATTTAACATCTGACCCTTTAACTCATGAAGAATAAGGATGGGTAAAAATGTTGTTTACAAGACGAAGTGACCTAAAGCTTTACCGAGGACTCAAACTGTGACCTGCACTGATCCATAGTGCAGATCAAAAAATGTTTGAATAAGGTTTCCAATATTCGTGGACCTCTGCATCTCCTAGTTCAAGCTGGACTTAGCGGCAGAGGAGCTGAAATACTACAAGGAAGTATCTACAACCTATCCTGAAGGACGATCCATCACTCTCACAGATCTTGGGAGATAGGACAGTCCTTGCTTACAGACAGCCCCCACAACCTGAAGCAAATACTCACCAGCAACCACAGACCGCACAACAAAAACACTAACTATCCTTGCAACAAAGCCCGTTGCCAACTCTGTCCACATATCTATTCAAGGGACACCATCATAGGACCTAATCACATCAGCCACACTATCAGAGGCTCATTCACCTGCACATCTGCCAATGTGATATATGTCATCATGTGCCAGCAATGTCCCTCTGCCATGTACATTGGCCAAACCGGACCGTCTCTGTGTAAAAGAATAAATGGACACAAATCAGATGTCAAGAATTATAACATTCAAAAACCAGTCGGAGAACACTTCAATCTCTCTGGTCACTCAAATACAGACCTAAAAGTCACAATATTACAACAAAAAAACTTCAAAAACAGACTCCAATGAGAGACTGCTGATTTGGAATTAATTAGCAAAATGGACACCTTTAAATTAGGCTTGAATAAAGACTGGGAGTGGATGGGTCATTACACAAAGTAAAAGTATTTCCCCATGTTTATTTCTCCCTCCCCGCCACCACTGTTCCTCTCAACTTCTTGTCAACTGCTGCAAATGGACCATTTTTATTACCACTACAACAAGTTTTTTCTCTCTCCTGCTGGTAATAGCTCACCTTAACTGATCACTCTCATTAGAGTGTGTATGGTAACACCCATTGTTTCATGTTCTCTGTGTATATACATACATACATACATACATATATATACACATCTTCCTCCTGTATTTTCCACCGCATGCATCTGATAAAGTGGGCTGTACCCCACAAAAGCTTATGCTCAAATAAATTTGTTAATCTCTAAGGTGCCACAAGTACTCCTTGTTCTTTTTACACGGAAGCTGTTTCTAGGTGAAGTATCCAGCCCAGTTTTATACACTCAGGAGATTTAGCTAGTTTGGATAAGGTTCAAAACGCCTCTGGACTTTTTCATGCTTGTACAAACAGAGCGAAATGTTAAAATCCTTTGAGGTTCACTCACCACTAATTCAGAATATCATACCAAATTGGCAAGGCAGGTGCATTGTTCAGATTGCCCAAATTAACAGGCTGCAACTTTATAACAGAAGAATATGGGTCTAAAATTACTGGATATACATCTCTGAATAACTTGCAAAATTATCCAATGCTGAGCTCACTCAAGTCTCTTAGCTTATTTTCTAACAAAGAAAATGGCTGATCCAGAGAAATACTGGTACTCAGTCCCACTGACCAGCACCCTCCAAAAGGCATGCAATCACCCACAATATTGTGCTCATCCTTACAGACTCCTCTATGTGAGCATATGGAATTGTAGTATCTGTGAGTATAGAGAAATATCTGTGCAACTATACAAATAATTCCAATCCCTCCCTCCCCCAAACAAACAAACTATTAATATGCTGCAACGGTCCAATCTGGAAACACATACATGACTAACTTTATTCAAGCAACTAGTCTCAGTACAGGCAATGCAAATATTCACTGGAGTAAAATTACTCATGTGAGTAAAGATTTGCAGGATCAGGTCTCAACTCTCTAAATAACCATATGAAAAGTGGAACATAAAGATGTTTGCTACCTTTGTATAGTTTAGGTTTGAATAAAATTCCATAAAAGCGCATAATTTAACGTTAACGCTATGATAGAAAATTTAAAGAATTGCTGGTTTTTTTCCATAGACTATCAAAAAGCAATTTAAAATTGAATAAAAAAGGGAGGTATTATCTGAACTGTAGGTGTTGTGAAAATTGTGCAGTGAAAATTAAAATACTAGTTTGTGCTGCAGCCATAAATTACTAAACTAATTATCTAGTAGCAGGCATAACTGAATCATTCAAAGGGGTAATTAGCAATCAGACATAATGAGTACTGCTACTATTTCTTGTCATACTGTATTTAGCTTCCGTGCAGCCTAGAGGAACTGAATTATTTCCTATCCTTCTCGGAGGGCATTACTGCTATATTGAGTGCATCAGCCCATATTATTACTCCCAGTAGTTTAATTCTTCACTGGACTGCACACTTCTGATTTCTCCTGTCAAAGTTTCCCCACATCTCCTGGGCCCTTTTAAACAGACATCTTCTTAACAGTCTTCTTTCAGTGTAAACGTAAACTGCAGCATAATCAAATTACGTAGCCCTTTTATTAATTTTTTTGTATTTCTGGCCATTAACATATGCTGTATATTATAGACAGTTTATGTTTTCTGTAGCACTTTTGATATTATATACACCGTGAAACTTTGTGCCTGCTTTACCACACTACCAAGGATCTAGTTTTCCATGATTAAAAAACCCAAAATTCTCTGTGATAAAATAAATAAATAAAAATCCACGTTTTTCTGCAATTAAAATGAAGTGCTGAACTTCTGTTTCCCTAGCCACAGTAGGGATGCCCACCACTCAGGGCTGACAGTCTGAGATCCCACTGCACAGAGCTTGGGCTGACAGTCCCAGTTTGGTTAATAAGAAGAGCTGGATAATGGAGGCTTGGATAAATAGGGTTCTACTGTATATGTATAGGTTTTTGTTTTTTCACAAAATGTAAAAACTAAAGATTCTCTGTTAAAATGCAAATTCTGCATTTTTCCATAGTAAGCGGCTTTCTAAGACCCCTCCTTACTACCACCTTTAGATGTAGAGGAACTATACCATTAACATTGAGCTCTTAGTAATGTGTAAAATTGAAATCGTTTGTTGCTCAGGTGCAACTCGGATGAAAATGCAGGGTCAGATTCTTCTGAAGAGCTCAGCATCCAACAGTTGCCACTGAAAATGGGGTGCAGCCCGCTTTTGAAAACTTGTCTGCCAAGCTTTGGATGACTGATTTCACAGGTCACCATTCTGGCCTGTTTTAATACAGGCTTGTGATAAAAGCTAATTTATTCTCAATCACCACTTTTCTTAAAGATTGCTGTGATTTCTGATTACTGATGACCAGCATACACTTCATTCTGTTCTATATTCCTTATTTTTATCATGGAGTTCAACAAAATATATATTTTTAAAAGGCCAGATATCATGAATACCTTTGTACTTTTGTGATGAAATACAAGAAGTACTCAAATCTTAGGCCCTAGGCCAAAAAATGATCACCTACAAGGATCAGGAAGACTATTGACAAAAGCAGAATTCCTTTTAACATCTGTAGTATGCAAGGTCTTGGAAAAAAATTTGAAGGAGAAAGTAGTTAAGGACATTGAGGGCAATGGTAATTGGGACAAAATACAACATGGTTTTATAAAAGGTAGATTGTGCCAAAATCAACCTGATCACCTTCTTTGAGAAGGTAACAGAAGGTAACAGTGGATCTAATTTACCTCAATTTCGGTAAGGCAGTTGATACGGTTCCAAATAGGGAATTATTAGTTAAATTGAAAAAGATGGGGATCAATATGAAAATTGAAAGGTGGATAAGGAACTGGTTAAAGGGGAGACTACAACGGGTTGTACTGAAAGGTGAACTGTCAGGGTAGAGGGAGGTTACTAGTGGGGTTCCTCAGGGATCGGTTTTGGGACCAATTTTATTGAATCTTTTTATTACTGACCTTGGCACAAAAAGTGGGAATGTACTAACAATGTTTGCAGATGAGACAAAGCTGGGGGGTATTGCCAATACAGAGAAGGACTGGGATATCATACAAGAAGATCTGGATGACCTTGTAAACTGGAGTAATAGTAATAGAATAAAATTTAATAGTGAAAAGTGCAAGGTCATCCATTTAGGGATTAATAACAATATTTTTTGTTATAAACTGGGGATGCATCAGTTGGAAGTAACAGAGGAGGAGAAGGACCTTGGAGTATTGGTTGATCACAGGATGACTATGAGCTGCCAATGTGATATGGCCTTGAAAAAAGCTAATGCAGTCTTGGGGAGCATCAGCAGAGGTATTTCCAGTAGAGATAAGGTGGTGTTAGTACCATTATACAAGGCACTGGTGAGACCTCATCTGGAATACTGTGTGCAGTTCTGGTCTCCCATGTTTAAGAAGGATGAATTCAAACTGGAATAGGTACAGAGAAGGGCTACTAGGATGTTCCGAGGAAAACCTGTCTTATGAAAGGAGACTCAAAAAGCTCGGCTTGTTTAGCCTAACCAAAAGAAGGCTGAGGGGAGATGTGATTACTCTCTCTAAATATATTAGAAGAATAAATACCAGGGAGAAAGAGGAATAATTTAAGCTCAGTACCAATGCGGACACAAGAACAAATGGATATAAACTGGCCATCAGGAAGTTTAGACTTGAAATTAGATGAAGGTTTCTAACCATCAGAGCAGTGAAGTTCTGGAACAGCCTTCCATGGGGAGCAGTGGGGGCAAAAGGCATCTGGCTTCAAGACTAGGCTTGATAAGTTTATGGAGGGGAGGGGATGATGAGATAGCCTAATTTTGGCAATTAATTGATCTTTGATTATTAGTGATAAATATGTCCAATGGCCTGTGATGGGATGTTAGATGCGGTGGGATCTGAGTTACTACAGAGAATTCTTTCCTGGGTATCTAGCTGGTGAGTCTTGACCACATGCTCACGGTTTAGCTGATAGCCATATTTGGGGTCAGGAAGGAATTTTCCTCCAGGGCAGATTGGCAGAGGCCCTTGGTCTTCTTCACCTTACTCTGCAGCGTGGGGCACAGGTAACTTGCGGGAGGATTCTCTGCACCTTGAAGTCTTTAAACCATGATTTGAGACTTCAGTAGCTCAGACATAGGTTAGGGGGTTGATACAGGAGTGGGTGGGTGAGATTCTGTGGCCTGCGTTGTGCAGGTGGTCAGACTAGAGACGATCATAATGGTCCCTTCTGACCTTAAAGTCTATGATTCTATGATTCCTTATTTGAGGGAGCAATGTGATGATTCAGTAAAAAATAATCCTATGGTCTCATTTCATAATAAATAAATGATGAGTCACTTTAATATCAATAATGCTGGTGGATAAGATAATACCATTTATTTTCTATCTTTAACTAGATACGGAAACTTCAATCCCATTCTCAGTGATTCTGACCTCTTTCCCTGTTTAAAAAAAGGTTAGGGAGTTGAGCTAATGCTAAACTACTGAGATGATGCAGTACCTTGCAGCAATATGACACCACAGAGCAGTGGTACAAAGATTGTCATTGTGAATGGTCTCTCCCAAAAAGAGGGCTAAATAACATATAGCATATAGCATGACCACATGGGAATTATGGAAAGAATAAAGAATGTATGAAATTGCATGAACAGATGGAGTGTTAAGCTGGTTGCATGCTGATAGGAAAAAATTTACAAGGGAATTGCAAGGGAGTTAGAGGGCTAGGGGAAAATGCAAGTATGAAGGTCTGCTAAATATTTTCCCTGTGGAACAAAGATGTTCCAGCACATAGATTAGTTACCTGGCTTTGTGGAGGAGCAAGGGTCAGGATTTGAAACATAATTTGTCCCAGTGTCTCAGAAACTGATTAACATAATTTAGCACCAAATTAGCATGCATGGTTAACAAAATAACAATGATTGACATACCTGGGCTAATGATTTTCAAATGAAAAAATGTGAGATGAATTTTAAGATTCACATCTTTATTTCTGAGACAATATTAAACTGCTAATACTGGTCTCTGTCTGGGCATATTAGCATACTAGCCAGTGACAATTAATGTAAAGAACAGAATCCAAATCTGAGACCATGCTGTTTCATCACTTTTCAGGGGCTACTCATAGTCCCTTCATTTATGCATTATTCATAGGTTAATGTGAAAGAAAAGAGACCCAGCACTATCTAGCTGTGAGCATAACATAAGAATGGCCATACTGGGTTGCAGGGCCGGCTTTGGGTCAATTCCCCTGAATTGGGCCCATGCCTAAGAGGGCCCCGCGCCCGCACCTAAGAGGGCTCTGTGCCCTGAAGAAGTGCACCTAACTTAGGCGTCTTAAATTTTTACTCACCCAGCAGCGGTCCGGGTCTTTGGTGGCACTTTGGTGGTAGGTCCTTCACTCGCTCCGGGTCTTCAGTGGCATTTCGGCGGCGGGGCCTTCAGTGCCGCTAAAGACCTGAAGTGAGTGAAGAACCCACCACCAAAGTCGTTTGAGCATTGACCTGCTAAAACTAGGGTTGTGAGTTCAATCCTTGAGGGGGCCATTTAGGGAACTGGGATAAAAATCTGTTTGGGGATTGGACCTGCTTTGAGCAGAGGGTTGGACTAGATGACCTCCTGAGATCCCTTCCAACCCTGATATTCTGTGACATGGATATAAAAGTGACACTGAAGACCCAGAGTGAGTGAAGGACCCGCCACCAAAGTGCCGCCGAAGACCTGGACTGCCACCGGATATTCGAATTGGGCCCCGTACTTCCTAAAGCCTGTCCTGCTGGGTTGGTCCATCTCACCCAGTATCCTATCTTCTGGTGGTGGCCAATGCCAGATGCTTCAGAAAGAATGAACAGAACAGGGCAATTATCAAGCAATCCATCCCCTGTCATACAAGCCCAGCAGTTGAGAGTCAGAGGCTTAGGGAAACCCAGAGCATGGGGTTACATCCCAAACCATCCTGTCTAATAGCCATTGGTGGACCTAGCTACCATGAATTTATCTAATTCTTTGTTGAACCTAGTTATACTTTTGACCTTCACAACATCCTGACAATGAATTGCAGAGGTTGACTGTGTATTGGGTGAAGAAGTACTTCCTCCTTGTTTTAAACCGTCTCCCCATCAATCTCATAAGAAAGCTGTTCTACACCCTTAATTTTTGTTGTCCTTCTCTGTACCTTTTCCAATTCTAACATAGTTTTTTGAGATGAGGCGACTTGAATTGAAAGCAGTATTCAAGGTGTGACCATACCATGGATTTATACAGTGGCATCATGATATTCTCTATCTATGACTTTCCTAATGGTTCCTAACACGGTTAGCTTTTTTGACTGCTACTGCACATTGAACAGATGTTTTCAGAGAACTATCCACAATGACCCCAAGATCTCTTTCTTGAGTGGTAACAGCTAATTACCTCATCATTTTTTTGTATGTGTAATTGGGATTATAATTTACAATAAACATAACTTTGCATGTATCATCATTGAATTTCACCTGCCATTTTGCTGCCCAGTCACCCAGTTTTGTGAGATCCCTTTGTAACTCGCAGGGGCGGCTCTAGGTATTTTGCCACCCCAATCAAGGCAGGCTGCCTTCGGCGGCTTGCCTGCGGGAGGTCCCCAGCCCCGCGGATTCGGTGGCACGCCAGCAGGAGGCCCACTGAAGCCGTGGGACCAACGGACCCTCTGCAGTCATGCCGCCGAAGGCAACCTGCCTGCCATCCTCGCGGCGACCGGCAGAGCACCCCCCATGGCTTGCCGCCCCAGGCACGCGCTTGGTGTGCTGGTGCCTGGAGCTGCCCGTGGTAACTCGTCACAGTCTGCTTTGGACTTAACTACCTCGAGTTTGTATCATCTGCAACTTTGCCACCTCACTATTCACTCCTTTTTCCAGATCACTTATAAATATGTTGAACAGCACTGGTCCCAGGACAGATCCCTGGGGAACCCTGCTGTTTACCTCTCTCCACTGTGAAAACTGATCATTTGTTCCTTCCCTATGTTTCGTATCTTTTAACCAGTTACTGACCCACGAGAGGACCTTCCCTCTTATGTGCATATAGCTGGTCTATATTACAAGAGTTCTTATTGTCATTTTCCTCCTTCTCCTTACCTCCTCCTTTTTCTTGTTACTGTAATGCCAGTTACATTGTGTTTTAAGGTAGGTCCTCATCCTGCAAGTCACTCCCCAGAGGCTCCTGTATCTATGCAGTACAACCTGCAGTATCAGGGCTTTAGACTATAAATTCTTTGGCATAGGGATTGTGTCATTCTACGTTTATACAGCACCTAGCACAATGGGGCCCTGATATTGATTAGAGTCTCAAGGGTTAATATAAAACAATAACAAATTATAAATATATTTAGAGATTCTGAAAAGACTGCTATGTATCTTCCTGGCTGATCAATCACATTCTATGGATTTTACAAAGCGGTTAGATTTAATAGATGGTTTAAATGGATTCTCATTAGTGACTGAACACCGTCTCACTTGGAATTCCAATCATTTTCTTTAGCATCATTCAACAAGGGTACCAACATGGAATTTTCAGCAAATTAATGAGATGACACTTCATTTGTCTATAAGAGGTTGCATTAGTAAATTATATCTTTGGCTGTATATTTAACTTTATGCAGTACTACTACCATAAGTGCCACCTTCATTTAGAATAATATTTTGACTCGTGATAAATGTCATGCAGTTCTTTAGGGGGCAGTAAGAGTCTGATTTTAAAATCTAACACGTCTACTGATGATTGAATTTTCCCAAACATTCAAATCCTGCTCAACTATATGAAAGAACATTAACAAGGTAGAGTTAGTAATTGGTGGATTAAAGAAGGATTTATTTCTAAATACGATATTCCTCTTATACTCATTATCCGCATTTACTACATCTGTATTAACGACTAGTTTCTTAGTGTCCGGCATATTTGCAAAGAGAAGTTGCAAATTAAGTTTTTGATTATACTTGTAACACTTTACAGGACATTTTGCTGGATTTTCTAGGTATCTAAAAAATTCAAGCCTTTATTCATAATTTCAATTTCATCTTTAAATAATTCTCCCACGGAAGATTTATAGCATTCATCCCTAATGTTAAATGGTCATTATGTAGTATCTTCTTTCAAGGAATATGAAACTTCCTGCTTTCCTCTGCCTTCATCCCTTACCATTGCATTTCCCTTTTGTTGTGATAAGGGGAATTAAAACATGTTGGTTCTTAGGAAGCACATACAAGGCTGGGGGTTAAAGCTTTTCTCCTTTAATCTCCTGAAGATCTCTTAAATCTCCTGTTTAAAAAAAAAAACCCTTCCAGAGATTCCAGTCCAGCATCCATGTCTCTGGCAAGCAGTACCACTGAAGTCTAGGAGACTATTTATAAAAGGGCAACTCATGTAAGTAAGTTTGCAAAACTGGGCCTTATATAAGTGGAAGAAGAAAGTTGCCTTTAATTTACACCAGCCATATATTTCTCATTCTAAACAGTCAATGATTTTTTGTCTTTGTTATTTCTACAGCTTTTGACACTTAATCTATTCATTATACACCCCTACCCCGATATAACGCGACCAGCTTCTCCAGCGGGGATTTAAAGAGCCTGGTGCTCCAGCCACTGCGGGGAGCTCTGGTCCCTTTAAATCACTGCCAGGGCTCTGGCAGCAGGGCTTGGGCAGGGATGTAAAGGGCCCAGGGCTTCCTGCAGCAGCTGGAGCCTCTGGCCCTTTAAATCACTGCCCGAGCCTGGCTGCCAGAGACCTGGCGGGGATATAAAGGGCCTGGTGCTCCAGCTGCTGTGGGGAGCCCCAAGCCCTTTAAATCACCACTGGAGCTCGGGACAGCGGGCTTGGGCAGGGATTTAAAGGGCCTGGGGCTCCCCGCAGCAGCCAGAGCCCAGGGCCGTTTAAATCACCGCCGAGCTCTGGTAGCGGGGCTCGGGCGGTGATTTAAAGGGCCTGGGGCTCCACACGAATTTGGATATAACGCGGTAAAGCAGCAGGGCTTGAGTGGCACTTTAAAGGGTCTGGGGCCCGCCCGCTGCTATACCGCGTTATATCCAAATTCGTGTTATATTGGGTCACATTCTATCGGGGTAGAGGTGTACTACTTAATGGTTGTATGTTTCCAGTATCTGATGTGTCTGATGTGTTCCATGATTGAGGCTTTGTATTTGATCACTTTCTATCTGTGTATTTTTATATTTTGATCTATTCAACACAGAACCTGTCAACTGTTTATTTAGCATGCTTTTCCATACATGATTTTTTCCCATGTCAATTGCTTGTGGCTCTCATGGCCTGAAGCTGCTTTGGAATTTGTTTCTCCCTGCAATAGTCAAACCTTTTTGGGGTGATAGCCCCTATGAAGCACCAGACACTTTCTAGATACTTAAGAAGGAACAGTCCTTACCAGAAAGAGTTCAGTCTATATCCACACAGATGGACAGACACTGATCAGATATATACTGGCATTATATACATCAACAAGATTCATTAAGAAGCAGTATGACAAAAACTTTACAGTTTTGCCAGTCTTGTCTAGCACAAAATTCCAGAATATTAAACATGAAATGCCTTCTAGTGCTGGTACCTATGACATGATTTCAATGGAGTTTTATGGGGGGATGTAAGACAAGACTATAGGCTGGGGCCAAGCAGAGGTCTGTCTGGTACAAGGTGCAAGTTATTCCCGCTTTATCTAATTTATACATGCTGCTTCCCCTGGCTCCCTGTTAATCCTGGGAAGCACAGAATTGTTTCAGTGCATGCACACTGAATATACCTCCAGCATCCCCCTTGCTGAATGCTGGGAACCAAGACATTGTAGAGCTATTACACCAGCTCCACTCAAGCCAGAGAGGACCTCTGCAGAGTAATATTCTGAGGGGGCCATTTCCACCCACTTCAAGGCGTAATCAATGCATATATGTTTGAGCAGATAATACTCAATGATACTTAAACAAGGCATCTTACATATTTAGCTTCATGGACAATTATGCATGACAAGATCATTTGCCATAAATCTTCCACCTCGAGCCATCATCGTTGGTACAACATTGGTCATCAGCTGTGACCAAGGAGTCTGGTGAACTGTAACACCTGTGCTAATATGCAGGGCGGTCACTGTATGCACCCTTGACTAGAGTTGGTTCTGTTGCTTGGGAAATCCCAAATTTCTGGAAATAAACTCTTCCATTCTGGGGGGAAAATAGAAGTTTACAAAATGTCCCATGGAAGAGAAAAAATGTTTCAAAATAATTAAAATGTCCAACCTCGCAGCTCAACTGGAGCTCCCAGGGTTTCCAGGCTTCCCAGCAGCCTGCCAGGTGAGCAGGCAGGAAACCGAGCAGGATTCAGATAGAACCCTGCCTGTTTTTCACTGGAAGTTTTCTGAAACCAATACATTTCTGTGAAATATCTCTATATCAATAGACTGGCATTTTCTGATGAAAACCTGTTCTGTCAGAAAATTCCTGACACGTTCTACCCCTGAGCATTTTTTTTTCCCAAACGTACCTGTTTGGGATCCAATTGCGTATTGCCAACTAATCTGCTGCTTAGGGAAACTTTAGTATATGCTACTTTACTTCTGTTAATTTGTACCATTTTCTTTTGGTGTAATGATGATGAACTCTTTTCTCCCCTAACCTCTTGCACTTCCAACTTTTGGTCTGAGCACAATCTCTAAAATATACACCACAGATATTAATATCAAATCAGTGGCGCGGTGGTTCCTAATTCTCACTGAGAATTTCTAGCTCCCAGATCTGTCCTCAATTCACTTTACCAGGCTGCATATCTGTGATATTAGGCTCATTCTCCATAGCATCGAAATAATGATTTTTACTGCAGGTTTCTTGGTACAGTATCAGAGCATGTATACTCCCTTCTCCTTCAATGATTTTTCATGCTTTTGTGTGATTAGTACATCTACAACACAAATACTCACATCAAGTGTGACAGAAATATTGCTGATACATAATAAGGTTCTGAGTGCTATATGGATTTCTATATACTAACATATGAATACTGAGATACAATAATGGTATGAACACCATATATGACTAGGTTTGTGAGAGGAAGTTATTATATATTGGATTATTAGACTTTCCTGTATGAGTATATTGATCAAATACATATTGGGGTTAGTGGAATGTCTGTTAGACACTTACAATGCTTGAAGTCAATGTTATCAGTACGGGAAGGCAACACAATGGCTTTCCACATAACTACTACCTAGGTACAAGCTAGAAAGACAATATAGTTAGCTTCAAAGATCCTATAATTTGTGACACAGATATGCCCTGGCAGATATAATATATCCGTGTCCAATCGTCATCTTGATATTTCACCAAAGGTGGGGAGTGTATGTTTGGTCTCTACCAAAAGCTAAAAACTAGCTGGTTATCACAGTTATTGCAGGTTGTTTGTCCAGGAAACATGTTTAGAGCTATGCAGCACATGGAATATTGGTTTTCAACATTTGGTGGAGTTGAAACAGGTCCCCAGAGCTTGGGTGGGTCTCAGAGCTGGCACAAGCCTCGCTGAGATCAATCAACATTTGTTGACTCAGCCCAGCCCTGTGTACACAATCTGGTGCCTATGCAGACTTCGGTATTAACAACCACAAAAGGTCTGGGACTGTATAAGAGCAGAAAAGATGGCACAAATGTTATCCATTACAGGAGCAACATTCTGTCAGTAGGAGTGTCTTGTGAAAAGTGGATTCCAGCCCTCTGGACTGGACAAGCACTATAAGGACTGACCAGTGGGTGAGAAATACCTTGTTAGTCAAGAAAGTAACTTGTTAGTAAGTATAGACAATAGAATGTGTTTTATATTTTTCTTTTACCCATAACCTTATGTTTCCAAGTCCTTTTACTTGCTTTTATGTGAATCTTTAACTGAATTTGTGTTAAATAATCTTCAATTTGGTTGTACTATAGGCATGTCTAAATGCTTTGTGCTATGGTGATGTTGAACTGAGGTGAAGCTACTAAGCTGGGGAGCACTGCTTCCACAGAGGCATACATTGTGGGTGTCCAGAAGAGAAGGGCCTGGGAACTTTAGTGCCAGCAGAGCTGGGAGGATTTATCCCAGTAGGCACAAACAAGGCTCTCTCACTGTGTAAGCAGGTGGTAGTGATTTATCCTGGACAACACAGGTAACCTTGAAGAGAATTACACTTGTCTCTCACAGTGTAAACCTTCTTTTGATCTCTAGTTCACATCCTGGCAAAACAAGTGTCATAAACAGATAAGAAAAGTTAATAGCACAGAAGTACTTTATATCTCTTTGACTGTAAAGGGTTAACAAGTTCAGTAAGCCTGGCTGTCACCTGACTAGAGGACCATCAGAGGACAGGATACTTTCAAATCTTGAGGGAGGGAAGTTTTTGTGCTGTGCTGTTAGTTTTGGTTGTTGTTCACTCTGGGGGCTCAGAGGGATCAGACGTGCAACCAGGTTTCTCTCCAATCTCTCCAATACAGGCTCTTATAAATTCAGACTAGTGAGTACTAGGTAGATAAAGCAAGTTAGGCTTATGGTTGTTTTCTTTATATGCAAATGTGTATTTGGTTGGAAGAAGTTCAAATGTGTATTTGGCTGGAAGAATTTCAAATTGGTATTTTGCTGAAAAGATTTTAATTTGTACTTGTATACTTAGGCTGGAAGGGTGTTCCCAGTGTCGATAATTGAAAGACCCTGTACCTATTCCATTTTTTTTTAAATTTACAAAGATAATTTTTACTGTTTTTTCTTTCTTTAATTAAAAGCTTTTCTTGTTTAAGAACCTAATTGTTTTTTTATTCTGGTGAGACCCCAGGGGACTGGGTCTGGATTCACCAGGGAACTGGTGGGGAGAAAGGAGGGAAGAGGGAGAGAGAGGCTGATTTCTCTCTGTGCCAGGATTACTTTCCCTCAGGAAGAGTCTGGGAGGCGGAAAGAGAAGGAGGGAGGAAGGTGAATTGTCCTCTCTGTTTTGTGATTCAAGGAGTTTGAATCACACAGTGATCTTCCAGGGTAACCCAGGGAGAGGCAATGGTGAGGGAAAGGGTTTTCTTTCCTTGTGTTAAGATCCAGAGGGTCTGGGTCTTGGGAGTCCCCAGGCAAGGTTTTGGGGGGACCAGAGTGTACCAGGGACTGGAATTCCTGGTTGGTGGCAGCGCTACAGGTTCTAAGCTGGTAATTGAGCTTAGAGGAATTCATGCTGGTATCCCATCTTTTGGATGCTAAGGTTCAGAGTGGGGAATTATACCATGACAACAAGACTAAAGAATTAAAATGCCTCTCTGAGGGAGCTGTGAACAGCTGTCCAGGTAGACAGGCTGGCACAGACAAGCCCTGTGGAGGAGTCTAAAGGAATTGGGCCTTCCAGATCCAAAGAATGGTAAGCCTTAGGGAAGAACGAGGTAAGAATACAGTATTCTTTATTGCTTTTAAGATGTGTTTTCTCTGACATGTTTTTGTTCTAAATAGTTTGGTCACTAATTATCACTGTCATTGCCCCAGAGGGGACAGAACTTCAGGGTCTGAGCCCAACTCAGGCCTATGGAGGTGATCACGGTGGAAAGCCAGCACCTGGTTTGAGTGTGTGAGAAACACCTGTTTCCACTGCAAGAAAGAAATAGCCTGAGGCACAGAAGCAGTGTGCTCAGAGGGTACATCCACACAGCCTGCTGCAGCGAGACTTTCAGCCCGGCTCGACAGACTTGGGCTAGCATGGCTTGCACTAGGGCTCTAAAAATAGCTGTGTAAACAGTGCCTTGAAGTTGTGGCTCAGGTTGGAGCTCAAGTTCTGAATTCAGAGCCTGAGCCAGAAGGTCTACACAGCTATATCTAGAGTGATAGCACAAGCCCCATTAGCCCAAGTCTGTCAATCTGGACTGGGAAGCTTGCTTCTGTGGGCTGTGTAGCCATACCCAGAGAGCCAGGAGATGTGAGATGTGCACTTAGCCCAGTAACTCTGATACCCTTTACAATCTCCGACATACACTTACATAGACTCCCTCATTTTACGTAACCCCCATCTCAATATCTCTACATCAGCAAATACTAATCATAAATGTAAGTATCCCAACATAGCCCTTCCTCCATTATGCAGCTCCCCCAATCTCCCACCTCTTCATAATATGCATCTTCTTAACATGCCACACACTGCACAGCAATGTACTCTATGAATATCTGCCAAGGTCTAATGGCCCAAATCATGTGTAGCAAGCAAGTATAGCAGAAATAAATGTGAAGAGATGTTGGATTTTCCTTATTTTAGGCTTTACCACTTTGTATACATTTATTTAAAATAGCCATAACCTCTGTCCAAACTTTGAATTGACTTTTTTTTTCCAAGACTCATATAAGTTTGAACTCTATATCCTCTCCTTAGGTTTCATTGTCACACATCTCTGTGCTTCTTGGTTCTGGCCAGGGCTGGAAGTAGAAGTGCTGAAGTTTTATGAGAAAACTTGAGATTTCTATTCCAAAAAGTCTCTGTTCTTCTTATCAAGTTTTGTATGCTCATTTGCATCTAACCCACTGAACCTCCAGAACTCTAGAGCTTCACTCTTTTATTTTTAACCAATTCAAAGTTTTTTAAATACTTTGAGTATGGGCAACATGTACTCCACTACCCTAGGAACAACACTAGGAAGGCACAGACATACCATGAAACACATTTGTAGCTGAGTTCCCCTTTTCTGGTAGGAGATTACAGTGCTGTCAGCCCTTTGCAAGACACACATACCCCTGCTTCCTGAATCCAGCCAGATCTGCTTTCTGGCATATGTCAGTGATGGAAAAAAAGGAGAAGAAATGAAGCCATAACATCACCCACTCCCCAGCCAGCAGTGGGTGGATGGGGCACCGTTGGCGATAGAACCTCGCTCTTCCTATACCCATGTGCAGACTCAAGTCCAGAAAGATCCTACATAGCAACAAAAGGAAGTGGAGGAAGGGGCCTCACTCCCATGAATGTGCCCTGGAGCTATGCAGGCAAACAAGAATCAGTTAAATTTTTTAAAAGAAAAAAATTGACAAAATGCTGTCTTTTAAAGCTAAAATTATTGCAAAAAAATGTTCATTTTGCTTAACTTTGTTTTTCGAATACAATTTCCAAATATGCTTTGCAAAATTTCCTAAATATTTTGTGGAAAATACTTGCCGTTAGTAATTTTCTAAATCCAGCCCTGGGTCTGCTACTGGTATATGTCATATCTAGTTAATAATAAAGCATAATGAAACAGACAATGAAAGCAACATAAATATACTTTAAAAACAAAACAAACCACATGCGACTTCCTGCTAAAAGCATCTGAAATCCTAAAGTCCTTCTGCGAGTCACTCTTCTCTTAGTTACACCACTGTAAGTAAAAGCACAATTCCTCCCTCTCTTTTTAAATTTATAGTTGCACTGATAAATGCATAAAGCCAAACTATGTCCTCAGGTGCATTCATGCATCTGACACACTGTGCCAGTATTTGAGCATAGAATTTGCCCGTTAAAAATAAATGAAGGACTTCTCATAATCTGTGACCAGGGGACCAATTCAGACTTGGTGTAAGGGGGGGAATAATTTTACTGAAGATAAGAGAGCTGCTTCTTCATACACTTGCTCATTAAAGGACCAAGGCTTAACATGTATGCATAGTGTATGCAAACAGCAAAGACAAAGTACTGATTTTCTCAAATTCCCTAGAAAAATCAGTGCCATTTTAACATAACCACCTCAGGAGGGAGAAAAAATTGCATTTGTATCGTCATACTGTACTGTTGTGTATTTCTGTGAGCTTTTGCAGAAGTACAAAAATGAAAACTAGACCTGTGACTATTGCTGATCATTTTGCAAGCACTGAAATAGCATGTTACAGTGCATTCCTTCACTAATTCTTTTCTGCTATAATTTGCCTTTGAATGATTTAAGCAGCCTATTCTCAAAAAGAAATACCAAGAAATCCAATTACTACTACACTAACATGCTTTTGAATCCCTAGCATTAGAGTACAATAAACTGTATGCTAAGATTCTGAAGATTCTATACCTTTTTCATACAAGCACAATTTCCCTATATATTATGGCATTGTTAGCATGCCCCCTTTTAGGCCAGTGTTAAAATAAATCAGCTATTGCTGCTTACTCCAATAATATTTGCATTAGAAATAGATTCACACACACAAATAAATAATAAGAAACCTCTATGTTTAATTTTAAGTGCTAAGGCAAGAAAGACCAATTTGACTTGTAGAACTTCTACCAATAGTTTAATTTAAAGACGACTACTATGCAAAATTGTAAGCTTCTCTGTGAATATGTCAAATTTGAATTACTGCATTAGATGAATGATTTCTCCACTGTCTTGCACCTAACGTATTCATTTACACATGTGCATAATGAATAGAAGCCATTATCGTTATCTTGTTTGGTAACATTTTATACTCGCTTTGTACTGGTAAAAGTTACTATACAAGGTGCTATACAAGCTAATTAGACCCGTAACATATACACTATAATATCACTTTATCATAGACACATTACTGTATCCACTTTAGAATTTAGCTAAATTTAACCCTAAATTACAGCAATATTTTCACAATAAATGTTCAGATTAAAGTACTGTTTGAGAGATTACTAAATGTTCAAAGGGCTTCAATGTTTGCATGCAATTCATTTGTCCAGGCAACTATTTGCACTGATAAAATATAGTTCTGTGTGCAATTAGCTAGTTTGTCCACTAAAGAAATTATGTATGTATGTAAACAGGTACATACACTTATTGTGAACACACACAAAAACAGGCCTTGAAATGTAGGCCTTCTCTATCTTCTGACTTCGGAATGGCTTTTGACATGTCATGATGGCATTTGTAGCTTATGCTCTCTATTTTTAAATTGATATAGTTTCAAGTTTTTAAAACTAAAAATCCAATATTTAGATCCTTAAGGTATACAAGGTCAGGTGTTTATAGGATTCTTTGTATGTTTTCGATGGGACTAAATATATATGAAGACAAGCTCTGTGTAAACTCAAAAGCTTGTCTCTTTCACCAACAGAAATTGGTCCAACAACATATATTACCTCATCTACCTTGTCTCTCTAATATCCTGGGACCAACATGGCTACCACACCACAAATAAACATACCATGGGTATTTTGCAGAGTTTGCAGTGCAAACATACACATCCTAATTTTGCCAAGTGTCTCAGTACTGAATACATATTAATAAAATTATTATTCTTTATTATTTATATTACAGTAGTGCCTGGGGCCCACCACACTAGAAAAATGCTGGCTTCAAGTTTTCATTATACCATTCTGGCTGTTTTTCCAATATACACCTCTACCCCAATATCATGCTGTCCTCAGGAGCCAAAAAATCTTATGCGTTATAGGTGAAACCACGTTACACTGAACTTGCTTTGATGTGCCGGAGCGTGCGCCTTCCCCCTCCCCCCCGGAGTGCTGTTTTACCGTGTTATATCCGAATTCGTGTTATATCGGGTCACGTTATATTGGGGTAGAGGTGTACTTTGTAAAGCAAGATTGAATTCACTGGGAAGTTTAGGTTGTAAATGGGACAGAGCATACTTCAAAAGTAAGAATCCTCTTAGTTCTAAAACTAAAGATAAAGGGTGAAATCCTGGCTCTACTGAAGTCAATAAGAGTTTTTCCATTGCCCTCTCTGACAGCATTTCATGCAAGGCTTCCTACTACATACAGAGGGAGAAGCCAGGAGTAACATCAGAATAGTCTTTAAAAAGTTCTGAGCCATGGAAATCCTGCAAGTTTGATATTCCTACAATGCCTAAGTAATTACATGATGGACCATGTCTAACAGTTGATACACTGATGATATATTTGTCATGCTTCTCCACTGTTGTCTTTCACTAACCATCTGAGATCCAGGGACCCCTCGATGCCAGCTGGAGAGGGCACTGGGGGAATGCATAGGGTTTTATGGAGATCCTCTGAGTCAGACATATGCATAAGAGGTCAGCAAAGGGTGGCATGTGAGGTCTCTACTGAGAGCCCATAATCTTTGCAAATGTATGTACAGAGAATATTTAAGAAGTTATGTATCTATACTAAAAAATATGTTCTTAAGGTTTTGGAGTAAAGTCAAGTCATCAGAAGGTGACATGCCTCAGATGCATTCCTTCCAGGCAAGATGTAACAGATACATACCTCCCTGTCGGCCAGTTGTGTATTTTAGGTCTCACAATGTATGTGTATTTGCATAGTGAGCAGAGGGGGTGAGGCGCTAAATAAGAAATAGCAAAATCTACCAGAAAGAAAATCTACAGGAATAAACAAACGGCAGGGAATATCCTGTTTATGAATAAAGACAAAGGATTGTTTTAGTATATCTTTGGGGACAAAGAAACACACTGAATCCTTCATCTGGGAGACAAGGTGAGAGTATACTTGTCTCATGAAAGGAGGATCACACCCAGACTGGCTATAAAGCACTTGTGGGGATTTGAGGTAAGCAGTACTCTACAATACATGAAAGTAGTTTGTAACTTAAATCTAGGCCCTAGAATGCATGGTGGTGTTGGTGTCACTAAGCATAACCCTACGTAACTCGGGAGGGTGGAAGGCCACAAAAGTATGGAGCCTTCCTGGTTTTAGGCCTCAGCAGACAAGAGTCCCTCCATGTTTGAACTTTAATCGACCTAAAAGGCCAGGTGTAACAGCCGTTATCAGTTGCAACAGTTCTAACTGGTCTAAAGCAGAAATAATGAGGCCTGTGCACCTTTAGCAGAAGGACAAGATAACTTGCAGAAGGATAACTTACTAACGAGCTGCCGCGGCCACGATTACTTAATGCACCTGCGCTTACGTAATTGCTACAGGGGGAGGAAGGAGGAGGAGGGAGGGGAAACGGGGGATTGCTAGTCAGTGAGAAAAGTTCTCATGGATATAAAGGAACAGACTGCTTGTTTTAGGTGTGCTTGATCTGAGTCAATCTCCCTGCACCGCTTTGAGATCTCAAATAAACTTGGTTTGCTTCTCCACCCTGGTGTGTTTATTGGCGCGGCACACCAGGCGACGGACCCCCCCGCTGTTGCTTGGCCTCAGGCAGTTATCTGCCGGCAACAGTGGGATTTTGCGACCATTTGTTTCCAATACTCCTTTTTGCTACTCTTTGTATCTCTATGCTTCGTTAAATAAACTTATATTAGATATGTCTATAGTGAAATCAAAGTGCTGTGTATTAAACAGAAGAGTGATCCGAGGTGGAACTGGTAAGCTGGTGCACTGGATCAACAGCTGGACACTTCAGGGCTATGCTCAGCGAGCTCACGCGTTGGACTGTGGTTGTTATACAAGGCTTCCTCATGCTTAGAGTGGGTGGTAACAAGGCGCTTCATAACTCTGGACTCCCCCATCCACTTCCACGGATCTGTGATTTATACTATATTACATTTGGTGGTTTGAGAAAATTTAAAGTCTCTTATCCAAACTTCATTAAACCCACTGTCCCTCTTGAGAAGCACCTCTCCATATTGTTTCCCCCTCACAGTGCCAGTGGCATCCCCAACAGTACCATTTGCACAGGCAAACTAGTTCCAGAAATGCCAATAGGATATAATCAAGAAACAAGATGCACAGGGTAATAGCCTTCCTGACAGGGACAACAATCTCTTCTTATATCTGGTATAGAATAGAAAATACTTATCTGTTTGGTGTATTGACCACCCAGGTGATATTTGGTGTTTTCTTCAAGCCCCAGCTCCAGGAGACAAGCAATGGTGAAAATCTCAGTTTTCATTAAAAAATAGCCCTCTTGGTTGCAGTAACCAAAGTGTACCATGAAGGCTCAGAAACCAGAATGCAAAGAAAAAAGAACTCCACATTTATGGGATTTGGGGCTCCTTCCTGCCACCAGCAGACATATCCCTACTAGATGTTGAGATATAAACATGTGTCTAGAAAGGTCAATATAGCACAACTCATACTTTGACTTTTCACAGAGAATGGGTAGCTGAGGTTAAAGACAAGTTCAAGGTAACTGTAAAATACTTATGAATAGAGAGTAAAATACCTTTATGGCTCTCTAATGTGTCAGGTTGGGAAGAAACTGAAAATTAGCAAACCTTCTCTCTCCTCCTCCCCCACCAAGAGACCATATTGCAAGCACCCTACTGCCAAGGTGAAAAGCATTCAGGTCACTTTCTCTAGCTCAAGGGGGAAAAAAGTTCATATTCAACACTTTACCTCCCACAAGCCCTGGGAATGTTACATCTCCCTCTCCAGACGTTTGAAATCTGCAGTTCTGCTTATGTTTGGAGGTTGCATAAGCCATAACAAATGACTGTTACTGTAGAGCTAGTGTTCATCTATGTGAGTTTCTTATTATAGCCTCAGCTTAACCTTCCAGAAAGTTGATGTATTAGGTTCAATAACTCAAAGAAAGTTGATGTATTTAGCTCAGTTAGCTGGATCTTACAGTGCTTTTGGAGGCAAGATTCCTAAAAGGCATCAATAAGAGTATAGCCTACAAAGTGATTGAAGGACTAGATATGGTAACAGTCTTTGTTTCAATAGCTGCTGTTACAGAATCAGGAATGAGCATGAGTTACTATACGGGCTACATTAAAAAAAAAAGCTTGAAAAGATGTATTGAAAATTAACATTACAGAATTTTCAAAGTTACAGTTCAAGAGGCAAAAAGGGTTTATAGCAGGGATCAGCAACCTTTAGCATACAGCTCGCCAGGGTAAGCACCCTAGCAGGCTGGGCCAGTTTGTTTACCTGTTGCATCCACAGGTTCAGCTGATCGCGGCTCCCACTGGCCGCTGTTCGTTGCTCCAGGTCAGTGGGGGTGGTGGGATGTGCTGACCGCCCTTCCTACAGCCCTCATTGGCCTGGAGTGGCAAACCGCAGCCAGTGGGAGCTGCGATCAGCTGAACCTGCGGACACAGCAGGTAAACAAACCAGCCCAGCAGGCCAGGGTGCTTACCCTGGCAAGCCGTGTGCTAAAGGTTGCCGATCCCTGATTTATAGTATTGCCAGCCTCAAGAAATGAAAAATCATGAGTTCGGTCTCACACAATCATAAGTTTCTTTTTTTTAAAACTAAGTTTTTAGTCAGTCTTTTGACTTTTTAACTATCCTCAGTTCCTCTTCCCGTGTCTGTCTGTGACACTTCCAGGTTAAGAATCAACCTAAAGTACACAAATATGCATGCATCTCCTTGGCTGTCAGATGGAAACTTCACTTACCCTCTCCTCACCCCTAAGATAGGGAAACTGCCATTTATTTCCCATTACTGTCTTGACCCTTCTTTGCCTGGGACCAGTGGCACCACTTCCCCAATTCCACATTCCCTGGCCTCCTGCTGTTTCTTTGCTATAGAGCTATTCAAGAAGGCAGTGCAGGTCTGCTTCCTTAGTCCCCGGGCTCTCACAGAGCTCTGCCCATGTGCCTAGCCCTGAAGACCATGGGATCAGAGTAGCTTCTTGCATCATCACAATGGCTCCTCTTGCACACACCAAAAATCCCATGACACACTATTAATTTGTGACAGTTGGCAACACTGCCTTCCCTGGCTGCTCGGAGAGGACTTTCCCCAACCCCCAAGCTAAAGAAGCTGCCATTTTATCCCCCATCTCCCACCCCAAACACTGTCCTCTCCTGCACATCCTGAACATCAGCCTCCTGCACCCTCCAGCCTCCATCCTGATTGCACATCAAACAACCCTTTGTACCCTTTAAATCTGACTCCCGCTCCTCCTCATTCTCTCCATTCACCCATTCTCAGTGTCTCTGCTGCTCCTCACAGTCCCTGTGTCCTGTCCAGCCCCCTGAACCATTGAGTGGCAGCCATTTTGCCTGTAGGCAGGGCTTCGATCTCACTGAAAACAGTGGGAGGCGGCTGCCAACTTTATTAAAGACAGCCTCACTTCTACATGCAGATAAACTTTAGGGAAATTGCAGGCATCTTCTTGCTTCAGCCCCATTGATAGTAATAGAAAATGATGCCCATTTTGAATAAGGGAAAATTCACAAATTGGCACCTTTCATCATGTTTTCATAGGATATGTAAAAAAAAATCCCACCTCCAAATTGATATAATCATGATAAAAAAAAAATCACAAGAGTTAGCAACACTGGTTTTAGTATACTCATAACTTCCTAGAAAACTAGTTTTTATACAATAAATCTTTCCATTTTTGGTCTCTGACTAAGTCAATTCAGCTTGTTTGAATCAGGTGGGGGTAAAATATTTGCATATCTCGTTTTCTCAATTTAAAGGAAGTGTTCTAATCAAAAATTTATTTATTATTTCAAACAAAGCCTTCTAAAAATGGCTGAAAATTTATTTGTAGCCTCAAAAGGTCTCTAAATATCATATATATTTTTAACATGAACATTTATGGAAGAACTAGCTTAGTTAAGTTTTATTAATTTTTTAAAAAAATGTTATAGTTTTCCTCCTTATCTCAGCACTACACAGCTGCAGTGTTATCAACACTCAGTTTTATTGTGGATGTCATAATATTTGGAATTTTTCTTAAAGTCCCAGCTCCTGGAGTCATGTGATTATCTGAAATCTCTTTCTGGTCTCTGTCATTACGGGGGGAAAAAACTGAAAATATGAACCCTAAAGGTTCAAACACCAGAAGAAAAATAAGAATTCCATTCTGATCATTTAAAAAAAAAAACCTCATTTTTTTTGTCTTGATTCAATTTTTGAATGTATAGTGTTGGCAAAACTGCAGGTAGGCTCTCTATACTATGGGCACATCTTTCTAGAGAGATCAGTCTGAACAATAGCACCAGTGTATTTTTACCAAAATATTATGTTCCTAAAATAGGTTTGTGCAAAATATGAGAGCTATACAACATATAATGGTGCCAGGTATTAAAGGTTTTAGTGACTCACATAGCTTATTTGTTACTCCAACATTTGCGAGGAATGCACCCATCACAAACCTTTATATTATGTCACACCATATGTGTGAATTATTGAACTAACTCACATGCACAAACACTATGCTGAAGCAATCTTAAGTTTGCAAAATAAAATTTATTTAACGGGTATATTTTTATTACTATTTTATTTCTTCTCACTGGAAGATTTATCTATTTCTCTCTAAATGGAAAAAATCCATCTTTTTATTTTCATTTTAATGTATGAAGTGCAATCTGCCATTAACACTCATTTCAGAGCAAAATTCATATGGCATGTTTGTGAATTTTGTACTGAACTGTACTTTGATTAATATTAGTGGGTACTGCATCTAGAAAGTGGATATTCCAAGTAGGAGGTGAAACATAATTGATAGCCTGTGGCTGGGGTAAATGAAAAGGAAACGTACAAACAACTTCAGCAGCTGAATCTAATCATTAAAATATTGTTTAATTAAGAAGCCTTTACTATTAATCATAATTATAAAAAGAAACAGTCATAAAGGCCAATTCAAATATTTACATCTTATTTTAATCACTACAATGTCTCTTAGTTTAGGGTTTAAAAAAACATTTCTGACAGTCATCAAATCTCTTTTATTCAAAATATATTTAAGCATCATGGCTAGAAGAGAAACCCATGATACTGAGACAGGCCTAAATACTCATCCATTTCCAAAGGAACTGTGACAGTACATGCTGAAAAATTTAATTGTATATTTCCATGCAAAGATTCTATGGATTTGGTCATGACTCATTGAGTCATATATGTGTATGTAGGCTTTCTACACTGCTCTCAACAGAATATATGATGCTGAATATAACCCAAACTACACCCCTTCCACAGGTTTGGCTTTATTGATAATTCAGACTATTTCATTTTCAAATACAAGATCTATGTTCACACCCAGGACTTACTTTGTCAGAAACAATGGACCAAATTGATTCTCATTATCCCACTGAAGTGAATAGGACTGCACGAGTATCACAGAGCAGTTGATTTTGAGCAGATGTGGGAAGAAACACTGAGCACTAGGTGTGGAAATATAGATAATAAAAAGACAGTACTTACAAACACCAGACTTAGAAATACTGTGTGTCATGGGATTTCAGCTCATTCAGCTGTTATCTTCCCTTTGACCTGAGAATAGATGGCACCACAAAGACAGAGGACCAAATCCTCAGCTGGTGTAAATCAGCATAGTTCATTAACTTAAATGGAGCTACATGGATTTGCACAGCTGAGAATCTGGCTCAGAACCTACTTGCTCATATGTGAAGTCCGTTCGTAATCAATGGAACAACTTGGGTCACTAACTGGAGATATAGTCTGGCCCTTATAGAGTCTGTGCATTGATATTAGGGGTTTGTAATCAGACGACTCTTCAATTTGGGGGTCTGTTCCCCCAATAAAACTGCATAACCTTTATATTTGTATTAACATTAATATAAAGTATGCATGAACATCAAAGAGAGACTAGGCTTGTTGTTCAAGTAGAGATGAGTAAATAATTTGGAACCCAATGTAGTTAGTTTAGTATCTTTCTTATCTATAGAGCAACAAGATAGGTGAGGTAATATCTTTTATTGGACCAAACTTCTGTTGGGGGGAGAAAGACCTTTTCGAGTTTACACAGAGCTCTTCTTCAGGTCTGGGAAACTAACTCAAAGTGTCTCACTAAAAATCTGATCCTGGCATAGGTTGAAGCAGATTTCAAATTTCCTACAATTTTTTAATGTCTGTGGTGAATTAATTCTGGATACTCAGAGCTGATGTGATGTCGCCTCATTGTGATCAGTCAGACACAGTAATGGTTCTGTATTCTTGCTGGAGCAGCACAAAAGCACTTCTGGAGCAAATATGCATACCGTTGCGAAATTTGTTTTCTTTGATCACTTTAATAGTCATAGAAAATGAACACAAAAGCAGCATGATTATGGCCAAAGCTAGCAGAGTAAGATATTCGAGTGAACATTCATACAGCTTTTTTTTCTTTTTTCTTTTCTTTTTTTTTTTTTGGATTATTCACCTACCTCTATATTAAAAAGAGATAAAAAACGAAGATGTGTTATGGAAGAGCCACTTTCCCTTAGATTCAACACAAAGACCTCTGCCACAGTGGAAATGAACGTTTTTTAAAGGAAAAACCACTGCCAGTCGTAACAGAGCTGAAATCTTAATTATTAGAAGCCTTTCACTTAGATTCTTATGAATAACATTTTTTCAGAATATATGTTTCTAGCATAGGACTGGATCCCAATCTCCTTTGCACTACTGTAAATCAGAAGTTGCTCCCCTAAAGTCACAGTTAACCAACGTAAAAGCTATAAAAGTGAAATCAGAATTAGATGCTCAGAGAATTAGAAAGGTGGGTTTTTGTTGTTAATTTAAAAAAAACCTCACACCTTTTTAAAATAGAACAAAAACAACCCATGAGCAGATGAATTGTCTTTAACTTAGAGGGTCCAAGTTATTTAAGAGAAAAGAAAACTACCAACCCTTCCAAAGAAAAGATTCTAGAGGCAGAAGCTTTTCCTTGTCCACACAAAATGTTTGCTAGGAAAACACAAGACTGAAAAATGTCAAAAAAAAAACAACCTAGAAAAAGACTACAGAATGAACGAGTTGATAATTATCAAAGTCAAGTCATACAAGCCTCTCCTAATGAAATCCAAAACTTTGGGATTATTTATGACTCTGAAACTCAGCTAGAATCACTGAAAAGTTTGCTGAGATTCACAAACCTTTCAGGGAAAACCTGGGCTAACAGTCATGGAGTTCCCTGTCCCGCAAAGATGCCAAAAGGAGACTTTCTGACCAAATGGCATGTGAAACTTTGGAGAATGTAGGAGAAATTCTGTGTTTTGGTCTGAGTTCAACCAAGTTTTCTGGAGGGACAAGAATCTCCATGAACTGAGACAAATAAGAAAGTTTTCTGAACCACATGGGAAAGAAAACTATTAAGTTTACACAGCTCTACATAGAAGTAGCAGAGGATCCAGTCTAGAAAGTACTGCAAGAAGCACAATTCTGTAGAGATTTACAATACAGAATGCAGGCTAACATAAAATAATAGTCGTGAAATTAAAATGTAGCCTGAACAAATTGTATGTTCAAGAAAATATGTGCATATAGTACAGAGATCAGGAATAGGATCCTCAGATCCAACATGCAATAGCAGATTGAAAAAATTCATATTTTTTTCTATGTTTCATAATATAATTTTCCTAAAGAAAATTGTCCACTGAGCTCTGGTACCTGCCAGGCAGTTAGACTTTAGTTGCAGCTGCTGAGTATTGAATGAGAGACAAAGTGAGCAGAAAATATGGCCAGCTTCTACAGATGGTGCCACTGGCTACCTCCCCTGCCATCTCTGCATTCCAGTATAGGATTATCAACTTTCTAATTGCACAAAATCAAACATCTCTCCCCCCCCTTCTCAGAGGCCCTGCCCCTGCTCGCTCCATTCCTCCCTCCCTCTGTTGCTCACTCTCCCCCACCCTCACTAACTTTTACTGGGCTGGTACGGGGGTTGATGGGGCTCTGGGCTGGGGGTGCAGGCTGTGGGTGGGGCCAGAAATGAGGGATTCAGGGTGAGGAAGAGGGCTCTGGGCTTGGGTAGGGGGTTGGAGTGCAGGAGGGGGCTCTGGGTTAGGGGAGGCTCAGGGCTGGGGCAGGGGGGTTGGGTATGGGAGGGGATCAGGGCTCTGGGCTGGGAGTGCAAGCTCTGTGGTGGGACCAGGGATGAGGGATTTGGGGTACAGGAGGGGGCTCCAGGATGGGTCCAAGGGGTTCATAGTGGGAGAGGGTGTGGGCTCTGGCTGAGGCTGTGGGCTCTGGGGTGGAGCTAGAGATGAGGGGTTTGGAGCACAGAAGGGGGCTCAGGGCTGGGGCAGAGGGTTGGAATGTGTCTGTGGGGGGGGGTTCAGGCTCCGGGAGCGGGGTTGACTGTGGGAGGGGACTCCGGGATGGGGCAGGAGCTTGGTGTGCGGGACAGGGTGCAGGGTTCCAGTGGCACTTACCGCAGCTCCCAGAAAGTGGCCACCAGGTCCCTGCAGCCCCTAGGCGCATGGGCAGCCAAGGAGGCTGTGCGCGCTGCGCTCATGCATGAAGGCACCACCATCTCAGCTCCCGTTTTAGACCAGGCGTTCTGGTTAAAAACCAGATGCCCGGCAACCCTATTCCAGTAGGGAAAACCAGTATGAAGCTAGCTTCAACCAGTATGAAGCTAGCAGAGATTAGGGAGGTAGAAGCAATAACAGTATTTCTGCTGTATTTTGTGTATTCTGAGGCTATGCAAGGCTGCTCAGGAGATGACCCATAACACATTCCATGTTGTGATTAGCTTTCCATTGCCCCAGTGCAATACCAGTCTCATTCTTCTCCATAATGGAGATTTGGGCTGGCCTTACAGGTGAGTGATCACCCAGGATGCAGTGTTCAAGGGAGGTGCCGTGGTCAGTAGGCTACAGAAGGGACATGCCCACCCAGGGGGAGGGGATCAAGGGGGCTTCAGGACAGGAGTCAGGTGCTCACACCCTCTTGGCAGCATGACACCTGTAGTGCCGCTGCTGCTCCACATGCTGCTGCTCTACCTGATAAGCCACCGCCCGCTACTCAGGGAGCAGTACTTAAAGGTGCCATAGGAAGTTTGCCCAGGACACCTTTCCCCCAAGGCAGCCCCTGACGTAGGTGAAATTAAAATGTTCACAGTGAATCAGTTACTGTAGTTAGAGCAGGTCAAAGATGTAGTGAATATCTATAGGAGAACTCTTCTAGAACAAGCAGATATTAGTATTGAGAGAGAATTCAAACAATAGAATAGAGGCAGAATTTCGGAGAGGCTTCTGTTCAGTCTCTACTTATGAATGTAGAACAAAGCGTACCTACATTCTGTGCATTTGTAAACATCCACCACAAATTTCAACCCTTGCCCCCTTTTTTAAATAGGCTAAAACCAATGTAAAAGTGTTAGCATTTGTATCCACAAAACCACACACTAATACTTAGGCACATGCAGCTGTGAGACACAGGATCCTGAATTGTGACTCAGGGACTACTGACTGTCTGTAGAGTACTTGCTAATATTCTGGAGAACTGGTTTGTCACAGGGCCTAATAAGAAGAATTAAAAATAAAATCAGAATATACCATCTAGATCATATAAGCACATTGCCACTCTCACTCAAAAGGAATTTAATATATATATTGATATAACAAGAGAAATGCTGCATCACAAAGGCATTTTCCAAATCACATGTAAAGACAAAATTCCATAATCAACCAAATGAAACAATACTACTCATAATAGAACAATTCATCAGCATGCATTTGTTTGTTATCTTCCAGATCATCACAATTTAGGAAGTTGCCAAGAAGGCAATACATTATTCTTAAGATGTTAGCAACCCTTTAGCTGCTGGTATATTAAAGGCCGATTATTCTATCCGATTTTCAATCAAATCTATTTGATTTTCTTTTCTTAAAAATAATAATTGACCCAATTTAAATGATGTCTATACATTTATTGCTATTTTTCAGGTTGGTTGAAAAATAAAATAAAATAAAATCGCCCTCTACCATTCTCCACTGCAGCTGAAGGACAGCTGACCTTCAGACCTGGACTCAACATGCTAAATTTAGCTAAAACACTGTTTATAATTTCAGCAGATGGTTATAGGCTTAATATGCACATGTGAACTTTATAGAATCTGTCTTCCTCTATTCAGAAAAGAGCTGGAAATTTATCAAGGTAATTGGAAATCCTTCCTTCTCGCTCTCCAACTTGAGAAGGGAAGAACACTTGGCATGGTATTCCAGAGTCTTCCTGTAGCTAGCATAGATACAACATTACACTCAGCTAGTAGCAACTGCTAGCTCTAGACCACACTTAATCCAGCTCATAGCAGATTCTCTACACGGGTTTAAATTCCCTTTCATTTGTCTATTGCATTTGAGGCTATTTTCTCTCCTCCCACGATAGCTGGTTTCTACTTTTATCATGAAAACTGAATAACATATAATGATTATCCTTGCTGCATGCCATTATTATCAATAACTGTTCCCCTCCCTTCCACTCAGTAAAGGATTCATTTGATCTAGTATATATAAATACCAAATGCAGCTCACATCTCAGGCTGATGTGGTTTACATTCTTTAAAAGAAAACATTTTAAAAGTGGCATTATTCCTCCCTCCCCCTGACAGGATAGCTTTTCCAATAGTTTCTTTTATTTTTTTTAATTATTTATTTTGTTCACTAACTTTTGCCAGTCATGGAGATGTTAGAATATGAATCTGTGAATATACTAATGAATACAAATCACTCATTACACCAGATAATGAGCATTGTACTGACTACTGCAGTATGCCTCATCATTACAGTGAATGATTAAATACCCACTTACTGTCAGCGTTAATGTTTCTTGGTTTTCTCTTCCATTTCAAAGCTATGTTAAACAGAATTGAGCCTATGCCTGATGCCACCCACCAACCAATTTAGGAAACTAAAGGCAAGTTGATGCAGGTGATTTTCTCAGATATCCCTTCAGTGCCAAGTGTAAACAAAGACAAGAAAAGACTGATACTACACTGATGTGCAATGGTGTGTAATGATGTAGGCAGAACAGAGGTAGATTCATGAAGAAACACAGAAATTGTCATGGTGGATTGACCCATGGTATATCAAGCCTGGTTATCCTCACCTCCACGGTAGCTAGTATTAGGTGCTTCAAGGCAAATGTAAAGCATCCATATTGGAAAATTTCATAATCATTCTATTAGAGAAGTGTGTTCCTAACCCCAGACAGTTATCAGATGCCCAGAAGTAAGGGACCAGATATTTCTTTCAATTTTTTAATCCTATTTAGTGTAGTTGTTTTCAACGTCTTAAGGAATGAGTTATAGAAAACAGCAGTAGAAGGGAATTATTTTTTAACAAAGAACATTTTGGGAATTTAAAAACTTCGTGAGTGTGGTGAAATAGGAGGAAGTATTAAATTCCTGTGTGTGGAAGGCATGGAATCCTAAAAAGGACACCAGAATTAAAGCATAACAGGCGACAGCCCGACCAAACAATAAAAATGCAAGTCACAAGAAGTGACTAATGCGACTTCACAGCTCTGGAGATAAAAAGTACCTTAACAAAAATGGAGAGAGGAAGGAAGGAGGAATCCATAAGAATAACTAGTCACCCAAGACTTGCATGTGAAAATAAAGGCCGAAAAAACTCAAAGACAGAATGAATAAGTTAAAGGGCTTTTACAAATATACTAGGTAGTAGAGAAATAAGGAACAAGACAGACTCACTGATAAATCAGTAAGAAAAGAGTATCCACAAGGTCCTACTCTCAACTCAATCGCTGGTAGATAGCCAAGTTAACACAGGCTGCTGCAACTCAGTTTTCTACTTAGTGCAGCAATGTGGCAATAGGAGTTTGATTTCTAACGGGCACTAACAAGTTAGGCACTAATTGGTTCATGCAGACCTTGCTGAAGTGTATTAAAAATTCCCTAGTGTGCTTTAGCATAGTTCTCTTTCAAACTAATGCATAATATGGCTTCCTGCTCATTAAACAGTACTCTGTGCAGAGAGCATATCACACCAGAGTGCCATGCTCTGCCTTGGCTGCCAGGAAGTTTCAGGTAGACTTTGAAATGTTCATTTTAATCTGCAAAGCCCTAATTTGTTTTGGCAGCCAGTCACTTAAGAGATTTCTCTCTCAGTTTGCGTGATATTGTCATAGCTGAGATAACAAAGGTGTTAGAGCTGAATTTCCTCAATTTAAAATGTGACGGTGTTCCTGGCAGGGCAGTCTCCATGGAGTTCCCTTGACTTTCTAACTGGCTCCCCACCTGGATCACCAGAACCTTTGTTTCTTAACCTTTGCTGACATGCTGCAAAGCCAATTTTTGTTTTGTGGATTATGGGAAGATGATGAGTGATGGGTTGATGAGGTGGATGTTGGACTGTTCGGTTAAAGTGTCATGTTAGCAGCTTTGTAGCAGACGCTCTTTCCATGCAATTGTGAATTGTCAAGAGTTTGAAGTTGAAACTATAAAAATGAATAACATAAAAATGAAACAACATGGATGTTATGTTGAAATGATAGGTACTGAGAAGAGTTGCCTCCCCCACCCTGGAACTGATCCCAATATATACCCAGCTCTGGGTGTAGAGGGATTGGGGGGGTGGGGGTGGTAAATTTAGCATTATTTTGATACATGAGGTTATTTTTTTTCTGCTAGAGTGTCATAAAGTACAAAATCTTTACAGTTCCTCCTTCAGCCTGTTGAAAAGAGGTCATTCACACAACTAGGGCACTTGTAACTGGGCAGGACTGTAGGTACATAAGGAACTTCCATTTTTAACAAGTCAGAGTTTTCCTATCCTGTAAACAGCTATATCTGAAGAAACAAATTTCCCATTTACTCGGTTTGGAGAAGCAGTAAATATTTAGGTCATTTTTATGACAAACTGCCTATGAGAGGGCTGCTGTGGCTATACTGCCTGTCACTAATAGCTGCAATTCTCAGTGTAGATTATGAAAAGCATCGGGTGCTGTAGCTGTGTAACATTTTGTAGCCTCTATTTTCCTTTTTCCATGAAGTCTAGCATCCTAAAACTCTGCTGACAGGCCATTAAATATGTTTATGGAAGTTTGGCACCAAAATACTATGCATAAACTCAAAGCCAGCAATATGGCAGATTTATTGAAAAAAAATCTCTTGACAGCTGCTGGCTTCCTCTCTCTATACTATTGTTTAATGAACAAGTGGACCAGATATGCATAACTCCCCCACCACCTTGAATAGTTAGTTGACACTATTCTCTGACTTATGGGAAAGACAACTCTATCTCTGTGGGGATTTACACATGAGAAATTTCTTATACCTATGACAACAAACACCATAACTCACTATACTGTTATTCATCGAAGTTTATTTTGTTCTCTCATTTTGTATATATGGCATAAGATGGGAATTCAAGCAGAAAACTATTTTACAATCTTTCTCTACCCTTTATTTTACACTTACCAACACATTCATCTACAGTTTTTTTCTAAAGCCTTAAATGAAACATTTAAGTGATGTTCTATAATGGCATGGTACAAGAAGGAAAGTCAAAAAGCTATAATGAAGAGGCATTTGTTTTAGGTGACAAGAAACAACAGTTTAATAAGTAGGTCAGTTATCTTTCAGCTCATTTTGAAAGATTATCTAGAAACTGAGAAATTCTACCATTATGTACAATTGAAGATGATTTTTTTTTCTGATTTGAAAAGATTGTCCCTGGAAAAAAACAAACAAACATAAACACATTAAAAAAGATAGTGGGGGGACAAACATTAAAAATAATTCCTGCTGATGTTATTACGATCAGTTACAGTAACAGTAGCTTAAATGAGAGACAGATTTTAAACAAGACCAGGCAAGGGAAAGAGAACCCTGCTGTGCTGTATGATGGCAAATATAATAAAATAGAATTGCTAATTTTCAATTAAAAGTGTCTCCTGACTTTGGAAAGGGTAGTGGGGAAAACAAAACTGATACAGTACTATATTAAAGCCAAAAAGTAACAAAGCTACCAACTAGTTTGTTATCAGGACAACCTTACTAACATAACCGTCAAACTCTCTGAAAATATTAGTGGATGAATCAAAACTCACAAAAATAGTTAAAGGTGAAGCAATGAGGGTTGGTCCTTCCCCATCTTTCAAGAAAAGCAACACATGGAGTTCAGGTAAGACTATTCAAGCAATGCTCTGACCAAGGTTGACTTGTGCTAAAAAATCGTTGTGTATCTGTTGAGGCTTGGGCTGTAGCTCAGGCTCTGAAGACTGTTCACATCGTTATTTTAGTTTGGTAGTGTGAGCCCAAGTCTGTCAACTAAGGCTCAGGGGTTTGCTGCCATGGGCTGCCACTGGCAGTGTAGACATATTCAGACAAGAATTGCTATACTAGATTGAACCACAGGTTCATCTATTCCAATCGCCTGTATCTGAGTGGGTTGGTACCAGATGTATCAGAAGCAGGTGCAAAATGCATTACAGTGGACAATTATGGACTAATTGTCTTAATCCTCACAAGTTATTGGTTGGCTTGTAGCCTGAACATCCCTTCTCAATAAATTTTATTTATTCTAATTATGGATCTTTTCAATATCTCTATATAGCATTTAATTGTTTTACTAATTTTTTTATTTTAAATCCTCAAAAAGCTCCTGAATTGAATGCACTCTTGTGACAGTGAATTACACAGCTTAATTTTGTACAATGTAAACCACTAATTCCTTGTATGAGTCCTTAATTCACTTTCAATTAAAGATGAATGTGGATCTCCCCTTATTATGACAGATGGTAAATAAGACGACTTGATTTATCTTTGTTGTGCTAGTTATTTTCTAGCTCCCTATCTCTTCTATCTTCCCTGAAAAAAACAACAGTCCCAGCCTTTTCCATCTCTTTCCATGCATCTAGTTATTTCCATAGCTCATTTCTGGACCCAATCCATTTCTGTTATATCTTTCTGAGACAGGGTGACCTAACCTGAACATGATACTGTAAATGAGGGCAAACCATGAGGTTATATAAATGTTCTTATATTAATTTCAGTATTTTCTACTCCATTTTTATGCATTTTAACTTTGTTTGCTTTTATTGTCAATCACTATGCATTCAGCAGAGTTTGTCATTGAAACATCAACAATAGTGCCCAGAACTTTTTTGGGTATGATTACAGTTAATTTATAATAATGTGTACAAGAAGTCCAAATATTTTTTTCCACTGACACTAATCAGCCTAGATATTTGCATTTGCCACAGCACTGTTCTAGCTTGGGTCATAGAATCATAGTAGATTAGGGTGGAAGAGACCTCAGGAGGTCATCTAGTCCAACCCCCTGCTCAAAGCAGAACCAACACCAACTAAATCATCCCAGCCAGGGCTTTGTCAAGCTGGGCCTTAAAAACCTCTAAGAATGGAGATTCCACCACCTCCCTAGGTAACCCATTCCAGTGCTTCACCACACTCCTAATGAAATAGTGTTTCCTAATATCCAACCTAGACCCTCTCCCCACTGCAACTTGAGACCATTGCTCCTTGTTCTATCATTGGCCACCACTGAGAATAGCTGAACTCCATCCTCTTTGGAATTCCCCCTTCAGGTAGTTGAAGGCTGATCCCCCCTCACTCTTCTCTTCTGCAGACTAAACAAGCCCAGTTCCCTCAACCTCTACTCGTAAGTCATGTGCCCCAGCTCTCTAATAATTTCTATTGCCGTCTGCTGGACTCTCTCCAATTTGTCCATATCCTTGCTGTAGTGGAGGTCCCAAACTGGATACAGTACTCCAGATGTGGCTTCACAAGTGCTGAATAGAAGGGAATAATCACTTCCCTTGATCTGCTCACAATGCTTCTACTAATGCAGCCCAATATGGCATTAGCCTTCTTGGCAACAATGGCACAGTGCTGACTCATATCCAGCTTCTCATCCATTGTAATCCCCAGGTCCTTTTCTGTAGAACTGCTGCTTAGCCAGTTGGTCCCCAGCCTGTAGCAGTACATGGTATTCTTTCATCCTAAGTGCAGGACTCTGCACTTGTCCTTGTTGAACCTCATCAGATTTCTTTTATTCCAATCCTCCAATTTGTCTAGGTCACTCCAGACCCTATCCCTACCCTCCAGGGTCCTTCTGACGTGCCTCACAGTTTTCTTTAATGTTGATTAACCACTCATATTATTTAATAATGAAATTGTACTCCCAACCAGAAATCTTAAATGGGATTAGTGCTCTATTGTGCCAAACACTGTACAAATGCATACGTGGTCCTTGGCTCAAAGATTTATCTGCCTCTTATGTTCATCTAGGTGTTTTATAATTCTATTTGTAACTATTTATGGACTTCACTTAGCCTGCATTTGCATTTTTTGAGAGTTTTCTCTGAATAACCTCTTGAATCTTGTCATTTAATCACACTGTTCCCCCCTTGCCTTCCTGCCTTTTGTTTTTAGGAGCAGTTATACATCCTGCTATGGTGATCTTAAATAGCCACTCTGCTGAGTCTAAGGTTTTTTAATTGCTTCCCCTTTGCCTAGTTTCTTCAACATTGCACAAGCAGTCTCCTGCTCCTGATGAGCAGACCTGAGACCAATCACATTCAGTCTTATTTGTGAAGCCTTATCCTTCAAACCATTACTTATCTGAGTAATCCAGTAACTTCAATGGGGCAAGTAAATGCTTGCAGGGACATGCTTTAGTTCTGCTGTATTTTCCTGTTGGTTTGCTGACAAAACAAAGGAAGCACAAATAATCAATTGGAATGCTCAAGGAAAATCCTCAGCCCCAGTCCCATGAGTCAGGATCGGCACTGAAGATGTGTGGCATGGGGGCTCAGGAAGAAGAATGGATAGAGTACCCTTCCTTTGGGAGGAGGAGCTACATGCAACCAGACATGTTCAGACTGAAATTCTTTAAAGACAAATTACTAAATTTAGGAAGGAAAAATCAAACACACAAATACAAAATGGGGGAATAACTGGCTAGGCAGAAGTACAGCTGTAAAGGATCTGGGGGTTATACTAGATCACAAATTGAATATGAGCCAACAGTGTGATGATGCAGTTGCAAAAAAAAGGCTAATATTCTAGGATGTACTAAAGGAATGGTGTATGTAAGAGATGAGAGGTTACACACTGGGCATGTTTAGACTTGAGAAAAGATGATGGAATCTCCAAATATGCTAAGGGCTGTTATAAAGAAGATAGTGATCAATTGTTCTCCATTTCCACTGAAGGTAGGACAAAAAATAATGGGCTTAATCTGCAGCAAAAGAGATTTAGGTTAGATATTAGGAATAAATTTCAGAAGAGACTTCTAAGGAGGTTGTGGAATTTCCATGAATGGAATTTTTTAACAACAGGTTGGACAAGTACACCTCTACCCCAATATAATGCTGTCCTCTGGAGCCAAAAGGAGTTATAGGTGAAACCATGTTATATCAAACTTGCTTTGATCCGCCGGAGCGCGCAGCCCCGCCCCCCGAAGCGCTGCTTTACCACGTTATAGCCAAATTTGTGATATATCGGGGTAGAGGTGTACATGTCAGGATAGTCTAGGTTCACTTGGTCATGCCTCAGCTCATGGGGCTGGATTTGATGTTCTCTTGAGGTCCTTTCCAGCCCTACATATCTAAGATTCTGTGTTGCTCTTGCCTGGTGCATGCTTCTGCACAGAAGGCAGGCTCTTCAGTATCCAGTTCTGCTGCAGTATCCAGTTCATACAACGGGTGACCAGTTCAATTTTGCAGAGATCTTTTGCAGCAGTGGAGGAGATGGATCTGCTACTCTGTGTTTGTATTTTAGCCTTAATACAAAGAAAAGACATCTCTCTCTCTCTCTCTCTCTCTCTCTCACACACACACACACACACACACACAGGTGATTTCTGCTTTTGATGAATTTAATAGTATATAAAGGTTTGAAATTCTTAGAAGAAAAAAATCAGCATTAATACTAGATATGATAAAAAATTCTGACAGAACAGTTTTCTGCTGGTAAATGCTGATTTAACACAATGTAAATATTGTGGGAAATGTGATTTTATCGAAATTTTCATGGGAAATAATCAAAAGTTTTGCTTTGACTTTTATATTAGTATAATACTCAAAATGAAACTTTTTGATCTTACTGAGAAGAAATCTTTTCAAAATTTTTAGTTTCATTAACAAGTTACATAATTTTGACTTTTCATTACAATTTGAGATGAAACCAGATTTTGAAATTTCAACCACTTTTAGGTAGTATTGTGCTTTTCTGTACATAATTCCTTTCTGGCAATGTCTGCAGTCAGATCCACACAGAACACTTTAGCTACAACATTCTACAATCTTTGCTCAGGCAAGTCATTTTGCTCATCACTAAAGGATACCAGTTCTTGTGTTACCTTCATTGCACATCACTGCAATAGCAAGAGGGAATGAAAAAGGGAGAAAAGAAAACAGAACACTGAGTGGGTGTTGTGGGAGAGGAGAAGTTTAACAATGCAGTAGCCTCCTATTAAAATTACTGAACATGTTTTCTGAAACAGGGCAATGGATCAGACTGAAAATTTAAATATAGCTAGAGAGATAACCCCTTATATGAAGGGGGAAGGAGAGGGAGCAAGTAATTATACATACAAGTGCCTCACCTTACCAAATAGTTATAAACTACATAATAAAAACCTGAGCTTTCTGTATGTGTGCATTTGATCCAGGATGGGGCATTACTATTTCTGCCAACAAATGTAGCTTCTTGCTAGTCTTCAGCTTTTCTGTATAATCCATTACTCTAGTAAACAAATGTTTCCAAGGTAAATTAGATCAGCCTAGCGAGATCCCTATGAAATGGTCTGTTTTTCTGCCTTCCTTGGTGTAGTGAGGCGGTGGGATCCCCCACAGGGCCGCTGAGGGATGGCCCTTCTCCAATCCCACTGTGGGCGGAACCACTGGGTCCTGCGCCCGCCCCTCAGAGGTCACGGCGCAGACCCGGAAGTATAAAAGCAGACCTGCAGAGCTCAGTAGGAGCCCAGCCACCGCTGGGACCAGACGTCTGCGGCCGCGGTCAACCGAGTTTGCCTCGCGCCCACTACCCCAAGGAGGGTTGGCCGAGCCTGCCCCGCGCAAGCTACCCCGAGGAGGATTGGCTGAACCTGCCCTGCGCCAGCTACCCCGAGGAAGAGCCTAGCCTGCCTCTTGTGTGCTACCCCGAGGAGCCACTGAGTCCACCCCTGAACACTTACCCAGAGGAGCCAATGGTGTTTGAGACCGCTGGTGACACCTCAACGACTCAGGTACCTGACGAGGGGGAGAGTGGAAGTAGCCTGGGGGCAGCCGACCCCAGTCTGGCTGCAGCATTGCCAGAACCAAATGTCAGTGTGTTGCGGCCAGGATCCCCACTGACAGCAGCGAGTCTCTGCTGCTGCTAGGGCCCCGGGCTGGGATGCAGTGGAGTGGGAGGGCCTGTGTCCCTCCCTGCCACTCTTCCAAGGGTGGCAGACTCCCCCTTTCCCTGGCCTGAGGAGGCCAAAACCTGCTATAGCTGCTCAGCCCTGCCTGAGGACCTGAGCATACTAACTCTGTGTTTGTTGCCCCGCCCTGGCCTAGGGCTGGGGTGAAGACTATTGCTGCTCCGCCCTGCCTGAGGGCCTGAGCATACTAACTCTGTGTTTGTTGCACTGCCCTGACTGAGGGCTGGGCAGGAGACTATTGGTAGCGAGCGGTGGGACCCCCCACAGCCCCGCTGAGGGACGAAGTGCAGCCAGGCCACACTACACGTGGTACTAGAAGTGGGGACTCTGCCCAGAATGTGGGCATGAGCCTTGACCCCTGTGAGAAGGGGTCTGGGGGAGAGCGATCCCCCACCGGAGGCATGAACTTAGCCACACTCTTCACCTTTTTTGACGGAGAGCCAGGAGCGCCAGCAGGCTGCCCAGCTCCAGCAGCAACAACAGCTGGTCGAGCAGCTGGGAACCCAGCAGCAGCGGCTGATTCAGGACCTAACAGCCCAGAATCAGGAGTTCCAGTGACAATGTTTACAGCAGTTAGCAACGGCGCTGCCCCGGCCCACCGACCTCCAGCTGGGAGGAACGGACGGGACCCCTCAATTAACCCCGCCCGTAAAACTGACCAAGATGGGCCCGCTGGATGACCCCAAAGCATTCTTGGTGACTTTCGAAAGGGTGGCCCAGGTTGCCGGGTGGAGCCCCGACCAGTGGGCCACCCTTCTGGCCCCATACTTGATGGGGATGGCGCAAACGGCATACCAAGGCCTATCCACGGAGGATGCCAGAGACTACACCCAGGTGAAGGCGGCGATTTTGGACGCCTTAGATGTCAGCCTCAAAACCTTCCAGCAGTGGTACCGGAGTCTGACTTACAACGCGGGTGCCCGCCCCTGGTTGGTGGCTCAGGAGCTGAGAGAGTTATGTAAGCAGTGGCTCCAGCCCGAGCGGCAGAACCCCGAAGAACTCATGGAGCAAATTGTCCTGGAGCAGTTCCTCCACATCCTCCTGTCGCGGGGAAGGGCGTGGGTCCTCCGTCACCGGCCCCCGACCGTGGCAGCCGCTGTCAACCTTATGGAGAACTTCCTTGCAGCAGAAACCCCGGTCCGGCCTGGTACGCGGGGTTACCCTTCAGGGCTCGAGTGCCCCACCCCCGAGAGACGGGAGAACACCTGCACCGAGCCACAGATGCCCCCGCGGGGTCAAGAACCCCACTATAGGCGTCCCAAGGGTCCCTCTCATCACACCTCTGCGGGCCCCGAGACCCAGGCTGGCCGCACCCAGCAGAGTCCACCTACGAGCCAGAAGAGTGGATCGACCCGGCCCAGACGGTCCAAAATTGGGCCCTGTTTCTCCTGCGGGAAGCATGGGCACCTCCAATGGGACTGCATGAAGATGGGGTGCAGCTTTGGGCATGTCTGTGCCAGGGAAAACTGTGCCTGATGGCCGCAGGCTGCCAAAGTCACCATGCCCATAGTCGTCGGGGACTGCCAGACGCAGGCCCTGGTTGACTCTGGTTGTGGGCAGGCCCTAATCCACCAAAGCCTCGGCTTCCCTGAAGATCCTCAACTGGGAACTATCCAGCTGCAGTGTATTCATGGTGACATTCGACCGTACGTCAGTGCCTGAGTCCTCCTTTCCGTGGATGGAGTCACGCGAACCATCTTGGTCAGCCTGGCCCCACGACTCGCCTACCCTGTGATCTTGGGATGGGACTGGTCTGAGTTTCCAGGTCTTCTGAGGTCACACATGGAGGAAGGCCCCGAGGTCACCCCCTCCTTGGAAGGGGACTGCCCTGAGGACCCAACAGAGGAGACTGAAGAGGCGGGGCCTAAGAGCCAGAACGGTGCATTGGATGTCCCCCTACCGACACCAACTGACAACCCCACAATCAACACAGACTTCTGCCGGGACCAGAGGGAGGACCCCACCCTGGGCCGGGCGTATGAACAGGTCGTGGCAGTCGATGGCTCCATAATTGATCCAGCCCAGGCTAAAAGTTGGCCCCATTTCGAATTACGTTGCGACCGTCTCTACCGGGTGGATTGGGATCCCCGCACCGGGGAGGTCCAGATTCAACTGTTGGTGTCTCGGTGCCACCGACGAGCGGTAATGAAACTTGCCCACGACGTCCCAGCAGCCGGGCACTTAGGCCAGGAAAAGACCCTCGCCCGAATTCTGTCCCAGTTTTTCTGGCCTGGGGTGCACCAGGAAGTGTGGAACTACTGTAGCGCCTGTCCAGAGTGCCAGCTGGCCGCCCCTTCATGGATGGCCCTGGCCCCACTAATTCCCATGCCAATCGTGGAGACACCGTTTGAGTGGGTAGCGATGGACTTGGTGGGGCCCTTCCTGAGAAGCTGGGCCGGGTTCCTCTACATCCTGGTCATCGTGGACTATGCCATCCGTTTCCCTGAACTGGTCAAGGTCTTTGCCCACGTGGGCCTGCCCCGGGAGATACTTACTGACCAGGGTACCAATTTTACCTCCCAGTTGCTGCGGCAGGTCTGTGAATTCCTCAGGATTAAGCAGCTGCGCACCTCAGTGTACCACCCGCAAACCAATGGCCTGGTGAAGCGGTTCAACCGCACCCTGAAAGACATGCTGCGCAAATTCTCTCCGGAGGACCTGCGCCGTTGGGACCAGTTGATCCCCCTGCTGCTCCTGGCCATCTGCGAAGTACCCCAAGCCTCCACCAAATTCTCCCCCTTCGAGTTGTTGTATGGCTGGCACCTGAGGGGGCTCTTGGACCTCATGCGGGAGACCTGGGAGCAGACCCCCTCACCCACTCAGGGCCTTCTACAATATGTCCTCCAGCTTCAGGACCGTCTCACCCAAGCCGGAACGCTCGCTCGAGAAAATTTGAAGGCGGCTCAGGAGGCTCAGGCCCAGACCTATAACCGGGAGGCCCGGACTCGCGAGTTCCAACCCGGAGACCAGGTGCTGCTTCTCTTGCCCCCCAATGAATCCAAGCTACTGGCCTGCTGACAGGGGCCCTATGAGGTGGTTCGGAGGGTCGGGCCAGTCACCTATGAGATTAACCAGCCCGACTGCCAGAAGAAGACCCAGAGGTACCATATTAACCTCTTGAAACCCTGGCGAGAGCGAGAAGGCCTCCTGATCAATCTCTGTCCACTAGAGCCGGAGTTAGGGCCCCGGGCTACGCCACCCGAAGACCTCAAGACACCCCAGCTCGGGGCGTCACTAACGGAAGAGCAACGGAAACAGACCGGGTGCCTCCAACAAGCGTTCTGTAGAACTTTCACCGCCCAGCCAGGCTACACGACCCTCGAGCACACCACCATCCAGACTGAGCCGGGGGTGGTGATCCGAGAGTCAACTAGGCCCTTACCCTATCGGATGCAGCAGATCAATGAAGAAGTTCAGGCGACACTAGAGCCGGGTGTTATCGAACGGTCGCAGAGTCAATGGCACAGCCTTGTAGTCCTGGTTCCCAAACCGGCTGGCACCCAGCGCTTCTGCATCGATTTTCGCCGTGTCAATTCTATTTCAAAATTTAACGCATATCCGATGCCGCGGGTAGACGAGCTGCCGGACCGGTTAGGCAAGGCCCGCTTCCTCACGATCCTCTACCTCAGCAAAGGGTATTGGCAAATCCCCCTCGACCCTGCATCCCGGGAAAAGACCGCATTTGCCACGGCCTCAGGCCTCCACCAATTCACCCGGATGCCCTTCGGTCTCCATGGTGCCCCTGTAACTTCCAGCGGCTCATGGACCGCCTTCTTCATCCACATCAAGAGTACGCAGCCGTGTACCTAGACGATGTTGTCATCTACAGCGATCGCTGGGAAAACCATCTGGAGCGTGTGGTGGCGGTCCTGACCACCAATCCAAAGAAGTGCCGTATCGGGTGGCAGAAGACCACCTACCTGGAGTACACTATCGGGAAAGGACAAGTGAGACCGCTCGTGGGAAAGGTCCAAGCCCCAGCCGCATGTCCACCCCCCACTATAAAATGGTAGGTGTGCCAGTTTCTCGGACTGGCAGGCTACTATCGGAGGTTCATCCCCGACTTTGCGTCAATTGCAGCCCCTTTAATGGGACTTCTGACTAAGACCAGTCCCTGACGGGTAGAGTGGACCTCAGCATGTGACTGTGCCTTCCAGGTCCTCAAAGACTGCCTCTGCCGCGAACCCGTCTTGTATAGTCTGGACTTTTCCTGAGAGTTCATCCTCCAAACGGATGCCTCAGAGGTGGGACTAGGAGCAGTCCTGTCCCAGGAAGTGGATGGTGAGGAACATCCCGTCATATATCTTAGCCGGAAATTGTTTCCACGAGAACGGCACTACAACGTGATCAAGAAGGTGGCCTTGGCGGTGAAGTGGGCCTGTGATGCCCTGCGGTATTACCTCCTGGGGGCCCCCTTCATACTCGTCACCGACCACACCGCACTTCGCTGGTTAGCTCAGATGAAAAATAATAATATGCAGCTCACACGGTGGTATCTGGCGCTACAGCTGTGTGCTTTTACCATTCGTCACAGGGCCGGTAAGGAGCACGTTAACACGGACTTCTTGTCCCACCTGGGGGACGTAGAGGAGGCTGACCCCGAAGGACGGGAGTCAGTCTTGAGGTGGGGTGTGTGTAGCGAGGCGGTGGGATTCTCTACAGCCCCATTACACTTGGTAATAGGTCAATAGGCACCTTGCTGAATTGGAGTCTAAGTCCTTACATTTAAGGATATGAACAGTCCAGAGGAGTCAATAAAAACTACTTACTTTTGTCAGATTAAGCACATGCTTAAGAACTTTTCCATAATGAGCCTGAGGCATTTCACAATAATCATGAAACTATTTTTTTTCTTTCCAGTTTCATCTATACAAAATTTCAATATTTTTAGAGAGAATCTGCATATTTAAGGCAAAGTGGTAGCTTGCAACAGTGGGAAATCTTTCATTGCTATTAGTTGCAAGATGAAAAATGAGAAGTGCCTAAACAAGGTTTTGGCTTTCATTAGGACTTTTTAATATTTCGAAAGTATAAAATTCATCCATCTGCACCACTGCTGCATGTACATTAGATAAGATTTTATTAAAATGAACATTGAAGCATCAAACATGGCAAAATGAAATTCTCTGTATCAGAAAAGGCAATTCCCTCTCAATCTTCCCAATTCAGCAAAAACCTGGGCAAATAGGCTTTTTAGCATGCTTTAAAGGTCAACAGGTATTACACAGTGATAAACACTAAAATACTTCTCATACATAAATAAATCAATCCTCTTGTATCCCTGGGGAAAATAAATGCCAGCATCAAAGACATCCCAGTGGGATTGCCCAAAGAACCAGCCCCATGGTGTATAAATCTAGGGATTATTAATTCAATTTCCCATCTGATCTCAATTTCTGAACTTCCAAATTGAAAAAAAAAATGTGACTAATATAGCAATGACCCAAACTACACCAGGCTTTATACATTAAGTCCAAATATTTTGATTTGTATGCAGAAATTAAGGGGAAGGTAGTGCAGTCTATACAACAGTAGTGCAATGAACTACCACTGTATAAGTGGGCAGGCTGCCTATGGCTCTATTTAAATTTCATAGAGTGTAGTCTATTTAGAGTACATTACAGTCTGGAAGTTACAAAGTAATGTCACATCTGAAAGAAAACAATTTCCTCAAAATACACACACACACATATATACACACACCAACCACTCTCAGGGTACGTCTACACTACGGGATTATTCCGATTTTACATAAACCGGTTTTATAAAACAGATTGTATAAAGTCGAGTGCACGCGGCCACACTAAGCACATTAAGTCAGTGGTGTGCGTCCATGGTCTGAAGTTGGCATCGATTTCCGGAGCGTTGCACTGTGGGTAGCTATTCCGTAGCTATCCCATAGTTCCCGCAGTCTCCCCCGCCCATTGGAATTCTGGGTTGAGATCCCAGTGCCTGATGGGGCAAAAATCATTGTCGCGGGTGGTTCTGGGTAAATGTCGTCAGTCATTCCTTCCTCCGGGAAAGCAACGGCAGACAATCATTTCGCGCCCTTTTTCCCTGGATTGCCCTGGCAGGCGCCATAGCACGGCAACCATGGAGCCCGTTCAGCTTTTTTTTTTTTACTATCACCGTATGTGTACTGGATGTCGCTGACAGAGGCGATACTGCAGTGCTACAAAGAAGCATTCATTTGCTTTTGCATGATAGCAGAGACGGTTATCAGTCGTTCTGTACCGTCTGCTGCTATTGTAAATTGGCAATGAGATGACGGCTATCTGTCGTTCTGTACCATCTGCTGCTATCATGAGTGCCCCTAGCTGAGGTCGGCCGGGGGCGCAAAGGCAAAAATGGGAATGACTGCCCGAGTCAATCCCTCCTTTATGGTATCTAAAAATAGAGTCAGTCCTGCCTAGAATATGGGGCAAGTGTACTAGAGAACCAGTGTATCAGAGAACCAGAGAGCACAGCTGCTCTGTGTCAGATCCCGCAGAAATGATGAGCTGCATGCCATTCACAGGGGGTGCCCCTGCAACAACCCCTCCCGTTGCTCCCCTCCTCCCCAACCTTCCTGGGCTACCGTGGCAGTGTCCCCCCCATTTGTTTCATGAAGTTATAAAGAATGCAGGAGTAAGAAACAGGGACTTGTTAGTGAGATAAAATGAGGGGGAGGCAGCCTCCAGCTGCTATGATAGTCCAGGCAGGACATTAAGCAGTGTGAGGAAGAGAAGCCCAGCATCCCACTGCTATGATAGTCCCGGCAGTACAGAATCTTTTCTTTACACATGAAAGGGAGGGGGCTGATTGAAGCTCAGCCTCCAGTTGCTATGATGAAGATGGTTACCAGCCGTTCTGTACCATCTACTGGGAATGACTAGGAATCATTCCTATTTTTACCCAGGCGCGCCCCCCCCCCCCCCGGCTGGCCTCACCTGAGGCCAGCCAGGGGTATTCAGCAGTTATCAAGCATATTGTACCGTCTGCCACCGGGGAGGGAAGAGGAGCGGATACTGCTCTTTAGTGCCGCAGCATCGCATCTACCAGCAGCATACAGTACGCATAGGGTGACATTAAAAAAATTCAAGAAACGATTTTTTTTCTCTTTTCTTTCACATGTGTGGGGGAGGGGGTACATTGACGAGCTATACCCTGAACCACGCCGGACAATGTGTTTGAATCTACAGGCATTGGGAGCTCAGCCAAGAATGCAAATACTTTTTGGAGACTGCTGTGGACTGTGGTATAGCTGGAATCCTCAGTCCCCCCCTCCCTCCCTCCATGACCGTCCATTTGATTCTTTGGCTTTCCATTACGCTTGTCACGCAGCACTGTGTAGCCTGGAGATTTTTTTCAAATGCTTTGGCATTTCGTCTTCTGTAACAGAGCTCTCATAGAACAGATTTGTCTCCCCATACAGCGATCAGATCCAGTATCTCCTGTACAGTCCATGCTGGAGCTCTTTTTGGATTTGGGACTGCATCGCCACCTGTGCTGATCAGAGCTCCACACTGGGCAAACAGGAAATGAAATTCAAAAGTTTGCAGGGCTTTTCCTGTTTACCTGGCCACTGCATCCGAGTTCAGATTGCTGTCCAGAGCGGTCACAGTGGTGCACTGTGGGATACCGCCCAGAGGCCTGTACCGTTGATTTGCAGCCACACTAACCCTAATCCGATATGGTAATACCGATTTTAGTGCTACTCTTCTCGTTGGGGAGGAGTATAGAAACCAAATTAAAGAGCCCTTTATATCGATATAAAGAGCCTAATAGTGTGGACGGGTACAGCATTAAATCGGTTTAATGCTGCTAAAATCGGTTTAAACGCATAGTGTAGACCAGGCCTCAGTTACTGCTGGTTACTGGGATCCCAGGAGAAGTATAGGGTCTTATATGGCTCCCAGGTTTCAAACATGAACAGAGGGCAGGCATATCCCCTGAATCGTAATAGGTGCCAATATCAGCGGACCAAAATTGGAGGCTAAGCAGGTGAGTAGTGGTTAGGATGGGAGACTTCTACTTTAGGCTCTGACACTGACTGAGCCTCAGGAAGATTACTACACTTCTCAGCAACAGTGTTTATCCTGTAAAATGACTGTATGAATATTGCAGCTGCCTGCCTCAGAGGTGTCCTGGAAGTTTCACGTTGCAATATTATTTTATTACCAAAAAAATCAACATTTTAAAAAAATTGGCTTTACCCATGACAGTCTATCACCCTGTCCCCTTCCCCCACACCACCACCACCCTAATTACAACTACCAAATAATATTGTGAGAAGGGTCTTGGGGAACTTAACCAATAATTCAGAGTGAAACTTATAGTGACCACAGTGTATTTTTGAAAGGAAAACTAGAAAGGAAAGTGAATCATTGGATGAAGTCATTGTTCATCACATATTTGTGGGCTCAGTATTACTTTCTGAATACAAGTCAAACCTCTGTCATATACTACAATTCCATGGTACTATTCATGAACTGTTCTACACACTCTGGTTCATAATTGTCAAGAGAGATAGAACAAGACACTCTCTTCCAAGATTACAGTCCTTTGACTCTTGAGAGAAAGGACACTCTTTGTTAGCTGCAGCCAGAGCCAATCAGAGGAGGACCAGGAGGGCCATTTGGCCTGGGCCTCATGCTCAAAGGGGGCCTCAAATTTAGACACTTGTAATTTTTTGGCATTTGATAAGTTTCACAACTTGTTTTTATGTGCATCCCTATCAGACCAAAATGTGACACACACACTCAGGTTAGAGCTGCAAATTTAAGCAAATAAGAGATGTCATTTGGTAAATGACATACTTTTTTTGTTAACTGATATAGATTGTCATATTAAAGAGTTTAAAATGTTCATAAATATTAATAAAAATATATTGGTTCTGATGGCACAAGATTAGACTGTGATAAATGTGTCCTCTCAGATCAGCTGCTTATATAAACAAACCATTACTAGTGGCTGGTGCTGGATCAAATGCACGTTGAAAGGTAGAGAATTTTTACATTTTAGTGTCTTTATAGTTTTACATCTAGTTGACTAAGGACTTATTTATGTGTGAGAATTCCTCATTATTATCTTCATATGGTAGCTAAAAGAGGTGACTGGTTGGTTGGTTGAGCCCTAGATTGGTAGGTTGGCCATTATAGGCTTTAGTAGTCTATAGGCCCAGATTTAAGAAGAAAATTTGTGAGGACATTTTTGGACATTATCCCTCTATCTGTATCCGTGTCTACTACTACTACTACTACTACTACATAGATATAGATATAGATATAGATATAGATAGATATATAGATGTCATCCCTTTGTCTTCAGCTCAGCCTGTTGTACTATATCTTGAGTTTGGATTCAGTGATAAGGATAATAACCTGTCTGACTGTTTCATTTTGTGTTCTTAATTAGTATTCCTTCATTTTTAGTCTTTTCAGCATTTGTGTACCATTCAGCATTTGTGTACATGTTTACAGTAGAAGATTTCAAGTGTAGATAAGCTACTTATTTACAGCAGAAGTGTGGATAGGCTACATATTGATCAGATAGATCACTATGAAGAGGAGATTTGAAGGTGGTGCAAGCAAGAGACGGTGAAAACAATTAAGTGAAGAAGCAGCTAAGAGCACAAAGCCAATAACTTCATTTCTCAAACCACTGGAAAATACACCTTACCCAACAAACAATGCTACAGATAGTGAAAACTCTGCAACTGCAATAGGTGATATTTGAATGTCAATACTTGAACATGAGGACAGTAGTCAAGAATATGTGCCAACAGTAACAGATGCAGCAGAAGATCCTGTGTACAATCAAAAAACTCAACAGCAACAGAAAGATATAGACCTTACGCAGCCAGACCAAGTAATGAGTACTACAGGTTTGACAGACTGACACTGGAATTATTGACAGGAGCAATGCTGCCCAAATGCAATCTTTTCTTCAAATTAGTTGTTTTGAAATTCCAAGTGTCATTCCACGGGATGCTGATAATCATGCATTCCCTACTCATCTGCTGAGAAAAACTCTTCCAAATAGTGAGATTTGCACAAGAGACTGGTTATGCTGGAGTACGGAAAAACAATCTCTGGACTGTGTACCCTGCTTCATGATCAGTCAGGATGGATCATCAACAGAGGTTGGAGGAAGTTGAAAGCCTGAATACCATCACATGAGACTTCAACGTCACACAAAGAAAACCACATTGCATGGAAATCAACCAGTAGGGCAGCATCAGCTGAAAGTTCAGTTGAGAATTTACTCTTGACTGAATTCCCTACAGAAACTAATAACTGGAAGAAACTTCTTGAGCATATCCTGAATGTCATCCTTTTTCTTTCTGAGCGGGGATTGGCTTTCTTTGGTTCCAGTCAATGTACTGGTGATTGTGCAAATGGAAACTTTCTAGGCATAGTTAAGCTTCTCAGCAAATATGATCCACTTTTATCAGAGCATGTTAAATGTGTTCAAGAATCGCAAGAGAGTCAAAAATGCGTGCAAGTCCATTATCTCGCCACATGCATACAAAACAAGTTTATTGAGCTAGGTGGGTCATTCATACAAACAAGAATTCTTTGATGAGATTTGAAATGCCAAGTATTTTTCAATCATTGTTGATGCCACTTCAGATTGTTCTCACAAGGAGCAGACTATTATGGTTATTTGATATGTTAAGATTGTAGACAGTTCAAAATTTTCAATTTTGTTTGATAATTTCACGAGAAAAACTGGAAAATAAATTGCTGCTCAAGTACTAGCAATTCTAGAAGTTTTAAGTTAGATTTTCAAGCCTTGACAGATGGTCAAGCCTCTGACAATGGATCCAATATGGCTGAGAAATACAAATATGTAGAAGCAGTTCTGTTTAACCATAAAATTCAAACAGTATTTTATCCAGCTGTGGAAACCACACACTAAACCTTGTAGGTATTGACTGTGCTCAATCATGCAAGGATGCAATTACTTACTTGGGAACTGTTCAGTAAATGTACAATCTCTTCAGTAGCAGTCCATGAAGGTGGGAAATTCTGAAGTAATATCTCCCTGTTTCACTTCATGGGATGTCCAAAACTAGATGGCCTGCATGGATTGATGGTGTTCAACCAGCTGCATAGCATTTGAATTCAGTGAGAAAGTCTTTAAATGAGCCTGAATCTCTCAATTTCACTGCACAGGCTCAAACTGAACTTCAGTCTATTTGGAAGAACATCTCTAAATTTGAATGCATTCTGATGTCATCTTTGTGGATGAAGCTACTTACAACGATCTACCAAACTGATCTGGTAATTGAAGCACGTAATGCTACACTTGATGTTGAGAGGGATAACACTGAAAGTCTTATCAATGACATTCAACAGATTTGTGAACAATGGAATGCGATTCTGAGTCCAAATTAGTAGCACAGAATATTGGCATTTCATTCGAGTTCTCCACAAATCGCAACTTACCTACTGAATCCAGTGCTGAGCAGCATTATAGGGTCAGTGTCTTCCTTGTCATCACTGACTCTATTCAATCAGGTCTTACATGTCAATTTGAGTCACTGTGACAAATTTGTACCCTTTTGGGATTTCTTTGGCCGTTCAACAGACTGAGTAAAAAATATCTACTTTCTGCAGCTGAACAATATCAGCAACAGTAGAACAAAGAACTCTCAAAAGATTTCAGTGACGAGTTCATCTTCCTCAAACAAAAATATTCCACAAACTTTAAATTAGATTGCAAACCACAGGAATTGCTTCAAGAAATACTTGAACTTGGACTCTCTGGGGGTTTCCTTATATCACAATCCATGGCTTCAGGTGAACACACCTTCAATGTGTTGAAGCATGTAAAAAACTATCTCATTCAACTATGGGACAAGAGCATTTGAATAGGATCACCACGCTTAATATCAACTGTGAACATTGCATGAAAGCTAGATTTTTCCCTCAATAATTAGTGCATTTGCACAGAAAAAGGCTAGAAAAGCATTTGTTAAATAAAAAAAAAATCAAATTATGTCTCTCTCTTTTTTTTTGGTACCTTATTTTGTTTTCATGTGTTGTCATTTTTTATTTTTATTATGGCTAGGGGCCTCAAAAGCTGGAAGTGGCCCAGGCCTCTCTGGACCTCTGAGAAGGCCTGGCTGCAGCTGTACAGTCATGGCAGATCAGGCAAGAGCAATATTAAGAAAAAAATTATCTACCCATTTGTCGAGAGGCAGTAATACAGATACAAACTAACCAGTAGAGTGCAATCCATACCAGCTTTTCTGGACCATATAATGAATTCCAGAAGGGCAAATATCACATTCATGGTATTTGAATAAAAGGAAGGTTGCACAAAATATTGGTAATAGAATACACAAAAATTCAAAGAACACGGGACATAACTAAATAGGTCCAAATAGGACATGGAAAAGGAAGTTAACAAGGGCTCTGTTGAGAAAGGAGATAGATACATAATATCTTAGGTACAAGTGATCATATTTATAATGTGTAGACAGAATAAAATCCAGACCAGTGCTATGGTGCTTTAAGAGGGTCAACTTCACAAAGCTGAAAAAACATTATGAGCCAAATCAGCTGGGAGGAAGAATTTAATCAAGAAAAAATGTGAATGCTAATTGTTAAAGAATAGTTTACCAGATGCACAAAAAGCCACAACTGAGGAAGAAGGCTATATTGGTTAAAAGAACAATCCACTTTAGAGAAAAAGTGAAGAAAGATATAAAAATAATATATATGTATAAAATTAAATAATTAAATTTAGCTTAAGTTTGGTTAGGAAATATATATGTGTTGTAAAGAAAGGCCCTGACTAGCAGGTAGAAGGAAGACCTTGGAAATAATGAGTTATAAGGCCAAAAGGAATGAAGTAGGGAGGATATCTGTTCAAAGAAGAACTAATGAGATAAGGGAAAGTTTCTAAAAAGAAGGCCTCTGACCAATAAGGGTGATAGCAGATGGTTTTAAATCAAACAAAGAAAATCTGTCTTAAAATGAGCCAGCATAGTCCTTCCCCAACCCACACACCAGTATTGAAGCCTATGAGAACCCAGGTGCAATTGGAAAACTGTTGGACAGCAAGAAAAAGGGGAGGAAATGAGATTATAAATCTTACCTGGATTAAGACTAGAAAATATGGTGAACTGCCTCAAATTGGTTTTTTAGCTGAAGTCAATAATTGGCAATGACATTTGTTTGCTAAAAGCATAAAAACTAAACTCTTAAAGGGTCTATTGCTAACACCTGTCTGATCATTCTGGATCTGACCAATATGGGTCTAAGCACCCATGGGTTTAGTCTGTTTGTAAGTATCTTGATCAAATGCTGATAAATGTTGTTACTATTTGGGGGTAGTAAACTGCTTATTAGGTAGTTTTTTTAGATATGTCTAGTGATAATGCATGAAGTACCATTTGGCCTTTGTATTTAATAAAGGAATTTATGGTTAAATTGGTATTTGGTGATTTTAGTATTAATTTCAAATATTTTCAATATTTCCAACAATAAATAAATAAATAAATGTATAAAGAAAAATGGAAGAATGGGGAAGTTGATAGTAATAAATATAAATCAGAATCTAGGCACTGTAGAAAATTGGTAAGTGAAGCAAAGGAACACAAGAAATCGAAGGTCAGCAAACTTAAAAGCAATAAGAAGGAGTTTAAGTGTACTAGGAACAAAAAATATCCTAACAATGGTATTGGTCCATTACTAGATGGAAATTGCACAATTATTAATGCAGAAAACAAAAATATTCAATATAGTTTGTGGTTCTGTATCTGGAGAAAAAAAACAGAATGTGTAGTCATGTCAAAGGATAATACTCTTTCCATTCCACTAGTATCTCTAGAGGATATTAAACGGCAGCAACTAATGTTAGACATTTTTAAATCAGGAGGTCTGGATAATTTGCTTTCAAATGTTTTAAGCGACCTGGCTGTGGAGCTTGCTAGACCATTAATGTTGATTTACAATAAGTTTTGGACCACTGTGGAAGTTCCAGAAGATTGGAAGAAACTTAATATTGCACTAATATGTAAAAGGGTCCAGGGGATGACCAGAGAAATTATTGACCTGTCAGTCTGACATTGTTCCCAAGTAAAATAATGGAGCAGCTGATCTGGGATTCAATTAATAAAGAATTAAAGGAGGGTAATACAATTAATGCCAATCAACATGAGTTCATGGAAAGTAGATCCTACCAAACTAACTTGATTTCTTTTTTTGGCGAGATTATAAGATTGGTTGACATAGGTAATAGTGTTGACGTAATATACTTAGACTTTGCAAAGCATTTGACTTGGTACTGCATGGCATTTGATTAAAAAAAACTAGAAAAATATAAAATTAATTGGGACAGATTAAATGCATTAAAAGCTGGCTATCAGATGTCTCAAAATGTAATTGTAAATGGGGAATCATAAACAAACAGATGTGTTTCTGTTCCTGCAGGAACAGGTTCTTGGCCCTAAGCTATTTAACATTTTTGTCAATGACAATGATGTTTATGAGGAAAACATAAAATCATCAGTGATGAAGCTTGCACATGACAGAAAATTAAGGGAGTGGAAAATAATGAAGAGGAAAGGACACTGACAGATTAATATTGATCTCTTGGTGTGCTGGGTGTAAACAAACAATATGTGTTTTAATATGGCTAAATATACTTCTAGGAATGAAGTATGTAGGCCATACTTACAGGATGGAGGACTCTATCCTGGGAAGCAGTGACTCTGAAAAAGATTTGAGTATTGTGGTGGATAATCAGCTGAACATGAGCTCCCAGTACAACACTGTGGCCAAAACAGCTAATGCGATCCTTGGATGCACAAACAGGGGAATCTTAAGTAGGAGGGGAGTGATTACTTTAACTCTATATTTGGCACAAGTGCCAGTGCCACTGGAATTGGAGAGGGTTCAAAGAAAAGCCAAGAGAATGATCAAAGGATTAGAAAACCTGCCTTATAGTGACAGACTCCAGGAGCTCAAACTATTTAGCTTAACAAGGAGAAGGTTAAGGGGGTGACTTGATTATAATCTATACGTACATATGGAGGAACAAATATTTAATAATGGGTTCTTTAAGAAGAGAAATATATAACATGAGTCAATGGCTGGAAGTGAAAGCTAGATAAATTTATACTGGAAATAAGGAGCAAATTTTTAACAGCGAGGGTAATTAGCCACTGGAACAATTTATCAAGTGTTGCAGTGGATTCTTCATCACTGACCATTTTAAAATCAAGATTGGATGTTTTTCTAAAAGATGTGTACTAGGAATTATTGGGGGGTGGGTGGAGTTCTATGGACTGTGTTAGACAGGATATCAGACTACATGATCACAGAGGTTCTTTCTGGCCCTGTAATCTATAAATAATGTCAAAGAAAAAAAATAGATTCACTATATTGAACATTAATAAGAAGTCTGTTTATTAAAAAGAGAACTACAACAATTATAATTAACTTAGGAAAAACAGACAAACTTTAAACAAACTATTAGCAGTCATTTAACACATTCTTACTGTTAGCATTACGAATGAATGATTACAAGTTATTTCTCCTAGCACTAGAACTTTAGGAAAAGGAGAAAAGTCCATGTGCATTAAAATACCTTCCAAATTTTGGGGTGATTTGAATGCTTTTTACTTGCTTTTTCATGAAAGCCCTCAATCTAGAAGGTCATTGTGTATTTACTGAATACATATTTTTTGCTAAGACGACATCCTTTGATATTGGATGGGCAGATATTTGAGTCAATAGCAGCTTTACAGATTGTAGAGATAAATGTTGTGCTTAATATTTTAGCTCACTGGGTGAGATTCAAACTGCTCAATACTCGTCTTCCAAAATTACTGTTTTAATTTCAAAAGTGAGAAAAGGAAACCAGTCTCAGGTCTCTCTCTGCCTGTCAAGCCACACATTTGATAATTTATCAACCCCATATTGATGAGTGAAAATATAATTATTGCTTGGTGCTATTTCAGAAGCCCTCTACTTTCCCCTACACTAAGCAAAAGAGAAAAACAAAAAAGAGAGAGACCAGGGAAAATTTCAGTACAAGAATTTCCTTCTTTTTTTTTCGTAATGCTGTGAGTCTTTATTACAGATATCTGTTTAAAAATTCATTAAACTGAACCATTGAAGAGAGTTAGGAAATGCTGAACAAAGGAGTATATAAACCCATGTTGACAGTTCCACCGGGTGAGTATAAGATTTTCTTTTTTAATAAAAGCTTATGGTCTGATGGTTCAAACGCACAGTATGACCTAAAATGAGAAATAATGTAGCAAGCTTTAAAAGAAGATGGGGAAATGACGAGATACTGAAGAAAATAGCCTATAGCTACATAATCTTGGTCTGTGAGCTCATTAGATCTCAAACTAAGCAGAGATAGACATTATCAATACTGGGGCAGAAGACCTATAATGAAAAACAATTCAGGTCCTGCACAAGTGGTACTGGCAAATCAGGAAGAGGCTGAATGTCTTTGGATGAAACAAACTGAGGCTCTAACTGTAATGTAAATGTTCCACCAAGTGCAGCAGAACTAGATGGGATTCCGTATTTTCAGCCACTGCTCACAAATATTTTTATTTGTTTCCTATAAATGTGGCATTCTCCCTCTACCAAAAAACAACCTGCCACTTATGCTTGTCTTTGGACCATTTATCCTGGATGATGGACGGGTTTAAGGTCTGATATCTCACAAAGCAAGAGGACTGGGGGAAATTTATACTACTGGAAAGGGGATTTCCTGATGGGACACACAGCAAGTGTTTCTCTCCCTGGCTGATCTGATATCTCAGGATCTTCAACTAGTGATACTTATATGTACAGAAGAGTTATTTTTAGGTAATGTTTAGAGGTTTAAGATTTATAAGTTAGAATTGTTCATTCTCTGTGAAGCATGTACAGATAGACTCATAGAAACTAACGGACCCTACCTTAATGGGAAGGACATGGAAAATACTAATATTCTATTTTTCCCCCTAAAAAACATGACACACACAAGTTACATGATGGTACAGAATAGTACAGAATGTAACAAAGATGTGACAGACAGCAGTACTAGTAACAGTGAAACTTCTTTCCTGACCCTAGCCACCTGGGCCAGGGTTACAAATGTTAATTCCCCTGTCACATGGTAGGGGTTGGTATCTACTGACTCCAAGTGACTAGTGTCCAATAATGATTTTATCAGAATTTGTGAAGATCTGAGCAAGCTATGCAGGTGATCCCAAGCCACCCATGAATAATGCGGCCAGCAGACTCATGCCAATAAGACAGGCAGATCCCAGGGGCATGGATATGCATTATACAGAACATTTATACATTATGTATTATTCATACATTTGTATTATTGTAGCACCTAGGAGCCCTAGACATAAACCAGGATCCCATTGTACTAGATGATGTACAAATAGAACAGAAAGATAGCTCCTGACCAAAAAATACACGCATGCGCGCATACACACACACCAATGCTAATGCACCATACACGCTGAGTTTGAACAGGAAAATCTGACTTGCATTTGAAAAAAAAAAAAAAAAAAACCTTACCACCTTTTACTAAGCTGTGTGGTTTGAACTCCATTAATTAATTTCATAGTTCTATGAAAAGAAACTACAAGCAAGTAAATAAGTCACTTTGAGGTAACACTGATGTCTTTTTGTTAACATGACAATGCTGCAGTTTCTTATGAACAACATGATACACTATAATTCAACTAGACAGAAAACACAAATGATAAAAAACACCATTACTAGCTGTTGGGTACGATAAAAATATGTAAATATTCCCTTCATAATGACAGTCCATAAAACTGCATTACAGCTAACCCCTAAGAGGAAGCTTAGGTCTCAGACATCAGAAGAATTTTAGAAACTTTCTTGTCATGTAGCAAGGCTGAGCCTGCTAATGATTTTTCCAAGGCTGCAGCCTTAACACCTGACATGACATTGTTCCAGATTCACATTAAACGGTAGCAAATTTCTTCCAGCAGAGCAGTAAATAAAACAAATGAACACACACTGCTAAAGGCATGCAACAGAACACACACTTCATGTTTATTTGTTATGTACTGGGCTTAACTGTGCCTATGGCAGAGCTGTCCAACCACATGGGAAGAGCATATAAGCAGTTTCCCGAGCCCCCATGCCTCCCACCCCTTGGGTGTAAGAGCCAAGCAGTAGTGCTATCCCTGTGCTCATGGGAGTGTAAGAATTGTTCACAGAGTCCAAAAAGGGACAGAAAGTAGGCAATGCTTGACTCAGCCCCCTACATAGTCACAAGCCAACTGCCCCTATGGAGTGGAGGAAGTAAGCTGTGTCCAATAAAGAGGTGTAGTAATAGGCACCCTGACTCTTCAAGCAAGACTTAGTCCTTTGAATGGGGAAGGAAAATTTAATGGGGCTAAGAAAAGTGCCTGTCAGAGGAGTAAATGAATGCATTGGGCCAGATTCTTACTCCTTTGTGAGGCCAGAAACTGGCTACAGATCACGAGTACAGAATTACGCAGAATAGGGAAGCTTCCTTCTTGATCTGGGCCTTGTTCTTATTACCCCTTCCCTTCATGTGCATACTTACCTTTTTGGGTGTCAGAACAGGGAAGGTGCATGGCAAAGATTTGCTCTCCTGTCAATATTCCAAAGGCATATGGTCCATGAAGGTCACTAAGCCAGTGGCAGAACTTAGAGCTTAGAATTTAGCTGCTGTCAGTCAGTTCTAAGGGGCATTCAGGCTGATGCTGGCCTTGACAATAAGAGAGCCAAAAGTAGTTCCCTGACACAGCTCTGGCACAGGGCAGAAACTTCATTATTTCTTATCACAAGGAAAAAATTAGTTCCAATCCTACTAGAGAGTCTGCATGGCACAAGAGTCTGCCTGCGTGTAATCACTTGCAAGACTTGGGCCTTTCCTGGGTCACCTTTGCTAGGGTTCAAACTGAGCAACAGCTGAGTAGAGAAACTTTCAGGAGAGATATTCTGGTTAAAAAAAACACCCTTAACCCTCCTCATGTCCCCAACTATAAAAGAAAATGGTACAAATAAAGTGTCAGATTCCTCTCCATGCTCAACAATCCTAGGCAATGGGGACTTTCCATCAGGGAAAGTTTTAGAGAGTTTTGAGAAGTGATATTGAGCAGTGAGAGATTTATCCTTATGTTTAAGCAAGGAGGTAGCACCGATTAGCTCATTTCAAACAGAAAGTACAAGAAGATTTCCTATTTTTCTAATATAGGAAACTATCTTTATTGCATAAGATACTAAACTTGTGTCAACCAACACTTAAGGAAATTAAAATAATTAACATTTAAATCTAATTATGGTATATGAAAGGACCAATTCTGAGACCTAAATGACTCAAAATAGAGGGTAAAGAAGGTTATATGAATACACAGATACAATTCTAAGCAAACCACTAAAACCTGCAAGTGTACCATGCACACAGCTCTCACTGACATCTGTAGGAGTTTCATACACAGAGTTAAAGAGGGATTTTCCCCTTAGCTTGGATTAATGTCATGAGAGGTAAGAAACTGATTTGGATCCTATTTATACAGATTGAACGTTGATATAATTCCCACTGATTCAAATGGAGTTATCCTTGAATCAGACACCTTAAGCACCAGTTTCTGTGGTGTGCTCCAGATTCCTGATCCACTGTTTCAGATACTCTGTTGAGTTGAATGAGCTTCAATAATTTAGCATTTGTGTTGTCCTCTCCTTTTCCCCATTCTCCCGTCAATAGGCAGAGGCCTCTAAAGGAGGCACCTGAACAGCCCAGGAATCTTTGTTTGTTTTTTGAAAGGAGGAAAGAGAGGTGCCTGGTTGAAGGTTGCGGATCTCTCGAGACATCTAGATAGACTTATGTGTAGTGCTGGGGAGGAGCCAGTGGTCGTGGTACATGTAGGTAGCAGTGACATAGGGAAGGATAGGAAAGAAGTCCTGGAGACCAAATTTAGGCTGCTAGGTAAGCGATTGAAGTCCAGGACGTCCATGGTAGCATTCTCACGCGCAGGGCCAGTTAGACAGGCAGAACTGCAGAGTCTCAATACGTGGATGAGATGATGGTGTAGAGAGGAGGGGTTTAGATTTATTAGGAACTGGGGAAACTTTTGGGAAAGGGGGAGTCCATAAGGAGAGATGGGCTCCACCTAAATCAAAATGGAACTAGATTGCTGGCAGTTAACATTAAAAAGGTTGTAGAGCAGATTTTAAACTGAGGGAGAAAGCTGACAAGTGCGGAGCACATCGTTCGGACATCCTTTAGAAGAGGATCTATTAATAGAGAATCTCTATGTCCTAGTGAGTACGAGAGGATAGAAAATGATAAAAAAACAGGCAGGGTCTGATCAGAAACAGTTAAAATGAAAAAGAGTCCCATTCAGTTACATCGTGTAATGGCAGACAGCTAAAAGGAGACAAGTTCTTAAAGTGCTTATATACCAATGCTAGAAATCTAAATAATAAAATGGGTGAATTAGTTTGCCTCATATTAAATGAGGATATGGCTATAATAGGCATCACAGAAACATGGTGGAATGAGGATAATCAATGTGATACAGGGTACAAAATATATTGGAAGGACAGAACAGGTCATGCTCGTGAAAGAAAGCATAGAATCAAATGAGGTAAAAATCATAAGTGAAACAAACTGTACCATAGAATCTCTATGAATAGAAATTCCATGCTCTAATAATAAGAATATAGCAGTAGTATACATTATCGACTACCGGACTAGAATGGTGGTAGTGACTGTGAAATGCTTAGGGATATTAGAGAGGCTATTAAAATAAAAAACTCAGTAATAATAATGGTGGATTTCAATTATCCCCATATTGACTGGGTACATATCACCTCAGTATGGGTTACAGAGATAAAGTTTCCTGACACCTTAAATAACTGCTTCTTGTAGCAGCTAGTCCTGGAACCCACAAGAGGAGAGGCAATTCTTGATTCAGTCCTAAGTGGAGCACAGGATCTGGTCCAAGAGGTGAATAGTGGACCGCTTGGTAATAGTGACCATAATATAATTAAATTCAATATCCCTGTGGCAGGAAAAGCACCACAGCAGCCCAACACTGTAGCATTTAATTTCAGAAAGGGGAACTACACAAAAATGAGGTTAGTTAGTTAAACAGAAATCAAAGGGTACAGTGCCAAAAGTGAAATCTCTGCAAGCTGCCTGGAAAGTTTTTAAAGATACCATAATAGAGGCTCAACACAAATGTATACTTCAAATTAAAAAAACATAGTAAGAGAACAAAAAAAGAGCCACCATGGCTAAAAAACAAAGTAAAAAAAGCAGTGAGAGGCAAAAAGAAATCCTTTTAAAAGTGGAAGTTAAATCCTAGTAAGGAAAATAGAAAGGAGCATAAACACTGGCAAATGAAGTGTAAAAATATAATTAGGAAGGCCAAAAAATAATTTGAGGAACAGTTAGCCAAAGACTCAAAAAATAATAGCAGGCTTTTTTTAAGTACATTAGAAGCAGGAAGCCTGCTAAAGATCCAAGGGGAGCACTGGACGATCAAGGTGCTAAAGGAGCAACCACGGATGATAAGGCCATTATGGAGAAACTAAATGAATCATTTGCATCTGTCTTCACGGCTGAGGATGTGAGGGAAATTTCCAAACCTGAGCCATTCGTTTTAAGTGACAGATCTGAGGAACTGTCCCAGACTGAGGTATCATCAAAGGTGGTTTTGGAACAAATTGATAAATTAAACAGCAATAGTCACCAGGACCAGATGGTATTGACCCAAGAGTTCTGAAGGAACTCCAATGTGAAATTGCAGAACAACTAACTGTAGTCTGTAACCTATCATTTAAATCAGCTTCTGTACCAGATGACTGGAGGATAGCTAATGTGACGCCAATTTTTAAAAAGGACTCCAGAGGTGTTTCCAGCAATTACAGGCCTATAAGCCTGACTTCAGTACTGGGCAAACTGGTTGAAGCTATAATAAAGAACAATATTTTCAGACATATAGATTAACATAATTTGTTGAGGAAGAGTCAACATCATTTTAGTAAAGGGAAATCATGCCTCACCAATCTACTAGAATTCTTTGAGGGGGTCAACAATCACATGGACCAAGGGGATCCAGTGGATATAGTGTACTTAGATTTTCAGAAAGCCTTTGACAGGGTCATCACCAAAGGCTCTTATGCAAAATAAACTGCCACGGGATAAGAGAAGGTGCTCTCATGGATTGGTAACTGGTTAAAAGATAGAAAACAAAGGGTAGGTATAAATGCTCAGTTTTCAGAATAGAGAGAGGTAAATAGTGGTGTCTCCCAGGGGTCTGTACTGGGACCAGTCCTATTCAACATATTCATAAATGATCTGGAAAAAGGGGTAAACAGTGAGGTGGCCAAATTTGCAGATGATACAAAATTACTAAAGATAGTTAAGTCCCAGGCAGACTGCAAAGAGCTACAAAAGGATCTCTCAAAACTGGGTGACTGGGCAACAAAATGGCAGATGAAATTTAATGTTGATAAATGCAAAGTAATGCACATTGGAAAGTATAATCCCAACTATACATATAAAAAGATAGGTTCTAAATTAGCAGAAAGATTTTGGAGTCATTGTGGATAGATCTCTGAAAACATCCACTCAATGTGCAGCAGCAGTCAAAAAAGCAAACAGAATGCTGAGAATAATTAAGAAAGGGATAGATAAGAAGACAGAAAATATCATGTTGCCTCTATATAAATCCATGGCATGCCCACATCTTGAATACTGTCTGCAGATGTGGTCTCCCCATCTCAAAAAAGATATATTGGAATTGGAAAAGGTTCCGAAAAGGACAACAAAAATGGAGTGGCTTCCTTATAAGGAGAGATCAATAAGACTGGGACTTTTCATCTTGGAAAAGAGACGGCTAAGGGGAGATATAATTGAAGTCTATAAAATCAAGACTGAACTAGGGGTCACCAAATGAACTTAATAGGCAGCAGGTTTAAAACAAACAAAAGGAAGTATTTCTTCACACAAGGCACAGTCAACCTGTGGAACTCCTTGCCAGAGGATTTGTGAGGGCCAAGACCATAACAGGGTTCAAAAAAGAACTAGATAAATTCATGGAAGATAGATCCATCAATGTCTGTTAGCCAGGATGGGCAGGAATGGTGTCCCTAGCCTCTATTTGCCAGAAGCTGGGAATGAGCAACAGGGAATGGATCACTTGATGATTATGTGTTCTGTTCATTCCCTCTGTGGCACCTGGCACTAGCCATTGTCGGAAGACAGGATACTGGGCTATATGGACCTTTGGTCTGACCCAGTAGGGCCGTTCTTATGTTCTTAAGGAGGAGGGGGCAGCTGGAGCCACTGTACTTTTCTAAGAGGGTGCAGTGCAGGTTCTTTATGACTTAGTCTCTACAATACTGAATGAGGGCTCAATCCTGCGTTAAGAACCACAGGGGAAGCCCAGCAATGAGCCCTGATTTAAATTGATAGGGTTTAGCAGAGCAAAATCAGTTTAGTTGCAAAACATTTCAGTGCATCAGCAAAATTATTTGTTTTTCAGCCTTTATAAATGTCTCCTGAAAAAGGAGAGTCAATTTAATCCTTTTATTCAAAACCTTACCAGCATTTTAAAATGGAAAAAAGTCATTACAATTTTGTAGCATTTTCAAAGAAACTATTTTCAAAGATTTTAAGCAAAGAAAGCCACTTAAATCCATTTTTGTGTTGCTAAAACTAGCTAATCTCATTTAAGTAGGAGCTCAACAAACAACGATATTCTGGTAGGCTGCAGAATGTTAAGCACTCAGAAATGCAGTGCTGTAGCAACCCCTCTGGCAGCTTCCAAGTTTACACATGGTTAGTCCTGAATAAGATGGTGTTTTGTAGCAGCAAAAAGAAGAAAATCTGTGGGCATTACTTCTAGAAATAAAAGAACATTGACAATCAAGACCTGCTTCTCATTTGCTACATTTATAGTCTACAACTGCTGAAAGAAAATAACACCACAGAGACAACATACAGCATGTGTGTCAAAGCACAGCTCAACTTAAAGCTCTCTCTGGCTGAGGGATCTTCTTAGATGAAGCTGCTACTTAGAACACAAAAAGTCCACACAACCAAACAATGCCCAGCACTTTGTGTAGACACTTCCACTTGCATAACATGCATGAATAAACACTAACATTGGATTAGCATGCATGGCAGCAGAGAATTATGATATCAAAAACATTGCAATTACATGATTGGGTAATTTTTTTTCCATATTTTTCACAGTTTTCAGTAGTGATCATGACCAACATGAGTCTTATTTGTTCTAAACATCTCTAATAAAGCATCACCTCCAAGAGCTCTCTAAACTCAAGGCAATTATTGCTCTATTACCATAATACAGACTAAAAAGTATAACAAATTGCACTTCTCTGAAAAGTGAGTAGGTAAAAATGGCTAACGTACTCAACAGATCTGCTTCATGTGTGTATTCAGAGTTATAGCTACTGAGAAAATAAACTTTTGCTGCTTTTTACTCCTGTTAGCACAGCAGATCCAAGACAGGTAAGGAGGAATGAGCTGGGTTCTATTCCGTCTCATGCATTGTATGAAGAATTATTTACACACCGTTACATCTGTGAAAACCCAGCAAAAAAAGTAGGGGTTACCTAGCTGTCACTGAGGGCATCATCTGATGAAAATGGAGTTGCAGATGTAACTGAGCCTAATTTTTCCTATATAAGAACTGGTTATTTTGTGAGAAGAAAATCATCTTGGCTCTCAGAAGCGGGGCAAGTTTGCTGGAGCTGTCATTTAGAAAAGACATTTCCCTTGTCTGTTAAATACACTCAGTTTACAAGAGTCTTTGAGACACAAGCCACTTTTAAGATGAGAACTGCCCTTCTAGAGTCTCCCAAGAAACATCCATTTATCCCTCTCTGAACGGTTAAAATCCATGTGCATTTTATATAACAACCTGGTATATGGATTGTGCCAGCTCTTTTCCAGACCCAAAGTGCAGAGTTTGGTCAAGAGACCAAAGGCCTAGCAAATAGTAATTAGCTAAGAGAAAGCTGGGGTAAACAGATAATCTTGTTTTGCTAAAATAGGCCTGGTCAGCAAATTGCCAGGTGTTGGAGCTAAGAACTAAATAATTGTGTCTTATTCAAAGTTGCAAATTGAACAAAGGATCTCTGTTTCTATTGTGTCAGTCTCTTCTGTAGAGAACGCTCTTCCCACAGATCCAACCTTGAGTTTATGAAAGTTGGAACGTCAGTATAAGATATGGCATCCTTCCACCTCTCTTCCCAGGGACCAATTCCTGCCTTAAGACATAAAGGGGACAATCTTTATTGCCATATACTTTCACTTTTTCTTTGCTTTAAAGCCTAGGAATGTTCCTGTTGGACAATCAAAGGACTTGCTTCATTCCTATGAACCCCAAATCAAGATTCAATATATATATTTTATACTAATAACATTTTATCAAAGTATTAATTAAATGTTAACTTGCTAACTTAAGCCCATAGGCAGAGACATTATGTAACCTTTTAACCATTGGCTAATGTGCTATCTTGTCTTGCTGCAAAACCTACCCTGGGGTGTGGAACTGCCTACCCCGTCATTTTCCCCCGTCCATGGAAAATCTGTATATTCTATTGTAAACAGTGTCTGTGAGCCTAATAAGCCAGGTGACATTACTCCGCCAGCGCGGTGTGTAATAAACTTCTATGCTTGACCTCTACACGGTGTGGATTTATGTCCTTCACTCTCTATGAGTTAATTGAAGTATTTGTTATATTATAGAATACTAATAACCCTGAAAAAAAACCACTGTGCACATTTGGGAATTCAGGGCTGTCAAGGTTGCCAGAACAATATTGCTAAGGAACAAAGTCCTCTGTTTAGCCAAACAAGTACAGCACACGCACTGTAAATACAGGCTTTCAAAATGTATCTGCAATAATTCACCTCACTAAGTGGGAAGGTAATTTGGGGAATACCCATTCAGCCTCCATTAATGACCATACATACGTTGGCCTTTCAGCTGTCAGCCAACTAGTAACAACTGTTGTAGTTGCATGTGTGTTTTGTGAGGTATACCCCAAGAACTAAACTGAGAACACCATCAAATGGTAGCACTTTTTGGTCGCCACTAACCTGAGCTTATTTCAAATTAGTGATTAAAGAAATAAAGATGTTGCTCTCCCAATCAACACAGTACTTCACTAGAAAATTCATTTCCATGCATCTCAAAAATTGTTTTCCAGTGCATTTAACTTGATAGAGTAACATTTGGTGAACTATATCTGTGAGCTCACTTTAAATACTGTCTTCCTAACTTTAGCAGCGCCACGACAGTCTTTTTGCAGTTTTATTGTACCAAAGACAACTGTACAACACTGCTTCAAACTTCTCACTTCTTTTCTTTGACCTAATCCTTTGACCTCTTCTCCCTCTAATGTTCCCCTCCATCATCTCATCTGATTTTATAACCTTCAGCTTCTCCTCTTCTCCTCCTATCCCTAAGTCTCGACAACTTTCTTCCCCTTCCTTCCTTCTACTTCCTACAGCTATCTGATAACATCTTGGAAAACAGAAAATACAAATAATAGCATTCAATATGGTTTCATGAAAAAATAGGTTGTCAAATGAACATCATATCATTCTTTGATGAGATTATGAGTCTAGTTGACAAATGTAACTGTATTGACATAACATACATTTCCTTAGTCTCACTCGGCATTCTGATTTAAAAAAAGAAAGCACTATACAAAGTTAATCTGGCATATAGTTATTAAATGACTCAAAGATGGCTAATAGATCCCAAAACCATTGTCAGTGGAAATTATCCACCAGTGGTCTGTTTCTAATGAGGTGAGTCAGGGGTTACTACTTGGCCCACTGCTGTTCAATACTTTTATCAGTGGATTTGGAGGAAAATACAATGTTACTGATATTTGCAAAGAATATAAAGATTGATTGCATAGTGAACAACAAATGAAGACAGATCATTGATACAAAGAAATCTGAATCTTTTAATAAACTGGGTGCAGACAATCATGTTTTCAAACAGTTAAACTCAAGATTATATATCTACGAACAGAGTATGTAGGCCAGACATACAGGATGAGGGACTATATCGTGAGAAACACCAACTCCCAGTGTGATGGTGTGGCATAAAGGGCTAACATGATCCTTTGATGTATAAAGATGATAATATCAAGTAGCAGTAAGCAGGCAATATTATTTTCGTATGCAGCATTGGTGAGATTCCTCCAGTGATACTGTATCTGGTTTAGGTCTCTGTACTTTAAAAAGGATGTTGAAAAACTGGACAGGGGTCAAAGAAGAGTGATAAGAATGATCTGTGGTCTGGGAAACATGTCTTACAATGACAGATTAAAATAATTCATTTTATTTAACTGAAGAGACGTTTCAGAGGTCCATAAAGTATCTAAAGATGAAAGAGATATCCAATCCAAAGGTTCTTTAAACTAGCAGACAAAGGCACAATACAATCCAGTGGCTGGAAGTTTAACTTAGCAAAGTTTAAAATTGACTTGTGACATAAATGTTTAATCAGTGAGGGTTACAGGACACTCTTCTCCATCAATTGGAAATTTAAAGTCAGGATAAGTTTTAACGTCAAAATAGGATGTCTTTTTACACAAAGTCAGCTTCATGCAGAAATCACTAGGGAAATTATATGCTTTCTGTGATACAGACGGACAATGTATTAGCTTAAAGATCTCATCTGGCCCTAAAAAAAGTAAAGCACAGTAAAATAAGTGCAAAAGGGGGCACAATCAGCTTCTCTTCCACAACCAAAGTGGCTCCCCAGCAGTGGAGAGTGCAGTTCTGCTCTACAAAGAATGAGAGTGTGTTGCTGTGTGCGTGGGGATGGGGGGAGGAGGGAGATAGGAGGAGGAGAAGAGAGCACACACAGAGAGTTCACAATCTTCACAGCATGGAGCATAAAAGCAATCAGAGTGGGAACTGGCTGGAGGCTCCACTGTTACACTAGTAGATACTACCATGACGAAAAGACACACACAAAAAATCCAAACTGGGCAATCAAACAGGAACAAAAATGGATTGTTCAAATAATACCTGTCCAACTGGCCAAGTTGGCAGAAAAAGGCTGGATTTTACTGAATTTTTTTAGTACAGGAAAAATTAAGAAAAAAAGAAGAAATACTTGTACAGAAACTATTTCCAGTGGCAAAGAAACTAAAGCTTGTATCTCAGTCAGTGGCACCAGAGCTTTGAAGTAAACACTGAGAATTCTATTTGATGACGAGGTGCATAAAAATCCAAAAAATAATAATGATTAATTATACAACAGGGTTAAATAGAAAAGGAAACTTTAAAGCTTGTAAAACCAAAAGTGTTCTGTTAATTCAGAAGTGGATTAGAATGTTCAAAGTGCTTCGGGACTCGACACCATGTAAAGGCTGATTTATACTCCAGGCATCATAATGCCTACCTACTTCAGAATGACAAATAGCACTGAGCTGAAATCTCAATGGCAGCCCCAGAGCACTAATAGCAAATGTCTTCCATCTTAATAGCTGGGCTTCTGCAATTCTATTCACTTAAAATTCTGAGCATTTAACACTTCTTGTTGCATCTAAATCCAGATACAAAAACCTTCAAATCAAACTATTTACCTCAAGTGAAATCTGCCTTGAATAATTCATAAGCAGCAAGGAAGCTAGAAAAGAAAAAGCTGAAGAGGGTTTTAATGAAGTCCAGAGTTTCAAAAATAGTGGTATAAAAGCTATTCTGGATCTTTTCTAACCCTATGAAAAGGAATATCAGTCTCTGTAACAATGAAAGATCCAAGTTTCTTCTTCTCAGTGACTGATGCTGCTAACAGAATCACACAGATTACTGCAGAGAAAGGGGCTCTACTTTAAGATGTAATACCTGATGAAGGATCTGAAGTGTTCAAACTGATTTTTATTCTTCCTGGCTCTGTGAAGAAGAATTGATCCTTAAAATTGCTATACTAAGCTGCAATTCAATTAGAATAAAACATGAAAGTCAAGTAAACACACTAAGCTCAAGACTAACATTATAGCCCCTGTCTGGCAAAGCTACTACAACTTGCAGAGGCTTAGAGTGGAATATTAGACACAATCAGCTATTGTATATCATAGCTAGCCATTCCACTGAGAGTAGGCAGGGTCTCTACTTTGATGTTTCAAACAAATCATCTCTGCACAACAGTTATTTGGTTGATTTCTCTAGGATTTCTACTTAGCTGTTGTGCCAATGACAATAGAAGAGTAATAGATTTTGCATGGTGAAAACAACATGCCATCGGCTGAACTACAATTCAATATGGAAAGAAAAAAGTTCTGAAGTATTTATATCAGAAATGTGAAAGTGGGGGCAGAGTTAGAAATGGAGACAAAAGTACAAGCTTTTGGAAATTTAAATAAAAAAAATGCTCCTTTCAATTTTGTCTTAAAGTATTCAGATTGGTACTATTAATACACCATATAGAACCAATCTATGGATGATCTGATTACCCTAAGCCAACAGAAGCCATTTCACCAAAATACTTTTTTACATCACTTAAGACCACGTACATAAGGAAAATTACTTCACTTGTACTCTAGTAAGACCTTCTTGACTTCTACTCATAAAACACTTTGGGCTGTAGAGTTAAAATGTTCCTCTAGTTTAATAATTAGAGTATCGGTCTTGCTTTTGCAGATGGTGAAAGATACCGTTACAAACACTGATTCTCCCAGACAGTGTTAATGAAACACAGAAATATAGTACTATTAAAGAGGCTCATGGGTGAGGGAGAGGAGATTATTTCTTTCAAATTCTAAAACATGTATTAGCCTACTTCTCTCTGCTGCTGAGTCCAATACAAAATAAATTAACAGGAAAAAAATTCTGTAATCTTTTATAGTGTTAAAGTTAACTTTGGAAGCATCTCTTTGTGCTGATTTCTGTCACAGCTTCTTTAAAGTTTATTAAACTTTTAAGTGTAGTATGATAATCTGACACATTCCACTTTAAACACTGGAGAGGAAGGATATTCCAGTGGATAGAGCACTTGCCTAGGGTTTAGGAGATCTGAATTAATTCCCTGTTCTGTCAAGGACTTCCTGAGTCACCTCAGGCAAGTTAACTTATTCTCTCTGTGCCTTATTTTCATCCCCATCTCTAAGATTGGGAAGATTTGTACTGCCTTACCTCATAGGAGTGTTGTAGGGATAAATACATTCAAAACTGTGAGACTGTCATACTAAAGCAGTGGGGGTGGGGAGAGAAAGGTGTATCTTTGATAACCAGACAGACGCACACTGGAAATTTCCATGGAGAAGTGTGCAAGGGGTTCTGAATGACAGAAGTCCCGGAGTGCACAGTTTTCCAATATGAATCCTGAGGCAGGCTGCCAGAGCTGCTCATGGCTTCACATCTTACAACATGAACATCAGAAAATATAATGTATTGTACAGAGATCCTGACTAAATTAACCACACAGTGCAGGAGTAGAGAAATTAGGATAAGGAAGGAAATTGCAAATAGGGAGAGAGTTGTCCTAATATTACTAACCCTTTTTAAAAAAGCTTAAATATTTTCTCAAGTGAACTAATCCTAAAGTGCAGAGATTTGGTCTTATTTTGTTTCTCTCTTCAGGGAAAGGTAGATCACAGAACTACTGTAAATATCTGTAAATTTGTACCCAGGGAATAATCAGGAATAAAATAACAAAGGTGCCACTGCTGTTGGTCAAGAATACTTGTAACTAGCAGAACACACCTAGGAAATGTCTTTCATGGCAATAATTGCTACTGAGATATAAGACTCAGATTCATAAGCACCAAATTTGTTTGTAGTTTCAAAGAGAAATAAAGAAACAGAAATGGACTTCTCCTAAAGCTTTTCTTTCTGCCTACTTTAGTTCCTGCAGCACATTACACACAGAGAGGAAACAATAAAATAGGAGCTCTCTGAATATAGGAACGCTCACCAGTTTGCAAAAGGAGATTGTATTCCTTTTGCATCTTACTTGTTACAGGGGTTTTGGAGCAGAACAATTTTAAAGTGATCCCAAGTAGAATCATTGATGAACTAGTGTATCAAGTCTGAACAGTGAAAACACTGCATTCAACGTTAGTTTTAAACTGTGAGGTAATCTCAGTGGAATAGCATACTGGGGTTGTAACTCAAAGGATAATTTTTTATTTGTTTTTAATATGGAGATGCTCAGCTCTGGGGAGATAGTCTCATCTTATTTAAAAGTTCAGAGGAATTCATAGGTCTGGCAGGCCCCTGCATTGTAAGGATTGGTGATTTGAAGATATAGCTTTCTCACATTCCCTTTCAGATGTTGGAGTAGAAAGTGTTTGTTACATTGGTTATACAAAGGAGAGATTTAGACAATATCTTCTCAGGGGTTGGACTATTTTGTAGCCACAAGTTTCTAACTCTAATTTATTGTCACTTGTCCAATATTTGATGAGCCTGCCAAAGTTTTGCACATTTCACTGTAGTGAGACAATAATCCCACGAGTCTCTCCCACCCCCATCTGACAAAGAGCTATACCAGACACCTAATAGCCAAAGGACTAAACCTACCAGCCACCAAAGTCCAATGAGGAAGATGGGTGGCCCCCAATGAGTAGATTCCCAGATGAAGAGCTATCATTTCCCAAATGTAGGGAAAGGGAAGGTGCTCCGGTCTCTACCAGGGTGATATCGCTGGACCTTTCTTGGAGGTTCAGGCTTTCATATCAGCTTTTAGCTAATAGCTGATGAGTTTCAACATGTCCCTCAGCCTCAAAAAAAAAAAGTGTGTGGGGGGGGAGAGGGAAATAACCGCACAACCTTATGCTATACATAGTGCCAAGCTGCACTGCTTAAGAAAACACAAGTAGATATTCTGCCTCTTGGATCTACCTGACCCACTCAGGTGAAGCACATTCACTGATACACCCTTTTAAGGGGTGCACACACTCCTCCCTGCATGTTGGGGTGCTCTGAAGGTCAGTTGAGAACAAGGCAGTAGGGATATGACCTTAACTCCTCTTACTCCTTTCTTGCTCTCTTTGTGATGCCAGCATCTCTGAGAAAGTAAAGTGGGAGGAGCCCCTGTGCTTCCCTGAGCACAGGAACCACACATTTCCACAGTGGACAGAAAGAGGCTCCTTGCAGTCTCACTCCCCAATAGACATCAAGGACTAAGCATAGCCAAGTCCCTGACTAGCCCAGTACTAAAGGTCATGGACTGCAAAATTCCCTGCAAGGATTCATTGCATGAATTTACTAAAATGCATTTTATGATAGTTAAGATTAAAATACATGGACAAAAGGCTAGAGTGAAGTGAATAAATATGGACTAATCGCACAGCACCATTTATGTCTCTTCCTACTTTCCTACTGGGAAACTAGAGGAAAAAATCAAGTTGTGAGGGGATGAGAATTGCTAATGCCAGCACTTTCTTGATTATGCTCTACTTTGTCTCTTTGTAAGTGGTTGCATGCTGATGAAATTTTCAACTCTTTCACTAACAACCTATTTGCAAAGCAGGAGTCTCTTCTTTCACTGAGTAACTAAGTACAATTGTCTATAAACCCTGCTGAAATAATTTTGTTGACTGTTAGTACTTACCATTTTCCACTCCTTAGTAGCATTGCTTTTATTGTACATGCAAAGTTAAAGGCTGCATGGTAGTCAAACGGCCACTCCTTAGTAAAGGTGTAGAAAAAAACTATTGAAATGTATTTTTGTGACTGTCATGGTATAATTCCCCCCTCTGAACCTTAGCGTCCAAAAGATGGGGTACCAGCATGAATTCCTCTAAGCTCAATTACCAGATTAGTACTTGTAGCGCTGCCACCAACCAGGAATTCCAGTGCCTGGTACACTCTGGTCCCCCCAAAACCTTGCCCGGGGACCCCCAAGACCCAGACCCTCTGGATCTTAACACAAGGAAAGTAAACCCTTTCCCTCACCGTTGTCTCTCCCAGACTTCCCCTCCCTGGGTTACCCTGGAAGATCACTGTGATTCAAATCCTTGAATCTTAAAACAGAGAGGAAAATGCACCTTCCCCCTCCTTCTCTCTTCCCCTCCCAGATTTTCCCTGAGAGAGACAGTAATTCTAACACAGAGAGAAATTAACCTCTCTCTCCCCCTTCCCTCCTTTCTCCCCACCAATTCCCTGGTGAATCCAGACCCCGTCCCCTGGGGTCTCACACCAGAATAAAAAAAACAATCAGGTTCTTAAACAAGAAAAGCTTTTAATTAAAGAAGGAAAAACAGTAAAAATTATCTATGTAAATTTAAGATGGAATAGGTACAGGGTCTTTCAGCTATAGACACTGGGAATACCCTTCCAGCCTAAGTATACAAGTACAAATTAAAATCTTTTCAGCAAATACCAATTTGAAATCCTTTCAGCCAAATACACATTTGGACTCCTCCCATTCAAATACATATTTGCAAATAAAGAAAACAACCATAAGCCTAACTCGCTTTATCTACCTAGTACTCACTATTTTGAATGTATAAGAGCCTGTATCGGAGAGATTGGAGAGAAACCTGGTTGCATATCTGGTCCCTCTGAGCCCCCAGAGTGAACAACAACCAAAAACTAACAGCACACACACAAACTTCCCTCCCTCAAGATGAAAGCATCCTGTCCCCTGATTGGTCCTCTGGCCAGGTGACAGCCAGGCTCACTCAGCTTGTTAACCGTTTACAGGCAAAAGAGTGATGAAGTACTTCTGTTCTATTAACTCTTACTTATCTGTTTATGACAGTGACATTGGCTAACTTAGAGCTTAGTAAACTGCCTTCCTAAGTTGGCACTAATAATGAAGGAAACCTGAAGAAAATGGTATTTTAAACAGAACTTTGTAGCCTTTTCATCAAGTGACCTATGTAGGAAGATACGTTCCTCTAATATCTTAGATAATTAAAGCAAAAATAAAACCATATTAACATACATATCCCACACAGGTATTAATATTCAGGACCACTTCACCTGCACTGTGACCACTAATCTGTCTTCCGAAGAACTACTACAAGAATACCAAGGGTCTAGTCTTACAATCCTACATCAAATAATCCTTCCTAATCCATGTGACTGACTCCCAAACCTTTGAGAAGCTTCAAGGAGCAAAATTTGATACACAAGTGCTTACATGCTTTAAGACATACTTAGTACCAACTACTTAGTCGCAGAGCTAATAGTATAGCAGGGGGGCAACTACCCCTGCTGCAGCCCCTACATGTACATATGGCACCTTTTCAAGTATATTATGCAATTGACAAAAGGAGATGTACAACAAGAACTTTCATATGGGGCTGAAGAATAAGCCTGCCTTACACTTGCCCAGCAGCAGTGGTTCCTATTCCGCAGGGCTGGGACCAACTTCTTGTTCCATGCATTCAACATGGTGCACGGGTTCACATGCTGCTGTATCCCTGAGCCCCATGTTGCATTGCCACCCGCTCAAATTTGGCCTGGCCAAAGGATGGGCCAAACCTGAGTGGCGCTGCAACCCATGCCCCAAATTGCAATGTCTGGGGTGGAAGCCAGGTCCAGCCCCACTGACAGGAGTTGCCACTGCCAGATGAGTGCAGAGTGGGTTCACTCTCCAGCCCACCACTGGTAACCCATTAGCCCCTGCCCTTGGCTGCATAACCTAGTCTACCTCTGGAGCTCCTGGCTGCAGTTGAACATCCGTTTAACAGCAGCACAGAAACTAGACCCCAGGGCCTAAGCAGAGACTTAAAATGTTAAAAGCCAACAAAATAGCAAAAGAAGTAAAAAATACAGAAATCCTACCTCAATTCTGATAAAAGTTATGTGAGGTTACTCTATGGAAGGTAAATATCAATACCTGGAAAGACAAGACAAGGTACCAGATAAAAATTATACCATTTGAAATAAAATGTTTTATAATAATACTGCATCATCTATTTATAAAAAATGCACTTATCAGGGATTCCTCTTGGTACTGATTTATATACAGTGCTTATTTCCAATAAAGGCCTCCAAAGGACTTTACAATCACTGAATAAAGTCTCATTATCACACCCATTTTACAGATGGATAAACTGAGCCTCTGACATTTAAGTCATTTCCTCTGTGGTAATATGGCAGATTGGGGATTATAATCCTGAGTCCTAAATTCCATGCCACACAAACAGCAATTATAACATAAAATAAATAAATAAATAAAATAGATCACCAGTATAATCTACACTGCATCCAAGTCCAGCAGCCTACAGAGAACATGACAAATGTTAAAGAAAATTATAACTCAACCAATCTCTTAAATACCAGGAAACATGCCAAATAAATAAGGCATTACTAACACTTTATTCAAAGGGAAAAGAAAAATGCCTTGAAATAAAACATATTGCAAATATAAACAAAATACTAGGCTGTCACAACAGGGGATGGTAAATGCAGACAATGTTCCCCTTGTTTTGTCCTGTGTTCATCTCTTACCTAGGAAACATTGCAAATATGTGGTTATTGTTTTTAATATTAAATTCCCTATATGTTTGATGGTTCAGCATCATTTGAAGTAGAGATGTATGTATGAAGTAAACATTGTATAGTTAGTAGTCCTGGTTTTGACTCATTAACGACAACTTTAATCTGTTCATATTTTATTGGCTATTTGAGCCTAGAATCCAGTAAACACCCATAAGTAAAAATGAAATGACAATTCACCTGATAAATACAGTACATACAATCTTATTTAGGTTAACTTTACCCCAGCTTTGAGTTATTCACTGTGGGCACAAAAACTATGCAAATTCTGACTCATTCTTCAAATTTGTTCACAGAGATATTGAATTTAACTTGCAAATGTTGATAATTCAATCCATCTCAGAGTGATCTGTCTAATTAATGCATTTTCATTGTACATCAGTATATATTACATGTAGAGTTTTGCAAATTGAAAACTTCTTTTGAAGTGCTAAATTGTGAAATAGCAGAGAATCCTTTGAATCTTGCAAACAGAGCTTTGTAAGATATTTTCAGGCTCTGAAACTCTTCAGCTCCATCTCATTTTTCCTTAATACTCATTTGCTACTGATAACAATTTATGGCTAATTTAAGCAGGAAAAAAATTAGATAATTAAGCTGTTATTTTGTGCACTGCATGACATTATTACAAATGAGAATCTACTCTCCCAAGGAGAATAAAAAGAATGTAGGAGCCCAATTATTTGTAATAAAGTCTTTGATTTCACCAGTCATATTATTTGGTTATATTTTAGACCAGAAAGAGAGCATATGGTCCATCTGGGTCTATGTCTAGTGATAATACTTTGAGATGATTCTTCCTCCTTCTAAATGCTGTTTTAACTCCTTAAAGTATGTTCATGATGGAAGATTCTATTGCTGACTTTGATGGTTAATGTATGCCACAGACCAACAGTTGTAGTAGGACATATCTCCTAAATTCTCTTAAGATTTGATCCAAAGCCCATTGAAGTCAATGGGAGTTTTTCCTTTGACTTCAAGGAACTTTGAATCAGGACTATAAGGCCAGATTTTCAAAAGTACTCAGCACCCAGCAGCTTGCTGAGAACAATGAGTGTTCAAAAAAGTGCAGATCGCCAACCCTCTGAAAATCAGTAGTCTTCACTAAGGCATCCAAAACTTTACAATTAATCACTTTTGAAAATCTTAGCTATATGTGTACATTCTGTAATTAAAGGGGGAAAAAAACAATTATGATTGAATAGTTAAGAACTGAACAGTAAGGAAATCCCCAGGCTTATTTTTGCATCCTTGTGTGTATGTGTTATAATCAGAGTTAGCTGACATTTTTCATTCATGAAGCTGGTTAAAAAGCTGGGTGGGTTTTTTGGTTTTGGTTAAAGAGGACTTTTAAACTTTATTTATTTTATTTTATTTTTGCCACCCATCCTCTCACACCTTTCTCACCACCTCACTTTTCCTATGGGGAAAGAAAGAGGCAGGCAGTGGGGGAGAAAAGTTTGTTAGAACCCTATACTATAATTTTCTTGAAAACCATTGGCACAACCTTTGTCAGGTGCAATTCAGGGGATTGCAGTGTAGCTAGCGTCCTCCATTCCATGTCCACTTAGTCCATGCTATAACACAGGTAAACCATATGTGGCAACATTAAGTAGCAGAGGTTGCAAGAGTCAGGGAGAACTACTGGGGCTCTCTCGCTCTGGTGACCTCAATAAAGAATCTTTGAATATCTCTAACAAACAATGACTTGTCTCTTTTCTAACCCAAGATACAATATGGGGATCAGATTGTTAACTACAAAGCTAACATAGCTGAAAACTTAAGTAGTCTATTTCACTATTAGTCTGTACTACTTAGGCCGTAATATTTTTGTACGTTTGGTTTACTATGTACTTTTCACATATATGCACCCAATGGGTGAAATAGTAGCTAGGTCAGGGGTGGACAAACTTTTTGGGCCAAAGGCCACATCTGGGTGGGGAAACTATGCAGGGCTGGGGTAGGGGATTGAGGTGTGGGAGGGAATGTGGCGTGTGGAAGGGGGTGTGGTGTGGAGGAAGGGTTCAGGGTAATGGGTTGGGGCCAAGGAGGGGTGTGGGCTGTATGAGGGGCTCAGAGCAGGGGGTTGGGGTGCAGGAGGGGTGCAGAGTGTATGAGGGGGCTCAGGGCAGGGGCTGGGGTGCAGGAGGGGTGCAAGGCGCAGGCAGGGGGCTTATGGCAGGGAGTTGGGGGGAAGGGGTTAGGAGGGCTTTGGGCTCCAGGGTGGCAGTGGTGCGCACTGAGGCCAGAGCAGGCTCCCTGCCTGCATGCCCTGTCCCCGGCCCTGCACCGCTCCAGGAAGTGCTGTGGCCCCTGAGGGAGGGGGGTGGAGGGCTCCATGTGTGCTGCCCTTGCTGTGCCTCCAGGTTCCCTTTTCCTGGCCAATGGGAGCTACAAGGGGTGGTGCCGGCCATTTCTGGAGAGTGACATGGGGCCTGTGGCACCACTGGGGGCAGTCCCTCGAGCTGGATCGAAAGCCCTGAGGGGCCAGATCCGACCTGCGGGCCGTAGTTTGTCCACCTCCAAGCTAGGTGAATAACTGATTTTTTCAGTTCACTGGGAGTCCCAAAATGTTGGTTTACAAAAAAACAAACAAAAAATCTCATTTTAGGGCAAACAAAAAGGCGTGTTCAACCTGACCGAAAACATATTAGGTGTATTTTTTAAAAAAGCAAAAGAAATTTGGAAGTGAATGGTCTAGATTAGAGTCACAAGAGCAGGAAGAAGAGGGGGGCACCAGTACCTCCCGCTCACACCTAATAGTCTAGTGGTGAGGGCACTCACAGGGATACAGATCTGGGTACAAGTCTGGAGCAGAGACACTAAGGCCAGGCTCTGACTCAGTTCTGAGTCCAAGCCCCCTTTCCATCCACACAAATCAGTTTGACTCAGGTCAGCAAACACTCAGAGACCAGGTCCTAGGATGTTAGTAGGAGGATGGGTCGGAGCCCAAGTCCCACTGTGACTTGGGTTTAAGCCTGTCATTTTGCAGTGAGGATGCAAGTTAAGCTGCAGACCTAAGTCAGAAAGTCTGTGTAATGCAGTATGAACATGTTAGCATGGCTGCCAGACCCAGGTCCAGCAAACGTAAGCCCAGGTTCACAATGGAGTGCACATGCTCAAGCACAGCCTTGGAAACACTGAGTCCAATGTGTCTACAGTACAGTGTAGACATAGCCTTGGAGTCTTAAACTCTATGACTAAGTCCCTGCTCCAGATACCCTCTGGCTCAAGGAATATGTCTACACTACGGGATTATTCCGATTTTACATAAACCAGTTTTGTAAAACAGATTGTATAAAGTCGAGTGCAAGCAGCCACACTAAGCACATTAATTCGGTGGTGTGCGTCCATGGTCCGAGACTAGTGTCTATTTCTGGAGCGTTGCACTGTGGGTAGCTATCCCGTAGTTCCCGCAGTCTCCCCCGCCCATTGGAATTCTGGGTTAAGACCCCAATGCATGAGGGTGCAAAAACAGTGTCGCTGGTGATTCTGGGTAAATATGGTCACTCATTCCTTCTTCCGTGAAAGCAACGGCAGACAATCATTTCACGCCCTTTTTCCATGGATTGCCCTGGCAGACGCCATAGCACGGCAACCATGGAGCCTGTTCAGCTTTTTTTTTTTTTTTTTTTTTTTTTTTTACTGTCACCATATGTCTACTGGATTTTGCTACAGATGCAGTACTGCAGCGCTACACAGCAGCATTCATTTGCCTTTGCAAGACAGGAGAGACGGTTATCAGTTGTTCTGTACCGTCTGCCATGCCATTGTAAATTGACAATGAGATGACGGTTATCAGTCATTCTGTACCATCTGCTGCTGTCATGGGTGCCCCTGGCTGAGGTCGGCCAGGGGCGCAAAGACGAAAATGGGAATGACTCCCCGAGTCAATCCCTCCTTAATGGTATCTAAAAATAGAGTCAGTCCTGCATAGAATATGGTGCAAGTGTACTACAGAACCAGTGTACCAGAGAACCAGAGAGCACAGCCGCTCCATGTCAGATCCCGCAGAAATGATGAGCTACATGCCATGATAGGGGGTGCCCCTGCAACAACCCCACCCGTTGCTTCCCTGCTCCCCCAACCCTCCTGGGCTACTGTTGCAGTCTCCCCACATTTGTGTGATGAAGTAATAAAGAATGCAGGAATAAGAAACACTGACTTGTTCGTGAGATAAAATGAGGGGAAGGAAGCCTCCAGCTGCTATGATAGTCCAGGCAGGACATTAAATGGTGCGGGGGAGAGGAGCCCAGCATCCCGCTGCTATGATAGTCCAGGCAGTACAGAATCTTTTCTTTACACATGAAAGGGAAGGGGCTGATGGAGCTCAGCCCCCAGTTGCTATGACGAAGACGGTTACCAGCCATTCTGTACCATCTACTGGGAATGACCAGGAGTCATTCCTATTTTTACCCAGGTGCCCCCGGCCAACCTCACCTGAGGCCAGCCAGGAGCACACACGGGATGATGACAAGGATGGCTATCAGTCCTTTTGTATGGTACCATCTGCCACCGGGGAAGGGAAGGGAGAGGAGGCTGCTGTTCACTGCCACTGCACCGTGTCTACCAGCAGCTTGCAGTAGATATACGGTGACATTGAAAAAAAGTCAAGAAACGATTTTTTCCCCTTTTCTTTCATGGGGGGGGAGGGGAGTAAATTAACGAGCTATACCCTGAACCACCCCGGACAATGTGTTTGACCCTACAGGCTTTGGGAGCTCAGCCAAGAATGCAAATACTTTTCGGAGACTGCTGGGGACTGTGGGATAGCTGGAGTCCTCAGTACCCTCTCCCTCCCTGAGCATCCATTTGATTCTTTGGCTTTCCGTTACGCTTGTCACACAGCACTGTGCTGTGGACTCTGTATCATAGCCTGGAGATTTTTTTAAAATGCTTTGGCATTTTGTCTTCTGTAATGGAGCTCTGATAGAACAGATTTGTCTCCTCATACAGCGATCAGATCCAGTATCTCCCGCCCGGTCCATACTGGAGCTCTTTTTGGATTTGGGACTGCATCGCCACCCGTACTGATCAGAGCTCTACGCTGGGCAAACAGGAAATGAAATTCAAAAGTTCGCGGGGCTTTTCCTGTCTACCTGGCCACTGCATCCAAGTTCAGATTGCTGTCCAGAGTGGTCACAATGGTGCACTGTGGGATACCGCCTGGAGGCCAATACCGTCAATTTGGGGCCACACTAAACCTAATCCGATATGGTAATACTGATTTCAGCGCTACTCCTCTCGTTGGGGAGGAGTACAGAAACTGGTTTAAAGAGCCCTTTATAGCTCTTTAAAGGGCCCTGTTGTGTGGATGGGTGCAGCATTAAATTGGTTTAACGCTGCTAAAATCGGTTTAAACACGTAGTGTAGACCAGGCCAGAGAGTGAGAATGACTTCATAGTCCCGTGGGTAGGGCACTCACTGGATGACGAGAGAATATCCTGGTCCCGTTCCCTACCCAATGACTAATTATTTATGCAAAGTAGAACTTCATTAACAGGAGAGAATGAAACTAATCTATGCCACCTAGTCTTGTGTTCCTTTGAAACTGGGTCTCTGACATCCCAGGTGAGCATCCTAATCACTGGGCTATAGGGTGGACTATCACCTCCTCCTCTATTTTGTGAATGGCACCTAAGTTGCCTCGTGAATAAAAAAATTGAAATGTTTCATTCTGAAAATGTGGAAATAAACTGTTTCAATATTTCTGATTTTATTATTTTCGAACATAATAGTTGGCCAACATGGGGAGGCTAGCCACGTGCCCCCCCTACACTTGAGTACCCACCCCAACCACCCCCCTCATCTGTCAGAGCCCCAAGCCCCCCCTTCCCTTCCCTTCCTGCCCCTCCCCTACAGCCAGAGGAGCCCCAGCTGAACCACCCAGGACCACCCACTGTGCCACCTGCTGGCCTCAGTGCTAGGCTACCAGCTGTCCCCAGCCACCTGCTGGTCTCCAGCCAAAGCTGAGCCCCCACTGGCTTTGGGGGAGAGGGTGGAGTATGGATGGAGCGAGGGCCTGGGTTAGGGGAGGCATAGCCCTTCCTACCCCGCCAGCTGCACAATCACCCCTTTCTCCCTCAGGTTGCAAGTTGTCTTGAGAATACCATTTCCTCCCTGGCTCAGAACATTTGGATAATGAAGTGACAGAACAAAGTAGGGAATAGCTGGAGCTTGTCAGATAGAAGATTCTGTCAGAGTGAGGGAGAACGCATTATTCAAGTACTGAGGGACAAGTAACCTCATAAGGTTTCAATGTTTAGAATAAGCACATCTTTGTATTTACCCACGAAAGCTCATGCTCCAATACGTCTTAGTCTATAAGGTGCCAAAGGACTCTTTGCTGCTTTTACATATCCAGACTAACACGGCTACCCCTCTGATACTTGAATGTTTAGAATAAAACTTTTCCCAATTTCTGGATGTCTAGCTAAAATGTAATGAACCATAGGTTCACATCCCTTTGTATTTTTGTTGGACAAAACCATACAATTAGTTTTATAAGGATTCTGACTTCGTTCTCTGTTAGTTATATGTTCCTCAGACACTCATCAAGCATTCTGTCTCAAAGTGGAAAGACCAATGGAATTACATTAGTCTTTTTTGTAAGCCATCTTTGTGAGAACTCTAAAAGGCTATATCGCTGGCATGAATGCTTCAGATTTGGTTGGCATATTCTACGCACTCAGCATGAATTATTTTAACAGGCTAACTTTATTGTGGAATCTCTTTTTTTTTTCTTTTGAAAAGCTGCAGTTTCTTTTAATTGGAGAAAAAAAATACAGCCACATCATCATTATATACTTCTGTGAATTCCTTTCATTTTATTTTTTTTGCCATCAGATAGAATCACTATAACAGATGAAACACAGTGTCAAAGGAAACATGACAAAAGATAAATCCTTCCTTCTTGTATCATAGTAGAGACAATGCTGTAGATAAAATTTGTAAAGAAGGGAGAAATCATTCAGATATGTTTTTGACTTATGAGAAAAAATATTTTTCTCTTAATACACATTCTCCTTCAGTCAAAACTTTGTTACTTTTTATCAACTGTTCTGTAAGAGAGTTAAAAGGTTAGAATACTATAACATGTGGTAACTGACTAGCCCCATTTAAACATGTTACTGGGATCAATTTACAACATGTAGATGAAACCTGAACAGATTTTAATGATTATCAACTGAATTGTTTTCACATTTTTGTTGTCATGGGAAGATTATTAAATTAAAAGTGATTTTGACATGCAATACAATATTTGGCTCTCCATAGTTAAAGCTTAATGGTAGGTTTTCATGATAAACCTGATTTTGACCACCAGCCTCATAAGCCTAACTTTGTTTATACTAAACCAATAAACCTGAAATTGCCCATGTAAAGTCTTAAATAAAGCCTTTTTCTGCTAAGTTTTGTCAAGTCAGGCAAGTATTGGGGAGGAGGCTTAAGAAATTAGGTAGCCTCATCTCAAAGATTTTATGGTCTGCCAAAATGCAAGAATTTCCTGAATGAGAAACTCCAAAATTACAAGTGGGCCTTAGTAAGGACTATCACATTTCAGTAAGCAGGTTTTATTTTATTTTTGGAGAGGAGATGTTTAATGATAGAATTCAGTTAAAGAGACTTTTGTATATACAGGGGGACAGAAAGGTACAGTTTGTTATAGGAATGATTCATTATGACTCAAAAGTAGTTGTGAAACACATGGATAGTTTTGTGAAAAGAGTATTTTTTCATTGTAAATAGATATGTTCTAATCGTTACTAGCTGGCAACAATGAATGTGTCTTTAAGGAAGGTTATTAAAAAGTATAAATGCAAAACAAGCTTAAAACCAGCTATTTAAAGCAAGCTTTCCTGCTTGCCAATTTCAGTTATGATTAATATGGTGATTTAAATCTATCCACTTTGCATGAGTGGCTTAGGAGAGAGTGGTCAATGTATATGGCAAAAACAAATAGTCATATCTCAGACTCATAGCCTCAGCAGAGGTTTAAGAACAGTGAAGGCTTGGCTCTGCACTTTTTCACCCGCTCCAGACACAGAAGCAGCAGCAGAAGGAACCACCCACTAGTTCAGCAGACAAACAGGAACAGAATGTCAAAGTCCTATTTTGTGATCTTAATAACTGGGGGTGGGGGGGAGAGACCATGTTGTTTCCTCATTGTCCTGATAACGTCCATGGTGCTTAGTCTCCAAATCTTTCAGATTCTAAATAGAAAAAAAACAAAATCTGAAGCACTGTTGCTTATTCATTTCAAGTTTATACAAGCAATATTCAGTGAAACCTGAGAAACCTCAATTTTTTTTTGAGAGAGAGACAAACAAAAGTCTCTTAACCTGGCAAAGTAGCACAGGACACTAAAATCTCCATGCTTCTGTTTTTATGTTCTTGGTTTTTTTTTTAAAGTTTCAGTTTAGTGTATCACTGTTGGATTTCATGTGTCCGTATGCTAGAGTTAGAATGAGGAGAGGTTAAACATGAACCCCTGCTGAAATTCCAGGCTGTGATGAATGCTCAGGATAGAAATGTGCCTTTGTAATCCTTCTGTTTGAACTTGTGCCATAAGAATAATGTTCCATTTTCTATCCATTATTTTAATTTATTGAATGCTGAGATTGTTTTCTTGAGGAGGGGAAGGATCCACAGGAATTTATTTTTCATGAATTGTTTTGGGTAAAGACACTAATGTGAGAGTACTTATCTATATGTACTTAAAGCAGATTATTATTTTGTGCTTATCACTGACATAATATAGAGCCTGATTGTCCTCTTCCATAGGACAGCCTCTGGGAGGGGACTTGTGGAAATCACTTTGAGGGGACGCTGGGGATTTCTTCCATTTTGTTAGATGAGCTAGTGGTCCCTTCTAGACTTCAACTCTATAATTATGCTCTATCTGGGGAGGCTATGCCACAGAAACAAAGGTAAGATTTCATCCCCCACAGAATAAACAATGGTTCCTTCTTCAAGATTTTACATATCCTCAAAGGGTCAGGGCCTATGTCAGGTTGCTATCAGGTTCTCAGTCATGGGAGAGATCGTTTCTCATATTAGCAGTATCACCAGAGTTACTCTCTGGTAAAAGAAAAAAAATCTCACATGAGCAATGGTTGAAGAATTGCATTTGTAATTGTTCAAGACAGTCATAATACTCACGCCCACCCCAAAAAAAACCTAGAGGAGACAAAATTAATCAATTGATCTTTTCCAAGACTCAAGAGTAATCAAATTTCATAAAGAGATCATCATCATCTTTGTCTCTTGCATTGTTAGCACTTAACCCATATATTTAACCTGTTTTGATTAAAAAAAGAAGATTTAGTCTTATTATAATCAAAGTTATTTTTTTTTGACCACAAATATATTTTTGACCATCAAAACAGTCTCATCTCTACAGGGGAAGAGTGTGGCAATGCCTACACCAAGAAAGTCAGTTTTTCAGGGCAATAAATTTGTTCCTATCTGCTTGGATCACCCGGGCTAACTCAGGGAAAATATAAATGGTCCTTTCTTGTTGGGAAAACAGAACTTTTATACTCTCTTTTTGTGTGGGGATAGTAAATATATACAATCAATATTTTAGGTCCCATGTGTGTTTAATTTTACTCATGAAAGTCATGCTATAATTCAGCCAAAATACTCAGATGAGCTAATTTATGCAGATGCTTAAGTATTCGCAGGAATGGGACATAATCCTTTCTTCCAGGTTAGGTTTTAAAACTTGTTAGGAATTCCAACCGTATTGGAGATGCCCCATCCGTTATTATGAGTGTCTCATATTCAGTGTCAAGGACTGATTATTCTTATGGGGCTCCCTCTGAAAAAAAAAAGTTACAGGAGCTACTATTTTTGTAAAGAATTTACCAAGTTTTAAGGGCGAGATAGTAAATGCATTATGCACTTACCTATGAATGGGTTAGTGTGGAGAGGTGCTCTAGGAAGGACTTGGCCTACTTGAGGCACCACTCCAGGTTCCGACTGTGCAATATGGGTGTGCATGCTACATCATCCTTTTTCATAGGAAGCATGCACCCTGCTGCAGGTCTGGCCAGCACATGGGCTAGTAGAGGTTTGGGAACAGGCAAAGCCCTGACTCCACCCTGTTCCCTTTGTGATAATTTGAGCTGACAGGGCTTTAGGACAGAGCAGTCGATACACTCTCTCTCCAGTGCCGAAACTACTAATTTGTCTGGACTTGCACAGTGAGTGGTACAACTCCTTATTCCCTCCTTTGCTTGCACACCCACACTAAGACCTGCCACTATCTAACCCTGAATCTATGTAGCTGCTCATGATCTCTAATCACAATCACTGGCAAAACCTTTGCAATAGCAATCTCTGATTGACAAGCATTAGATCCATCTGATACATTTTTCATTTCCCTTCAAGTGCATCAAATCTCCCCTACCTTTGATGTAATCTATGTTCAAGAGAATCTACTGCAGAATCAAGTGTAACTTCTGAATCTTTAATAGCTTGAAGCAAAGTATGTTGTCAAATCTTGATTAAATTTCTGTTCAAAATGGTATCTCAAGTATCAGAAGCTCCTCCTACTGGACTAATGTTTGTGATGCAAACATCTGCAATCCTTTCTTAAGTCCCCCTTGTTTCCATGATCACTACAGCTTCTTCGCTCCCTGATAAATAAAATAAATTCCTGTTCAAGCCATTCTTTAGAAATGCCTCTATCCTTTTCATTTTTCGGGACCATAAACGTTGCATATGAATTTTATATACAGACACGTTTAAAGGGTTCCAGTTCATGACTAAGACTTCGAGGGATTATGGTAATACAAATAAAATAAATAAATAATGTAACATATGCACATAGACATAACATATACATGTTACAGAGCAATAAATGAAACAATTTACCTGCCTGGTGCAAACTATAGGATTAAGCCCAATTCACTCAGAACTCAAAATAAAATAAAATAAAATAAAAATCAGTGTATCAGGAGAATTCCCTGTGGTATCTAAAGTCAGTACGCATTCTCAGTTATACTGTATAGCATATCAGTGAAGCCTACCCCCACAAAAATCACTGAGCTTCTTATACTCAGTTGAATGTATCCTTAAACAGACATTCCAATTATATAGAAAAACAATATTGATTGCAATGAAACTACTCATGTGAGGCTGGGTATCTGAAGGAAGCACCTATTAAAATCAATCACACAAAAAAAGCATCTACTATAGTAATAGCTCAACACAAAGTTTTGACTGTTCTAACAAATAAGCCAAAGCCAAAATATATTGCTCTATATTCTGACAAAAGCAGATCCAGAAGAGTCTGGAGAACAAAGTCATTAACAAAACAAAAACAAAAACCACAAGGAAAAGAACTGTCAGAGCAACAGAATACAGAGCAACTCAGAAGAAGTTGTAATGTTAAAGTCCTTCAGAGCAACAACATCGGGGGCCAGATCCTCAGCTTTTGTAAGTTCATAACTCTATTACGGTCAATGGCACCTTGATTACACCAACTGAGGATCTGCACCAGAGTCCGGGACTTATACTTGAGAGAATGCCATCAGTAAGGTGGAATTCAGAAGGCTCAAACTGAGTTTTATGAAAAATTGCTATATCTCACAGACACAGATCAATTGGAACAGTGATACTCAGCCCTCAGGGGTTCAGGAACCAAATTATTAATCAACATTACCCAAAAGAGCCACAGTAGTGTGAATTCATTGTTTCATTTACTATAGTACTATATATTCATATTTAATCAGCATGACAAGGGAAATATCTATCTATATCAATATGTTTTCTCACAGCAAAATGACTGACCAAGTATTATTATTTTATCAACTATAATTTGTTAACAACATAGTAAAAGCTTCCTGACTGGTTAATAATTAAACCACACAGTGTTTTATTATCATGCGCTCCAAAGAGTTGCAGAAGACACATTAAAGATCCACTTGCAGCTTGCAAGCCTCAGTCTGAGTATCACTGAACTGGAGGCTGTTCCAGAGCGAAAAACCACCCTATGAACTAAAAACCAGCCCGCAGTCAATACCCCAAAACATTATCCTGTATATTTTAGGGCTGGCTACCACGGAGCCTTTAGCAACAGCAGTCGGGAATGATGAAGATGGCTTTCATTTAAATAATAAGAGTTGCTATTTATCCCTTTAGCCTGGCTGCTAACAATGCCTTTGAAACTTAAAGCTGAGTTCTATGCCCATATCACATTTTTCTCCACTTTTGCATCCTCCCTCAGATTTCATCTTCCACTGGCTAGGAGATCTTTGGAACAGTTGCCTAGCCTGTTCCTCCCTTCAGGCAGTATGGATTTCCATCCCCACTCTGTATCATGTATAATACTCTGAATATATAGACATTTTATGCTTGCATGAGCCTATCAGTCTTTAGTATTTTGGTTCACTTGTGATTTTTTAATTGTTTCAATTAATCAATCATTTAGGTAAATGTTTGGGTCTGTCAACACTAATGTGTGTCTAAAAGTAGATTCAGCAAATATACATGTATACAATATATTTTCTGATAAAAAGCTAAGGAATGATGACTACTCTATAGATACCTAGTACACTTATGCTTTTCAGCCTGATCCACTGATTATGTAAATTAATTTAAAGACTTTCATTGATTTCAGTTGGGCATTGTATCAGGCACTTTAAACAAAGAGCTTCTTGTGGTGATTTTGGCTTCTACTTACTAGTTAGAACAGTCAAAAAAATTTGTTCAGCCATTACTACTGTAGACACTTTTTATATTCGTGACTGTTTTTAATAGGGTACAGTTCCTTTATAAGAGGAAGTGGTTCTGTCTACTTCATCACTCATGCACATATATCTGAGTGGGAATTCCTATAGCTACTGTATGCTTTGGATTTTACAATAACTATCATTGGAGACTATTTGTAAGAAACAGAAAAATACTGACTAAGGTGTTTTTTTTTCCTTTTTGAATCCAATGAAATTTAAATTTGCCCCCTTACCGGAAAATGTGCTAAGCTAGTCTTTTCTCTCCCAAGAAGAATATGCTTTTATTGCTTGAGAGGAAGAAAAAAAAACCTTTTCCATAGTTGAGATTTCTTCCACCTTCCTCTTCCATATCCAGTATGTCAAGAAAAGTTAAGATCAATGGATGTCAAAGAAGAACAGAGAGATAAATAACTGGCAGATATTTGTAAATCGAGTACATATATAATATTAACAATGTTTAGGCAGCACATCACTCACATACCTATAAATGGGCCCCACAGCAAATGTTTTTTTCCTTTTAATTTAAAACTCATTAAAAACACCCTAGAGAATAAAAAAAATATTTTACAAAAACAAGTGCTTAAACATACAGTTATGAACTGGGGAAATCCATGTGTACTAATTTAACTACAGTGAAGATACATGAAAAAGTGATTTGTGTTTACAGAAATTATCTCCAACAGGATTGTGAGCTATACGCTAGTCACTGAATTCAGTCTTTCCTTCAAAACTGTATCCAAGGTCCACCTGCACTAAAGGGGCTGCCCATCCCTCCCTGCCGTCCCCTCTATTTGGCACTGGTGAGGCCACATCTGGAGTATTGTGTCCACTACAGAAGGGATGTGGACAAATTGGAGAAAGTCCAGCAGAGGGCAACAAAAATTATTAGGGAGCTGGGGCCCATAATTTATGAAGAGAGGCTGAGGGAACTGGGCTTATTTAGTCTGCAGAAGAGAAGAGTGAGGGGGGATTTGGTAGCAGCTTTCAACTACCTGAAAAGGAGTTTCCAAGAGGATGGAGCTAGGGTGCTCTAGCAGGTGGTAGATGACAGAACAAGAAGCAATGGTCTCAAGTTGCAGTGGGGGAGGTCTAGGTTGGATATTAGGAAAAACTATTTCACTAAGAGGGTGGTGAAGCACTGGAATGGGTTACTTAGGGTATGGCTACATTTGGAATTTCAAAGCGCTGCCCCGGCAGCGCTGCCGGAGCGCTGCCGCGGCAGCGCTTTGAAGTGTGAGTGTAGTCAGAGCGGCAGCGCTGGGAGAGAGCTCTCCCAGCGCTGCATGTAAACCACACCCCTTACGGGTGTAGCGTGCAGCGCTGGGAGCCGCGCTCCCAGCGCTGCTGCCCTGATTACACTGACGCTTTACAGCGCTGTATCTTGCAGTGCTCAGGAGGGTGTTTTTTCACACCCCAGTTGCAGCGCTGTAAAGTGTGAGTGTAGCCAAGGCCTTAGGGAGGTGATGGAATCTCCATCCTTAGAGATTTTAAGGTCTAGCTTGATAAAGCCCTGGCTGGGATGATTTAGTTGGTGTTGGTCCTGCTTTGAGCAGGGGGTTGAACTAGATGACCTCTTGAGGTCTCTTCCAACCCTAATCTTCTATGATTCTATGACATGCATTTAAGAGAATTCCTTGCAGTTACTGGATCTGTACCTGCATTTGAGGGACTGCACATCACCGCAACTTGATAAGGACATACCTGACCTTTTGAAACTTACAAAAATCAACATTTGTAGTAAGACTGAGTGATTTCTTTTCTTTTTAATTCTGTAAATAGTTATTAGGGAAAATGTCACTGGCTGTGTTCAGGGGATTATTAGTTTTCCCTCTCTTGTTGTCAAAGGGTGAATTGAAATCTCTGCCTGCTTTGTATTTGGGGTGGGGGATTAAGAACACACTACAATCCATCTCAGGCTGTGCCATTTTAAAAAAACTATGGATTAAAATCACAGTGTTAATCTTTAAGGAGCTATTACTTTGTTCCTTTCCTTCTTTAGAAAAGGTCTCCTAGAGATAACTGAAGGCCAAGGGACAAAGAAATTCATCAGTGCATTTAGCACTTTCTGTGAATAGTCTAATACAATATAGCACTGGCAAGAATAGGCTTTCCCTTTTTTAATTCTTTCCTTCCATACTTCCCTGTTTCAGCCACTGCAAGAGAGGCTAACTGTGATGATGATCAATGGGCTTGTGTAACCAGGCCCATTTTCACCCAACCCACTCTAAACGAGACTCCAGACACTAAGCCCAACGGATGTCACCTCTTCTGGGATCTGCTTTGTTCACACAAAACTCCATTCTCAAAGCTAGTCATCTCTCTTGGGTTCTAGTCTGTTCAGAGGTTATGGTCACTGTTTATATTATTTTATACACACACACACTTTTCATTCTCTGGTCCTGTTGAGGGTTCTGGTGACCAGACTGGTCTATTGCAGACTGCCAGTCCTGCCTCCTCAGATCTGACTGCTCAGGCCCCAGCTGGATCCTGGAGGTCTGTTTCATTTCCTTTATATTAGGTGGCTTCAGTCAACTGCAGCAATGAGTCAACAATGGCTTAGTTCCCCTTTCTTATCCAGCTTCAAAGTCACTCTAACTGGGTAGATATGTTAGAAAGTGCTGCCAGCCTATTACAGCATCCTTACATCAAGGTTCCTTAAAGCTCTACATCATATTGATTTCAAGGCTAAACTAAGGCAACTCAGGACCCTAGGCATACACCAAGGATTTTCCCCACTTGGAGTGGAAGCAGAAGGGTTCTTCCCTCCCCCCTTCCACCCACCTGCAGAAATAACAGAAACCCTCCCCACACACACGCACAACCTCAGGAGCATCAAGGATGAAAGCAGTCCCCCAGCACTTAACCCAAAAGCAGATGTGCATCTACTTGTATGGGTAGGCCAGGCTCCCCGTACTCTTGTCCTCCCACCACACAGAATCCTCAGTTAGGATGGTGTTGGCAAGGCCACCTAGATCAGAGGTTTTGGAGTTACTCCACCATTGAGAGAGACAATGTAGTTTCCGCACATCTAAGAACTACTGTTTTATGCTCTCTGCAGACTCAGGGTGATGTCCCTTTATCAGGTACATCTGGCACACATTTTCAAGTTTTCTATACAACCATTAAGAGAAATGAAAGCTGTAATGCTGACATAAATGTCTTGGGCAATGGCCCTATAGGTCCATGCCTTAATCCCACACTATGACATTATCTTGGCTTTGCTAATTCTCTGTGATTCAATTAAATCTAGGTCTCATTCCAAAATACTGGATTTTGTTAAAAAGAGACAGAATTTACTGTTGAACATATAAACAATTTGGAACATAGCAGTGCAGAACTTCAGACACAGGGACCATAGCTGCTTAGGGGCCTTGGCTGCTGTTATCACTAAAGATAATGCTCCCTTTCATAAAGCAGAGCAATTGACAAATACTGCCCAAGTATGTTACATTTATTTTTTTGGATTACCTGAAGACCTGGATATAGAGTCTTCTAATAAATTATTGTTTGTTTTTATTAATAGACACAATACATTAATTCCTCCTTTCCAGATTACTAAATATTTCAAAATCCAGTTGAAGAACTGGCTGCTGATTGCCATGCCTGTTTTATATGAAGTAGAATTTAATTGTGATTTTTATCTCCGTTATTGACAGAGAAAGTTATGCAGGTATCAGGGAAGAACAAAAGGATCCTGAAGGCAGTGTATGTGCAGGGGGGATTGGAGGAGTGGGGTCTTATCTTAGCAGACCTGATGCCAAAGATATTCAATCGTATGAGCAAATTTAAAATATTTGTAAGTCTTTTGTCAGAGTTTATTTTTTCCACTGGGCATTAAAGCTTCAGTTCTTTCCCCAGCAAATTCCATGTTAAAGATAATATATACATTTTCCCTTATGAAAGTACTGACTTTGTGTGGTTATGAGGAGGAAATGTTGATTTTGTGGCAATGCTACAACCAATAAGTACATCCACTTCCAGTTTCTCTGCTACCATTTGTTGTTAACTTGTATCAGGCAACTAATGGAACTTCTTCCATTGCAAATAGTGATCTGTAGACCAAAGGGTAAGCTTTTTTTTTTGCGCATGTAATTGTCGGATATAAGTTCCCGACTTATGCAAAATTCCAGAATGCCTTGCGTAATTCGGGGAACGTCTGTAGCATTTTTTTTCTTGTTGTGGCCTGAAAGCCACTTGCTACATTATCAGCACATAGTGACATGGGATTATAACAACACTGGAACTAAGCTAACTTGAGCTATTGACAAGGCAAGATGCTACATTGAAATATATGATGTCAAATTATGTAACAGTGAGTGAAAGGATGGATGGAAGTTAAAACAATAAAGAAGAATGAGCAATTGAAGGAAATGCTCTTCACACAGTATTATATTGTCCTGGCACAAGTTATTTACTAAGCTACTCGGAAACAGAAACTAACATAAAATAATAGCAGCAACAGTATCCCTTGTTTTGTAAAACCTGTGCAGCTAATCCATTGGACACAATGCTCACAATCAAGCATTGCGGTAATAGTACCACATCTTCTTGCATCCCCATTACAGATTGTTCTCATAGCTTCTCTCTCATGTTATGTCTTTAGTCATGGAGTGCAATTTAGTTATGCATAAATCTAGAAAGTTTTGCACTAATTGTACACAACTGAAAATCGTAGAAGAGAGACACTAATCATACCAGCAATGCTAACCAAATATTACAGCTGGTTAATATGAAAACCAATTGGCAGAACCTAACCAGCCCTCTTTCATTGAATAATACTTCAATAAACTTTAGCATACTGCTAGTAAAACAAGAGTTGCTCATCTTTCACAAGAAAAGCATTTAGATAAAGGCCCAAATCCACCACTGACTTTAACAGTGATTTCCATTGAAATCAGAAGGGCAGCTCCTATTTATGCCAGTGGTAAAATCTTCCCTTGTTACCTAATGAAGAATATGAAATACAATAAAAGGAGAAGACAAAACTGTTTCTGTATCTACATAGACACAACCCAACCCACAAGGCATTCTTATCCAAACATACATATTTCACTACATGTAATTTTGATCAGATAAGTCCTCATAGTAAGAGCAATGATGGAGATAACACACACACATGCACAAGAAAGTTTTTGAGAAAGTTACAAGATAAAGAAAGAGGGGTTCTGAACTGAATGATTATTTCAGCCTATACTTACTGTGCTGGTGATAGTACACACTCCAGCTCAAAAATACCTCAAAAATGTAACATTTGCAAATTGGACTGATGTGTCTGAGGAAATATAGGATTGTCTCCCAAAGTTTTGTCAAAAATAAAAACCCACTGTGACGGGCTGGATCATAGAAACCCCCTTGGAGGTGCCAATCAATGTGCCAAGACTACTTCTATCCCTGTTTTCCCTGCCAGCTTAGGACTTCAGCACTCTGTCCTTCTGAGCCAGACACTCTTGTCTTCTTCAACAAAGACCCAAAGTCTGAATTACCTGCCCCAAAGCTGCAGGTTTACCTGAAAACAGCTCACAGAAGTGTGCTTGTCTTTAGCACCCAGATGCCCAACTCCCAATGGGGTCTAAACCCAAATAAATACATTTTACCCTGTATAAAGCTTATGCAGGATAATGGCATAAATTGTTCGCCCTCTATAACACTGATAGACAGATAAGCACAGCTGTTTGCTCCCCTAGGTATTAATACATACTCTGAGTTAACTAATAAATAAAAAAAGTAATTTTATTAAATACAGAAAGTAGGATTTAAGTGGTTCCAAGTAGTAACAGACAGAACAAAGTAAGTCACCAAGTAAAATAAAATAAAATGCGCAGATCTATGTCTAATCAAACTGAATACAGATAAAATCCTCACCAGTTCCAGAATACTCCCTTTTACAGGCTAACCTGGGTCCAGCAATCACTCACACCCCCTGTAGTTACTGTTCTTTGTTTCAGTTTCCTTTAAGTATTCTGAGGTGGTGGAGAGGCTCCTTCTTTAGCCAGCTGAAGACCCCATGGAGGGGTCTCCCAGGGGTTTAAATAGACTTTCTCTTGTGGGTGGAGACCACCTCCTCACCCTGTGTAGAATCCAGTCACAAAATGGAGATTTGGAATCACATGGGCAAGTCACATGCCCATGCATGACTCAGGACCTGCAGGCAGCAGTCATTACCCACATGCTACCTTGAATGTCCTCAGGTAGACTTCTTATGTGGATTGGAGTCTTCCAAGCTCTTTTATCTGTTAAGTGCTTCTGGATCAAGCACTTAATTTGCACATTTCTTTCCCAGGAAGTGACCAAAAGGGCTACTTGAAATCAAGCAATTATACAGCCAATGTTCATAACTCTGAACACACAAATGGTGCCTGCATACAACTAGGATGAACATAACCAGTAGATCATAACCTTTACATGTAGCAAAACCCTATTCCAGTTATATCATACATACATTTATGAGCCCCCCCGCCCCATAAAGCCTTATGGGGTACACTGTCAAACCCACATTTTTTTCCTTTTAGAATCATATGAATAGGTTTTTAATAAGAACACCATGGATGGCAATTATTATTTCATCTGACTATTAATATGGCTCTGCACAATGAGATCATTGCTGTGATACACCAAAGCCACAGGAAAGTCACTCAGTGCAGCAACACTCTCAAACAAAAGCTTTACAAAAATACAAATAAAACAATAAACAGCACTATTTATAATAATAGGAGATATACCAGTCTCCTAGAACTGGAAGAGACCTTTAAAGGTCATTGGGTCCAGCCCCCTGCCTTCACTAGCAGGACCAAGTACTGATTTTTGCCCCAGACCCTTAAGTGGCCCCTTTAAGGATTAAACTCACAACCCTAGATTTAGCAGGCCAATGCTCAAACCACTGAGCTATCCATCCCCCCTGCATGGTGTTTTTACTGCTGCCATAACATCACTTGATTACATCCAGTCTGGGCTAGTAGTGAAACTGATGTTACTTCCCAGTAAGTCATCACTGCAAAAGACTTTAGCTTTTCATTCTTTGAGCTCTTCTGTCACAACGATGCAATAAATACCGAAAATCAGGTTTCTCAACTGTATGGAGAGAAGGTCTCTATTAAGGAGCAAAATAAAGGAGGCTGTCATGATTTGATAGATTTTTATTGGAGTTTTTACCATGCCTGCTTGTGTCAATCATGCTAACCAATATTGTCTCACTGTTTCCTTGTACTTCCCAGTCTGCTGGCTTGCAACCACCTGTTGTTTATCATCTTATACTTAGATTGTAAGCTCCTCTGGGCAGGGACTGTCTTTCTGTTCTGTGTTTGTATTGTGCCTAGCCACAATGGGGTCCTGGTCCATGACTAGGGCTCCTAAGCACAATGGTAATGTCAATTATAATAATGTGTGGAGGGGGGGACTCAGCTCAAATTCACCAGCCTCCTTTAAGTCACTCCTTAAAAATCTCATCTCAGCCTAGAGCTGGTTGAGAAGTAAGAAGAGGACTTTGCACACAATTTCAAAGTTCTTTCTGTTTTGTATAGTTCATTTTCCATTATATTTTTACTAAAATGTTTCTTCAAATTTTATTATTTGTTATCATAATAGTCATGTTTTCTTATTGAAAACCAACATTTTAGTAAAAGAAAAATATTTCTAAAAGGATTTTGAAAATTTCAGCATTTTTTTCTAAACCAAGCATCCTCTTATCTTTGTTTCCTTGTGACCCTGTCCATCCGCCTCCTTGTTTACTCAACCAGTTATGTCTTATTTTTTAGAGTGTAAACTCTTTGGAGCAGGCACTGTTTTTTACTCCATGTGTGTATAGGACAATGGGTCCCCTCCCAGCCTGGTTAAACCCTTTAGGTGCTACTGGAATATAGCTGATTAATAACAATAGATAATAAAATAACAAAGCACCAAGGCAGAACCATATGTTAAGTTATTTTAAGCTAAATTCATGGAGATGTTAGGAAGAAACTTCCCTGTAGGCTGCTTATTCCAGAATTGCCTTCTGCAGGGTTTCTTACTCATTCTTTTGAAGGAGCTGGTACTGTTAGAGATGGGATACTGGATGAGCTGGGCCTCTGATCTGACCCAGTAAGTCACCTCCTCTATTCCAAATATTCTGAGCATATAGGAGTTGATACAGTTGATGGAGGACAACAATGTTGCTCTTAGCAGGTTATTTTGACTACAGAACCAACTGTAAATGCATGTACTTGGATGGAGTTGTGATTTGGCACCTACATCCCCTAAAGTATGGCTAGTCTTCTATCTTCCACACTTATAAACATGCCTTGCCTCTCAATTCACATACGCCTGTAGTCAGTACCACAGTATCTCATACTCTCCCATAGACACCTCCATGGCAATATTAGGAAAGTAGCCAGGATAGCTCAGGGTTTGAGCATTAGCCTACTAAACCCAAGGTTGTGAGCTCAGTCCTTGAGGGGGCCACTTAGGGATCTGGGGCAAAAAATGGTCCTGCTAGTGAAGGCAGGGGGCTGGACTCAATGACCTTACGAATTCCCTTCCAGTTCTAGGAGATTGGTATATCTCCAATTATTCCCTATCACCTTTAGTCTGTATCTGTAAAAGCAGCAAAGAGTCCTGTGGCACCTTATAGACTAAAAGACTTTTTGGAGCGTGAGCTTTCGTGCGTGAATATCCACTTCATCGGATGCATGTAGTGGAAATCTCCAGGGGCAGGTATATATATGCAAGCAAGAAGCAGGCTAGAGATAATGAGGTTAGTTCAATCAGGGAGGATGAGGCCCTCTTCTAGCAGCTGAGGTGTGAAAACCAAGGAAAGAGAAACTGGTTTTGTAGTTGGCAAGCCATTCACAGTCTTTGTTTAATCCTGAGCTGATGGTGTCGAATCTGCAGATGAACTGAAGCTCAGCAGTTTCTCTTTGAAGTCTGGTCCTGAAGTTTTTTTTGCTGCAGGATGGCCACCTTAAGATCTGCTATGGTGTGGCCAGGGAGGTTGAAGTGTTCTCCTACAGGTTTTTATATATTGGCATTCCTAATATCTGATTTGTGTCCATTTATCCTTTTCTGTAGAGACTGTCCAGTTTGGCCAATGTACATAGCAGAGGGGCATTGCTGGCATATTGATGACATCTTCATTATCTGGACCCATGGGAAGGAGATGCTGGAAAAATTCCACCATGATTTCAACAGCTTTCCCCCCACCATCAACCTCAGCCTGGACCAATCTACACGGGAGGTCCACTTCCTAGACACACAGTGCAAATAAGTGATGGTCACATTAACACCATCCTATACCGAAAACCTACCGACCGCTATGCCTGCCTTCATGCCTCCAGCTTCCATCACAGGCACACCACACAATCCATTGTCTACAGCCAAGCACTGAGGTACAACTGCATTTGCTCTAACCCCTCAGACAGAGACCAACACCTACAAAATCTCCACCAAGCATTCTCAAAACTACAATATTCACATGAGGAAATAATTAAACACAGATCAACAGAGCCAGACATGTATCCAAAAGCCTCCTACTGCAAGACAAACCCAAGAAAGAAACCAACAGGACTCCACTGGCCATCACATACAGTCCCCAGCTAAAACCCTTCCAACACATCATCAGGGATCTACAACCCATCCTGGACAATGATCCCACATTTTCACAGGCCTTGGGTGGCAGACCAGTCCTCGCTCACAGACAACCCGCCAACCTGAAGCATATTCTCACCAGTAACTGCACATCACCCCATAGTAACTCTAACTCAGGAACCAATCCATGCAACAAACCTCGATGCCAACTCTGCCCACATATCTACACCAGCGACACCATCGCAGGACCTAACCAGATCAGCTACACCATCACCGGTTCGTTCACCAGCACGTCCACCAATGTAATATACGCCATCATATGCCAGCAATGCCCCTCTGCTATGTACATTGGCCAAACTGGACAGTTTCTACAGAAAAGGATAAATGGACACAAATCAGATATTAGGAATGCCAATATACAAAAACCTGTAGGAGAACACTTCAGCCTCTCTGGCCACACTATAGCAGACCTTAAGGTGGCCATCCTGCAGCAAAAAACTTCAGGACCAGACTTCAAAGAGAAACTGCTGAGCTTCAGTTCATCTGCAAATTTGACACCATCAGCTTAGGATTAAACAAAGACTGTGAATGGCTTGCCAACTACAAAACCAGTTTCTCTTTCCTTGGTTTTCACACCTCAGCTACTAGAAGAGGGCCTCATCCTCCCTGATTGAACTAACCTCGTTATCTCTAGCCCTTCTTGCCTGCATAGATATACCTGCCCCTGGAGATTTCCACTACATGCATCTGACGCAATGGGTATTCACTCACGAAAGCTCATGCTCCAAAACGTCTGTTAGTCTATAAGGTGCCACAGGACTCTTTGCTGCTTTCCCATGGCAAAGCAATTACAGAGGAGAAAAACATTGGAAGAATCCCCCAGTCAAATTTCTTCCCTATCTTTCCAGAGGAGGGACGGGTATTACTGATCCAAGCTCCTGGTGGCTCCCTCCCCTTATTTCCCACAGCATAGTTCCAAAGGAGCTACATCATTAAAGAATCACTCTAGCTTCCACTGCCCCTAGGATACCTACTATGGAGAGGGTTCTGCAGAAAAAAGTTCCTTAGGCCATATTACCTTTCCTAAGTAATCTCTGTGGAACAGGTGAAGGATGAGTTGCTTCTCCCACCTTGACATAACATCAGGTTGCATAGGCTACCCAGTGCCCACCTCATCTTTTCTTATGGAGTTTCCCTTACATGGTCTGGAAGGGGGGCACTGCAAGCAGGATGGAAATGTGTGCATTGGGAGGAAGGGAAGAGCTGCATGTGGAGAGTCCCCTATATAAGTGGATATTGGGCTCACACTTGGGCCTTTTGCTTTTAACCAGAGGCAAGAAAAATATTGAAACACCAAGCTATAACAAAGACTGGTGGTTCATCTGGTGAAAAGACATCTCTATGTATTCAACTACAAACAGTGGATAGTATTTTAAGGCTCCCCCGTCTCTACTGCAACATACTGATCATAGTTTCCAAAAACTAGCAAATAACCTATTGCAGAACAGTACACCACTGAAGCTATTCTGTTATTTAATACATGAACCACAGCTTCATGATCTACTTATTGGAACTGAGAAAGCCAATGTGCAGCAAGTTTTGTCTATTGCACTGACCTGTCACTGTGAAAATCTTCCACTTGAAACATAACCAAATAATATTGAAGAACATAAGAATGGCCATACTGGGTCAGACCGAAAGTCCATTTAGCCCAGTATCCTGTCTTCTGACAGTGGCCAATGCCAGGTGCCCCAGAGGAAATGAACAGAACAGGTAATCATCAAGTGATCCATCCCCTGTTGCTCATTTCCAGCTTCTGGCTAACAGCAATTGATGGACCTATCCTCCATGAATTTATCTGGTTAGTTTTTGAACCCTGTTATAGTCTTGACCTCCACAACACTTTTATGCTGTAGCCAGTCAACATTCTATATGTTAAAAAAAATCTCTAGCTGGATAAGAAGTAGAATATAGTTTGTATCAGCCTAGGCAATTGTTTTATGATCACAGCAGAGAGATATCTGGGGCCCAGTTCTGATGTCAAACACCAGTTCAAATCAGGAGCAACTCCAGTAAGTCAGTGAAGTTACCAGGGTAAGTGTGCTCAGAATGCTGCTTGCTATGCACCATCACAAACATTCATGTGTTGCTTCAAAATTTCGAGGTAATTAGAAAAACACATTAAAGGAGTTCACACTGATGATAGGTAGGGACATGCACAAGGACACAAAGAACTAAATGCAAGTTGTCAAAATTAAGGCTGACACTTTATTCACCCTATTAATATCCACATGACAGGTCTTAATGTCTGTCTCAGCAGCCAATATTCTGCAGCTCCCTGACTGAGGATCATAGTAATTGCAATGCAGAGGCACATCTAAGTCACTTCAAATCATATATGTAAATATGTGAGAGAGGAGGTCACATATGTAGTTACAAATTACTACATATATGTTCTATACTGCAGAACTATCATACAAGACAATTAGGTTAACTTCATAAGCGAACAGAAACTCATCTGTGATTATAAACTCACATAAATTCTGCAGCGTCTGACTAAGAGGAATGAGATAATCTCCAGGCAGAGTTAACTACATTAAGAATTTATAAGCTTCTGATCCACATTGCAGACCAGTATTTTATTTTATTATAATCAGAATAAATGGGTTCACAGTTCCCTTTAGTACAGGGCACTTTTAAATTTATGCATAAATCTTTCCAAAAGAGGACAGCTAACACTTCGTTTGTCCACTATATTGGGTTCACAAGGATGTAAGTTTAATATAATGCCTAGTTTTTTATGCTGATGCAGAAGATTCCTGCAAGAAAGTAGCATTAGATTATGGAAATTCTGTAGCAGAGTTCGTTTTCAACAACTTCTTACGAGAATTCAAGCACCTCTTATCTACAACTTATCTCAAGGGAAAATCCACACCTCAGAAGAAAATCTCTTGAGAAAATTAGTAAAAATAATGGAAATGGTAAGTTCTGTTGTGAGCTGACTCATAAAGCCAAAAGAGCTCTCTCCTCCCCTCCCCCATATATAATTCTGCATGCAAAAATTTACAATAGAACAATGTTAAACCTGGATGCAACACTGAAAGGTGTGGAAATGGTAACAGTAGTGTTACTCACAACACCTTAACCCTGCCTTCTGTGTATATGAATTTAGCCTTTATTCACATACTATTTTTATAATTCTCCTAGGACTTCTCCTCTATTCTGCGAACAGGTTGGAAAGTGCTCAGTGAGCGAGGCACCTTATATTTTATCCTTACTATACAGCGTGAGCATCATTAGCTGTTTCTCATCCAGTCCTTATGGTAAATAAAGCAGAAGTTTTCTGGAGTCCTACCTCACTAAAAATACCCAGCTTTAACACAGCTAAACCATGAATTAACTCTACTCTCACTCCATCCTTCCTCCACAGATCCCGGCCATTCTGCCTCTGGAGCTAGCATGGCAGGGGCTGCTGTCTGTAATTGCCCTCATGGAGCTACCTACACTAGGGAGACAGATGGGCTGGGAATCAGGGAGCTCATAAATGAGTCTCCTCCTCTAAAAAGGAAAATAGCTGTTAGTTAGGAGAAGACTCAAAACTGAGACCTCTGATCCCTAGGTTTTCTTTCTCCTTAGTGTAGATAGCTCCATGGAACAGAGGAAGGGATAAGGATACATCACTGATGCTGTGCTGTGTCTACCCGCAACTGTTCTTGAGAGGCTGATGGTCATGGTGTCTTATGGCCCATTGGACACCTGTTCAGCCAACTGCTGTGTGTCCAGGATAGTGGACCATTTGGCCTCCTCCGTGTTTCCTTGATAGAGCTCTGTCAGCTTTTGAGACCCCCAGTTAGGGGCATCAAGGAGGTAACTTACACCCCATCTGTTCCCACTGTACTTCAAGTGCCATATGCATCCAGTATGGAGGGCCATTAAGAAGCTCAGGTCCAACACAGTTCCTCAGGAATGAAGCCCAGAATGGCTTTAGAACTCAGGCTGAGTTTGTGGATCAGGATTTTGTTCAGTGTTGTTTTGTAAAAATATATTTACAGTAACTCATTAAAGGGAAGAATGATCTTAAGTGTTTAGCCATGTAACTGATTTAAATATGAAAAAAAAATAGGTTTACTAATCTAAGAAATGCTAATCTATGGTAATAAATTCACAACAAACAACAGAGCAGGAAACCAAACTACAAAAGCCCATGATAGAGCAATGACCAGTCATGGAACAACAGAATATCACTGGAAATATACTATAAGGAGAAAATATGTTTGTGAATACACAGGGCCATCATCCTCAGATCTGGTGGGACCACTTTGTGCATCAACAACAGCAGAATCTGGATGTGGAAACTTCTCTAACCAAGGGCTGGAGCAGCACAGTACCAGCCCAGTATCAAGGGAGTGCAAAGGTGATGCTCTTTTTGCAATCCCTTTCATCTCTTTCCCCACAGGACCCATGCTGTTTGGCCCTTACTCAGACATGACCCACTGTGTTTACTTCTTCAAAAATACACTTCTCCATATTCATCAAAATGGCTCAATTAGGTTGAAGGATTTGTTGAAAGGATGGCCTGGAGAATAGATACTATGCGGTGACTGGCACTCTAGTAGTAACTGAGATACACGGACTAAGAGAGCTCTCTCAATGGCAGCAGCTAAGTGTGCAAAGGCACTAAACCAAACCATACCATTGCAATCACCATGGCAGCTAAGAGTTTTAATGCACTGGCACTAGGCTAAACTATTACCTACCATCACTTCTGTACGCACAGAAAAGGAGAGAACAAAACTGCAAGGAGAAAACTGATTTGTTTCCTTTGCATTTACATGTAAATGTTTACACTACACAGACTTTAGTTACTTTTACAATGTGAATACACACAAAATCTTTCTCTATTTTCCTCTGGGACATTCTTCTCATTTCTCTGCAAGATTCTCTCTCTTTCTCAACACTGCTATCTGCTCATAGCCTTTTACAGTGATTCACCAATGACTAGGTGACTTGTAATTTAATGAAAAAGCAAAGTTGTCTGAATTTATTATCTTTAAGCATGAAGTCTAGAAGTTGAACATAGCCCAGCAGTGGGAGGAGGCTGGCTGAGCCTAAAGCTCTCCAATGAGAGAGTACTGCCTGCACCTCTTAAGATGCCTATTCTCAGCCAGTGTAAATTGTTATAACTCTAATGAAATCAATTAAACAATGAGAAATTTACACCAGCTGCAGAATGGGATATGCCCATTGATGTTTAAATCTAGGAACTGGTTGCTTAAGCATCCCATCTGGTCTCAATTTCCCTAACAGATCTCAGGGGAAAAGGTAGTCTCACATATAAATAGGAACTATGCCATTTAAAGTTTTATAGAGCAAGGTAGGGTGACCAGATAGCAAGTGTGAAAAACTGGGACACGTGGTGGGGGTAATAGGTGCCTATGTAAGAAAAAGCTCCAAAAATCGGGACTGCCCCAATAAAATCAGGACACCTGGTCGCCCTAGAGCAAGGCCACCATTGTTGTGATTCTAAGGCCCACCACATCAAAAGACTAAATATTGTATGTAAAAAATAAAAGAAAAATAAGAATCACTGCATATTTGATTTCAGTACATACACCTGATACAGTATATACATAATCAGAAGCTGTATGTCTCCATCTGTTCACCTGTTATCTTTACTGATATAGAAACACATGATATATGTTTCTAAATATCTATGGCTGTACATTTATCAAACAAGCTTTGCAAATACTGAACATTTCTTAGAGAAATCTCAGAAGAATCCTGCTAGCTCAAAATGTAAGGTCACTCCAGCTGTAAATTCTGACAGTGGACGTTTCCAGATGGCAGTAGCCAATTTCCAATAAATTTTAATTGGTTTAATTGACTTTCTTGTTTACTAATTGATAGGGTGATGTAGTTCATTTAAATTAACCTCAGTTACTACCATAATTAAGCAAAGTTAAGCAACCCAAGGAAAAATTTAAAGAAAGGGGCAGGGGGAGGAATGTTTCACGTTTGACATGCTAGACCTGCTTGTCTCTGGTACTTAAGGGGGACATTTTAATTTCTGTTCATTCAAAGCAGAAACAAAAGGTATCCTTGTTGACTAGGTTTAGCAGTAGAAGCACCAAGAATGGGGTGTGGGATGGTAAAAAGGACTACAGAGATAGAAATGAGGGGCTTACCCTAGTTTTCAGGGCTTCCCTGTTCTCTTAAATAGGGAGGATTGGGGGAGGGAGGCTCAGACAGGGCAGTCCCAACATTACCTGTCCTGATGTTCTAACAAGGAAGAGAATCCACAGTTTAAGGGTCAGCCTTTTAGTACCGAGGGCCCAGTACTCTGCGATAGCCAACCTTGGGGAGTGCAATAAAGCCCTGAAAGAGCTACTAATGGCTGCCCAATCCTGGGAGACAGGCAGCAGTAATGTGGCTGCGAAAGTCCTGACCCTGCTCTAAATTATACCTCTGTTGCAGTGGCCTCCAAAAATGATCATCTATCAGTTGCTATGCTCCAACCATGTGTCCCCTTCCACTCAGGCCATTCCTGACATGCCCCTACACCAGGGGCTGGGAGAAGGGTGGCACACTGCCAGCTCCATCCTCTGGCTGTTTAAATCATCAGCAATAACAGCACTAAAGCAGCACAAAAGGATTCAGGATTCAGCCAAATTTCCCCAATATTGCCAACCCCAAGCTTTCATCAATCATGCACTGAGACTCTCAATATGATAATACTGTCTTAAACCCATAGGATTTAAACAAAATAAATGCTGGGGTTTTGAATCTCTAGGGTGCACCCTCATCCCTTTTCAAGCTTTACTCTGAAACCAGAGGGTTTTTTTTAAAAGGAAAGCCAAGATCCTCATGAAATAACATGCCTCAAAAAGATGGCGCTTTAAGAGAAAAACACTAAGTACAGTCAGATTTATGACAAAAAAAGTCACTAAAGTTGGCAATACTATATCTTCTGGAAGATCCATGTTAGGATTGGACTCACCTCCCAGCTACACAAAACCTCTCAATATAGTCTAAATGAGAACTCTAAATGCACCTATCAACGTTGTACGTGGGCGCTATTAAATGGGGTTTGATACACTCCCACACCAGCATGTTGCTTCCAACCGGAGCATTTCATTGACATGTTGGCAAAAAACACCCGCACTACTTACAAAAACCAACTGGCGAGGCACCTTCCAGGAATAGCAGACTTGGATATGGCCACACCCTGCTCACCAGGCTGTTCTCTTTTAACAATCCATCAGAGTCTCAAACCTTAAAGAGAAAGGGCACTGAAAAAAATATAGCCTTGGCATCCCATTGAGTTTTGTGTAAACTAGAATCTTTATAGTCCACAAAAAGGGCTATGTTTACATTATCGTATCCAGGAGTGGCGCCAGGGTTTTTGGCGCCCTAGGCAGGGGTCCTTCTGCGCTCCCAGTCGTTGGTGGCAATTCTGCGGTGGGGGGGGTCCTTCCGCGCTCCCAGTCTTCGGGGCACTTCAGCGGCGGGTCCCGGAGCGAGTGAAGGACCCTCCGCAGAATTGCCGACGACGACGCAGAGTGCAGAAGGACCCCCTGCTGCCGAATTGACACCCTCCCAAATCCTGGCGCCTAGGTCGCCTAAATGGAAGCACCGGCCCTGATCGTATCCATTATAACTTCTACAGTGCTACAAGTTTCACTGCAGAAATGCTAATAAGCAAATTCATTCTAGATTCTGCCTGCTACTGAACATCTCCAGGTTGCGGGGGAGTTGGGGGGCAGGGAGGGAGGACTGTGACTCTGTGTTTCTTCAGCACTCCTAACATGACCGGTCTCCAGCATAACTGTAACCAGACTAAAGGTCTCAGGAACTATTTTTACTGTCCTGTGCAATGGGAGATAAAGCCTACTTAAAGGCCCAGTTTAAAATACCAACATTATCTACAGGTAACAGTTTTTCAAATATAGACTTTTACTCTTTACACAGTTCTATTTTCTTATTTTCAACTAATGTCCCTGTAACAAAAAATCATAGCTAATATTTAATGTCCTATCTGCCAAGCTGTCATGCAGGGAAAGGACTTTTGGAGTGCATTAATTCCCTGTTGAGGGAGAAATGACTGGGCACAGCCTAAGGATATCCTTCCTCAGTCTCTCTGTATTTACAACATGCACAGATTTCCTATCTTTTGAACAAACATTGACAAGACAGCAAGAAAAGCAATGAAATATACAGAGAAAGAGTAACACTTTTAGAGCAACTATCACACAGTTGTCAAACACACACTTATCCCCATCTCTTGCACATAACCTGTGTGCCTCAACTGCACTCCAAACACATTACAGTTGTTTTCACTGTTGCTCAGGGAGTATGTTTCCCTCAAAAAACACGTGGGACATGGAATTGCTATGTCTGTCCATCTGGTTAATATATGCTATACCCAGTTTAATCATATATTTTGAAAAGAACTTTTGCGTTTGTGTCAAAAAATGAGCCAGTGGGGTAACTTGTTTAATACTCCACTATACCAGAGACTCTATTGAGACACACATTTCACCCTCAATCATTCAGCCCTGTTTAGTGATGATGGTACCTTAGTACATCTTTTTTCAATGTATTATTTTCTCAATTTCTTCACTTTGTTACGTGACAGTATCATAGGAGAACCTATTATTTAAGGAACATGCTACAAGGTAATGCCACCTTGCTTGTCTTGCAGAAAAGTGTCCATCATATGATTGATCTGTGACCAAGAATGATACTGTTGGTACTAGTACAAGAAACTAGTACACCTGATGTGTCACCAAGCGAAATGATTTATTGTAGCTTCTGAAGGGTTTTTGTAGGAATTCTCTTGCTACTATTTGTTCCAAAGTTATGTAAGTTTAAATCATGTCTCAGCATCCTAGAAGATTTTTATCTCATGTCTTCTATTTAGACTTAGATGCAAGAGTGAAGGAAGAATTCTATCTGGTTCCATCACGATAGATGCTCAAATCATATAATTTATTGACAGGAACACCTTTAACATCTCATTTACCTGAATTCCACTTACAGTTTGTACGGAGGAACATTAAAGAACAAAATTGTCAAAGATGACTTGTGATATTGAGTGCCTAAATTTTGGATTGCCCAACTTGAGATACCTTAACAGGGCCTAAAATATGCTCAGCACTTTTTCCAATTAAGACTCCTGTCAGGGTTCCCTCCCCGCTCTGAACTTTAAGGTACAGACGTGGGGACCTGAATGAAGACCCCCTAAGCTTATTTGTACCAGCTTAGATTAAAAACTTCCTAGGCACAGTTTCTCTCTTATACCTTGGATTAAGAAACACTGCCACCACCAAGTGATTTAAACAAACATTTAGTTATTTTAGTTACTGGTGATTGATTTTCTATGCTAAAACTACTCCTCTTTGGAGTTCCTTAAGGCTAATTCCTTCACCCTCTACTCTTTTCTACTGACTTCTCCCTTGACATCTTGGGTGAAATCCTGGCCTAAGTGAAGTTGATGGCAAAACCCTCATTGATTTCAATAGGGCCAGGATTTAATCCCTTGAGCCAAGACCTTGCTTATGCCAAGTATGAATTTGGTCCTTTTATGTGAACTTTAGATACCTATGGTCTTAAACATCATCATTTTATGCAAATAATATTCATATATAAATACCTTTCAGAAATGTTTTAAGGATCCATGTATCGACTCTTCCTGGTTCAACTGAGAAAGTAAATTTATAGCTTTGCCTCACCTTCCTTCAGTTAAATATTTCAAAGACAAAAGTGCTTTTCTTGTGAAGAGAAGTTTCACTGAATGTGGAATCACTTATTTCTCCTCCCTTAATTCAGACTTCCCATTTGCCTGTGTGGTCCAGAATTTTGGCCGCATCTGGATCCTGAACTTCTCTCTTATTTACTTTATTACGCCTGAAAATTTGTCAGAATCTCCATGACTACCTTACATACATCACTGACTTATCAGTTAATTGTTTGGCACCCTACGATGTTATCAGTCTTCCCTGTGCTATGTTATCCCTCTTCACTCTCCTGCCACCAGAGTGGTTATAACTTTTAATGACAGCTTTAATGAATCAGCACTTGAATAACTTAACATACATCCAGGGATGATGATGCAAACACAAGCCATGACATCATCCTCATTATACCTGGTACTAAATGTTCCTCCTATAAGAAGGCTGTGAGATAACATTCATGAACACAAATATCCAATTTCCACCTTATTCTTCATCATTTACTCTCATTTGGCTTCCTAATTTTATTGATACAGAACCCAGCAGGGACATAAGTGCTTGACAAGACACAGGCTCTGCTCCTGCTCCCATTAATTTCAATGGAAACAGGATTGAGACTATTAAAGATAAAATTCTGTTCAGATCTCCATGACAGATAATCTCCAGTTTCCTGCAGAATTCAGTTGAAGAATTTACTCTAATGTATTAAACCTGAGTGTCCTTGTAAGTGGCTCGCTGAATTGTTTTCATAGAGGAGCTCAAGGTTATTAGCTATCAGTTCAAAGAAAACTCCCACATCAATCACAAAGCAGGAACATAGACAACTTCTTTGCTTGGGGAGTGGGAGCAGAGTTAAAAAAATAAAACAGCTGTTCAATATCATTTCAAGGAGTAGTTTTGTACCATAATTAAATTTGTCCACTCTTAATAAAGTGAGAAAAATGAGCTTCTGTTCTAAACTCAGTATTTCCTTTAGTTATTAATGTAATCCCTATCTTGGGAGAGGGAAGCATACAGCCTTAACCCCCGAAAAAACAGGCAAGATTTCACTGAATCTTCTTCAAAGAGGATCTACAAAAAGTAGCCCTATAACTGTAGTCATACTTTTTCAGACACTTTATTTCATAGTCAAATTTACCTCTGTCTTGTTGCATGCTGAGTGAAACCTTGTTGTGGGCCAAGTTAAAACCACAGTGAGGTTGATGGGCGTGAAGGCACTTTTCCATTAATATAACTTTAAGGATAAGTTAATCACCACCAAATCTAAGACAAAGGGATCATGCAGGAGTTTTAGACCTGGCTGGGCAGAGGGATGTTTACCAAGTATCATTATGTGCGTCGGTAGCATAGAGACAGACCCAGAGGCAGGCAGAAAAGCCAAGCTGCAGCCTGAAAGCCCAATGTGACCCTGGAGAAGCCTGGGTCACAAGATTGTATCAAAGAAGATACCAGATCATCACCAATTTCTACTCCCAACTGGAACATTCCGTGCACCCCAAACTTTGACTAGCTGCTCCAGTCAAAAAGGAGTAATGGCATTTTTCAAGCACAGTTACCATTAATTCTTATTATTATTTATATTGTAATAGCACCTAGAGGCTTTAATCAGGTTGGGACAGCATTGTGCTAGATAATGCACAAACATATAGTAAGTACCATTCCCTGCATCTGAAAGCTGATAGTCTAAAAAAAGAAGACTTGGACATAACAGGTGAATGAAACAAACAAGTGGTGAAGGAGTGGCGGGGGCGGGGTGGGTAGAGAAGAATGCTGATGTAAACAAAACTAGGAAACTTCAGTGTGGACTGTGTGCACAATTCACATCATTCTTCAATCATCTTCCATAAAGTATGCTATGGCTGATCTTTTAGGACCCAGTCTGAAGCACATCAAAGTCTATGGGAGTTTTCAATTTACTCCAGTGGACTTTGGATCAGGCTCTTAACCATTTTTCATTAGTGCAAAGTAATTATGCACAAGGAATAAAATGGTTCTTCTGTGGGTAGTCAAAGCACTAGGTTTGCAATTAATGTTTGGAATTTCTCTTTACAGTTTTAGGATGTGGATGTTCCAAAGGTAATGAATACATGACCTGTTATACATGCAAGTGCATATGTGAATATAAACCTATCACCAAATGTAAAATGTTACTTTAAGATGTTTGCATAGGGCATGTATTGTTATGTTAATAGAAATTGGAACCTATGGTTAACCAAAGATATGTGCTTCAGAAATGATAAGCTTATATATGTCTTTGCTTTAGCCATACAATTCTGAAAGTGTTCCACTCCTACTAGTAAAGCCACAGCTTTACACCCGAAACACCAACCTTATACAATTTTGACTATCATCCTCTGAATTCTAGTGTTCTTCATGGCACACTGAAGATTTTTCAAGTACTTCTGGTTATGAACATTGTTTTTAACATGGAGACCAATTGGTCATGACACATGAATATGCTTCTGAATATTCCTTCCAGTGTTCCTTCTAGATGTTTTTCATCTTTGTCTCCATTAAGACTCACATAAATTGTCAGAAACAGGAGGGTGCCTGGTAACTTGGGGAAATAGAGTATATTCCTGTCCTGTTTGAAATTTACAACCTGCCAAACTGCTAAGCCTTAACATACTTTATTCTGCTATGTGGAAAAAGCCATTTCTCTTTTAAAAGTTGGGGGGATGGAGGTACTGGTATAACCCAAGGAACAAAATACACTGAACCACACCTCCTCTATAATTACTTTCATGATTTAAACTGTATGAGATCAGGATCGTGATATTTTGAAGTTTTACTATGGAAAAAGAAGAAAAAATAAATGGCATCAGCATATATTTTTGCAGTTAAGAGATAATACTCTAAAAGCTCCAAGGCCAGCATCTTCACCCACTGAAAGGCAAGGCAAAAGTTCATCTACCATTGTAAGACTTTTTGTCTAACACATACTACAGTGTTATTCCTGGAGGACCTTAGTAAAAGATCTGTTCTCACACAAGCAACAATTGCTAACGTGGATCCAAAATTAGGCCAGCTAGTCTCACAAATAAATAATTTGGAGGCATAAGAGGAAGTGGTGAGTAGAGTTTGATGGAGATGGGGATAAAATTAGAAGCCTATAACAGCATAATCACGTATCATATTCCTCAGACCATTCTGAGGAAAAGAGAACACTATCATTAAAGATAAAAGTCTAAAACAAACCTCATGCACTCATGCTCACAGTATTATAATCGACAGAGTACTGTGGCACCTTATAGATTAACAGATGTATCGGCGCACAAGCTTTTGTGGGTGAATACACACTTCATCAGATGCATGCATTTGACAAAGTGGGTATTCACCCACGAACGCTCATGCTCCAATACGTCTGTTAGTCTATAAGGTGCCACACTCTTTGTTGCTTTTTACAGATCCAGACTAACATGGCTAGCCCTGTGATAGTATTATAATTGTGGCTCTGTTAACCAGTAAAGAGGTCAGGGATGTATTTTTTAAGCTAATGAATGGTAAAAATATTGCAATTAGAAAGTAGATACTTTTCTTGTGTCTAAGAAATGTGGGTCTAGACCTGCATTTTATGCTTGCCACAAAAACGGGTCTCTTGGATAGCAGTACAGTGCACTAGCAATAGACCATATGGTAGGAAAATCCTGAGGAGAATCCACTTTTCCATAGAGAAAACAAGCAGGAATTAATTCAAGAAACTTGAGGCAAAAACAAGACAGAGAATTTTCATTTTACAATAACTGATATAAAAAATGGGAAATGGGAAAATGGGGAACAAGACCTGGGAGATGGGTTGGAAACAGGAGGGAGCACGGGCTATAATGGCAGAGAGGAAGGAGGGTCAGGGCAAAGCTGGGAGGCAAGATCAAACCAGTATCTTAGATGCCTTTATACAAATGCAAGAAGTATGGGTAATAAGCAGGAAGAACTGGAAGTGCTAATAAATAAATACAACTATGACATTATTGGCATTACTGAAACTTGGTGGGATAATACACACGACTGGAATGTTGGTGTGGATGGGTATAGTTTGCTCAGGAAGGATAGACAGGGGAAAAAGGGAGGAGGTGTTGCCTTATATATTAAAAATGTACACACTTGGACTGAGGTGGAGATGGACATAGGAGACAAAAGGGTGGAGAGTCTCTGGGTTAGGCTAAAAGGGGTAAAAAACACAGGTGATGTCATGCTGGGAGTCTACTACAGGCCACCTAATCAGGCGGAAGAGGTGGATGAGGCTTTTTTCAAACAACTAACAAAATCATCCAAAGCCCAAGATTTGGTGGTGATGGGGGACTTCAACTACCCAGATATATGTTGGGAAAATAACACCGCGGGGCACAGACTATCCAATAAGTTCCTGGACTGCATTGCAGACAACTTTTTATTTCAGAAAGTTGAAAAAGCTACTAGGGGGGAAGCTGTTCTAGACTTGTAACTAATAGGGAGGAACTTGTTGAGAATTTGAAAGTAGAAGGAAGCTTGGGTGAAAGTGATCATGAACTCATAGAATTTGCAATTCTAAGGAAAGGTAGAAGGGAGTACAGCAGAATAGAGACCATGGATTCAGGAAGGCGGATTTTGGTAAGCTCAGAGAGCTGATAGGCAAGGTCCCATGGGAATTAAGACTGAGGGGAAAAACAGCTGAGGAAAATTGGCAGTTTTTCAAAGGGACGCTATTAAGGGCCCAAAAGCAAGTTATTCCGATGGTTAGGAAAGATAGAAAATGTGGCAAAAGACCACCTTGGCTTACCCTTGAGATCTTGCGTGACCTACAAAATAAAAAGGCGTCATATAAAAAATGGAAACTAGGTCAGATCACGAAGGATGAATATAGGCAAATAACACAGGAATGCAGAGGCAAGATTAGACAAGCAAAGGCACAAAATGAGCTCAAACTAGCTATGGGAATAAAGGGAAACAAGAAGACTTTTTATCAATACATTAGAAGCAAGAGGAAGACTAAGGACAGGGTAGGCCCACTGCTCAATGAGGAGGGGGGAACAGTAACGGGAGACTTGGAAATGGCAGAGATGCTTAATGACTTCTTTGTTTCAGTCTTCACGGAGAAGACTGAAGGAATGTCTAGTATAGTGAATGCTTACGGGAAGAGGGTAGGTTTAGAAGAGAAAATAACAAAAGAGCAAGTAAAAAATCACTTAGAAAAGTTAGATGCCTGCAAGTCACCAGGGCCTGATGAAATGCATCCTAGAATACTCAAGGAGTTAATAGAAGAGGTATCTGAGCCTCTAGCTATTATCTTTGGGAAATCATGGGAGACAGGGGAGATTCCAGAAGACTGGAAGGGGGCAAATATAGTGCCCATCTATAAAAAGGGAAATAAAAACAACCCAGGAAACTACAGACCAGTTAGTTTAACTTCTGTGCCAGGGAAGATAATGGAGCAGGTAATCAAAGAAATCATCTGCAAACACTTGGAAGGTGGTAAGGTAATAGGGAATAGCCAGCATGGATTTGTAAAGAACAAATCGTGTCAAACTAATCTGATAGCGTTCTTTGATAGGATAACGAGCCTTGTGGATAAGGGAGAAGCGGTGGATGTGATATACCTAGACTTTAGTAAGGCATTTGATACGGTCTCGCATGATATTCTTATAGATAAGCTAGGAAAGTACAATTTAGATATGGCAACTATAAGGTGGGTGTATAACTGGCTGGATAACCGTACTCAGAGAGTAGTTGTTAATGGCTCCCAATCCTGCTGGAAAGGTATAACAAGTGGGGTTCCGCAGGGGTCTGTTTTGGGACCGGTTCTGTTCAATATCTTCATCAACGATTTAGATGTTGGCATAGAAAGTACGCTTATTAAGTTTGCGGACGATACCAAACTAGGAGGGATTGCAACTGCTTTGGAGGACAGGGTCAAAATTCAAAATGATCTGGACAAATTGGAGAAATGGTCTGAGGTAAACAGGATGAAGTTCAATAAAGATAAATGCAAAGTGCTCCACCTAGGAAGGAACAATCAGTTTCACACATACAGAATGGGAAGAGACTGTCTAGGAAGGAGTATGGCAGAAAGAGATCTAGGGGTCATAGTGGACCACAAGCTTAATATGAGTCAACAGTGTGATACTGTTGCAAAAAAAGCAAACGTGATTCTTGGATGCATTAACAGGTGTGTTGTAAACAAGACACGAGAAGTCATTCTTCCGCTTTACTCTGCGCTGGTTAGGCCTCAACTGGAGTATTGTGTCCAGTTCTGGGCACCGCATTTCAAGAAAGATGTGGAGAAATTGGAGAGGGTCCAGAGAAGAGCAACAAGAATGATTAAAGGTCTTGAGAACATGACCTATGAAGGAAGGCTGAAGGAATTGGGTTTGTTTAGTTTGGAAAAGAGAAGACTGAGAGGGGACCTGATAGCAGTTTTCAGGTATCTAAAAGGGTGTCATCAGGAGGAAGGAGAAAACTTGTTCACCTTAGCCTCCAATGATAGAACAAGAAACAATGGGCTTAAACTGCAGCAAGGGAGATTTAGGTTGGACATTAGGAAAAAGTTCCTAACTGTCAGGGTAGTTAAACACTGGAATAGATTGCCTAGGGAAGTTGTGGAATCTCCATCGCTGGAGATATTTAAGAGTAGGTTAGATAAATGTCTATCAGGGATGGTCTAGACAGTCTTTGGTCCTGCCATGAGGGCAGGGGACTGGACTCGATGACCTCTCGAGGTCCCTTCCAGTCCTAGAGTCTATGAGTCTATGAGTCTATGAGGAACCTTTTTTCAGTTCTAGCTACCCTCTCAACACATGACCCGATTTGAAAAATATCCAGTCAAACCTAACACTGAACTGGTGTCCATAATTTGTCCTTGAAAAAAATATAAGAAAAATATGCTGGCATAATATTTTTGGGGAGTACATGAGCAGAATGACGGCTGGATTGCAGCAAGGAACCTACATATAAGGACATGGCAAATTGTGATTCCGATCTTCCTATAGCTGTTTAAGGATGAGTAGCTACATATTTAGAATACTTACTGATACTATTAATGTTACTGAGTCTTTTTTGTTTTACTTATTTATATAAACATATATAATCATAGCACCTTTTTGGACCCATACATTTCATATTTAGTACATTCTAAAATGGGAATGCCATTGTTGATTTCTTGGATGAGATATCCAGATGAAGAGGTTCCTTGATAAAATATAAACATCTCAAATTATTACATCTGTCAAACTCTGGGATTCATCTTTCACTTCTGCACATGAAGAGAACAGAACATATACTACAGAGGGTATTGTTTGGTTAAAGTTTTTATTATTATTTTTCTCTATGTATAGCTCTGAGATGTGAGCTGATTCTCTCTTTAAACTTTAAGAAACACAGGAGGAGGTAAGATAAAAGGGTGATTTAACATTGAACGAGGGACTTTAAGTAATGTATCTGGGAATTATATTATGTGTTCATGTGGAGCTTGGTTCTGCAAGATGCCAAGTACCTACAGCCATCTACCTGTCAGGATTGGGTTCACACAATCTCTTTCAAGAACTGATACCATTTCCCGACAAAACAGTTCACATTTTCTATGATGTACTCTAAGCAAATTAAGAAAGTTTGTTTTTTATATACTTTGAAATACCACATCTTTCAATACACATAAGGGGCTTCAAATGTCACTGTCATAAACAGATAGTTAAGGGTTAATGTCTCTTTTACCTGTAAAGGGTTAAGAAGCTCAATAAACCTGGCTGACACCTGACCAGAGAACCAATACTTTCAAATCTTGGTGGACGGAAGTCTTTTGTTTGTGCTCTTTGTGGTGGTGTTGTTCGCTCTCGGGACTGAGAGGGACGGGACATCAATCCAGGCTCTCCAAATCTTTCTGAATCAGTCTCTCATTTCAAACTTGTAAGTAATTAGCCAGGCAAGGCGTGTTAGTCTTATGTTTGTTTTCTCAACTTGTAAATGTTTCTTTTTGCTGGAAGGATTTTACCTCTGTTTGCTGTAACTTTGAACCTAAGGCTGGGGGGGCCCCTCTGGTCTATAGGAATCTGATTACTCTGTAAAGTACTTTCCATCCTGATTTTACAGAGATAATTTTTACCTTTCTTCTTTAATTAAAAGCTTTCTTTTTAAGAACCTGACTGATTTTTCCTTGTTTTAAGATCCAAGGGGATTGGATCTGGACTCACCAGGGATTGGTGGGGGAAAAGGAGGGGGGATGGTTAATTTCTCCTTGTTTTAAGATCCAAGGGGTTTGGATCTGTGTTCACCAGGGAATTGGTGACGCCTCTCAAGGCTGCCCAGGGAGGGGAAAGTTTTGGGGGAACAGAGAGTGCCCCAAACACTGGAATTCTGGGTGGTGGCAGTGTATACCAGATCTAAACTAGTAATTAGGCTTAGAAGTCTTCATGCAGGTCCCCACATTTGTACCCTAAAGTTCAAAATGGAGGAAAAAACCTTGACATGGTGAGCAGCGGTGTGGGATTTTTAGGAACCAAAAGCCAGTAGGATTTTTTTTCTCTCCTTTCTAGCTGCTTAGAAAGCACCCTGAAGGCAGAGGTGTTAAGTGTTTTAACAAGGGTCTTTGTTAAGAGGAGGCTTCAAGCTGTGAGCAAGCAGATAGCAAAAGGAATTTACAAGCTGAATTGTTTTCTTTCTTTCTACCTCTCGGGTATAGCTAGTTAGAAAATCTCTGTTAACTAAGCAGCCCTGAGTGCATCCCAGTCAGTGAGCTGCAGAGGAGTGTGGCCAGCACAAGAAAGCAGGAAAATGAGTACCAGTGAAACAGTTAACAAACTAGAACAGGCTAGGCTGGAGGCAGAAGAGAAAGCCAAAGAGGCTGAACACCGGAGAGCTAAGGAGATGAAAGAAAAAGAGATGGAGTTCCAGAGGGAGACCCACCAGCAGGCCCTGGAATTAGCAAAAGCTAAGCTGGATGTACCAGCCAACCCTAACAAACCTTCTCCAGGTACTGTTTCCCATCCCAGAAAATTCCCCACCTACAAGGCAGGTGATGATACTGAGGCCTTCTTAGAAAATTTTGAAAGGGCCTGCCTTGGGTACAAGATCCCTACAGACCAGTACATGATAGAGCTGAGGCCACAGCTCAGTGGACCCTTAGCAGAGGTGGCGGCTGAAATGCCTAAGGAATACATGAACGATTATGATCTTTTTCAAACCAAGGCCAGAATCAGAATGGGGCTAACACCTGAGCATGCCCGCCGGCGGTTCAGAGCCCTAAGGTGGAAACCAGATGTGTCATTTACCCGACACGCCTACCACATTGGAAAGAATTGGGATGCCTGGATATCAGGAGCAAATGCTAAATCTCTGGAAGAGCTGACCTTCCTAATGCAAATGGAGCAATTCTTAGAAGGTGTTCCTGAGGAAATAGAGAGGTACATCCTAGATGGGAAACCCAAAACTGTAACCGAGGCGGGGGAGATTGGAGCCAGATGGGCGGAAGTGACAGAAAAGAAAAAAACTACTAGCAAGGGGAGTGAATATCAGAGGGGGCAAACCGAAAATAAACCCTGTCACTGGGGGCAACCCAAGACCCCACCTACAACCCAAGGAAAGCCCCAGACACCCTATTGTCCCACCTCACTAGTCTCCAGCAACCCACCTCGGCCCAGTGACCAGTCAGCTGGGCAATGTTTTAAATGTAATGAACTGGGACATATAAAGGCCAACTGCCCCAAGAACCCCAACTGAGTACAGTTCATTACACCACCATCACACCAAAGATCCCTAGGCTCACATGCCTCTCAAATACCCTCGGAGCGAAGGGAAACCTTGAGAGTGGGCGGAAAGAAGGTTATCATGTGGAGAGACACTGGGGCACAAGTGTCAGCTATCCACCAATCCTTAGTGAACCCCAAATTCATCAACCCAGAGGCCCAAGTGACAATTCACCCATTCATGTCAAAATCTGTAAACTTGCCTACAGCTGAACTGCCTGTTCAGTACAAGGGCTGGTCAGGAATGTGGACTTTTGCCATCTATGACAATTATCCCACCCCCATGCTACTGGGGGAAGACTTGGCCAACCATGTGAAGCTGACCAAGAGGGTGGGAATGGTCGCCCGCACCAGGCCAAGCAAACTTCCACACCCATCCCTGTTCCTGAGCCATCCACCAGGGCCCAGTCTGTGTTACCAAAGACCCAGACAGAGGTGGTGGAACCAGATCCTCTGCCAACGACTGCAACAGCCACAGTGCATCCAGTCCCAGAACCGGAACTGGAAAAGCAACCAGCACCAGAACCGTTGCCAGCACTGACTCCAGTGCTTGCAAACCCATCTACCACTCCAAAGTCAGAGGGCACCAGCGGGCCTGAACTGGCAAAAGCAGCAGACAACCCTACCCAAGAGGCTCAGCCAGAGCCTGAAATATCACCTAGTGCACCAGTGGACAGCGGATCACAATCAATGAAAACAACCCCATCACCTACATCGCTTCCAGACGGACCAAGCCCAAGTCCACAGTCTAAGGAGGAACTGGTGTCTCCAGCCTCAAGGGAACAATTCCAGACTGAGCAGGAAGCAGATGACAGCCTTCAGAAAGCTTGGGCGGCGGCACGGAGCACCCCACTGCCTCTCAGTTCTTCTAACCAATCCCTGTTTGTTGTAGAACAAGGATTTTTATACAAGGAGACTCCTTCTGGTGGACACCAGGAAGACTGGCATCCTTAAAAACAGTTGGTAGTTCCAACTAAGTACCGGAGAAAGCTCTTAAACTTAGCCCATAATCATCCCAGTGGCCATTCTGGGGTGAACAGAACCAAAGACAGGTGGGGAAGTCCTTCCACTGGGAGGGAATGGGCAAGGATGTTGCTAACTATGTGCGGTCTTGTGAGGTGTGCCAAAGAGTGGGAAAGCCCCAAAACCAGGTCAAAGCCCCTCTCCAGCCACTCCCCATAATTGAGGTCCCATTTCAGCAAGTAGCTGTGGATATTCTGGGTCCTTTCCTAAAAAAGACCCCCAGAGGAAAGCAGTACATACTGACTTTCATGGACTTTGCTACCCGATGGCCGGAAGCAGTAGCTCTAAGCAACACCAGGGATAAAACTGTGTGCGAGGCCTTAGCCGATATTTTTGCCAGGGTAGGTTGGTTCTCCGATATCCTTACAGATTTAGGATCTAATTTCCTGGCAGGGACCATGAAAAATCTGTGGGAAGCTCATGGGGTGAATCACTTGGTTGCCACCCCTTACCACCATCAAACCAATGGCCTGGTGATGAGGTTTAATGGAACTTTGGGAGCCATGATACGTAAAGTTGTAAATGAACACTCCAATGATTGGGATCTAGCATTGCAGCAGTTGCTTTTTGCCTACAGGACTGTACCACATCCCAGTTTAGGGTTTTCACCATTCGAACTTGTGTATGGCCACGAGGTTAAGGGGCCATTACAGTTGGTAAAGCAGCAATGGGAGGAGTTTACGCCTTCTCCAGGAACTAACATTCTAGACTTTGTAAGCAACCTACAAAGCACCCTCCAACACTCTTTAGCTCTTGCTAAAGAAAACCTAAAGGATGCTCAGGAAGAGCAAAAGGCCTGGTATGATAAACATACCAGAGAGTGTTCCTTCAAAGTAGGGGACCAGGTTATGGTCTTAAAGGAGCAACAGGCCCATAAAATGGAAGCGTCATGGGAAGGGCCATTCACAGTCCAAGAGTGCCTAGAAGCTGTTAACTATCTCATAGCATTCCCCACCTCAACCCTAAAGCCTCAAGTGTACCATGTTAATTCTTTAAAGCCCTTTTATTCCAAAGAATTAAAGGTTTGTCAGTTTACAGCCCAGGGAGGAGATGACGCTGAGTGGCCTGAAGGTGTCTACTACAAAGGAAAAAGTGACGGTGGCGTGGAAGAGGTGAACCTCTCCACAACCCTGGAATGTCTGCAGCGGCAACAGATCAAGGAGCTGTGCACTAGCTTCGCCCCAGTGTTCTCAGCCACCCCAGGACGGACCGAACGGGCATATCACTCCATTGACACAGGTAATGCTCATCCAATTAGAACCTCACTCTTCCGGGTATCTCCTCATGGCCAAGCTGCTATAGAACGGGAAATCCAAAGCATGCTACAAATGGGTATAATCCACCCCTCTAACAGTGCATGGGCATCTCCCGTGGTTCTAGTTCCCAAACCAGATGGGGAAATACGCTTTTGCGTGGACTACCATAAGCTAAATGCTGTAACTCTTCCCGACAACCAATAAGCACCTATAAGCTATTGGAGAAATTGGAATGTGTCCAGTTCATCTCTATATTAGACTTAACCAAGGGGTACTGGCAAGTACCGCTAGATGAACCCGCCAAAGAAAGGTCAGCCTTCATCACCCATGCAGGGGTGTACAAATTTAATGTGTTTCCTTTCAGGCTGCAAAATGCACCCGTCACCTTCCAAAGACTTGTAGATGGTCTCCTAGCAGGATTGGGAGAGTATGCGGTTGCCTACCTCGATAAAGTAGCCATTTTTTCTGATTCATGGGCAGAACAGCTGGAACACTTGGAAAAGGTCTTCAAGCGCATCAGGCAGGCAGAACTAACTGATAAGGCTAAAAAGTGTCAAATAGGCCAAAACAGAGTGACTTACCTGGGACACCAGGTGGGTCAAGGAACGATAACTCCCCTACAGGCCAAGGTGAATGCTATCCAAAAGTGGCCTGTCCCAAAGTCAAAAAAACATGTCCAATCCTTCTTAGGCTTGGCTGGATATTACAGGCTACAGATATTACCACACTACAGCCAAATCGCTGCCCCACTAACAAACCTGACCAGAAAGACACAGCCAAATGCAGTTAAGTGAACTGATAAATGTCACAAGGCCTTTAACCAGCTTAAGGCAACACTCAAGTCTGACCCTGTGCTAAGGGCCCCAGACTTTGACAAACCATTCCTAGTAACCACAGATGCGTCTGAGCATGGTGTAGGAGCAGTTTTAATGCAGGAAAGACCGGATCACAAATTTCACCCTGTCGTGTTTCTCAGTAAAAAACTGTCAGAAAGGAAAAGCCACTGGTCAATCAGTGAAAAAGAATGCTACACCATTGTGTATGCCCTGAAAAAGCTACGCCTATACATTTGGGAACGGCGTTTCCAGCTACAAACCGACCATGCTCCACTGAAGTGGCTTCATACTGCCAAGGAAAACAACAACAAACTTCTTCGATGAAGTTTGGCTTTCCAAAATTTTGATTTCAAATTTCAACACATTTCAGAAGCTTCTAACAAAGTGGCTAATGCACTCTCCCGTGAAAGTTTCCCAAAATCAACTGGTGAAAAATTGTCCTTAAAATGTGAAAAATCTTGTAGTTTTACATAATTAGTAGTATATGTAAAGGTGCATGTGTTTTATTAATCCATTTATTCTAAGTTCTAGAAAGAAATCACTGCCAGTGTGGTTCCACACTGTCTGAGATTTGGGGGGCATGTCATAAACAGATAGTTAAGGGTTAATGTCTCTTTTACCTGTAAAGAGTTAAGAAGCTCAGTAAACCTGGCTGACACCTGACCAGAGAACCAATAGGGGGACAAGATACTTTCAAATCTTGGTGGATGGAAGTCTTTTGTTTGTGCTCTTTGTGGTGTTGTTGTTCGTTCTCGGGACTGAGAGGGATGGGACATCAATCCAGGCTCTCCAAATCTTTCTGAATCAGTCTCTCATGTTTCAAACTTGTAAGTAATTAGCCAGGCAAGGCGTGTTAGTCTTATGTTTGTTTTCTCAACTTGTAAATGTTTCTTTTTGCCGGAAGGATTTTACCTCTGTTTGCTGTAACTTTGAACCTAAGGCTAGGGGGGCCTCTCTGGTCTACAGGAATCTGATTACCCTGTAAAGTACTTTCCATCTTGATTTTACAGAGATAATTTTTACCTTTCTTCTTTAATTAAAAGCTTTCTTTTTAAGAACCTGATTGATTTTTCCTTGTTTTAAAATCCAAGGGGATTGGATTTGGACTCACCAGGGATTGGTGGGGGAAAAGGAGGGGGGATGGTTAATTTCTCCTTGTTTTAAGATCCAAGGGGTTTGGATCTGTGTTCACCAGGGAACTGGTGAAGCCTCTCAAGGCTGCCCAGGGAGGGGAAAGTTTTGGGGGAACAGAGAGTGCCCCAGACACTGGAATTCTGGGTGGTGGCAGCATATACCAGATCTAAGCTAGTAATTAGGTTTAGAAGTGTCCATGCAGGTCCCCACATTTGTACCCTAGAAGGTCAAAGTGGGGGAAAAATCCTTGACAGTCACTGATTTGTATTTGTAAAAAAGCTAGCCAGTTACAGAAATTGAACATTGTTATAAACAATGCATGTAAGGAAATAGAACCCCTGATCTCTTCATACAGCAAAATACCCCTAAGAAGAGATTAATTTTAAAGAGAGACCCACGTACTGATAAAGCCCTTAATTAAATATGAAATGTTATGTCTGTATGCAAGGAAGCAGAAGAAACAAACATTCTCTGTATACATAAAATTAATTTAACATACTTTTGCTCCTTTTAACAATAGATTTAGTTATTAAGGATTGGCTGACAGCGTGATATTTGGGTAAGACCTGAGATTCAGCATGCACCCATTCTCTGCATAAGTAGCAGGCACTCTTCAGGAAAGCACAATTTTTAAATTATTTAAAACATGTTAATAAACCTATGTTATACAGGTTTCATAAGAGGGTGAAAACACGATGCATCACAGTTATTCACAAGGGGCCAGACTGTGCCTTGCTCTCACGCTGGCGTACAGGCAAGGAACTTCCTTAGCTCTCAAGGAAAGTGGATTTTCCCCTGCATGTCCACTTCATAACTGCTCACCTCCATCCACACAGTAGAACTGTTCGGCTGCACAGCCACTGAAACCTTCCACAGCCACAGAAACCTAAGATGCCAGTTCAGCAAAGCACATAAGTATGATTAACTTTAAACTGGTGAATAATTCCACTGAAGTCAAGGAGACTAAACAAAGGCTTAAAGTTATGTATATGCTTACATGTGCTAAATCGGTTCCTTTATGAATTTCACCCTAAATTATTAAAATAATTAGCACAATTAGATGTTAATGTATTCCATTTATCTAAACTATTAAAGAAAAGAATTCATTAAGCCATCAGTAAAACAATTGTACAGTAATTTTTTTTTAGTCTGACACTGTCTCAGAAGCATGATGGTTCAATAATATATTTAGTTTATCAATTCCAATTAAGTCATTATAAGAAAGAAAGAAAGAAAGAAAGAAAGAAAAAGAAATTTTAACCTACCTATCTGTCTACATAAGCTCCAGGGAAACGAGTTCAAGTCCACCATAATTGTTTTAATAGGTTCAATTTCAGAATGTCTATTTATAACAAGCCTAACAGCTTTCCTTTGTACAGTCTCTAATTTATTAATTAGTATCAACTTCACAGGTTCCCAAATGGAAAGATTGTTTTATTATAAAATGAGAGATTAAAATGCCAGATTTTTAACCATTTTATAAGCAAATTTCCAATCTTATTTTAACTCAACAAAGCCTTCCAAGAGTTGTTTTAGGAATGCTGATGCTGTCTGTTCTAAATCAACTATCAGTAGTATCGAACACCTATAGTCCCAATTTGTACTGCCTCTTCTATTTAAATTGTTACAGCTTTACCTTTTGCCTAATTAACCTTTCTGAGGCTGATATTTAGGAATCTCCTGTGTCATAGGGCATGTCTACACTGGCAAGTTTCTGTGCAACAAGTTATACAACTTTTATTAAAGCACTGGAATTAAATGGCTGTTGTGTATCCACACTGTGCTCCTTATGATGGTGAAGCGCATCTACATTAGCAGCTCTTGCAACGGCAAAGAGAGCAGTGCACTGTGGTAACTACCTCGCTGTGCAAATGGCCCGAGAGTGATTTGGGAAGGGTTTGCAATGCCTCATGGGGCAGACATAGTGTCACATGATGCAGGCTTCCCAATCCAATTGTTCCTTGGGTATTCTATTACATGGCGAGCTGCTTTTCAACTGAAGCGGGGGACAGCAGAGTGTGTGACTCTGTGGCCAGGTCCACACTACAGCGTTAAATCGATTTAAACAGCGTTAAATCGATTTAACGCTGTAACCGTCCACACTACAAGGCACTTAAAATCGATTTTAAGGGGTCTTAAAATCGATTTCTGTACTCCAGCTAAACGAAAGGAGTAACTCTAAAATCGATATTACTAAATCGATTTAGGGTTAGTGTGGACGGATATCGAAGTTATTGGTCCTATTCTATTACTGAGCTACCCAGAGTGCACCGCTCCGGAAATCGATGGTACCCTGGGACCATGGACGCACACCACCGAAGTAATGTGACCTAGTGTGGACGCGTAAAATCGATTTTATAAAACCTGTTTTATAAAATCGATTTTACTAATATCGATTTAAAGCTGTAGTGTGGACGTAGGCTTAGTGTGTGTGTGTGTGTGTGTATGGAGGGGGACAGAGGCACAGTGTGTTTTGGGGGACAGTGTGTGTCAGCATGCTATCTTGTAAGTCCAGACAGGAGCAGGAAACAACCAGTCCTGAGGGGGGGAAAGGGAAAACCTCGGAATCAGCCCCCGCCTTCCTCCCCAGCTCTCTGCACAGTAATCTCTCTTTCATGCACACACACCTGCTTCTGTGTTCACCAGCACAAGCATTCCACATTTGTGGTTTGCGTTGCGTCCTGGAGCAGATCAGCACAGCACACAAGGGCTGCCAGAAATGAAGCTTTGAAAGGAGAGGGGCACGTGCCTTCAGGGCAGCCAGCCGAGTTCAAAGCAATGAGCAGAGTGGCCACTTGAAAGATTATGAGACACTTCTGGAGGCCAATTGATTGCTTTCTGCGCTGTAATGTGTTTAGATTGCCAATATAGCTTTGGAGCCTCTGCGCTGTAAGGCTTACGACTCTCCTTGAGGTGGTTTTTTTGCAGCGCTGCTACTGAGCAGTTTCTGCGCATAAAGTGGCGTGGCAGTGTGTACACCTCGGGAGTTACACCGCAGAAAACTGCTTTACTGCGCAGAAACTTGCCAGTGTAGACAAGGCCTTAGTTTGAGGCATAGAGAAACAATTATTTGCATTCATCAACACTTGTAAAAGTCGTAGAGTCAATCAATGTTAAACACACCTCATGTGGTGAGATTGTAACTTGCCTTGGCTCTAAATATGCTGATTAATTTAGGAAATATTGAAAGGTGCCTGTTTATGGATAGTGGCTCTGTTCCTAACCTCCACACACACCCTCCACCCCCCACTTGCACAGACTTTTAGAACAGGGTAAAATCTCTCCCTAGAGTCAACTAAAATTATGCTCCACTCCCATTAAGGCAATCTAGTTTTTGAAAAAGTTTGAGACAAAAACTTGCAAGCAGAAAATAAGGAGCTATTTTCATCTTACTGTGGGTTTCTTGAACTCTCTTATTATTTAACCATTATCCTGAATTTTATTTTAGAATTTCTGTTTAAAGTTTTTCAGACAATCCTGCATTTTATTGTTCTTGAAAAAAAATGAGTGAGGACAAACACTACTTTTCATATGGAGATATTACTAGCAGGTTTGGATAATATATTTGCTTGGTAAAGTGAGATAAAATAACAGATCCAATAGACTGGTAAGAATAGCGCTTATTTATCTGCATTATTGAGGATCTGAAAAAATTATGTATTTTTTTCCTCAAAAAACAAATTATAGTTCTGATTTTGTTTCTGCATCAGAAAGGAACATTTCAAAACCTTGCATCCGACGAAGTGGGTATTCACCCACGAAAGCTCATGCTCCAATACGTCTGTTAATATATAAGGTGCCATAGGACTCTTTGCTGCTTTTTCAAAACCTCTGTTTTTCTGCGAAATGGCATTACTGTTTTTTGGTTAGCCCTAGTACTAACCCCCTGAAACCTTTCTCAGACTGCTGAGAGGGAAAAGTTCATACATTTCCCTTTAGTAGCAATTCCTGGTTAGTGCAGACATAGCCACACTAGGGCTTCCGTGCTCCTGGGGATCTCATGTCTGCTGCCCCTGCAGAAGGTTCATAAAGCAGGCTTCTTGGAGGTCAAATGAGTGCTCCTGCTCATATGCCTGTGACTACAGCTCGAAGTTTCAAATTGCCCAAAGGGTCAAAGATGCATACAGGCACCTCAAGGCCTATGAACTACCAGACAACCTCATACTCAATATATCACATTTGTATTGTAGGTGAAACTTTGGCCAAAAGAAAAAAATGAGCAAGGGAAATTGCAGTCAAAGGCCCCAACCACTTGTGCAGCTGCTCTGGAATGGTCACTTTGAGCCAATGAGAGTACTCACGAGCCTACAATTAGTCTTATTCATGATAAGGGCCTAATTTTTCAATAACAAAAAAGATAAGAAAATTATAAAATAAACAGTGTCACAAACAAGTTTTATAATAAGTCTCAGTCATTAAGCAAAGGTGAACACTGAGGGGTTTTCTTTGTAAGTATTTTGCATAAGTGCATAGGTGCTTTTCAAATTTTTTTTGGAGGGATTTTTATGCTCCAATTCTACATATCTGTTCAAAGTTTGTATTCATTGTTTATGTTGAATGTGTGTTTCCAGTCTGCTTCTTTGCTTACCCTCTTACTTGTGTGCTCAGTTTCTCGATGCAAAGCCCTTGTTATTGTTGGGTAGTGAAACTACGAAATTGTTCTTGTCTTTACAGGTAAGTGTATCCATTAAGTGCTCTGAAAAATGTATCACATGCTCATCAAAAAAACGTAACTGTCAATTTGATGAAGTACAACTCACATCTCATTAGTGTTGAGCACAGAAGCAATATTCCGCATCAAAAATGACTGCTAAAATATTCACAATTACCAGCTGTTCAGAATCCATTTTATATAGATAAAAAACATGTCAAATTTAATTTATCAGATGCTTTCTGCTGTCATACTTTTCTTTCGTTCAATGTACTGAAAAGTTATAAAACAACCTCAGTGTTATTCTAGACATGTATCGTATGGGCAAAAAGAACAACAAAATCTATTATGCACCAAGATATAATGAAAACTACATGGATGAATAATCTTCTGTAGGTTCTCTCACTTTGAAGGCTGAATACATTATCCATTTCAACTTAAATTGTGATTTTTTGGAACAGGAACTTCCAATATATTTGGATATACTTTTGCATATTTTTGATGTTCTCATAATATAAATAAGTAGCAATTTAAATGTATCTTAATATACAATATTTGCATCTTTATTATAAAACTTTCATATCCGGCATATCCCTAAGTAAGATTATTACCCTTATGTCAGTGTGGTAGTTGTGTTGGTCCCAGGATATTACAAGAACAATGTGAGTTTACCAAAAGAAGTTGGTCAATAAGAAAGACAAGTCTGTCTTGTCTCTCTCACCAACTGGAGTTGGTCCCATAAAAATATTAACTCACCCCTCTTGTATCTTGAATACCCTTATGTCAGTAATACCTACAACACAAAATTAAAAATAGAATTCAGTATTAATTAACCTTTACAAAATAGGCACTTACATGCTTATGAAGATAAAAAAAATCACCAGATATTAAACAACAGAGAAAAACAGTGGGATTAGCAGCAATAAGTATTGGAGAAAGTCAACTAGGCTGTAAGAGTCAAATTAATGGGTTAGTTTTAGATGCTGAACAACTGATAGATGAGGTCAGCTGGGTTTCAAAAATTTCTGTGACAAGCTTTGCTTATTCCACCACCACTTTGCCCGAACGGGAGCAAGTGTGGGGAACTTTGGACTTTAGATAGCGTTTTAGGAAATTAGGTTGGAGTCCTCTATACACTGGGATAGGAAACACTATTTTGAACTGTAGATCAGTAGTGCAAAACTGCAACACAAGAGTGATCACTTTTTTTTCCAGGTTACCCATAGATCAATTGACAGCATTTAGATATTGTTTATTAGAAACAATTGACTATATAGAAATCTGTCAAATAGTGATAACTCACACACCTTCTGGGTGTGGTGCTGTATTTCATCTAGTGGCACCAAGACCTCTTAGAGAGAGATTGATGAGTCTGCTCTACAGCCTTAGCTAAGAGCCATATGGCTTTTAGCTCAGGCAGTAGAAGCTCATGCATTCAGCTACAAAGGTCCCAGATTCGATCCCACCTGCTGACGACCAGCATCTGTCAATGTTACAAGTGGGGGCTTTTCTGAGATTTCAACTGGGAAATCTCTGGAGCTCAGGACATGCTTCCTCAGCTAGAAGAAGTATGTAACCCACACACTTTCTGGTTGTGGCGTTCTGTCCCACCTACTGGCACTGAGGCCACTTAGCCCTGGTCTACACTATGAGTTTAGGTTGAATTTAGCAGTGTTAGATTGATTTAACCCTGCATTCATCCACACGACAAAGCCATTTTTGTCGACTTAAAGGGCTCTTACAATCGATTCTGTACTCCTCCCCGACGAGAAAATTAGCGCTGAAATCAACATCACCAGGTCGAATTTGGGGTGATGTGGATGCAATTTGATGGTATTGGCCTCCGGGAGCTATCCCAGAGTGCTCCATTGTGACCGCTCTGGACAGCACTTTCAACTCAGATGCACTGGCCAGGTAGAGAGAAAAAGCCCTGAGAACTTTTCAATTTCATTTCCTGTTTGACCAGCGAGCTGATCAGCACAGGTAACCATGTAGTCCCAGAATCACAAGAGAGCTCCAATATGGATCGAACAGGAGGTACTAGATCTGATCGCTGTTTGGGGAGATGAATCCATGCTATCAGAACTCCATTCCAAAAGACAAAATGCCAAAATATTTGAAAAAATCTCCGAGAGCATGATGGACAAAGGCTACAACAGGGACCCGCAGCAGTGCTATGTGAAAATTAAGGTGCTCAGGCAAGCCTACCAAAGAGGCAAACAGACACTCTGGGTCAGAGCCCCAGACATGCCACTTCTATGATGAGCTGCATGCAGTTCTAGGGTGGGGCCCTATCACTATCGCATCCCTGTCTGTGGACTCCTGCAAAGGGCGGGGATTCTCATGCAACAGGGATGAGGATTCTGGGGACAAGGAAGATGAGGAGGTGGAGAAGGATGAGGATAGCGCATAGCACGGAAGCAGAGAAACCATTCTCCTCGACAGCCAGGAACTGTCTACCACCCTGGAGCCAATACCCTCCCAACCCTCCCAAGGTGGGCTCATTGACCATGAAGCCAGAGAAGACCCCTCTGGTGAGTGTATCTTTGTAAATATAATGCACAGTTTAAAAGCAAGCGTGTTTAATGATTAATTTGCCCTGAAGACTTGGGATGCATTCGCGGCCAGTACAGCCCCTCCTTTTAAATGGCCAACCCAACGGATGCTTGGTAATGGAAAGGAGGGCGCTGCTCTTTGAGACCATTCCCACATGTTATGAAGGCTGAAGAAGCTGAAAGACTGTGGCTTACCATGGCTGCCTGCAAGCTGAATTCTGTTACCCGGTCCTTCATGTGTGATCTCTCACACCAGACTGGCAGGCCCTCAATATAAGAGACAAAATGCGACTTTGTACCGAAAGCACATGTGCTATGTAATGTTAACAGCTTGGTTCACCTTGAAAGAGTCTACCCATTGTTCTCTAAAATGTGACTTTTTAAATACTACTCTTCCTTTTTTTCCTCCCGCAGCTGAAAATGTTTCAACACTCCCCCTATCATCTTTGTCCCAGAGGCTAGTGCAGAGAGGGGGAAAAAAATGCACTTGTGATGAAATGTTCTCTGAGCTTATGCAGTCCTCCCACACTGAAAGAGCTCAGCATAATGCATGGAGGCACACAATGTTGGAGTCCAGGAAAGCAGGAAATGAACGCGAGGACAGGAGGAACGAACGAGATGAGAGGTGGCAGGAGCAAGAAGATAGATGGCGGCAGCCTGATGAGTGGAGGTATGATGCAATGCTGAGGCTACTGGAGGATCAAACTGATATGCTCCCACATCTGGTGGAGCTGCAGGAAAGGCAGTAGGAGCATAGATTGCCGCTGTTGCCCCTGTGTAACTACCCACCCTCCTCCCCAAGTTCCATAGCCTCCTCACCCAGACACCCAAGAACATGCAGGGGGGCTCTCTGGGCACCCAACCACTCCACCCCAGAGACTGCCCAAGCAACAGAAGGCTGGCATTCAATAAGTTTTGAAGCGCCGTGTGGCCTTGTCCTTTCCTCCTCCCCTCATCCACCACCCCGCTATGTGCTTCCCTCCTCCTCTACCCCTCCCGGGCTACCGTGGCAGTTATCCCCCTATTTGTGTGATGAATTAATAAAGAATGCATGAATTTGAAACAATAATGACTTTCTTGCCTCTGCAAGCAGTGATTGAAGGGGGGAGGGCAGTTGGCTTACAGGGAAGTAGAGTGAAACAAGAGGTGGGTTTTCATCAAGGAGAAACAAACAGAACTGTCACATCATAACCTGGCCAGTCATGAAACTGTTTTTCAAAGCTTCTCTGATGCGCAACGCACCCTGCTGTACTCTTCTAATTGCCTTTGTGTCTGGCTGTACGTAATCAGCGGCCAGGAGATTTGCCTCAACCTCTCCCACACCAGAAACGTCTCCCACTTACTGTCACAGATATTGTGGAGCACACAGCAAGCGGCGATAATATTGGTTTTGCTGAGGTCTAACCGAGTCAGTAAACTGAGCTAGAGCGCTTTTAAACATTCAAATACACATTCTACCACCATTCTGCACTTGCTCAGCCTATAGTTGAACAGCTCTTTACTACTCTCCAGGGTGCCTGTGTATGACTTCATGAGCCATGGCATTAAGGGATAGGCTGGGTCCCCAAGGATAACTACAGGCATCTCAACGTCCCCAACAGTTATTTTCTGGTCTGGGAAGTAAGACCCTTCCTGCAGCTGTTCAAACAGACCAGAGTTCCTGAAGATGCGAATGTCATGAACCCTTCCCAGCCATCCCACATTGATGTTGGTGAAATGTCCCTTGTGATCCACCAGTGTTTGCAGCACTATTGAAAAGTACCCCTTGTGGTTTATGTACTGGCTGCCACAGTGATCCAGTCCCAAGATAGGGATATGTGTTCCGTCTATCACCTCATCACAGTTAGGGAATCCCATTGTAGTAAAGCCATCCACTATGACCTGCACATTTCCCAAAGTCACTATCCTTGATAGCAGCATCTCAGTGATTGTGTTGGCTACTTGGATCACAGCAGCCCTCACATCAGATTTGCCCACTCCAAATTGATTTCCAACTGACCGGTAGCTGTCTGGTGTTGCAAGCTACCAGGGGGCTATCGCCACTTGCTTTTCAACTGTGAGGGCTGCTCTCATTGTGGTATTATTGTGCTTCAGGGCAAGGGAAAACAAGTTACAAGTTCCATGAAAGTGGCCTTACACATGCAGAAGTTTCACAGTCACTGGAAATCATCCCAGACCTGCAACACTGTGCAGTTCTACCAGTCTGTGCTTGTTTCCCAGGCCCAGAATTGGAGTTCCATGGCATGAACCTGCCCCATTACCTCCATGATGTCCAAATTGCCAGGGCCCATGCTTTGAGAGAAGTCTGTGTTCATGTCCTCATCACTATTGTGATCGCGCTGTCATCGTCTCCTCACCTGCTTTTTGCAGTTTCTGCACATACTGCAGGATAATGTGCGAGGTGTTTACAATGCTCACAACAGCAGCGGTGAGCTGAGCAGGCTCCATGCAGGAGACCAGAGTTGCAGCGGAAGCAGTGGATGACGACGGATGCCACAAGAAAAGATATTTATACCGAATGACGAGAGGACCTATGAGGTGGATTCATTGCACCAGGAGAGCACAGTTGCAGTGGAAGCGGTGGGTGACTGAGCTCATTTACTCTATTGAGCTCAGTCATCATTTACTCAATTAAGACTGAGCTCATTTACAACAACAGGAGAGCAGAGTTGCAGCGGAAGCGGGGGATGATGATGGTTTGCAGACCTACTGCACAGTCTGCTGCCAGCAGCACCCAGGACACAACAGCAGTGGTGATGGTGAGCTGAGCTGAGTGGGCTCCATGCTTGCCATGGTATGGCATCTGAACGGAAAAAGGCGCAAAATGATTGTCTGCCGTTGCTTTCAAGGAGGGGTAACTGACGACATGTACCCAAAACCACCCACAACAACGTTTTTACCCCATCAGGCATTTGGAGCTTAACCCAGAATTCCAATGGGTGGCAGGGACTGCAGGAACTGTGGGATAATTACCCACTGTGCACCACTCTGTGAGTCGATGGTATTGAGGACGCACTCCGATGACCTACTGCACTTAGTGGGGACATAAACGATTGACTGTATAAAATTGCTTTCTAAAGATCAACTTCTATAAATTTGACCTAATTTCCTAGTGTAGACATACCCTTAGAGAGAGAGATTTATGAGTCTGCTCTACAGTTTAGCTAAGAGCCATATGGCTTTTAGCTCATGCAGCAGAGGCTCATGCAGTCAGCTCCAGAGGTCCCAGGTTCAATCCCATCCACTGATGACCAGGGTCTGTCAGTGTTACATAGTAATGGGACAATAACTATCTAAGTTAGGGGACAATAAATATCTATTCTTATAAAATGTTACACACACACTTTTGCAAGGAGAAATTGCAAAGGCCCCAATCCTGCAACCATTTCTATAGCTACACACATACACACACAGAGACAAAATGTTTTCTTGGTTAACTACTGTATGGAAAGGGAAGAATTGTGGGCTTGTGATAAAAGCATGAAGTTTGCCACTGTCTTAGGGCATGACTAGATGATCAGATTGGTCCCTTCTGACCTATGAGTCTATGAGTCTATGACCGAAAAGATTTTCAGATATGGGGCCATCACTAACTGATGCCATGTTGCCTGTGGCAGGCATTTAACAACACTGTCATAATCTGCAAATGTTGTTTTACGGTTGGACATACAAGGGATATATTCTTGGTTTTGCTTCAATGTGACCTTAAAATTGGTCACATTTTATACAACTTTTGATTGTCAACATGGTATTGGCAGAATTTAATCACATTTCTCTTTTTTCTTTCAGATGCTACCTTGGGGGTGTGAAAGCTGCTTGGTGATTGGGTAATATTAACTGTACAGAGTAGTGAAAGATGTGAGATTACTATTAGCTATTACTAGTGCTTCAAACGTGTCAAAAAGATACATGCTTGTTGATGGACCTGGATCTCAGAGACATCCCATTCCACTACTGACTGGGGCATCTCTGTGCTTTGTCAGAAAGACAGAGGTGCAGAGTTGATTAATCCAGTAGAACCGAAAGGAAAGCATGTTCAATACAGTTATCAAACTCTAGCGGAAAGTATCAGATGTGTCCATAATTTGAATGCACTTCTCTTATACACAGACAAATGCAGATTATCTGATGTTGATGGTATTGAAAAAGACTTTCAACAAGAACAATGGACATTGGCACAAATCCTGCTACATCAACTTTTACAGGACCAAATTTAAAAAAGTTGAGAATAAAAAAAACAACATCACCACAATGCTGTGGATCACTCTGGCGTACTGCAGAGGAAATACACACATTGAAGTGACCCCCACAAAGAACCTCCAGAAAAAGAAGCATGCTCTATTTCATCAGAAGACCTCCATAAAGCTTTTAACGTCAGCATGGATAATCGAGTCTGCAAACATGCACTTTAGCTGCTAGACTAGCATTTGCTTGCAAAACTAAGTGCAGGGATCTTAATTGTCCAAGAGAAAAAGTAGCATGCAAGATATTTGGTGTCTCTCTACAACAAAGTCAGAGAAGAAAACAATGCATGGATTGCCCTTGGTGAACTCATAGCATACATTGAACAGACAAGACAATGAAGGCGTGGCTCCAGTCTTTAAACCACCAGACCTCAAAAGGCTCTATAGAGCTTGGGATGACACTGGCTCGGTGCGTTCACAGAACTAAATTCAAAACCTGTTTCCTTGTATACATTCCAGATGTCCAACCACACAAAGAAGGACATCATGTGCTTCTTGCCTTCAACCAGGATATTGGCCATGCTCTCCAAAACACATGTGAGGGAGACTGGGATAGGTGAAGTGCTTCTTTGTCACACACAGTAAAACTTATCTGAAGGGAACTATTTCAAATGAAAACAGTTTACTGTATTGCAAGTAAAATATTTGCTTGTGTTACTATGGGCACTGATATCTATGATATAGAATGGTCCAAACATTAAGAGTGAGTCTGAACAAGTTTCCATGCATCCAGCTAACTTTACTTGGGCACAACTGTTTCAGTACAACAGCAATTTCAGTTACCATGAAGAAACAGAAAGCTTGTACCCCAACAAAGCTCAAGAATCACCTTTACCAATCTACATTGGTTTGACACTTCATGAAGACATGAAAAAGTGAGCTAGTAATTACTGTCTTTAAACTTGGTTTGTCCATCACCTGTGACAGAGTACTGGCCATCTCTCCTAGCACGGCAAACAGTGCATGCCAACATTTGAAGGATGAGAATAGAGCCTATCCTCTAAAGACCTCTATGGTGGTCTGTTCACTACTGAGGCCACAGACAACATAGACCACAATCCCGCCTCCATCACAGCAATAGATTCCTTTGAAGGAACTGGGATATATCACTTTTTCAGCATCCCAGTATTCAAGTGAGAGAGCTGTCTGTGGCATTCCCTCCCCAGACTGTGAGACTGCAAATTAGAAAATAAGAACCGCTGCACTAGGGTCAGACCATTGGTCCATCTAGCCCATTATCCTGTCCTCCAACAGTGGCCCATGCCAGGTGCTTCAGAGGGAATGAGTAGAACAGGTAATCATCAAGCGATCCATTCCCTGTCAGCCATTCCCAGCTTCCAGCAAAGAGAGACTAGGGACACTTCAGAGCATGGTTTTGCATCCCTGACCTTCCTGGCGAATAGCCACTGATGGACCTATCCTCCATGAACTTATGGAGGATTTTTTTAAACCCTATTATAGTCTTGGCCTTCACAACATCTTCTGACAAAGAGTTCCACAGGTTATATGTTGTGTGAAGAATTACTTCCTTTTGTTTGTTTTAAACCTGCTGCCAATTAATTTCATTGGGTGACTCCTAGTTCTTGTGTTATGAGTAAATAACACTTCCTTATTTACTTTCTCCACCCCAGTCATGATTTTATAGACCTCTACCATATTCTCCCTTAGTCATTTCTTTTCCAGGCTGAAATGTCCCTGTCTTATTAATCTCTCCTCATATGGAAGCAGTTCCATACCCCTAGTCATTTTGGTTGCCCTTTTCTGTACCTTTCCATTTCAATATATATATTTTTGAGGTGGGGTGACCATATCTTCATGCAGTATTCAACATGTGGGTGTACCATGGATTTATATAGAGGCATTATGATATTTTCTGTCTTATATTCAGTTAGCTTTTTTGATTGTCGCTGCACATTGAGTGGATGTTTTCAGACACTCATTGAAGAAAACTATATCACTCATGAGTCTTAGAAAATTCTCCTCCCATTGAACTTGAAGAACACCAATGCTCCCATGCAAGCTACAAATGTTGAAATCAAGAGTAACTGCCAACTGATTACCCAAATCCTAAAAGACATACGTTGATGGTTTAAACAAGTAAGGCAAGCAGTAAATCTGAATACCTTCAATGGAGATCATGACATTTCCTGGACAGCTTACCATGCTTGTGCCATAGGACTTCCAGAGAAGGCCCAACGTTGACAGAATCACAAGGATATAATCATAGAATAATAATACTGTAGGACTAGAAGGGACCTTAAGAAGTCATCTAGTCCAGTCCCCGGCACTCATGGCAGGATTAAGTATTATCTAGACCATCTCTGACAGGTGTTTGTCTAACCTGCTCTTAAAAATATCCAATGATGGAGATTCCACAATTTCCCTGGACAATTTATGCCAGTGCTTAATCATCCTGACAGTTAGGAATCTCCCTTGCTGCAATTTAAGCCCATTGCTTTTTGTCCTATCCTCAGAGATTAAGGAAAATAATTTTTCTCCATCCTTCTCTGGAGGTCCTCTGGCACAAGTATTTCACTCAATATATTGCTTTTCTTAGAGAAGCTGATTTTGTGAAAAATCTGTCTTCCCCTTTCAAATTTATAATACCCCTCTCTTACACTATGATTACCATTATGATTTAGTCAGTATCAATAGCTGCTATGTGCCTTGCAGTGTGAGAAAGAGTTCATGACCCACAGAGATTACAATCTCAGCTATAAAGCTGGTTGAATTATTCATTGCAAAAAAAACCTGACAATGTAACCCTTTGATTCTGTCAATAAAACATTAAACATATCCCAATTTTTGTGTATATTATTTGTCATTAGCAGCATTGAGTGAATAATGTCGACAAATTTCTATCTAGGGGCATCTTGGATGTTGAATCCAGTTATTTGCTATTCATTTTTTGTGCTCTGCAATTGGTTACTTTGGTCACACAGTATTGTTTGTGCCCTGATTAGATGATTAAACCTTTTTGAAAAAAAGAACAACAAATGATGAATAGTGAAGAATGAATGGTAAATATTTTGGCTTAAACATGTATATATGTTTGCATGCACAATAGGGTATTAATACAAAGCGCCGTTTCCCAGGAGTGTATGCAAGCCAAATCAAATTTGTCTGAACATCATGGGGAATGAACTCAGACATTTAGCATTCAAATGAATGTCCACCAACATTGTTTTAGCAATATGTAACCTACAACTAAATGTTCTGAACTTTGAAAAAAATAATTCCCCCCCCTTATTAAAAAATAATCAAATTGTTTACACACAGTAGAACCTTGGCTCCAAACTCACTCTTGTAATTGGACCTATCCACCTTACACTGACATTCAAGAAGCTACATTTCGTTCCCCTCCTGTCATACAGTGACATTCCTCTATTCCCAAGAGACAAAAAAGAAAGTATACATAGGAATAGGACAAGCGTATAAGGACAAAATCAGGGAAGCCAAGGAAAAGAATGAGCTACAGTTGGCAAGAAATGTTAGAGACAACAGGAAGGGGTTCTTCCAATATGTCAGACAAAAAAGAAAGAAAGATCAAGGACGGTTTGGGTGTGCTGCTCAATGGAGAAGCTCAGCTGGTAATGGAAGATAGGAAGACAGAGCTGCTCAGTGCCTACTTTGCTTCAGACTTCTCACAAATATAACATGACCAGATGACTAGTGAAGTCACTATAGACAATAAAGAGGAAGGTATACAGAGCAGGATAAATAAAGACGATTTCACAGACCTTCTGACCAATTTGAATGAATTCAAATCAGTGGGGCTGGATGCTATTCACACAAGGGTGTTGAAGGAATCAGCAAATGAAATCTCGGAGCCACTGGCAATAATATTTACAAACTCATAGATGATAGGATACGATACTAGAACAATGTATAAAACAATCAATCTGTGAATACCTGGAGGATGAAGGGGTCATCCCTAGCAGGCAAGAAACCACTAGCAGCCAAGAAATCATGCCAAACCAGGTTGATTTCCTTCTTTGACAAGGTAATGGATTTGGTGCATGAAGGACTATGGTGGACAAAATACACTTGGACTTCAGCAAGACTTTTGACACATTCCCACATCAGGGATGCATCAGGCGAGGTATCTCCAGTAAAGATAAAGAGGTGTTAGTACCGTTATACAAGGCACTGGTGAGACCTCATCTGGAATATTGTGTGCAGTTCTGGTATCCCATGTTTAAGAAGGATGAATTCAAACTGGAACAGGTACAGAGAAGGGCTACTAGGATCATCCGAGGAATGGAAAACCTGTCTTATGAAAGGAGACTCAAAGAGCTTGGTTTGTTTAGCCTAACCAAAAGAAGACTGAGGGGAGATATGATTGCTCTTTATAAATATATTAGAGGGATAATTATCAGGGAGGGAGAGGAATTATTTAAGCTTAGTACCAATGGGGACATAAGAACAAATGATATAAACTGGACACTAGGAAGTTTAGACTTGAAATTAGATGAAGGTTTCTAACCATTAGAGGAGTGAAGTTCTGGAACAGCCTTCCAAGGGGAGCAGTGGGGGAAAAATACATATCTGGATTCAAGACTAAGCTTGATAAGTTTATGGAGGGAATGGTATGATGGGATAGCCTAATTTGGCAATTAATTGATCTTTAATTATTAGCAGGTAAATATGCCCGATGGAATGTTAAATGGGGTGGGATCTGAGTTACTACAGAGAATTCTTTCCTGGGTGCTGGCTGGTGAGTCTTGGCCACATGCTCAGGGTTTAACTGATCGCCATATTTGGGGTCAGGAAGGAATTTTCCTCTAGGGCAGATTGGCAGAGGCCCTGGAGGTTTTTCGCCTTCCTCTGCAGCGTGGGGCACGAGTCACTTACTGGAGGATTCTCTTCACCTTGAGGTCTTTAAACCATGATTTGAGGACTTCAATAACTCAGACATAGGTTAGGGGTTTGTTACAGGAGCGGGTGGGTGAGATTCTGTGGCCTGCATTGTGCAGGAGGTCATACTAGATGATCATAATGGTCCCTTCTGACCTTACAGTCTATGAGACATTCTGATAAGTAAACAGGAAAAATGCAGGCTCAACAGAACTACCATTAACTGGTTACATAATTAGTTAAAAAACTGCAAAAAGTATCTATTAATGGAATGATATTGGATTGGAGGGAGGTCTCAGGTGGGGTTCCACAGGGATCTGTTCTGGGTCTGGTGTTGGTTGATATTTTAATTAGTAATCTGATGTAGGTACAGACAGCACACTGATCAAGTTTGCAGATGACACAAAGCTGTGGGGACGGGGCTGCCAATACTTTGGAGGATAGAGCTAAAATTCAGAGAGATCTTGATAAATTGGAGAACTGAGCTATAGATAATAAAATGAAATTCAACAAAGACAAATGCAAGGTGCTACACTTAGGGAATTAAAGCCAAATCCAGAGGTGAGTGATAAAGATGATCAAAGGGATGGAATGCAAGCCATATGAGCAAAGGCTGAAGGAAATGAGTATGTTTAGTTTGAGAAAAAAAAGAAATTAAGGGTGGGATATGATAGATATTTGAAATGCTGCTACAAAAAAGATGGAGAAAAGTTGTTCTCTTTTGCCACAGAGGGCAGGACAAGAGGCAATGGGTTCAAACTACAGCACAGCAGATTTAGATTAAATCTCAGGAAAAACTTCCTAACTGTAGGACCAGTGGGACAATGGAACTGGCTGCCTTAGGAGGTTGTGGATGCTTCTTCACTGGAGGTTCTCAAAAGGAGGCTGGAAGTATCTGTCTTGGATGGTTTAGACACAACAAATCCTACATCTTGGCAAAGGGTTAGACTAGATGCCTCTTGCAGTCTCTTCTAACCCTCGGATTCTGATTCTAAGAACTTAACGGAAACTTGTATTGAAACCACAGATGTTACCATTTATATTCTAAACCTTGCTCATATTCAGACTCTTAATCAGTTTTCTATATGGACCATACCACACAAGTGTGCTGTACCTACTCACACTGTGGTTTTGTGGAAAACATAGTACTGGGTTAGTAGTCACAATGTCAGGGAACTCGGAGTGGGGAGAAATGGAGTTTCCATCAAAGTGGCTCTATAGAATCCTTATTCATGGATCTTATAAACTGGGTGGCTCACAGGTCATTTTGCTGGAACAGGCAACCTGTGCGTATTTTCAGAATTTAGTGTCTGCCAGGGTTTTCCCCCACATAAAAGGACCATCTGGCTCTTCTTCCCTTTCCCACCCACTAAAGGCGGAAATATTATATTAGAAAATGTCAGTTCTTTTCGTTCAAGATGACTGTCATGAAAAATTTTGTTGCCAGCTAAACTCCTGCTGATGACAGATGTAGCTTTTAAAACATCACTACTTACAGCCCCCTTCCACTCCCAACAAAAAAATTCTGCATCAGGTTTAAGATTAATAAACATAACAGATGATAATTATCCAGTTGCATAAATGTACTCTTACACATTTAAAACCAGATTATTCAGAACTGGCATGTTGGGGAACCATGCCATATTTTCATTTCTTGTCTTTACACTTACAAATAAAAACAAAAACTAGTAAAACTAAGCTTCATTCATTATACTCTTTCTGAAAATTCTCAGGCCATAAACATTCTTACTAAACATTTTATCAAAGATGTTACTCTCTAGACAGGAATTTGATATAAGTACTTCATACCATCAGGCACAAAATAATCAACGATTCTGGCACAGAAGTATAAAGCTGGCTGCAACAAAATCAATAACAGCATGAATCATCATGTCCTAGTTACACTAATTATGCTTCTAAATCTAACTGTTAATATTATCTGAATAAAATAAAAGATAAAAATATATTCTCTACAGCTGCCATTAGTTAAGTGCTGACAACTAATTATCAATCTTTTTAAAAAGTACTCGATGTTTTATTAATGCACTGCATCAGTGGATGCTTTTGGTAGGTAAAAGTATTTTTCTTTAAGAATTCCCCCATAACTTTAAAACCTAAGAAGATCTTAACCAGAGATTTTATACATTCATAAGTTATAAACAGATATACATTACTTATATAAAATGTTACCATTCATTTTACTTTAATCAATATTCTGTCCTTCGGTATTTAGTAGGTTGCATTGGGATATTTCAACAGTTTAAATAAAAGTTGAGAAGTGGCTCAAACAGGCTTTTTCATTTGCTCAGGCTATGCCACTAACAGGTTTCAAACAGATGTGAATAAGCAGGTAGGTTTTATTCCCCAATGCACAGTTAATATTTTAATCAAACAGGCTAGGAAAAAGCTTAATTCTCTGGCAGCCTTAGTAAAAAAAAATAAAGGCCCACACAAATTAAGTTTAATTGACTAATTAACACATCAGTCCATATCCAACATGAGGTTCAAATGATAATTGATATGGTCTCTGACCAGGACTTAGGAAAAAACAAAGAAGAAACCTTCTCCCTGCACCTGAAGGGCATTCAATGCTTTAGACTGAGGCCATGGCATGCAGGAAAAGAACTTTGGAATTTTAGTTAGTATTATAAAATTCATATAACTTCAATAAAGCCTATAGTTATGCACCTTAACATATGAGGTCTTAGAGCTTTTATTGAAGAACCTCCCAGCAATCTATGACAACACTTCTCTTTGCAGTTTTCTTTTAAAACTGCCAAGTAGCAGTTGAAAATTCTCCTGTATTTCAGGATGCAAAAGGCTGAGCTGAACAAGAGAGAAGATAAGCAATGCAGGAAGCTGGTGCAGAAACTGGTCCAATTTTTCCCAGCTACAGTGGGAAGCCTGTTTTCATTTTCAGCCTCAGGTCAGCTACGCCAGTCAAGTTTTTTAAGTGTGAGTCATACTGATAGCTTGTCTTCAATGGAAGGACATATAACAGATGAATTAAAAAAAAAACATAACCAAATTGGCAATCCACAGTGCTCTGGAAGTCATCTTTAAAAAACCCACAAAACCCCCAAGAAAAATCTAACAGAAGGCCAAGAACCCATGAAATACAAGCTGAAGATATTGTTAACCTCTTCTGAACCATTCGGCTGGCATTGGAAATCCTTCTGTAAATTGTTGCAGATTAGACAAATTGAACTTAATCTAATGGAAAAGTAATAGAATTCAACAAAATTCATGCCATGTATGAAACCCAATATTCAGTAATATTCAGACAACCTAGAACAAAAATTGCGCTAAACATCTAAAAAGTTTGTGTAATGTTTATCCCTAAATATTAACAAATATCTGCATGTTACTTATTGCAAAAATCAGAAATTCTTTAGCTTACTTGAACAGGGCATTCCATTTCATTAATGTATTTAAGCCTAAGAGACCCTACTACAAACTATACCAAAGCTTGTGAAGCAAATGAAACTCTAATAGTATGAAGACATTATCTTTCAAGTACATATTTGCTAAGAGTAACCTTTTTCCATACCTGCAATTATCTTACTCTAAACTGATTGTTGTTGACATATGTAATTAATGCTTACAAAAGGACAAACCAGGAATTAAAGCAGGCAGCAATTATTTGAAGTGTAATGTCTGCCAGATTAGTGTTGGCACAATGAATGCTCATTGTGTATTAACAGTCTATGAGAACTATATGAAGAGCTCTTGAAAGGCTGGTTTAAAAGAAAATTTAACAGAAAACCATTTTTAATAGAAAACTGACAGGTTCATAGGTCTAAAGATGCTGGACCATCCTGAGAACCCTCGGGTTTATTTTTAGTTCTGTTGTAAGGGTTAATGAGCCTCTGAATTACTCAAGATACTCTTCTGCTGGCATGTTTTCTTTCAAACTGATTTTCTTGTGCTGCATTAGGACATGATCCACATCTATTGAAGTCAACGGAAAGAGAGTTCAGGCTCTCAATATATTACTGCTAGTTCCATATAAAGTTATGGCCTTGCCTCAGTTAGCTCATCTTTCTTGTTTGATTTTATGTGCACCCGCTTTTCTTTTCTCTTCTAGGATTTTGTGAAGTTCAGTGAGGTTGCTTCAGGAAGACCGTCAAAAATTTAATAACTCACCCGTTCACACACCATTCTTTTATTTAAAGACAAATGGACTTCAAAATCAAAAGGTCAAAAATGCAGGGCATTTTTCTTAATTATAGAACCACAGTAGGACTCCTATAATAGCCAGGGAAAGAGTGCAGCCTTACAGCATGTGAAGCCACTATATAGTGTATACATTAAAGTTGGGAATTTCAGAAGAATATACTAAAGGACAATTATAGTGCTGCTGTAGCAAACTGTAGTTTCTGCAAAAGCTTTCTGGTAATTCACCCTAGTGATTAAATCATAATAGTTACTGAGACATGAGTCATAACCTAGCATTTATGTCTGGTGGTGAGTTGCAAGTGCAACAGTGAAAATTATATTTTATTATGCATGATTAAAATCACTGTCCTGAGATTTAAATTTCCCATTGTAATTAATGTCAAGCTCTTTTTGGTTGGTAGTGACTAGCGTTTCTATTCAAGTGGCTCACTGGGGGCCCTACGCACAGGGTAGGTAAGCCAGCTATTATTTTTGTTATTTGATGAGTGTCAACAATGTGCCTGGCTCTGTTTACGATAAAAATGGGGATGATTCCTTCACTGAGAAGCTGGTAGGGCACACTGTAGGGGATGTAAAAATTTATATGTATCGTGCTGTGCCTGGCCACCTCCTCCCTGTCCCACACCCACCTTTGGCTAGATGGCATTGCTGTTTCCCTGTTCCTACCACCTCTCAAGGGTACAACTCAGAACAAAAATGGTTGGTTTGTTGCCAGCTCCTGGTGTTCAGTTTGTGAATCACACATGGTTCAAAGTCTACAGGGATTAACACTTCTCCAGGTCAAGTTCTGCCACAAGAAGACTGCAAAATCCCATATCCCATTACAAATATCTATTTCAATATTCTCCAGCACTACCCTAGTATAACACTACTCTGTACAGCAGGGATAATCAAGTATTTTTGTCAAGGTCCCAATTTTTTGGTCATGGTATAATCAAGGTCCAGACTCCAGAGAAAAGTAAAAAAAAAAAAAGATTTCACAAACCTTTCAAAAGCATCTAGCAGTCCAGATTTGGCCTGCGGTCTGCCTACAGGAAATATTACAGGAAATATTTATCCAGCATTACAGGAAATATTTATCTTTTGTGACACAATAGTTAACCATAATCTTGCAAGATCTACATACATTCATACAAACCTGATATAAGGTTTACATTTAAACAGATATAAACCTGAAGCTTGATATGCCCAAGATATTATAAAATATCAAATAGACAAAACAGTCATAAAATATTTTTTACTCCTCCAACATATTAAATTCTGACATTTAATGGAGCCAGGGAATCGATTCCTTTTCAAATATTTGTTAAACACAAACAGTGTGTAAATATACAGTATACAATTAACATATTTTCATGACAGAACAAAACAAATGGCAAAATTAGGGTTGTTGAGGGGTCCAAATTAAGAGGGGAGATTAAGAGTGATGGAGGATTATATTTATGGATGTGTCTATTTGGATTTATACGAGTGTTGTTACAGGGCACCTATCCATACCCTTTAGGTCCTTGGACACAATTAAAAATACCTTAAAAATAATGCTAAAACTGAAGTACAGTGCAGCAGTCCAATTTAATATACCCCATCACCAGACAACATAGATTCTCAAATCATTCTCTCCTCAACTGCTCATCACTCTTTCAATTCTCCACCATTTTCAAGTACCTGGGGAAGATACATACACTTTGCAGCATGTTCTGTAGATCATCAGGTTCAGACTATTTCAGACTAAGACTGGAAGTGAATTCCAAATCTGTGGAACATCAGTGAACGGCCTAATAGTGGCACCTTCTCATTTATACCAATGGTGTTTCAGCTCAAGTACCCACTGGAAAATATAATATGCTAAAAATACAGCAGCAAGAAGTAGACTCTGACAGACACCAGAAATCCTTGAGACTATTGGAAGGTGCTATCAAGTCACTCAAGTTGAAAATGTCCATGGTTCCAGGTTGGTCAAATGAAGAGTGCAGATTGGCCACAAAAATAATAATAATAAAAAAAGTAGAGATTGTGAAAACTTCTAGTCCAGCAACTTCCCCTTTTCTTTTTCAATTATATTCATTAGCCAAAAGAGAGTTTCACGGAAATCAGCAGACAAGAAAAGTGAAGATAAAAAGGCAGCAAAAAAAAATCAATGAAATAACTAGATGCATATTCCAAAGACCTATCTTAACCAGGTTTCACGAAATATGAATCAAAGGGTGCTTGGACTGATACCAGAGTTGCTTTCATTGGTACTTTCTCCTTTTAGAGGTGATATGATTATTTTATAAATTCCCACTATTCAAAATCAGAAGACATTCCATGCCTACCTATGGGTACATTCCTCTCTCTAAATGAATGTGTTTCACTAGGTATTCCAACCTTTCTGGCAAACCAAAAAGAATTCCATTGGGTGTGCATTGCCCAGTGCCATCTGATGTTGTGCATGGGTTATTAACAACTCTGTGCTTCTCTGGCTGGAGTCATGGATTATGTGATTTAAACAGTTATACTCATGCCTTTGGAAATATTTGAATGTTCTATACAGGTGGGTGTTTTATTAAGGACCTCAAGAGTTGCTGAGCTAAACTTGTTTCCATAGGGGAGGATAGCAGAGAGCAGGCATTCAACAAAGCCCTTTCGGTAACAGAAATGACAAGACTAAGTTCTCACTGAGAATTAATTAAATTCTGATGTGATATCTCTCCCTTTACCAAGGTATTTAAAAAAAAACCTAAAAATTAAACTCCTCTAATAAACAAATAAATGCAACATTAAATTGTACTTGAGAGGGTCAGCTTCGGCACAGCAAAGATTCCAAAGTTAGCAAAACCAAAATACACCTCCAGTTACCTGCACATTACAGGAAAGTAAAGATTATTTGGAGTATCAGACGATGTTCATGCCTTCTTAGGGGGCTATAATCTCCTGATTTACCCTTGTCAACCAAATCTCCCTCCCTCCAACTTTCTCCTTAAAACAGTGCTTAGAAAGCAAAAGCTTCAATTGCAAATAGATATATTTATCTTGTAGCTCTCTAAGGCTTGCATTCAGCAAAGCATTTGAACAAGTGCTTGAAGTTCAGCATGTGCTTATGTAGTTTGCTGAAGAGGGCTGGGATTATTCATGTACTTAAAGTTAAGCACATCCTTAAATACTGTACTGAATCAGAACTAATGATTTTTGAGAGATATTGCTTTTACTGAATTATTTTTACTATATGTAGAACACACCACGTCTCCTGGTGGCTAATAAATTAATAATAAATAAAAATACCACCACCGTTCTGAGAAAAAACTATGAATCAGTAAATTCAATATGTAAAAGAAAGTACTGATATGAATTAGCCATTTTAAACCACTCATCACCAATGTACTCATCATTCTGGACAGCAACAACAGGGAAGATCTGAAATGAGGTTTGTGTAAAGTTTGCAGATTTTCATTTGTGAAGGGGTTTGGAAATGAAACCCTGCAGTTTGGTTCTCCAGGACTGGAAATGGACTAACTTCTGGAGTTGCAAATGAAGTTTTAATTTCAAGGAATTTGAACCTCAGTTTCCTCACCTTTTTCCTACTGGCACCAGTCTGCACCCTCAGCAAGCAAAGGGATTGCCATTATTTCGGGGGGCTGTGGGGATTGTTCTCTTATTAATTAAGTGTTTTCTACAGCACCTGTCAATGTATCATCTGAACGCTTATTGGATGCAGCTGGAAAGATTAGCAAGGGAATGGCGGTTTACTGCCTTCCCAGATGTCTTGCTATTTTTAGCCCAAGATTGTATAATCTTTGTATACTGGAGAACACCCTGAACATCATACCAGTCTCAGACTGAGCATGTCTGGGCTGCAATGCAAATACCCGCTAGAGTTTTCCTCAAAATGTAACCCAGAGATTTGTTCATTTTAGTCTGGGTTTTTCAAAGGACTGAAAGGGAGTTAGGTGTGCAATTGACTTTCACTGGATTTGGGTATCTGGCTCATTTAGGCACCACTGACAAACCCAGCCTCAGTGTTCAACCTTCTAAGGAGAATTTTAACATGATTAGGAGAAGCTAGCTCTCACCTTGTTTACACAGAGGCAAGTCACCTCTCCACACACCTCTTAGTTTGTGATCTTCAGTACCCTCAGAGAGTAAGCACAGAGCAGTTCATTTTTTTGTAAAACATTGCAATGACTAAGAGGCATACTTTCTGCAACATAGTCACTGAGCCATGCCAATAATGTGATCAAGTGTTTGTCCACATTTCAATTGTTATTTTGAGCATGTCTATGCTACCTTTGCTTCAAGAGTCGATGATTTTGCTGACTACAAAAATGTATGTAAATTGATATATTAATCCTCTGGAACCAATGGACTCTGGAGAGCCTAACACTAATATAAAATGTGTTAATGAAAAGTGAAAAGAAACTCTTGGTTTCAAGGGTAAACAACAATTTCACAATGGAAATACTTTGAGCTCCAGAGACAGTGTCCAGCTACCACAAGTCAGATTTTTTATTCCTGCAATGATGATGTGCTATTAGACAGAACAGTTATAGTGGCACCCTACTGTCCTTTCTATAGTATTTCTCAAAGTAAATTCCATGATATGGGTGTGTAACTGATGTAGACATAGTCAAACAGTTATGGTATCTTCCCAAACCTCTGGGTAAACTTCATAGTCCAATAATTTGTATTCTTCTTGTACAGTCACTATGTTTCCTGTGGTGCCCTCCACTCTGCTATAATCATTTCCTAAAAGCTTACAGCCAGATTTTGAGAAGTCAGACACTTTAGGTTCCCCAAGGGTAAATTTACACTGTTGTCAGAGGTATGATTACACTTCGTGTAGGCACACCTAAGAAAGCTTTAATCTTAATCTACCTAGCATGGCTCAAAAGAGCAGTGCAGCACAAACTCTGGTGTAAGCTAGGATGTGAAGACATATCTAGGGCAGGCTTGTACAGCTCACACCTATGCATTGTGTCTTCATGGCTATTTTTAGCTGTGCTTGCCAAATTGAAGGGAATGCAGGAACGCCTACACAAGCTGCTAGCACACTTCCAACTGCAGCGTAGATGTGCCCTTAGAGACACTATAAGGGTTGAATTATCAGAAGCTCTAAGAGCCTGTGGATTCAGTAGAGACACCCAAAACGAGTAGCCACTTTTGAAAATTTTGATTTTAATGAACTCAAAAATAATCTGTTTGGATTTGGTCTCCATTTTAATAGACAGTGTTCTTCAGTTCTAACTGGTCATTTCAGTGTGAAACAGCCAAGGTTGCCTTTTGTCTGGAATTGTTCCCTTAGTGGAGATTTCAGCTGCCCATGACCCAGACTTCTCGCATCTAGCACCCTGGGGAGGAAAACTCTCCATTCTTCATTTAGATAAATAACTTTACAACCTCATCCTAATTCTGGTTGTCTGGCTGAAGGTGAATCTACTCCTCTCTGTTTATGCTCAACTAAAAGAGAAAAATAGGGTGTGGTCTTTTAAAAAACTGAATATAAGAATTGCTAAATCTCTGAATGAGCATCATAAGAAAGGATGGTCCAGCTTCTAGGGAAATAGCCTAGGAATTGGAAGACCTAGATTCAACTCCCTGCTCTACCACAGACTTCCTGCATGACCTTGGCCAAGTCATAGTCTGTCTGGGCCTCAGCTTCCTGGCTGTAAATGGGAATTCTTAATGCTTGAGAACAAATGCATTACTGACTGTGAAACACACAGCTATTACAGTGCTGGGGGCTATTCAAGTGCATTAGAGAGATAATGCATCTTCTAGGAAGCATGATTATGGGGAGCTAAGGCATCATTTGATATTCCTGAATGATTCCATCAAACCTTTCAAAGGAGAGGCTAACTTTCCTCTTGTCATTCTTCAAACACATGTCAATCACAATCAAACATTCTTGGTATAGCCAACTGAGTTAAATACAAGTATACAGCACTAGGAAACCCCAAAGTTATAAATTTCCTGGCTTTTATTAAGTAAGATCTCCTAGACTTATCCAGGTTCCTTTGAATCAGAGACAAGTTCCAAATTATTCTGAATTTATAAAATGAGATCTGCCCACAAAAATATTTACAAATAGATGGAAGAAAATGTGCAGAAGTACTCAATGGAAATGCCTTGATGTAATTAAAAGGTGACTGGGAATGGGCCAGTATCTTTGTACTAAGAGAAGTACATCCATTCCAATAGATGGTCTTAGATTTAGTTTCAAATCTCCTAGGATTTCTAAAAACTATCTACTTCTGGCAGCAACCACATATTGGCTGCCCCTGTAAAATACTTTAATGCAAAACAGAGGAGAATTAAATTACCTAGTGGCACCAGCAGCAGATGCAGCCAGAGGCAAATGAAACCCACAGGGAACAAAACATTGTGAGCCATCCACAGAAGCCTATAGTCACCTTAGTAATTTGGATTTGAACTTGCCATTAGTTCAGAGTCCTATGCCATCTATAAGTGATGGATCAGTGGCAGGTGTAAGCTCTTCCAGATGATAAATTCATGTATATTTTTTTCAGATCTGGTTGAAATAGTAATTGCCTGTGGCAATGACAACAAACAAGTCCATTTTGAATGAGAGACTATAAGATAGTGCACAGGAAAGTAATTTGCTGACCACAAAAATGCCTACTGTTATAATAAAAATAAATGCATCTGAATCAGTGAAAGTACATGACATGCTGGAATATTTCTTAACATTTTTAGGTGATGATCTATTGCCTTTTTGACAGTGGTGGGAATGTTCCTTAGTTTTAAGGTTTTTTAGACAGAGGAATCATTTTAAATAAAGGTTTTTTAAAAATACAAAATTGTTTCTTGCTGCTTTAATTTTTCACTTTTTGTCTCCACTGACTTCTGTTAAGCTCTCTTGGCTCATGTACTTCATGTTTAAAAAGTGTTTTACTGCCTTCCATGCCTCCAGCCAGGACAGCAAGCCCACAGACAGGTGGTCCAGGGCACTGAAAGGTTAAACAGCTGTAATAGCATGCCATACTAGTGTCTCAGGTAACTCAGAGAAATTCTCTCTAGCACTGGAGTACTCAGCTCACATGATGAAGGGGCTAGAAAAGACACACTAGACCCCATCAGCTTCAGGCTGACCTAGACAGATTGCTGTGGTTGACTGATCCCCAACCTTATGGTCAAAGCACTGACAATAACACAAGTGTGATGTGATATAGAGTCTGAGCTTACTGTGAAAGATCCTGATAATTCTTTCAAAGCTAATGAAAAAGTCTATTCTTTCTGAATGCTGATCCTACCTAACACAGTGCCAGATGTGTGTGTCTAAAAGTAAAAATGTCTAAAACATTTTTTGAAATCTGCTAATTATTATTCTTGAGAGCTCTGTTAGACAAGTGCTACCCAATTTTACAGATAATGAAACTAAAGAAGAGACTTCCAGTGACTTGCTCATGCACATCAAGTCAGTAACAGTCAGGATTATAGATCAGAAATGCCCTGCTCTCATTTCTGCACTGAGGCTGCTGGACTACACCTTCATAATGAAGTACTGTGAGTGAGGTCCGTGTGACACTGCACTCCATAATGTTTTATGGAAATATGCTTGTGAGTAAATATGATGTAACTGGAATATGCTTCATGCAAAAGGTCTCTTGTAAGGTATCTTACAAAGCTTATGATCTACTGAGTGTGTTCATCCTATTTGTTTGCATGTATTATTTCTACGTCTGGAGTTAGGAGAATAAGATATAAACTTATATTACTGATATAAACATATTAAGTGGAAGCCATTAAGAGTGCTTCAGAATCAATGAACTGTGAATGGGTTTGTTTACCTGAAAGCCTTCCTGTGTACTTGTCAGCCAGCCCCTAGGTAATGAAGAAGGAGGTCTTACAGTGACATGTGATTATGTCACTCGAACTGGAATCCATCTTAAATCTGGTGCTTTTCCATTTAGAAGGAGGGGTGGGGACCCAGAGAGACAAAAGATTCTCACCTTGTGCCAAAGCTATAAAAGGGGGTGGAACAGAACAAAGTGGGTCCCAGTCATGTGAAATCCCCTGCTTTTCTCCTAAGATACCTGCTAGAACTAACAAGAACTGTACCAGGGGAAAGGATTGGGTCCAGACTATGGAGGAGTCTAGTCTGTGAAATAAGCTTTTTGGAACATCTCTGAGGGTGAGATATTACCTGAAAACAGTTTCGTAATGTATTAGGCTTAAATGTGTATGCGACTTACTTTGTTCTGTCTGTCATTACTTGGAACCACTTAAATCCTACTTTTTATACCTAATAAAATCATATTTGTTTATTAATGAACCCAGAGTAAGTGATTAATAGCTGGGGGAGCAAACAGCTGTGCATATCTCTATCAGTGTTATAGATGGTGGGCAATTTATGAGTTTACCTTGTATAAGCTTTATACAAAGTAAAAACATTATTATTTGGGGTTTGGATTCCATTGGGAGCTGGGTATCTGGGTGCTGGAGATAGGTGACCTGCTGAGCAGTTTTTGGTTAAAGTCTGCAGCTCTAGGGGCATGGACCAAATCTGGGTCTGTGTTGCAGCAGAGTAGCATGTCTGGTTCAACAAGACAGGGTTCTGGAGTTCCAAGCTGGCAGTGAAAACAGGCTTAGAGGTAGTCTCAGCACATCAAGTGACAGTCCCAAGGCGGTCTATGTGACTGAACCTTTCATAGTACCATGTTCTAACTGTACAATGTTTACATGTATTTGATTGTTTTTCAGAAGGTTAAAGTAACAGGGAAAAAAACATAGATATGGGTAGGGAGTGGGTTGTCAACCAAGCAGCTTTTTGTACTGTCTACTGTAGGCACTCAGTCAAGCCTCAGTAGGGAAAAGCATATAGTAGAGCACTTGCCCTATCTTTTGGATAAAAAAGAAAGTCTTTTGTTTCAGAAAGCCACAGGATGAGTCAGAATTCTAATTTCTCACTGTATTCTTTATATCCATGATATAATGAATGCACTCCTGTACCAACATTGCACCCTTAGCATGATTCATGCCAGTGGAGTATAATAAAATTCATTTTCTTTGGGTAGGTCTCACCCCAGACCCAAAAATTTGAGCTTTGAGTGGTTTAAGTGTCACAAGTCTACACCTTTATTTGTCCCTGATTAGCTATCTTACAAAGTAATTAAGCAAATCAATAAACAGAATGATCTTGAGTCAATGGAAGCTCTGATAAGCATGCATGATCTTCAACCTACAACTACACAGTAGTCAGCAATTACAAGGCAGCTATACCATCTTTTAAGATTTTTTAGAATATATTTGTATAGCTATTAAATGTCCATCTACTAAAAAGTTTTGTTGTGCTCATACACAGTTTTTCAGCTCTGATCTTGCATGGATACACAGGGTAACTTCCTCATAATCTTCAGTAAATATCAGATGTACTTAAACACCATTTAAATTTCCAGAACAATCAAAAGAAGTATTTCATATTAATATTTTATGTCAGAAACTCTGCAATGTGTCCATTTATTTGGATTTTTGACAATTAATGTATAACTTTAATAAAAGGTAGATATTACAGAAATACTGAATTTCTTTCAGGTTTCAGAGTGGTAGCCATTGTGATGGGGCAAGGCCAGGCGGCTACAGTAAAGTAGTAAGGAACAGGTATGTTAGCCCCAGGCTAACTAAATCCATAGTACCATGGTAACCAAATGGCAGTTGCTCCAGGTTAATCAAGATACCTGGGGCCAATTAAGATCTTTCCAGAAGGCAGTGGAGATAGCTGCATTGATTGGGCCACCTGAAACCAATCAAGGGCTGGCAGGAACTAGTTAAAAGCCTCCCAGTTAGTCAGTGAGATGGGCATGTGAGGAGCTGAGAGCAAGAGGCACAAGGAGATATATGAGAGAGAGAGAGAGAGAGAGAGAGAGAGAGAGAGAGAAAAAAAAATACTGCTGGAGGACTGAGGAATACAAGCATTATCAGACACCAGGAGGAAGGTCCTGTGATGAGGATAAAGAAGGTGTTTGGAGGAGGCTATGAGGAAGGAGCCCAGGGATTTGTAGCTGTCATGCAGCTGTTACAGAAGGCACTATAGACAGCTGTGATCCACAGGGCCCTGGGCTGGAACCTGGAGTAGAGGGAGGGCCCGAATTCCCCCCAAACCTTTCAACTCCTGATCAGACACAGGAGGAGTTGACCCAGACTGTGGGTTCCACCAGAGGGGAAGATCACTGAGGTGAGCAAATCCGCCAATAAGTACAGGACCCACCAAGGTAGAGGAGGAACTTTGTCACACCGTGTTAGACTGTATCAGCAAAAAGAATGAGGGGTACTTGTGGCACCTTAAAGACTAAAATTTATATGGGCAAAAGCCCACAAAAGCTTATGCTTAAAAATAAATGTGTTAGTCTCTAAGGTGCCACAAGGACTCCTCATTGAATTTTTCAGTTAGCCAAACTATTGCTTGGAACACATAGGACCTATGCACGTAGACCTCTGTCTGCACAGAACCCCTCTGACCTCAAAATTGTATGGATATGAGGCTCCAAACATGGATTTGATTGCAGGATTATAGCCTATTTCAGTTTATTTGAAAAAAAACAAACCATTTTTTGTTTCATGCTAACAAAAGTTGCAGAATTTATCATGCCATTTAATTCAAACCTTACCAAAGATGTTACACTCAGTTAGAAGGTGCCACAAGGAGGAAAACAATCCATTCCTAATTGTATCCTTATTTCTAAAAAGTAATGATAAAGATCTTACATGTATACTGTGCCTTTCATCCTGAAGAATACCACAGTGCTTGACAAACTATTATAGCTATTGCCTGGTAGTGCTTACTGTAGTTAATATTACATTACAATCCCCGCATTCACATTCTTTGTGTTTTTCTCTGAAATTCACCTCTTAGCCTGCCCTTGAGTTATGTAATGGTAAGATCATTCTAATTTTGCTTCCATGGAAGTTAAGTGGTGTTTTACTATGAATTTCAGTAGGGGTAGAATTGGGCCAATACTGTGTGCTTTTGAGAATCCCACCCTGAAGGTACTTAATTTGTGCATACATAACTCAAAGATGAAGTTAACTGGACTACTCAGATGAGTAAAGCTGTATATGTACTTAAGTATTTGATGGATCAAGATCTTCAGTTTATGTTAAACGTACACCAGAATTACGACCCTACCAAATGCACGGTCCATTTTGGTCAATTTCATGGCCACAGGATTTTTAAAATCAAATTTCATGAATTCAGCTATTAAAATTTGAAATTTCATGGTATTGTAGTTGTAGGATTTTGACTCAAAAAAAAAGTTGTGGGGAGGGGATTGCAAGGTTATTGTGTGTGGGAAGTTACAGTACTGGTACCCTTACTTCTATGCTACTGCTCATGGCAGCACTGCCTTCAGAACTGGGCAGCTGCTGGCCTGGAGCCTAGCTCTGAAGGCAGAGCTGCCACCAGCAGCAGTGCAAAAGGATGGCATGGTATGGTATTGCCACCAATACTTCTGCACTGCTGCCTGCAGAGCTGGTTGCCCAGCCAGCAGCCGCTGCTCTCAAGCTGCCCAGCTCTGATGGCAGCGCAGAAAGGTGGCACTACTGCAACCCCCCTAAATAACACTGTGACCTCCCTTTTGAGTCAGGACCCCTCAATTTGAGAAATGCTGGTCTCCCCCATGAAATCTGGATAGTATAGGCTAAAAGCACACCAAAGGCCAGATTTCATGGTCTGTGACATGTTTTTCATGGCTGTGAATTTGGTAGGGCCCTAACCATAATATAGAAAGGATGTGCAATGTGACTGAGTTAACATTACTAAGAGAACCCTAACTTTTTACTTCCCTAAACTAAGCATCTAAAATCACAGCCTCAATATTACAAAGTTACATTGCCACCACTGGTAAAGAGTGACAACTGTTTAACAGAATAGACCAATAGATTAGGGCCCTAATTAAGCATGTCTCTAACTCTGAGTATATTGCTAAGTTAGGTATATGCTTAAGTACCTAGGACAGGAGGTAAACAAACATGACTGAGTGTTAAAATAAGAGTGAGTTGTTTTAATTTTCCAAACTGAAATTTGGCTAGCATACCAGATGCTTTACAACTCTACTCTTCCAAAACAGCATCTTATGCTCTTCATTGACTACAAGCATTCTGAAGATTGGTTTTAGGTCTGATCTGAAAGTTGGCAGTGAATTCCTATGAACTATTATTAAAAAACCTACTATTTAAGAAGTCTCAAATGACCAAGATGTCCTTGAAAGGAATCATATTTAATCACAAAGACACATGTTAATATAAAACAAAAAGATGTCATACTGCCAGATCTTTAGCCTCGAGAAATAACTTTTGCCAACACATGGACGAGTTTCTATTATTTATGAATAACTGCAGTTAAAGTCATTGCTTTTGTATTTTATAGGAGGACTCCTATAGGATTGGCAAGTAGTATTAAAAAACTAAGTATTTCACTACTGGACTTTCATCAAGAGACTACGGACCTTCCCATTTTAATACAAACACTAGGGCTATTTATGGTGTTTAAAAATAAAAAGGAAATATGAAAAGTAGTGACAAATATGGTTTAAAGAATTTATAAACCCTCAGATGGGTAACTGAGAAGTTTGAAGTTACCTACTTCCTACCCCATTTTTGCTTTCCATGCCTTCTTCCCTTTTCCACCTTAATTCCTCCTCTTCCTCAGTCTTTCCTTGTATTCTCCCACTCTTTCCTTCCTCCATCATGTTTTCGTCCCTCCTTCCACAACATCCTGGCTCCCAGTTTTCTTCCACTGGTGATGATCGTTAACAAGTTTTTCAAAACTAACCAAGTAAGAGGCAAAAGAGAAGAGGAAATAGAGCCCTACAACAATGCTTAATGACTTCTACTTCCCTAAGATGATCTAAATTCTATGGTATTTGATATGACCATATAGTTGCAGTAGATTACAGGCCCTAAATATAAACAAATAATGTCAGTTTTTTCCAGAATTAAGATGCTAGTTATTTTACAGTATGGATGGAGAGACTAAGGTCTTGTCTATATTATGCCACAAAGAGAATGATGAGGATGTGAACTGCGGAGCACTCCAAACCGTTGCACACTAACTGCCCCATGTGGCTGCTGCTGGTACAAACTACAAGATATCTAGTTCGTGTTAATGTAGTCCTATCTGAAAGAGGACTACGTTAATGTGAAGTAGTTACCTTGTTGTTTGCAGTTCTGGGTTCAAGCTGAACTTGAGGAGTCATGTCACCTCTCTGCCTCAGTTTCACTATTTTTAAAGTGAGGCTAATGACCCCTAATTAGATACTGCCTAGGGATGTTGTATCATTAATTAGCTAATGTCCACAAAGCATTTAGCATGTTCAAAGTCTTTATTATTATTATTATTATTATTATTATTGATTTATATGGTATCACTCTTACCCTTATGTTATCGAATGTAAGTTAGGCTTAATATGTGAATTATTGCTTGATTTCATACAAATACAATTTTCAAAGATGTAAAAATGAGACATAATTGCCTCATATGTGAGTTTAGATTTAAACTTGTTCTTGAGAAGCCCTTTTACAAAGCTATCTATTGTAGTAGTCATCCCTACTCAATAATCAAAATATTCTTCACTCTGGCTCCTAAATGGCATACACTCTTCTTTATTAAATCTCAAAGACCTCTCTCTATGCCCAAGATTTACCCACAGTATTCCATTTTCAAGAACTAGCAATTGGTGCTGGGGTTGCCTCTCGCACTGAGGCTATCTCTCTGGGAGAGGGAACTCCAGTTGCTAGGAAAAGGCAGGTGTTAGTAATAGGAGATTCAATCATTAGAAACATAGATAGCTGGGTTTGTGATGACCGGGAGAACCGTATGGTGACTTGCCTGCCTGGTGCAAAGGTTGTGGATCTCTCGAGGCATCTAGACAGACTTATGTGTAGTACTGGGGAGGAGCCGGTGGTCGTGGTACATGTAGGTACCCATGACATAGGGAAGGGTAGGAGAGATGTCCTGGAAGCCAAATGTAGGCTGCTAGGGAAGAGACTGAAATCCAGGACCTCCATGGTGGCATTCTCAGAAATGCTCCCAGTTCCACGCGCAGGGCCAGGTAGGCAGGCAGAGCTTCAGAGTCTCAATGCGTGGATGAGATGATGGTGTAGAGAGGAGGGGTTTACGTTCATTAGGAACTGGGGAAACTTTTGGGATGAGGGAAGCCTATACAAGAGAAATGGGCTCCACCTAAACCAAAGTGGAACCAGACTGCTGGCACTAAACATTAAAAAGGTTGTAGAGCAGTTTTTAAACTAGGAGATGGGGGAAAGCCGACTGCTGCAGAGGTGCATGTGGATCTGACACAAACTTCTCTTAGGGGAGAGTCTGATGATAGGGAATATCCAGTTTATAGTCAGGAACAGAGGACAGAAGAGGATAATGTAAGGGCCGCATCAGATGATAAACAGTCACATAAAAAAGAATCTGGCACATCAGAAAAGGGCAGACAAATAAACAGGGACAAGTTTTTAAAGTGCTTGTACACAAATGCTAGAAGTCTAATAATAAGATGGGTGAACTAGAGTGCCTTGTGATAAAGGAGAATATTGACATAATAGACATCACAGAAACCTGGTGGACTGAGAGCAAATAGGACACAATCATTTCGGGGTACAAAATATATCGGAAGGACAGAACAGGTCATGCAGGGGGAGGAGTGGCACTTTATGTGAAAGAAAATGTAGATTCAAATGAAGTAAAAATCTTAAGCGAATCCACATGTTCCACAGAATCGCTATGGACAGAAATTTCATGCTTTAATAAAAATATAACATTAGGGATCTATTATTGACCACCTGACCAGGACAGTAATAGTGATGATGAAATGCTAAGGGAAATTAGAGAGGCTATCAAAATTAAGGACCCAATAATAGTGGAGGATTTCAATTATCCCCATATTGACTGGGAACATTTCACTTCAGGATGAAATGCAGAGATAAAATTTCTCAATACTTTAAATGACTGCTTCATGGAGCAGCTGGTATGGGAACCCACAAGAGGAGAGGCAACTCGAGATTTAATCCTGAGTGGAGTGCAGGAGCTGGTCCAAGAGGTAACTATAGCAGGACTGCTTGGAAATAGTGACCAAAATACAACAGCATTCAACATCCCTGTGGGGGGAAGAACAGCTTAACAGCCCAACACTGTGGCATTTAATTTCAAAAGAGGGAACTATACAAAAATGACAGGTTAGTTAAACAAAAGTTAAAAGGAACAGTGACTAAAGTGAAATCCCTGCAAGTTGCATAGGCCCTTTTTAAAGACACCATAATACAGGCCCAGCTTCAATGTATACCCCAAATTCAGAACCAAAAGAACTAAAAAAGAGGCACCGTGGCTTAACAACCATGTAAAAGAAGCAGTGAGAGTTAAAGACTTCTTTTTAAAAAGAGGAAGTCAAATCCTAGTGAGGCAAATAGAAAGGAGCACAAACACTGCCAGCTTAAGTGCAAGAGTGTAATAAGAAAAGCCAAAGAGGAGTTTGAAGAACGGCTAGCCAAAAACTCCAAAGGTAATAACAAAATGTTTTTTAAGTACATCAGAAGCAGGAAGCCTGCTAAACAACCAGTGGGGCCCCTTGACGATCGAGATACAAAAGGAGCGCTTAAAGACGATGAAGTCATTGTGGAGAAACTAAATGGATTCTTTGCTTCAGTCTTCATGGCTGAGGATGTTAGGGAGATTCCCAAACCTGAGCCAGCTTTTGTAGGTGACAAATCTGAGCAACTGTCACAGATTGAAGTGTCACTAGAGGAAGTTTTGGAATTAATTGATAAACTCAACATTAACAAGTCACTGGGACCAGATGTCATTCACCCAAGAGTTCTGACAGAACTCAAATGTGAAGTTGCAGAACTATTAACTAAGGTTTGTAACCTGTCCTTTAAATCGGCTTCAGTACCCAGTGACTGAAAGTTAGCTAATGTAACGCCAATATTTAAAAAGGGCTCTAGAGGTGATCTCGGCAGTTACAGACCGGTACGTCTAACGTCAGTATCGGACAAATTAGTTGAAACAATAGTTAAGAATAAAATAGAAAAACAAACTGTCAACATGGTTTCTGTAAAGGGAAATTGTGTCTTACTAATCTATTAGGGTTCTTTGAAGGGGTCAAGAAACATGTGGACAAGGGGGATCCAGTGGACATAGTGTACTTAGAGTTCTCTGAAGATGTCCATGGAGTGTGCAGAGGCAGTCAAAAAACAAACCAGATGTTAGGAATCATTAAAAAGGGGATAGAGAATAAGACTGAGAATATATTATTGCCCTTATATAAATCCATGGTACGCCCACATCTGGAATACTGTGTACAGATGTGGTCTCCTCACCTCAAAAAAGATATTCTAGCACTAGAAAAGGTTCAGAAAAGGGCAACTAAAATGATTAGGGGTTTGGAGAGGGTCCCATATGAGGAAAGATTAAAGAGGCTTAGGCCTCTTCAGCTTGGAAAAGAGGAGACTAAGGGGAGATATGATAGAGGTATATAAAATTATGAGTGATGTGGAAAAAGTGGATAAGGAAAAGTTATTTACTTATTCCCATAATACAAGAACTAGAGGTCACCAAATGAAATTAATAGGTAGCAGGTTTAAAAAAATAAAAAGGAATTTCTTCTTTACACAGCGCACAGTCAACTTGTGGAACTCCTTACCTGAGGAGGTTGTGAAGGCTGAGGCTATAACAATGTTTAAAAGGGAACTGGATAAATTCATGGTGGCTAAGTCCATAAATGGCTGTTAGCCAGGAAGGGTAAAGAATGGTGTCCCTAGCCTCTGTTCATCAGAGGATGGAGATGGATGGCAGGAGAGAGATCACTTGATCATTGCCTGTTAGCTTCACTCCCTCTGGGGCATCTGGCATTGGCCACTGTCGGTAGACAGATACTGGACTAGATGGACCTTTGGTCTGACCCGGTATGGCCATTCTTATGTTCTTATGTAATACAGGGTTGCCAACTTGCACAAAACCGAACATCCTTGCTCCACCTCTCCTCCGAGGCCCCATCCATGCCCTGCCTCTTCTCTGAGGCCCTGCTCCCACTCACTCCATCCCCCCATTCACTCACTTGCTCATTTTCACCAGGCTGGCTCAGGAGGTTGGGATGCAGGAAGGGAAGAGGGCTCTGGCTGGGGATTTGGGCTCCAGGGTGGGGCCAGAAATGAGGAATTCAGAGTGCAGGAGAAGGCACCGTGCTGAGACTGTGGGTTAATGCAGGAGCGGGTGAAGGCTCTGGCCTGAGGGGGGTGTGGGTTCTGGGGTGGGACCGGAAATGAGGGGTTCAGAGTGAGGGAGGGAGGCTCAGGGTTGGCGCAGGGGGTTGAGGTGTGGGCAAGGGGTTGAGGTACAGACTCCAGGCTGCGCTTACCTCAAGTAGCTCTTGGAAGCAGCAACATATCCCTCTTCCAGCTCCTATGCATAGGCGTGGCCCAGCAGCTCTGCATACTGCTCCATCAGCAGGAGCCACCCCCACAACTCCCACTGACTGCAGTTCCCGGCCCATGGGAGCTGTGGAGCTGGCGCTTGCAATGGAGAGCAGCATGCAGAGACCCCTGGCTGCCCCATGTGTAGGAGCTTGAGGGGATACATGCCACAGCTTGTTTGAGAAGCACAGAGCCATGGCAGGTAGGGAGCCTGCCTTATTCTCGTTGCACTGCCAACTGGACTTTTAACAACCTGGTCAGCAGTGCTGACCAGAACTGCTAGGGTCCCTTTTTCGACCAGGCCTTCCTGTTATAAGGAGCCTCTCATGTTGTGTCCTCACGCAGCCTGTACTATATTTTACTGATGAGCATAGACACTGCTAATTGCTAGTGCCTGCAGGTGAGGGTGAGGCTACAGCCTTTCCTATCTCTCTACGCTGCTATTCCATGTGGCCACGTGGAGTTCGATGTGCATGCTAGGCCACTTGTTGTGGCTTCAGTGCTGATGCTGTGGCATGTTTTCCAATGAGACACCAAGAGGAATTTTGTTGGAGTTACCTAAAATGTCTTCTTGGAATTTCTGTTGCTGGAGCATGACTTCTCTGAAGACTCCTTCCAGTGTCTCTCTGCTGGTAAACAGCTAGAATCCAGCCGTAAATAGATCTTCATCAGCTTATTCTATTCATCATATCAAAATCCAGAATATTTTATATCCAGAAAGATTTTTGACATAACATAGTAATAAAAACAACCCACAATACTTAACATGGAAAGGAACATGCAGTTTGTGGGAAACAGTCCTGTTGTGATAGAAGAGAACTCTTCCTTCAAGCATCAATCTTTCAACATCTATAGGTAGGTCATGCAAAAATGTCTACTCATTGTTCAAGAAGGAAGACCTTTTTCTGTCTCATTATTTGTGACCTTTTGTATCCGGTACGAAAGTAGTTGTGAACATAAAGTCCTAGCTTTATTTTTCAGTCTTTAGGTCCAATTTAATTTCTACCTATGTCAGGACCAGTAGGTGAACCTACAATCCTGAATCCCTTCTCCACAAGGACAAGTAGATTGAATATAGTGTAATACAGGCTCATGTTCAAACTTTCTCACAACAGAAAAAACACACACACAGATGGAACTTGTACAGTTCCATCCTTAATATCCAGTAGCCATATCTGTTTCTCAACATGATTTTTTTAGTACTTCAATTTTTCAGCTAAAACAAGATTCTCTTTAATTAAGATACATGAAACAACTTTCATTGATTCAACTTCTGTCTTTAATCCTTCATTTAAATAATTCTACTTGTAAAATGTTTTTTAAATCAAATTTGGCTTCTCTCAGAAATTCTTGGCTCCTAAAATTTCATTATTTCCTGCAAGTCCTGCTCTCTGGCTGTCACACCTTTAATTACTTTAGTTATATCAGCTGATCAACAAAAATATATGTTCACATCAAGTCCTGTAGAGTCAATGAGGTGATTAATTTTGTATAAGAGTTGCACTACAGCAGTTCATGAAAAGATTCTTATACTTGTTTGTATCTCACATAGTTTGTAGATCTCCTTAGGATCCATCTGGATATAGGGGTTAACTGATAAAAATATTATTACTTGCCTTCTATTTGAAACACACCTTTGTTCATAACAATGAATCTGTGTATGAAGTTATTCTTAAAATGACTAATAATCTTACCACTGGAGATTACTTCAAATGAAATTCCATATTTTTTAAATATAGCGTGGGTTTTTTATGTAATAAGACTGGGACTCACATTCAAGTGAAGATTAAGATATTAGGGTTGGTACTTCATTTTAAATCCTAATGAAACCCACAAAAGTTACCTGAATTCTATGGTCAATTAGTCAAATAAAATAAAATCACTGACTTTCCCTTAAACTGGAGAAAATATCCCTTTGTAAATGTGGAGAGCAGCTTACTGATTCAGAAGTATTTTGTCATGTTTTTGATTCATTAATCTTGCATTGTCATCCTCTGATGTAAAAAAAACAAACAAAAACCCAAGAAACACCCTACAGAAAACTCTAATTTGTAGTTTACTGACATTTATACTCTGACTGACTAACTACACACACACTCTTCTCCCAGAGACTTCTACAACTGGCATTTTTTCCCTCTTCCTAAAAGACGGAATGCATCCCGGTGCAGAGGGCTAGCACAAGATACCTGATCCAATTCAGTCCCTCTTATTTCCTCAAATTAATGTTTTAGTGCAGTATAGGTCTTGTTCTGATCATCTGCAAATTTAATCTAAATAAAGGAATAAAAGTGATGCTTATAATGTTTATCATATACAGGATCAGCGACATTTGGCACATGGCTTGCCAGGGTAAGCACCCTGGTGGGCTGAGCCAGTTTGTTTACCGGGTGCGTCTGCAGGTTCAACTGATCATGGCTCCCACTGGCCACGATATGCTACTCCAGGCCAATGGGAGCTGTAGGAAGTGGCAGACAGCACATCCCTCAGCCTGCGCCACTTTCTGCAGCTCCCATTGTCCTGGAGCAGCGAACTGCGACCAGTGGGAGCCATGATCGGCCAAACCTGCGGACGCGGCAGGTAAATAAACCAGACCGGCCCGGCCAGGTGCTTACCCTGGTGAGCTGCGTGCCAAAGGTTGCCGATCCCTGACCTAGACAAACAGGACTCTACCTATGATATGTTATCACACAACAATATATTTCCTTCCTCTTATATTATACATAATGGAAAAACACTTAGAATATTTTGTCCTCAGTCTCAGTTTTTCAATATTTAACAAGTAGTGAGACAAAGGAACATGTTCCAGAGCCTTGTCAAGTCCTTCTCTCATTGAAGACAATGGGAGCAAGTTCATGCCCCTACACCTCAAAGTGAAGACTCTGGGAACTTTGGGTGCTCAACTTTGAGGCCAGGAAGCAGGGCAAGCCAGAAGTTCCAGTTGTTATGCAGAAGAAAATGTCATGAGAACCATGACTACAATGTCTAAATACAGGAGAGGGCCGCACACTGGTTTTGGGCTATGAATCTAAAACCAAAAACCATAAATGGTGCAGAGTTTGCTTTTCGCTAGCATAACCAAACAACGGAGGTTGCAGAAAAACACCCAGCACATCCTGTTTAAAGTGAACTGGTACATTTCAAAGGCCCAGTCCCACCCCCAAATAAGTCACAGGACAAAACTTCATTTGACTTTAAAGGAAGCAGAATCAGGCCTATAACCCTGCTAGAGACTAAACATTGCTGCAGCTTGTATAGCACTCAGAGTTTAAATCCCATCTGTCCTGACTTTGTATCCTACACTTCGATCTTGTGGATCCAATTCTGGGAAAACATGACCATTCATGCAAGCAAACAACTTCTGAATAGTACACAACTTATGGCACACCCCTTGCCCCATTCTCATGTCTCTCCATACAAACCAGAGCTTAATTTACGGTTCTTAAATGGTTGTTTCACCTAGTGAAGTTCTGAGGTGCAATCCAGACCAGTGAGGGGGTGTGTTACCACCTGCCCCACAACCCTGAGTGCCTCACAATTCTTTTGCTGTTGTAGCTCCCAATCTGAGCTTCTCACAAACAGCCTAAGTGCATACAGGTCACACCTGAGCATCTGTGGATAGTTACAGCCCTGGTCCAGCAGCTCAGACCCCAGCAGCCTGTCAGCAACACGCCAGTCATGCTCTGATTTCCACCAGCCTTGGTTACTACTTGCAGGGTGACCACAACACACACACGGTCCCAGATTTACAAAAACAAACAATGTGTGTTCTGCACTGTCCAGCCTTCTCCTGGACAGTTCAGACACTGAAGGTCCATTGCCCCTATAAAAGAGTCAATATTCAACATTTTACTATTTTAATAGGAGTTACTGAACAGTTCTATTCAAAACATGGCACTGGCTTCATTTAAATTAAAAATAAAACTAGTTTATTTAATTTAATTATTATTTAATTAATTTAATAAAAAAGAGAGAGATACAAAGTACATTAATGCCAGAACTGTTAACAAAAGAAAAAATAAAATGCTTTCTATAGATAAAACTTGTAACAAGCTAGACTTGGTTCAAGGTAAAATCCTTACCCCATGTTCCCAGCAACACAGATGATCAAAATAAAAGGGCTGGCTCCTTTGTTTTCTTAGGTGAAACACACAGACACAGAATGAAGCTGGGATGCTTTTGCCCCTCATTTTTATAGTCCAGTTACCCTTTGAAATGCATTTTTTGAAGGTTACCTCTAGCTAAACTTCATTCCAGCTGTGGGGAAGAAGACATGGAGTCTCATGGTGAAAGACATTTCTTGTTGTTGTTGACTAAAATGCAGATTGATCTGTTCTTGCCCTGCTACTTGACCAGTAATTGCCAGTTTGATAACACCTGGTTAGAGGCATCAGCTTGTTCTTTGTCTTTGAGAAACCAGTTTTACCCATTCCCCAGACTTGTCTGGTAAACACATTGTAGTCATAATTTCAGTTTTTGTTCATAACTTTTAATACACATTATGTACATACATTACAAAAGAATATTGATGACCCGTATGCTATTAGTTTTCAAATGATAACTTCAAAAAGACATTTTGCACAAAAATTATTATAATAGTGCATAGGGTGTGAATACAGGCATGTTTTCGATCACGCACCTCTACATTTTCCCACATAAGAAAGGTACCAGTGGCGTCAGAGCAACTGGAGTTTTATCTATTGATGTCATGAAAGCCAACATGTCTTTTGGGCTTCTGCAATACCTTACAATACTTAGATTAATTTAAAAATAATATTTTTAAAGTGTGAAATTACAGAGAGCTTTTCTTATACTATTATTCTCTTGCCTTTTTAATGGTGGATGTAAGAGTCTTGTAGCTGAAGATTTTACCCATGATTTGGTTTGATAACACCATCATCATCGTCTGCTTTCATCATAAAATCTCCAGTGTCTATCTCTGCTAGGGTAAAGCGTGTTAGCTGATGTTCTTCAAATGTAATACATATGAATTTCTCCATAGGTGCCTTCAATGCTATAATTTAAGATTCAATTTACAGGATAGCAAACAAAAGGAAATTAGAGTTCTTATAACTGGTCCCTCAATATCACTTCAGAGTTGTTTCCTAATCTGAACAGTTCATTTATTTTGTTCATTTTTGTTATTTTTAAATGCAGGGTTATTTTACAAAATATCAGGGTCAACATTACGATAAGAAGAAGAAATGAGTTTTATAGCTTTTAAAACCATCCATTTCCCCAGTACTGCAGAGAATGATGTTATGAGCTTAAAATTTTTCTCATTCAAAACAGAAATATTCTGCTTTAATGCTTGACTTCCTGTGAATGAGTAACCTTTAACACAGTGAAAAATCTTGTGGCAAATTGTCTCACTAAATAAAGAAATTTTATATTTTATAATACTGTGACAAAGTTCCTCCTCTACCTTGGTAGGTCCTGCACTTATTGGCAGATTTGCTCACCTCACAGATTCAAGCTGTGGGTCGGGAAACTGTCCAGAGAACTTCCCCTCTGGTAGAAGCCACAGTCCAGGTCAATTCCTCCTGTGTTTGATCAGGAGTTGGGAGGTTTAGGGGGAACCCAGGCCCGTCCTCTATTCTGGGTTCCAGCCCAGGGCCCTGTGGACTACAGCTGTCTAGAGTGCCTCCTGGTACAGTTGCAGGACAGCTACAACTCCCCATGGCCTCCTCCCAACACCGTCTTTGTCTTCACCACAGGACCTTTCTCCTGATGTCAGACAACACTTGTACTTCTCAGTCCTCCAGCAGTATGCCTACTCACACTCAGCTTCTTGCACACCTTTTGCTCCCTGTTCCTCGCACGTACTTCCTCTCCTCTGGCTCCCCCTGACTGGAGTGAGCCCTTTTATAGCATCAGAGGGGCCTTAATTAAAGTCAGGTGCTTAACAGCCTCACCTGACTCTTAGCAGGTTAATTAGAGTCAGGTGTTCTCATTAGCCTGGAGTAGACTCTGCTCTGGTCACACAGGCAACAGAAAACTGCTTCTCCAGTGGCCAGTATATCTCCCTTCTACTACTCTGCTGTTACCAACTGGACTGGGTCTATCACAATACATATAAATACATATCATGCTGCAAAGTGAGATACATGTCCTGCAAAGTTTTATCATTGCAAAAAACAAATCTGATATTTGTTACTGTAGTTCATTACTCCCACTTATTTGAGACTGTATTATCATATACCCCTTTTTAAAGATCACCAGTTCCAATAAATCTGATGCTAATTAACGTACACCACATGGAGAGATAAAGTAGTAAGGCCAAGAACCATTAAAAAAATCAATCGATAAAAAAACGACATGTGTGCAAGTAATAAAAATGTAAGAACAGTACCCTCAGTGTCTTAAACCTTAAAATGTTCTTACAGGTATTATGTCTTTGGCACTTTACAGCATCAATTAAATGGCAAGGAATTCATCTTAAGAGAGGATTTTTTTTCCTGCAGAGTGCATTTCAAATTTCTACAAAACCTTAAATAGCTCCAAGTTGTGAATTCCTAATAACTGAATACAATATTTTTCAATCATAAGCATATATGGGAATTCAGATTTTTGGCACTGTCTATAATACAGTGTGTTGCAGGGAACACATTCATAACAGGAAAGGTCCATTCTTGCTCTAGGTCTGAATTTTAATATAATTATTTCAAAGGAAACAGGTTAATTAGCATAATAATTGTTTTCTCTTCCCATTTATACATGGGATTGTACGATGGAACTGTTAAATCAATCAGGATGCAGGGGTACCAGATCTATCCTACTAGAAGCTAAAAAATGTTAATTGCTAACCAAATTAGTCAAGTATTCTATAAAATCCAATTTTCCTATATTCAGATTTACTGTAAACTTAACAGGCTACCCCATACTCATCACAGAAGCAAGCTAAAGTTGGGAAAGAGGAAGAGGCACAAAATAGCAGTGACATTTTTATTATTGCTTTTATGTAGCCATAAAATTATACTACTACTTCCCTATTAATATACTTTGCACTAAATAGCTTCCACATGTGCTGAGTAAGAGCAAAGGCTGTATGCAACAGCTATTAACACCTAAATGTAGAGAAATATAACAATTATACACCACATTTATAACAGAAAATAAGAATTTTCCCAGGTGAAACTCCTTGTAGAATCAGATTGGTAATGTATCCAATTAATTTCAGATAAGCATATTATAAACAATATGCCTCACTTTGTTCTTAGGTAATGATTTGATCAAGCCTTTCTAAGCAATCTCACAGACATTAAAAAGCTGCAGTAAATAATGCATCTCTGTAAGCTTTCCAAATGGCACACCAAGTGTCAACTGGGTGGGAGTCTAATTATTAAAATTAATGTATACTATCTCTTTTTGACATCAGTAAAAGTAGGACTGGACCTATAGCTTTTAGGACACAATACTGTACAGATTTATGCGTATGCTTAACTTTAAACTATAATGGACTACTCACATGCTTAAAGTTAAGCACATGACTAGCCCCACTGAAGTCAGCTCCTCCCATGCTTAAACTGCATTGACTTCAGAGGCTGTGAAAGTTAAGCACCTGTGTAAATCTTTGTAGAAATGTGAACAACGTTTTGCAGGATTGGGAACTTATTTTCTTAATGCTTCAGCAGCTAGAAAGCCTTGAAATAGCAGTGTGAAACCAGCATTTATTGTATATTTAAAAAGTCTTTTATTTTGACTATAATACCCTCCTTAGCATAACTTTTTAATTAATATAATTTGACTTTTTTAGAACAAAAAGTGTCTCCACTGCAGTCATGTGTTTAAATGACTTAGTTAAGGATCATCAATAACTGTATGGAAGTGAATAAAAAACATGTATTAATAGACAGTTGACCGTCTCCATTTTTTTTCAAATAAAGTTATAAAGATGAAAACTGGTGAAGAACAGGTATTGCTAATAAATTTTTTTTTTTAAAAAAAAGAAAGCTAAGTAGATGCTTTGGTAACATTAAATAGATTTAAAAAGTTTCTATGATGTTCATCCATTGCTAATCAGTCTCTGCTATTAATTAAAACTTAATGACCTGGATCTTTCTGTCATTGACAACATGTGGTTTATCATTACAAAGGAATTTAAATTAACATGGCTATAGTAATATGGAAAGGGCAGAAACTCAGGAGAAAGTATGCTTATTCAGAAAATGATTAAATAAGATTTCATAGCACGGCATGTCTTTTTAATAATTAACAAAATAAGTAAACTTCTCCTTAGCTTAATGTGCATTGATCAACACTGCTGCATTCCATGGCTTTGTCAATCTGTCCAGCCACAAATACTTCTGTTGATTTTTTAAGTGTATAGAATGCTGATGCTACTAAAGCATTTAAAAATGTCTTGGCATAAAAAAACCCCACCAGTTCATGAATACCAAATTAATTAGCTTTTTAATCTAGAAATAGTCAATGCTGCTGCTCTAGTCTTAATAAAAGCAATAGCAAAACTATTTTCCATATCAATTACATTACTTCTGTTGGGTCAGAACAGGCGATACTGTCCTTTAAAATGGTGTCATGGGGAGAGAGATAAAATATTCTATATTAATAAAGTACTTCCTAAAAATCAGTAATAGCAGCAGTTCCTAACCATAATCATAAGCAATGGACTTAAATTGCAGCGAGGGTGGTTTAGTTAGGACATTAGGAAAAACTTCCTGTCAGGATGATTAAGCACTGGAATAAATACCGGAAAGGACCTTGCGAGTTTATCTAGTCCAGTCTCTTGTACTCATAGCAGGACTAAGTATTATCTAGACCAGTGGTCCCCAATCTTTTTCGTCTGGCGGGCGCCAGACGAAGGACCGTGGTGGCGGTCGAGCATCTGCCAAAATGCTGGCGAAATTCGGTGGCATTTTGGCAGCAACACCTCTCGATGACTCTGCTTGTCAGAGGCAAGTAGTGTCATCCAGAGGCGTCACCGCCGAAATGCCGCCAAATTTCAGTGGCATTTCGGCAGATGCTCGACAGCCGACCAGGACGTGAATGCGCGCCCATGGGCACTGCATTGGGGACCCCTGATCTAGACCATCCCTGACAAGTGTTTGTCTAACCTGCTCTTTAAAATCGCCAATGACGGAGATTCCACAACCTTCCTTGGCTATTTACTCCAGTGCTTAACCACCCTGACAGGAAGTTTTTCCTAATGTCCAACCTAAAGCTCCTTTGCTGGAATTTAAGCCCCTTGCTTCTTTTCCTATCCTCAATGGCTAAGAAAAACAATTTTTCTCCCTCCTCCTCGTAACAACCTTATATGTACTTGAAAACTGTTATCATGTCCCCTCTCAATCTTCTCTTTTCCGGACTAACCAAACCCATTTTTTTTCAGTCTTCTTTTATAGGTCATGTTATCTAGACCTTTAATCATTTTTGTTGCTCTTCTCTGGATTTTCTCAAGTTTGTCTACATCTCTCCTGAAATGTAGCGCCCAGAACTGGACACAATACTCCAGTTGAGGCCTGATCAGTGCAAAGTACAGCAGAAGAATTACATCTTGTGTCTTGCTTGCAACACTCCTGCTAATACATCACAGAATGACGTTAGCTTTTTTTGCAACAGTGTTACACCGTTGACTCATATTTAGCTTTTGGTCCACTATGACTCCCAGACCCCTTTCCACAGTACTCCTTCCTAGGCAGTCATTTCCCATTTTGTATGTGTCCAACTGATTTTTCCTTCCTAAGTGGAGTACTCTGCATTTGTCCTTATTGAATTCCATCCTATTTACTTCAGACTATTTCTCCAGTTTGCCAGATCATTTTGAATTATAATCCTAACCTCCAAAGCACTTGCAACCCCTCCCAGCTTGGTATTGTCCGCAAACTTTATAAGTATTCTCTCTCTGCCTTATCTAAATCATTGATTAAGATATTGAACAGAACTGGACCCAGAACTGATCCCTGCAGGACCTTAATCATTATGGCCTTCCAGCATGACTGTGAACCACTGACAATTACTCTCTGGGAATGGTTTTCCAACCAGTTTTGCACCCACTTTATAGTAGCTCCATCTAGGTTGCATTTCCCTAGTTTGTTTATGAGAAGGTCATGCAAGATAGTATCAAAAGCTTTACTAAAGTCAAGATATACCACGTCTACCACTTCCCCCCACCCCATCCACAACGCTTGTTACCCTGTCAAAGAAAGCTATCAGGTTAGTTTGACATGATTTGTTCTTGACAAGTCCATGCTGACTGTTACTTATCACCTTATTATCTTCTAGATGTTTTCAAATGGATTGCTTAATTATTTGCTCTATTATCTTTCCGGGTACAGGAGTTAAGATGACTGGTCTGTAATTTTCCAGGAATTACTCTGTGTTCAGCAGCCTTGTGGGATCAGGAGCTCTGTGATATTTGCAGCATAAAGTATTCATTTTAAGGAAAAAAGTCCAGGTATAGAAGCAGAGGAGCTGATAACTCTGTGTGTGTCATCCTTTTCAAACAGTATAGTGTCACAGAGGACTGTTACTAGAGGTTGTATCTTTCAGATGAGATGTCAAGCCAAGGCCCTGAGCACTCTATTAATGATATCTTGGCACTCAGAGTGATTTGCAAATATCTACATTTTCATAGTCATCCCCAGAACACAGGAAGCCTTTTGAAGTCACCAGAATGCACAGCTGCTGCTAACTCTAGGGTTAGACAAGCAGGAGCTCTGCTGCTGGATCAGTATGATAAAGCACTTATGTGGGTGCAAGGCAGAACTTTGCATGGACACAATCAATCTCTAAGCCACAAATGAGCCAAAACAAACAAACCAACTCTATTGAAAAGAAAGTCTTCAAAGCATTAGCTCTACTAACCTTCTAAATTACCAATGGAGTGATGATATTGTGCCTACATAAATTTTCACTGCAGTTTCACTTGGATATGATATTTTTCTTCTAATCCTCTACCTATTCTCAACTGGTTGGGAGTTTGTAAGTGTTGCTGTGCATTATGGGTACTGCATTCTATTGCAGTATTGGCTGCACTTCTGTGATTGGTGAAATGATTCTTCTCTAGGTTGCAAGCAGCTTGTAAAGCAGTATGCAAATGTAAGATACTGTTATTGGGCCAGGTTCTTTTTGCAGTTCTGTCCCTTTGTGTAGACTGGTCCACAGGATCAGTGAGCTGTAACTGGGGAGAATACAGCCTAATATATATATATATTTAATAGGAGTTAAAATCCAATGAGAATACCACCAGTATTTCTGCTGTTTCAACAGAAGGAATGAAAAACAAGAAGCAATACTAGAAATGAATAAGAAACTCAAATAAATTTAAAGGCAGGAAAGAAAATCCTCCTAGGAAACAATGCAATAACTAATAACAGGTAATAGAACTCTGGCAAAAAATAATACAAAACAATATAAGAATCAAACTTTTCCTAGCAGATGCTAGAACACGGATCTTAAACTCAAATCACTACGAGGGCCAATGAGGACTATTACATTGGCCTGAGGGCTGCATCACTGAAACCTTCCATGGGGCCCTGCCCCACCTCTTCCCTACCCCCATTTTAACCCCTTCCCCAAAGTCCCTGCCTCAGCTCTGCCTCTTCTCCACCTTCTTCTCTGAGCATGCCATGTCCCTGCTCCTCCCCTCTCCCTCCTGGAAAGTTTGGGCTGTTTGGCGGCGGGAAAGCACTGGGAAGTAGGCAGAGGAGCAGGGATGTGGTATGCTGTGGGGAAGGAGGGGGAGCTCAGCGGGCTGCAGGAAATAACCCCGCGAGCCACATGTTTGAGACCCCTGTGTTAGAAAGTCTCAGTTGTAGGAATGCCATAAATTAATTTTGGTCAAGTCTTAGTGCTTTTCTTCATGTTAGTTAATTCTAAAAATGCTCAGCTAAATAAATAAATTAATCTAGGATGGTAGCCTCCTTAAACAATTTTCATTTGGTTTTCTAAAGAATAAATGCTTGAATTCCTGCTTTCAAAAAGCCATTTTTATAGAAAGCAGTTCCACTTAGGTTCAGGAGTGGGGCTAAGGCAAAAAGAAATCAACCCTTTCCATTCCAAAAAAGAATTTTTTTTTGGATGTCACCAGAATTCAGTCTTCGTCCATTGCTGTCAGTGACATTAATAATGGTCTCTTCTACAGGTAAATTATTGAAGAATACAGTAACTTGTAAACAGAAGACAATCCACAAACAAACCTGAACAAATGGATTGTAATGTACAAATAGTCATGCTTATAAAAGCATATGCAATTATTATCAGTAGTATTTTATTATTATAAAGGAAGGAGGACCTACCATATCCTTTGTTCAGAACACCTTTGAAATGTGTGGATCTCTGAGAGGCAGAGACAGATCTGGACCCACATTTTACAAATTGTCCCAATGTTTACAATAGATTTTACCAAAACTCCAGCGTAGAACACTACTGAACTATGAGAGATTAGAAATTTGGAATGAGATCCAGGTATTCTGACTCAGTTATTTAAAAGCAATTCTACTTAAAAGCAAATGAATCCAAGATGTCTTACTGAAAAAGATTGAGAATTTCTCACTGATATACTATTACTAACAAGCAAATCCAAGGTATCCTGTTAAACCATCTATATTTTCTAAATTTAGTATAAAACTGAAAAACAGAGCAAGACCAATGATCTGAATGTAAAAAAATAAAATGACTAGTCTTCCCTAAATTTGAGGATAGTTGATTTTTTAAACTTTTTATTATAAAACATCACAATAATAAAACAATGAAGTTATACATTTAAATTATCACCTGTAACATGGCGTAGAATTGACATTCTTATGGAAAAAACAAGTTTTTAATATTAAATATTAAAGCTATAAAATCCAATAAATCAATACTTTATTACTAATGAAGGGGCAATAAGGAGAAGGCAGGGAAGTGAAGTTTGAAAGCAGTGGGCAAGTGAAGGGAGGGAAAGAATCCAGGAGGATGGAGGAAGAAAGTCTGGCTTGGCTACTAGATTTTGGGTGCTCCTTAGTTGAATGTTTCTAAAAATGGAGCCCATATTTCTTCAAAACTCATGTGCTCAGTCCCTTCAAAAGAACTCGACCCTTTCTTTTGTCACTAGGTGAGAATACCACTGTTATATTCTGTGCATTGATTTACTTTTTCACCTCTGTAAATTCATTTGTTTTATGATCATAGCTGCTCTCAGAAACCAGGAAGGCTGAGCTGAAGGAAGGCTGAAATTCAGGGGAAAAATATGCTAATTCGTAGTTTCTGACCAATGTTTGATTGCTAAAGCCCCAAATCATTCTAATTCCCGTGTCAACTTCTTTCCACAAATGTTTAATTGGAGGACATTCCAAAACGATGTCCAAGCATGCACTCTTATATTTACCACAGCACCGGCATGTATCTAAAGGAAGATCTTTAATCTCATTTAGTCTTTGTGGTGTCCAATACATTCTAAATACATATTTTCGTAGAATTCAATACAAAGTCTTTAGAACCATGTTCTACACTGAGTAATACAATTGACCACTGTGGAGCCTTTAAAAGATGCTCCAGGTTTTAGTCATAACGTCAAGACTCAAGGAGTCCTTTTTCATCAAAAAAGCACATCTGGATGACATGGGCCTGAGGAGTTTGTGGAAAATCACTACTACACCCTGTACTTCAGACATGTCAGGAGTCCCAAGCCTGAAGCAATAGGGAAATCAATGTTTCAGCTATATTTCTGTTCACATATCACTCTGGCTGAGATGTTACACTGAGGATCCATGGGGCTAACCCAAGTCTGCAGATCCTGGAGCAACAGAAGTTCCCATGTCATCACTGGGAGGCCATGAAGAGCCACATCTAAGGAGCACTGGGGAAATGAGGCACCACAGGAAGTAACATCCAAAGGGTCCAGAGCAACAGCACCCTTGGCCTTCTGATAGGCCCCTGCTCACTATTTAACCCTGTAGGGTGGTCCAGGAAGTTGTCTGGGAAACCACAGAGACTTCTGGCTTGCGGTGACTCCAGATCTAACCTTGCTTTGTTATCTCCAGTCTCCAATCCCTGTCTGATTCTGACCCTGACTGGTCCATTGATACTACTTCTACCAATTATTCAGATTCCTGCTTGCTAACTACTGCCTTCTGGATGGTCCCTGACTTGTGGACACCAGTCTAGAACTCTTATGTCCCAGTCCCTTACAGGTGACAACTTGATGAAGATCACTCTAGGGCCAGATCAAACAGGTGAAGGAAAAATGGACAACCATCTGATTCCTCAGAGGAGGTTAAAGGATTCTGAAATTATGCCACTGGTTAATATACAAGTTATGGGGCCTTTATATAGAAATTTAACCCAAGCTCTAAGAACAGGCCCCAAACCAGATCTCTAGAGAGTAAACAGTATGCATTCCCAGTTCACTTGATCAAAGGCTTTTTCTGCATCCGAGATTAGAGTCATCAGGCTATTATCATGCCAGCCTTTAATAAATCTCACCTGGTTTGGATATATGATTTGGGGCACAACTTTCTCCACCGTAGCTGTTAAAATTTGGCCAATATTTTCATGTCACTATTAGAGAGATTGGTCTCTTGTTTAAGCAGGGCATGGAATCCCACTCCAGCAGAGAGTAACTAAAATCAAAGCTTCCCTCAAGATGGTGATGGAGGTGGTTGTGGAGGGGGAGAAGTACTCGCATTCTCCAGGAGCTTGTTAAACAAGGTAAGCAGCTTGCCTACAATAGTTCAGAAAGAAAGCTTTCGAAAAAAAAATCAAAACACACAACCACACAGGAAAGCCTGCTGGGCTTTCAGGGTGTCTGCGACTGCAAGCTCTGTTGTTTATGGAGGTTCAATCTCTCCTAGCTGGTCACAGAGAGTGTTGGGGTATTTATATTTTGGACCTGGTTGGCTTAGAGTTAGTAGAGGAGAATCTATATACTATTGGCTCTAGAACCTCAAACTCACCTACAATTATGATGGGCAAGTATGCACCATTATGAAAAATCTCAGGCTCATCTATACTGGGTGTGTATTAGGACCCTTTCAGGCCCATTTACAGTGATTGAGAATGAGAAGCCTACCTTACCTATATTATTGGAACTAACATCAATAACATTCACTGACAGTTTTCTGTGGATCAGCACAGATACTCCTCTATAATTTGAGATGTAGCAGCAGGACAGAGCACTATTAACCCAATCCCTTTCCAATTTATGAGACTCTTCTACAGTTAACTGAGTCTCCTGTAAAAATGCTATCCTAACCTCACCTTTTCCAAAAAGGCATAAACTTTCTTACATTAAATGGGGGGAGGGGTGTTGTTCTAAGAGGTTAAATTAAGGTTTAGCACCATAACAGTTCAATATATGCAATAGTCTCTTAAGATGGGTTTTAAACATAGACAGGAAAGAGTTTCAGGGCATTGGTGCTTGTTGAAACCCAATGGGGCATAGGGACAGGGGGCCCCAGATGTCTAATGCAGATAGTGGGATTACCTTGCAGAAAGTACAACATAGGCAAGACCGCCAGGGAGCTGGGGTATGCGGAAAGGGCAAGATGAGTCACCGACGGGGATGCACCCTCACCTCACCTGTTGGGACCACATAGTACCCGCAAGACCAATGCACTCTTTAAGTTATGAAGATCAGGAGGAAGAAGGGTAGAGAAAGAACAGTGGGATGGGTGACAAAAGGGAATCAAATAGAGCATAACAAAGGAAAACCCAAACTAAAGTTATAAGTAGAGCAATATACTGACATGTACTTGGCAACAGCTAGAACTGATGCCATCCATTACCGGGATTGAAAAGAACAGCTAAGTTTAGAAGACACATCCACAACACAGGGGGTGTGCAAAGTTTGAGTTCATATTTCATGCTATAACAAGAGTCCATCAGGTGGTTACATCAGTCTCTGAGATAGTATAGGTTGCATGGGTTTACACCATTCCAGAGTAGATAGGTCCTTGTCAGAGTTCCCATGTGGGGTAATTTTCACCCCCATCCTTCAAATAATGAACAATTAATCCAAAAACTATTGCCTCATCCTGTAAGTACATGGGCATATAGAAGTACCCCAGAGATATGATTTGTGAGCTAAATGTTTGATGGTTGCACTATGACCTTACAGCAAAAACAATGAGGTTTGCAAAAGCAATCATGGGTAGCTTATTTCCTTTTCTAGTGCCATGCCATAGGTATCCACCAATGGTAGTATGGTACAGTCTAAGTCAGAAGGGATTCTCTTCTGTTTGGTTCCCAGGGATGCCCAGTTGACTTGCTGCTACTCACTGTAGTCTGTACGTGCATCTTAATGTTACTGAGCTGGTTCCTACTGCAACAGGGAAGTATTGCGAGCAGGACTGCCTTAAATTGAGCCATCACCCTGTGCACAGAGCCACCTAGTAGTGGCTAGGAAGTGGTTCAGATTGGAATTGTGTTGCTCACTGGTGCAGCGTTTGGGTGGGGGAGTTGTGTGCCTCTACCCCCTCAGCATCAGGCTGTGTATAAGGCAATAAAAACCACAGCAAGTCAGCATGCAAGGGCATGGCACTGAATATTCAGTAGTGAGAGGGTCCATGCATATCCATGGTATATTGTTGTTGCTGTCATTCCAAACTTCTGCATAGAGAACACAGCAGTCCAGTATATTCATTGTGTTCCATCTTCACCATATATAGCCAAGACCCAGATGGACAGAGGACCAAATGTAATGAGGGCCAACTGGATCCACATATCAGAGGGGTAGCTATGTTAGTCTGGATCTGTAAAAGCAGCAAAGAATCCTGTGGCACCTTACAGACTAATAGACGTTTTGCAGCATGAGCTTTTGTGGGTGAATATCCACTTTCGTCACCCATGAAAGCTCATGCTCCAAAACGTCTGTTAGTTTACAAGCTGCCACAGGATTCTCTGGATCCACATAGTAAAGGCAAACAAAATGCGAGTGGTCAAAGTAATCAGGAACAGCACACATCAAAAGTAGTTTTATTAGACTGTTTAATGAAGCTCTTGACCTCTGACAGCTCTTGGGATGTATGGGTTACTTCTCCAGATATTACATGAAACATTGCAGGAAACATCAGATAATATTTTAGCTCCCTTGGTTTGCCAGTGCCATGGCCCTACCAAAAGCCACCCTTTGCTCCATAACCTTCCTTGCAAAGTCATGAAAAGGCACTTTAATTGGGAGATTGCCCCCATGAACCTCTTTTTCCTCTTGCCTGTTGTACAATGGTTTCTTCAGCTACAAACTTGAAAAATTTGATTATTGAGGATCTGGATTTAGCCCAGGGGGCAAGCATTGGAGTCAGGGACCTGTGGGCTCTTTCAATACCAAATACATAGTCCTCAGGCAGATGGAATATTTCTATTAAAAGTCTGAGGATAAATTCTACATAATTTCCTTTTTCTGTCCCCTCAGGGACTCCTATGATTATAAGATTGTTTCTGTGTGATCTGCTTTACAGATTGACCAATTTAGATTTAACTGATTTTATGTCCCTGAGGTGTTTCTTAGTTTGGGCAGTCATGCCCTGCATTTGCTCTTTTTCTGAAGAAACACAACCCTCTGACTAACATGCTGCCTGATAGCAGCTGCAATGATTCAATACTAGACCCTGTTTGGAGAGGGTTGCTTTAGGTAAAGAACATAGGCCACATTTGGATTCAGGCCTGAGTAACACCGTTTGGAAAAATGTTTAAGTTAGTGTTGCTGAGAGATTCTTACAGCAGCTTATTGGTACATAGGCAAAAAGCCTATTAAGGATAAGGTCACTCATTTGCCCTACACCCTGTCTTTACCCTCTTAAACTACTTTTCCAGTATCATATTTAATTCATTGTCAAGAGAATGTGTGGAAATGAGCTGGTGCATAATGCTGACTAGCCATGAATTATATTTCAACAATCATGACACTTATGTCTGGGGCCTAATTTGAAGTTTGCCAATCAGATCCTTATCACATGGCACGTTCTTGCATCTTGTTGTTGAGAGACGTCTATTTTCGGTTAGCAATGATTTGATTTCTTTCGCTCACCTGTGACTATGTGACTTCAAGATCAAGGTTCCAGGTCACTGCTCCACAGTGAGCTACAGCCAAATGCTGGAACCCCTAATTGAACACGAACATCTCCTGAGGTGAAGTAGAGGAGTCACTGATCCCTACAAGAGATGGCAACCATGTGGAGTAAAGGGGGGCCCCTCTCTCACATCAGCACAACACTTGAAGTTGTATCCTGCTCTTCTCCTCCCTGGACTGGCCATCCAAAGGAAGAGAGGCAAAAGATTCTGAACAGTGGCGGGGCCAAGCCTGAAGAACAACTAAGAGTTAAAAAGACCACCTTTCTTCCTTACGTATGAAAGTACTTAAATTACATCTTATCCACAAAGATGCCAGTAAATAGCAATTAAGATCCAAGATCAATCACATGAGCTGAAGACTTTAGAAAGCTGCAAAAATTCTTACATAGATTATTTTGCATCTGCGCTAAACTGCCAGAAAGATGCAGGCACTGTGTTAGAGTGGGGAGGGAAATACATTTAAACAAACGAAACTTAACATATTGGGCAGAGCTCTGACCTTGTCCCCATGGGTCCTGTGCTTCCAAGTGGTTTATGCTAGCCTCAGAGGTTCACTGCTACCCTCCACATAGCCCTTTTCTCTCTCTAGGCCAGGGTTACAGTCTACTGAGCCCTTTTCATCATAAGCCAGCAAGGAGGTTGGTGAGAGAACTCCCACTGTCTTGTTGTCCCTACAGTTTAGCCTCCTGTCCTGATAGGGATAGAGCCCTCTACTCTGGGTTCTGGCCCAGGGACCCTAATGGCAGCAACTGTTGGCAGCCAACCTTTCACTGCCAGAGTTGCTACATTTCCCTGGGCCACTTCCCCACAGCTCTCCCCCTTCTCTCTCTTACTGCCTTCTTTACCCTTGCCTTAGGGCACCCTTTCCAGTGGCTCTCATGTGTCTTCATTACACAGTCCTTCATCCGCACTTCCTCTTCTCGGGTTCCCTGGCTCTCCTCGCCCTGACCAGAGCGAGCCCTTTTATAGTATCAGAGGGGTCTTAATTACAGTCAGGTGTTCACAGTAGCTTAACGGCCTCACCTGACTCTTTGCATGTTAATTGGAGTCAGGTGTCCACCCTAGCCTGGAGCAGCCCCTGCTCTGGTCAGTCAGGGAACAGAAAGCTGCTTATCCAGTGGCCAGAATATCTGCCTTCTACTACTCTGCTGTACGCAACTGGCCTGGGTCTATCACAGTATTCTTTGCAGACTGGGAGAAAAGTACCCCACCCTCCAAAAAAAAAGCAATCTAACAAGAAATTATTTTGAGAGCTTCACTGACTTAAAATTAAGGCAGGTTGGAGTCTCTGCCTTTGATAAATTCTTAACTAAATGGCTTAAATTAAAAACACAATGAATTCTCCTCTCACCTTCCTGTAAGATCTTAAAACCTGTTTTTCTTAACTTACTCATCATAATTAATTGCTAATGGGAAAGCTAGATAAACTGAACCATTGACTTATTGATTATATTTCAGTTGTAACCTCAATTTGACCATTGTATTATACCTTTGTAAATTAAGGTAGGAATTCTATAAGTTAACCTAGCCAGTGACATTGCACTTAAACACGTTTGTTTTTATAGCTGCTTGGTTAATCTTTTAAAAGAATTATAAGAGTTATACTGAACTGATTTATTTCTCCAAACTTCAATATAGACAAAGTATCCTGTGCAGGAGAAAAAGATAAAATCATTAAAATCATTCCTGAGCCATCCCATATTTTAACTACTTAAAATAATGCCTTATTATTCCTACATTTAGTTGTGAGGGTGCCTGCAATTACATATTTGAGTGGAGTCAGCAAACTCTCACTGTTGCCAGCAGAAGCATCTTGGTGCTGTCTGTCTGTCTCTCCTCCTCTTCCCCCTTCCTTCTCCCAGATTTGCTGGTTGAAGAGAAGATCTCCATTCCTGCTGAGCCTCCAATCTACGCCCGCGTAGTTTCAGGTGTGAGCTTTTTGGCTTGGGAGTGAGAGGGAGGGGGCAGATGGATGCTGGCAGATGGCCTCAAACCCCTCCAGAGTCCACTCTACCAATGTTCTGTGGCCCCTGGTGGTCCTCTTGCAGGATAATTTCGCTGGCTTTTACTGTCATATCTGCAACTTTCCTGTGTTTGTGCTAATACTAAAACTTGGAGATTTAAAAATCAATATTGACATTGAAAATTAATGTAGATTTACCAGATTTCAAAGTGCTTTGTGAATCTCATTGGTGTCTCTTCACAGCAAGAATTTCATTCTCTTTGAATCTCCCTGGGGTTTGCATCATACGAAATCATAGCTGGAAAATTTCAGTGAAACCTCAAGTCCTGTAAAACCCACCTGGCTTTGAGTTTTCAATTCAAACAGTTCATTGGTTCTAGTTTGTTAAGAATTTGTTATACCACAAGAAGGTACAGAACAAGTTATCAATGATAAGTTCATGTGATAAGTAAGTATTATAGTTGTCTAACTCTCGCCAGAGCATTTTAAGAGCAGCTCACATCACTCTCACAGTAACCAACAAACAAGAAGCATAGCCACAGATTTATCAGTATTATGTAGATTTCTCCATATCTCATTTTAACCCACAAAATAAAATAATACAGCATCTATATCCCATGTTTTATATAATCCTGCCAGCAAAGGCACACATTTTGATTATTTTTTTTAAAATACAATTTAGGTATCATGAGATGTTGAGCTTGGAATGTTAGCATTTACCAAAACTTGATGAGATTATTCGAGTTTGAATATACCAATACTAATTCATAAAAATAAGTTTCTGTCTAAAGCAGTTGCTAAATCTACAACATTGCTTGCTTGGATAATGGCATCATCTGAAAAGGTCTGATCTTAAGAACTGCCAACATGCTTTTTTCAACCGATCCTTGCTGCATCAGGAATTAGAAAAAGAAAACAAATGTTTATCTCAGATGCAACTTACTGAACAAACTTGTGTACTCAATCCACATCTCTGAAATGTCTTTTTTCAAATACCTATTAGACCCAGATACAGTACACAGTGCATCCTTCCACATGAAGCAGCCCAGATATGATACTATATATCTGTGTGATGTGGAGCTCTAAGTACACCACAGGTCTCAATATTACATTGAGGCTCAATCAGGATCCCATTCTGCTAGACACTGTATAAACATATATTATTTAATTTGTAGGGATCACGTATATGGGAGTTCTATAGTTTATTCAGAACATAGTTGTAAACCTGGCTAGGAGCGTGTTGGCCCCAGTACCTGGCACAGAAGTTGTTTACATTTTCAATTGCCCTTCTCATCAGAGAGTGTAATGGAACAGTCAATTAGATACATTGTATAACAGTACATCTCTTCTAGCAAAAAAGGTGTGGAAATATTCCAGTCACAAGTACTGACTGGCAGGACATCACAAGGTACTTCACAACATTTACCTGTTCAGGAGCCAAATTTTCTCAGGAGTCAGCCCAAGAGTGTGGAATGAACTCTTGCAGGAACTAAGATCCAAAACAAACCTCACCACTTTCTTCTCCAAGTGTAAGATGCACTTCTTCAACCTGGCCTTCTCTTACATAAATACATAGCAAAGTGTTTATGTACTTTAAAATAAAAACAAACCAAAATAGTCTTTCCAAAAGAACACACTCCACTGTGCATACGTGCACACACACACGCGCGAGAGAGAAGAAACCACACGACTGATGTTAGGCATGTTGCTCAGTGTATTACTGGAAGGCACTCAGATGTTACCAAGATAAAGACAGTATAAGAACCTGTAGAGCACAGAATTCATGATACACATTAACATGCCATCACATCAGTCCTTTTTGTCTTTGATTAGGTTAATGAAATATTAATCATTTCTACAGTATTACATTAAGATGGCATACAATTATGTTTAACTCTCCTTTGTTTGAAATTATGCCCTTTAATATATTTGTGTAATAAAACACAAACAGGATCACCTAGAGCATTTCCTGCTACTGACAAGCAGAGGAAAATAACAGATGTTTTTAAAAAGAAGTTTCCCCATGCCAAATAATGACAAACAATATTGTACTCAATCAACAATATTTATCAAAACTCATTAAGCAACAAGGTAAGCATATAATTATAGCTTCAGACAGGTTTGAGTGATGTCTAGCCTTCCTGACTGCTTACATGAAAATCCATTTAATAAAACCCAGTGTAAAGTCTTATGTACTCTACAAGGAAGGGCCAGTCCATCCCTAGTCTAAAGTGAGTGGTGTGAAAGGGAAATGACACAAGAAGCGTTCTCCTCTAACCCCAGAACTTCCCATGCAAGGGCCAGGGATGAATGCTAAAGGTGTACTTTGAAAAAAAAAATCAGTATGTGAGCATATGATTAAAGACTGCATCATAATACACATCCAGATGGCGGCGGTGCATGTATTAAAGTTGCACAGCCAACCTCAGTTCACACATTTCATGACTTTTGAGTGACTGGCTTTTCAGCCTTAACATTCTTTTACCATAAGAAATGACATCCCCTCACAACTAAATTGGGGAAAAAAAAAAGATTTAATCCTGTGGGACCCCATTGACTCCCAACATGGATCAACAGTATGGTTGGGATCTACAGATCCTCAGCACAACCCTCTCTACCATTTGAGCTAAAGGAGTAACTACTAGCGATAGAAGGCCACTGTCTTCTTTGGACCAGCTTCTAGAGGGGCTAGAGGTACATACTTTGCAAATGGGTTTTATAGCTATTTGCTAGACAGCAAAGGGAAGTGGACACAGAAATAATGGGATCAATTTAAGGCTCTTTAGGGGAGTGTTCTCTAATAGTTACACTCTCCTGTCCATGTCCTTACTATGTTATTGTCCCCTTCTGGTTCTGTCCTCCCAGACTTTTCCCTCTCCTCCTGCTATCCCCTCAGCTTGACTCTTCCCCGTCCTCCCTACCCACTCCTATCCTACCCTCCCAGCTCCTGTCTCTGCCTGCCCTTCCTATGCTCCCCTGACAAGCTCTGCTCTCTTCCCTCCTCTCCACAGCTCCTGCCCTGCCCCTCCACCTATCCTTCTCTATCTCCAGTTTCTTCCCCCTCTCCCTTGTTCCTGTTCTTCCCTGCTCCATCTTCTCCCACCCTAAACTCCTGTGAATTGTCCCCACTCCTGTTTCCACCACCTTCATCTCCCCTCACCCCAGATTCATTATCCCTCTGCATTTGAGTCAGACAGCTTCCTCCTTCACCATGCTTCCTGGACATCAGCATGGGGAACATTGTCTCTCCTGTACTTTCGGTCTTCCTCTTCTCAGTTCTGGTGCCCAACACCACAGGGGCCCCCAGCAGTCAGAAGGAGCAACTGCAGAGAGAGTCCTGTCAGCTTCTGTATCCCCAGCATGTGTACATAATCAATTACTCTGAGAAAACAGAGCATGCTCAGTCTGAGTCGGCACTTAGGAGCTGTGAGGAGATGAAGCATGCTCAGTGCAGATAGATTCTTCAGAAAATTTATATATCAAACTCTAACGAGTCCCTACTAAGCACATGCTAACATTTTTCAGAGACTTATAAATTGGAGAAATGTGGCTGGATTTTCACAGGGATGGCAAAAGCCACATCCCTGATCCTAGGTTGACCCTATGTCAAATTTCAAGTCCCCGCTCCAAAGCATGGAGGAACTAGAGCTTCCCAACTAGACAGTCATTAAAAAGAACTAAGTTAACTTGAGCAAGAACAATGTATTTTTCCTACCTCAACTTACAAAATGGCTGAACATTTTTAGCCAAATCTTTCAAAAGAAAAAAATTCAGCCTGAGGTAGACAACTGGCCTGGAAAATTTCAGCAGCAGTGGTTTACATTCGGTAAAGTTATATGCAACTGAAAGAGAGTCTTATAATGGAAACTGTGGGGCAACTTTAAAGATTGTCATCACTACCTGCACAATCTACAATACACACAAACACTCTATTTATCAGTTTCCATTAATTAAATTACTTAAATCTTTTATCAGCATGATACGTTTAAAAATAGCCCCCAAAGTACTTCTTTTAATTGTTGTACATAAAATCTAGTTTAATAAGGGAATGCTGCTGCATTTTCATCAGCATAATAAATTTCAGTGTAAACTTTGTATGTGTTACACATTGAAAATATCCAGCAGGAAACAGAAAAATTAAATATTGTTTAATCAGACAAATAAATTACATGTAATTTGATGAAGCTTTACAAAATGAGGAGGAAATCTATATTATAAATGCAAAATAAAGAAGTATCATTATGCCATAGACAATAACAGCTTTAATGCAGACTCCTTTCACAACCACTTTGACATGTACAAATGTTAAAAGAAATGCTTAAAACTGAGTCTGAATTGCCTCTCGTTTACACCAATGTAAATTAGTAGTGATGCCAATGAAGTCAGTGGAGATTCACTTCCACCAAGGCAAAACTGGTGTAAGAAGAATCTGACCCTGCACATTTCAATAAAGAACATTTATATGAAAGACAATATTTTGGGCAGAGTCCTGCAGTTTTTGTGAAGGAACAGCTCCCGGTAAGAAAGCTCACCATGTGTTAGGATTGCAAAATTGGTCCCTGAGTAGGTTATCAAAATGGCAATGTAGATCTTGACTCTAAAAGTGACACTTGTAGAAGTAAAATAAGAGTAAATGATATTACATATAAATAAATAGAAGACTGTGTTCTTTTAGAAGTTCTCTAAAGCCCTGTACTAATGCCTGTATAAAAAAGTTGCACTCTATTTTTGGATAGCATTAAGAGTTTGAAACTGTTGAATACTCCAGGATACAGCCACATAACACATCTGCTCTGTTACTGACTGTACCTAGCATGCCCAAATATTCAACTGATTTAAGGGACTATCAGTGGATCACAGAAACACAAGAGGTATAGAGGGTAGACTAATGGCAAAAAGGTTAAGTATATATAGACTTGCAGTAAAGTTCCAGACTCTTGTCGTTTTTGTTAAGAGTAAGATTGTTCAGTATACAATGCTTTTTCCTTTGCTCTCTTATCAAAAGCATTGATACATATTTGAAGATCTTACAGGCTGAACTCAGTTGAAAGAGGACCATTATACTAACAACATATAATATAAAGCCTTTGTATTGTTCCTTTTTTCACAGAAATTATTTTTCCCCAAAACTTAAATATGTGTCAATATAGAATGACGTTGGACTTTCCAGGTCTTTAATTAAACATTACAAATCAACTGAAATGCTAAAAGGTGAAAGGAAAGATAAGTGAGTATAATCATTTTCAAAAATGTGTCTTTCAAGTGCTACTTTCCCATATCCAAAGGTGATAACTGGAAGTGCTTGTATAGTATTCAGTATATGGCTGTGTTTACATGGCAGTGCAGTGCAGACTCCAGAGATATGAATTGCAGTGTGCAATAAAATGTTGTGCAGTAACTTCCCTGCATGGACTCCACTGGCACAAACTAAAAGGTAACTAGTTTGTGTAAACAGTGTTCACAGCACAGCATTTTGGTACATGTTGCAATCCACACTCTCACAGTCCAAACTCTGGAGCCATGAAGACAAACCCTAAACTGTGTTTGAAAATTAAAAGGTACATCTGCAATATCAGGAAGTAACTATCATGCCCCACACTTGTCCATCAGACATACCAATAGAAATTCAGTTGTTTTGTGACCCTTCAACAACCATTGGTTCCTTCTTAACTCAATACCCAGGCAATGTTCTGACTCTGTTATGAAAGTTTGCAAGCAGGGATGGCACAAGCCTTTGTGATGCTCTGTTTGAAACAACAGATCTGCTTTCCTCCACACTTATGGCTTTGTCCTCCCAGCTGGATTGTGGCATTTATGCCATAGCCCTGAGTGCAGGACAGTGGATAGGGACTGGAGAAATCTGTGTCTCAGGAAATCCTCATTCCATGTGTTAGCCACCAGACTATCCTTCCTTTCTAAAGTCTTCCTTTCATGATATCCTCTGCTTCCCCTAAGCCCATCTGCCCAATCACAGGGAAAGAGTTCATGTAGTCTCGTTTAAGAGGGGGATTAGAGGGGAGGTCCCCAAGCATTAGAAGAAGGGTTTCCCTGGAAGAGGCTCTGGATGCTTATACCTAAGTCAGGAACTAATAATTATAAATATATTTTTAATCAACCTTTGAAATTATCCTTACCTTGTTTTTCTTATCCTATCCACCTTGAAAGAGCCAAGTTAACCAGAATTTGTAATAATTACAGATGGTATTAGTGAAAAAGAATATCTTTAATGTAAGTACATCGCAGAGAATTAAAAAGAAAACCCTCTAATTTTACAGAAAAGCATTAACAAAACAGTATCTTACCACTTTACACTTATGTTCATTTTAAATATTTTTTCCAATTATCCCTGCTTGATAGTTTTATTGCTTACAAATGATTTTTTTTAATTCCCAGCTTTTTCTTTTCCTAAAGTAATTATTTGACATATTGTAATGAATATATATCTAGTTTGACAACTAACATAACAGTGCTGCTGCAAGCTCTCTGTCAAACACACCTAACATTAGCACATATTTTTTACTGATGAGCCAGCTAAATGATACCAGTGTGCTATTTTTATATCATATCCTCCACTCGTATACTGCTCTAGAAAAATAGCCCCTCCAAAAGAGCTAATATCATTAACACAAATCCCCTTATATTAAAATAAAGCTAAGGTTGTGATGAAATAAACCCAGAGAAGCAATGGGAAATGAGCTAAGGGTGGAATTTCAGCCTTAACTATGATTTTCTTTACTCATAGAATCATAGACTTTAAGGTCAGAAGGGACCATTATGATCATCTAGTCTGACCTCTGCACAACGCAGGCCACAGAATCTCACCCACCCACTCCTATATTTAAAACCTAACTTATGTCTGAGCTACTGAAGTCCTCAAATCATGGTTTAAAGACTACAAGGTACAGAGAATCCTCCAGCAAGTGACCCGTGCCCTGTGCTGCAGAGGAAGTAGAAAACCCCCCAGGGCCTCTAACAATCTACCCTGGAGGAAAATTCCTTCTCGGCCCCAAATATGGCCATCAGCTAAACCCTGAGCATGTGGGCAAGACTCACCAGCCAGCACCCAGGAAAGAATTCTCTGTAGTAACTCAGATCCCAACCCATCTAACATCCAATCATAGGCCATTGGGCATATTTACTGCTAATAATAAAAGATCAATTAATTGCCAAAAATAGGCTATCCCATCATACCATCCACTCCATAAACTTATCAAGCCTAGTCTTGAAGCCAGATGCCTTTTGCCCCCACTGGTCTCCTTGGAAGGCTGTTCCAGACCTTCACTCCTCTGATGGTTAGAAACCTTTGTCTAATTTCGAGTCTAAACTTCCTGATGGCCAGTTTATATCGATTTGTTCTTGTATCCACATTGGTACTGAGCTTAAATAATTCCTCTCCCTCCATAGTATTTATCCCTCTGATATATTTATAGAGAGTAATCTCCCCTCAGCCTTCTTTTGGTTAGGCTAAGCAAGTCAAGCTCTTTGAGTCTCCTTTCATAAGACAGGTTTTCCATTCCTCGGATCATCCAAGTAGCCCTTCTCTGTACCTGTCCCAGTTGGAATTCATCCTTCTTAAACACAAGAGACCAGAACTGCACACAGTATTCCAGATGAGGTCTCATCAGGCTTTGTATAACAGTACTAACACCTCCTTATCTTTGCTGGAAATACCTCACCTGATACATCCTAAAATTGCATTAGCTTTTTTAACAGCCATATCACATTGGCAGCTCATAGTCATCCTGTGATCAACCAATACTCTGAGGTCCTTCTCCTCCGTTATTTCCAACTGATGCACCCCCAGCTTTTAACAAAAATCCTTGCTATTAATCCCTAAATGCATGACCTTGCACTTTTCATTATTAAACTTCATCCTATTACTATTACTCTAGTTTACAAGGCCATCCAGATCTTCCTGTATGATATCCCAGTCCTTCTCTGTATTGGTAATATCTCCCAGCTTTGTGTCATCTGTAAACTTAATTAGCACATTCCCACTTTTTGTGTCAACATCAGTAATAAAAAGATTAAATAAAATTGGTCTCCAAACAATCCCTGAGGAACTCCTGAGGAACTCCACTCGTAACCTCCCTCCAGCCTGACAGTTCACCATTCAATATGATCTGTTGTAATCTCCCCTTTAACCAGTTTCTTATCCATCTTTCAATTTTCAATATTGAGTCCCATCTTTTCCAATTTAGCTAATAATTCCCCATGTGGAACCGTATCAAATGCCTTACTGAAATTGAGGTAAATTAGATCCACTGCATTTCCTTTGTCTAAGAAATCTGTTATCTTCTCAAAGTAGGAGATTAGGTTGATTTGGCATGATCTATCTTGTTGTATTTTGTCACAATTACCAGTGACCTCAATGTCCTTAAGTACTTTCTCCTTCAAAAATTTTTCCATGACCTTGCCTACTACAGATGTCAAACTGGCCTGACGTTACCCAGATCACTTTTTTCCCTTTCTTAAAAATAGGAACTATATTAGCAATTCTCCAGTAATACAGTACAACTCCCAGGTTTACAGATTAATTAAAAATTATTGCTAATGGGCTTGCAGTTTCATGTGCTAGTTCCTTTAATATTCTTAGATGAAGATTATCTGGGCTCCCCGATTTAGTCCCAATAAGCTGTTCGAGTTTGGCTTCTACCTTGGATGTGGTAATATCTATCTGGACTCAGAGGAAGGCATCCCCTGAAGAAGTTGAGGAACAGGTTTAGAGCTCCTAGTATCTAGAACAGTGAGGAGAAAACCACCTTTCCCAAGCCCCTCTAACTTCATATGAGGGGACAGAGGTGGCGTCCCAGAAGCTGGCTAAGGGACCAAGTGTGGAGGGGCAGGGGACTGACAGAAGCCCTCCACCAGATGGAAACAATTAAGAAAGGAATGCTGACCCTCACTGTAAGTCTTATTGCTGGTTAGTTCCCAGATAAATTAATAATGTCGTGGCCTAATTAAACCACATCTGTTGCATCTAGTCTTTCTTCCTGCATGTCTGAGACAACGGTATCTGTCTGCATCAGAGGAACACACAACACAATTGACATCTTTGCTGGTAGACTCAGTAGAGTAATCAAGGATTTACTGGTATTGTGAACTAACCTTCAAAAGAAAATAAAGCCACAGTGACCTTGTTTGACAAATTTCAGCTTAAAACATTATTTTATAGCTGAAAGTGGCAAAGGCATATACTGGTTCAGAGAACACAATACAATATGGTCTGTAAGCAGAAAACAATTTTTTTAAACATTTTAAAACCATTTAATTAACTTTTTTTAAAAATGGCAATAAAACAGTCAACATAGGATAGAGAAGTAGCACAATTCATAAGAAAAAAAATTTAATCCCCATATAGTTCTATGTAATATAGTCCCACAACTTTTTAAAACAAAGCTACAGAGATATCCTCTTCCAGAGGCTCACTCATAAAACTGCCAGGATAGGATCCTTCTCAATTTGTCATTGATAAGTTGTTCCATTGTGATTCATTTAACAGCGAATCTGAAATTTCCTATTTGGATTTTAGACTTCACAATTGCAAAGTTACAGGGACAAAATGTTCCACAATGAAATATCCCAACAAAAGGTTTTTGCTCATTACAGATTAGACTGTGATCCTATTAGATAGCCATAATATCACATACCTGTATATGAATCTTGCTTATTAACAAGCAGATCATCAAGGAAATCTGATACTCAACACATAGGAATAAAGACCAGTGTACCAATTAAGCACAGATACAATAGATAAGAACAAGTGTCAGAGTATAATTAAGCAGTCCAAAAAAGAGCAACCGGACAAAAACACAATTTTTTTTAAAGTACATCAGAAGCAGGATGCCAAATAATCAGTGGGGCCATGGGATAAAAGAGGTGCTAAAGGAGCACTCAAGGAAGACAAGGCTGTTGTGGAGAAACTAAATGAATTCTTTGCCTCGGTCTTTACTGCAGAGGATGTGGGAGAGATTCCCACATACAAGCCATTCTTTTTAAGTGACAAATCTGAGGAACTGTCCAGATTGAGGTTTCAGTAGAGGTGGATTTGGAATAAGTGGATACAAATTGGAACAAACAATAATAAATCATCATGACTAGATATTAACCCAAACATTTTGAAGGAACTCAAATATGAAATTGTAGAGCTACTAACTTTAGTACAGTGGTGCTGAAACAATTTTTCTAGTGAGGGTGCTGAAGGCAGAACCTATGTATTTGGGTTTTTATTACTACTTCAACTCACGGGGTACACCACCACCCCTAGTTCTAGCACCTATGCTTTGGTGTGTAAACTATCATATAAATCAGCCTCTGTACCAGATAACTGGCAGATAGCTAAAGAATGCAATTTTTAAGATAGGTCCCAGAGGCAATCTTGAGAATTACAGGATGCTAAGCCTAACTTTGGTACCTGGCAAATTGTTTGAAACTATAATAAAGAACAGAATCATCAGACACATGGATGAACATAATTTGTTGGGGAAGAGTCAACTGTAAAGGGAAACCATGCTTCACAAATCTATTAAAATTCTTTGAGGGAGTCACCAAGCATGTGGACAAGAGTGATCCAGTGGACATAGAGCACTTGGACTTTCAGAAAGCCTTTGACAAGTTCTCTCACTAAAGGCACTTAAGCAAAGTAAGCAGTTGTGGCATAAGTGGGGAGGTTCCACTGTTCCACAACTGGAGTATTGTGTCCAGTTCTGGGCACCACATTTCAAGAAAGATGTGGAGAAATTGGAGAGCGTCCAAAGAAGAGCAACAAGAATGATTAAAGGTCTTGAGAACGTGACCTATGAAGGAAGGCTGAAGGAATTGGGTTTGTTTAGTTTGGAAAAGAGAAGACTGAGAGCGGACATGATTGCAGTTTTCAGGTATCTAAAAGGGTGTCATCAGGAGGAGGGAGAAAACTTGTTCACCTTAGCCTCCAATGATAGAACAAGAAGCAATGGGCTTAAACTACAGCAAGGGAGATTTAGGTTGGACATTAGGAAAAAGTTCCTAACGGTCAGGGTAGTTAAACAGCAGAACACATTGCCTAGGGAAGTTGTGGAATCTCCATCTCTGGAGATATTTAAGAGTAGGTTAGATAAATGTCTATTAGGGATGGTCTAGACAGTATTTGGTCCTGCCATGAGAGCAGGGGACTGGGCTCGATGACCTCTCTAGGTCCCTTCCAGTCCTAGAGTCTATGAATCTATGAATCTAGGTCCTCTCATGCATCAGTAACTGGTTAAAAGATAGGAAACAAAGAATAGAAACAAATGGTCACCTTTCACAATGGAAAGAGGTAAACAGTGGGGTCCCCAAAGACCTGTACTAGCACCAGTGATGTTCAACATATTCAAAAATGATCTGGAAAGGTGGGTAAATAATAAGGTGACAAAGTTTGTAGATGATACAAAATTACTCAAGTCTAAAGCTGAGTACAAAGAACTACAAAAGGATTTCACAAAAGTGAATGACTGGCCAACAAAATGGAAGATGAAATTCAGTGTTGATAAATGCAAAGTAATGGACAGTGGAAAACATAATCCCAATTATACATACAGAATGATGGGTTCTATATTAGCTGTTATCACTCAAAAAAGATCATGGAGTCGTTGTGGGTAGTTCTCTGAAAACATCTGCTCAACGCATAGCAGCAGTCAAAAAAGCTAACCAAATGTTAAGAACCATTAGGAAAGGGATAGATAATAAGACAAAAAAATCATAATGCCACTATGTAAATCCATAGTACGCCCACACCTTGAATGTTGCATGTAATTCTGATCACCCCACCTCAAAAAAAAAAGTTATGCTAGAACTGGAAAAGGTACAGAGAATGGCAGCAAAAATTATTAGGATTACGAAACTGCTACCATCTGAGGCGACACAAAAAAAGAGAGATTGTTCAGCTTGGAAAATAGCACAAAGGGGGGATATGATTGAGGTCTATCAAATCACAAAAGGTGTGGAGAAAGTGAATAAGGAAGCATCATTTACCCCTTCATCTAACACAAGAACCAGGGGTCACCCAATTAAATTAATAGGCAGCATGTTTAAAAACAAAGATAGGGAAATACTTTTTCACACAACACATGGTCAACTTGTGGAACTCATTGCCATGGGATATTGTAAAGGCCAAAAGTATAACTGGGCTCAAAAAATAATTTCATATATTCATGGAGCATAGATCCATCAATGGGTACTAGCCAAGATGGTTAGGGATGCAACCCCATGCTCCGGGTATTCCTAAACCTCTGCCTGCTAGAAGCGGGGGCTGGGTAACAGGTGGAGGATTGCTTGACAAATTTCCTTGTTCTGTTCATTCCCTCTGAAGCATCTGGCACTGTCAGACCCAACATGGCCATTCTTATGTTCTTATGACAGTTTAAAGAAAACAAAAGGCAGAGGAATTGTACTACTAAACCTAAAAAAGGGAACATAGCTGATCAGTCAGAGGCACAATATGTTTACTGTAATGTGAGGGAGAAAAACACATCAGGTTTGGGATTAACATTGTTTTCACACATAACAGGGACGCTGGGTTCTTCTGTTGACCCACCCTCATGGTAGACACTAATACCCAGCAGGGAGATGATAATTCCTAAATACTCAATGGGTTTGTCTTGAGTAGGACAAAATGGTGCTTTTTCTAAAATGTGTTAGCTAGCACAATTTAAGAGTCCAGTGATGAGAAGGCAAGTTGTACTTTAGCATGTGCTAACTGCTAGACTTCAGCGTGACCAGCTAGCATATATTCAAGTACGAAGTGCTTTGTCCACATTAGCATTTGAGAATGTGTTTGTTAGAACATGCTAGCTAACAATATTTAAACCCAGTATTGACATAAATATTGTGTCAGGTGACTCATTAACTCCATCCTCTACATACATAAGTTTGGAATATATGTCTGCAGGGAGAGAGATCAGATCTGCAAAAGAAAGATCCAATAAAAAGAAACCTAGGGATAGCCAAGCCAGGAGGAGAAAGGACTTGGCCAGCATTTCTGCTATTATTGTTTATGTTACTAAAGCTAAGCTCAAGAGGGGTATGGATTTGGTCTACATATGGAATGTGTGAACTTTTTTCAGATCCAGGTGAGAATGCTGCCTGCTTACATTGCTGTGATATATTTGGGATAAATTAGTCCTTTCACTGGAGAACTAGCAGGACAAAAGACAATCACTGAAGAGTAACCCCATTATAAGTTTTCCATCACTAAAACTTTTTCATCAAGCAAAACTATTACTAAAAGTCACATACAGATTTTCTGCATCTCCCCTTGTCATCATGGGATGATTCAGAAATACTCACATAAAGCAAAACTTAAAGAAATAAAGTGCTCACAAAACAGAGCGCAACATCACAGCATCAGAGGATTCTATTTTGGAGAGTTCCACATCTTAACCCAGCTCAGATTGCTTGCTATCTGTAAGAGATTAAGTCTCTAGAGAGCTCCTCGATCTGCTATTTGACAGGCAGACATTTTCTTCTATTTTATCAGAGTGTGATAGGATAAATCACCACCACAAATCACTGAAAATGTTGATTTTTCCACTTGTTCTTCACTGTGTCAAAATCTTGTCGTGTTTCACTTGAGGAGTCTTACATATGCCAAGGACTGTATAAGGAGTAGGTAGTTGGGCCTCCCTAGACCGTCTCCTACTTGGGCCATTATGTAAATGAGCAAACTTCCATTGAAATCAGTGGAGCTTTAGCAGTGGTTCTCAAACTTTAACAGCCTGTGAACCCCTTTCATTAGCACATCAAGTCTCATGAACCCCCTCTTAAAAATGAATATTTCAAGGGATTTTCTCCTTTACCTGAGTATAAATTATAAAAGCAGTGATCATGGAAATATAAAATTTGTTTTTATGACATGCTTATTACACATTTATTAATTATTATTTATCATTACAGTATTATTACATTATGAAAATGGCAACACTCTTCCAAGATCTCACAAAGTATCACTTTGAATAAGCCTGTTATAAGACAAGGCTCCTATGTTTCATCAAGGAGTATCAGATGTGAAACAGCATGAAGGTATTTAAGAAGTCAGCTCAAAAGAGTTCCTCCTACACAAGCATTCAGGTCTTGAGCAGTCCAGGCAAACAACACACATTACAACAAAGCTTAAACTTGTTCTTCATAATAATTTAAAAAACAATACTAGCTGCCTATTTAATTTTAAAAACAGGAAAAAATATCCACCTCCCTTTCTTATAAGGAGTCTTGAAGTTAAATCTCCTCAGTGTGATAGATATGCTTGCTTTGATCTGCGTAGCTCTTGGAAGTCCAGGGGCTCCAGGCTGCTGGCCCCGTGCTGCCTGGGAACTCTAGCGACAGCTCTGTCCACCATTAGGGAATTTTTCCCCAAGAACCCTCAGTAACATTTCGAGCTTAGAATCTGGCTCCTTACCTTTATAAACCCAAACCATAGGGGGGCAGGGAAAAAATCTAGATTTAGTTTCATTTTCTATGACTTTCTGATATTGTATTACCCTATTTTCCAGGTTGTCAATATTATTGAAAGAACTCTTGGTTTTGCTTTACTTTAGACCGAACCATGAGTGCTAGTAGTCCAAAGTATGGGGTCTAGGATGGGTGGCAAAACACTTCCAATATCCAGGGACCTGATTATTCCATCAGTTTTGCATATTCAGCTTCCACTAAAATCAGTGGCAGTTGCGTATGCACAAATTCCAAAGAATCAGCACCTGGATCATATATAGCTAGTCATAAAAGGATCAGATTTTAATTGGTAAATGTCAATTTCACTACACACACACACACCAATGAAATGTATTTTTATCAATAATAATTGAAACACAGATAGACAAGGTAAGGAAAAAGCTGCTTAAGAACTGTTTGATTTAAGGTTAAAATTTTGATATATGATGTTGACAATTTATGTTTTAACTGTTATAAAGTTTTAATGTGTTGAATCTCTATGTCTGTGGTTGTTAAATAATTATTTTCTTACCCACACAACTTCCTGCAAGTGTAAAAATTTAATTCAATAAAAACAAAAATGCTTATTAAGTATCAATATTATCTGTCAAAATTATACAAAAATTGAATTCTGCCAAGCTTAAGTATAGTAATACCACTGGTATCAGCAAATGTGTAACACCACCCAAACTCACCAACTGTAAGAAGTCTGTGAATAAACTGTCTTTTGAAGAAAAAAGGTTACTTCCAGGCATAGTAATTATCACCTTAGTTCAATGATAAAATTTAAAGGTAAATTTGTAGCTAGCATTGGGCAAAGAAATGATGGAGGAACAATTAAATGAATGTCAAGCAGCTTTCCTGAATCTATATGCATCATATACCCCGACCTCCTAAAAAGACCCCTTAAACTAACAGGTAACAAAACTGTCAAGTTAAAGACTTTTAAAAAAATCATATCCTTCCTATCAGAAGGGAGACAAAGGTAAAAAGTTAGAACAGTGAGAGCACATGCACAGGACTCTGCACAATGTAAGGTATTTATACCTATGTAACTTGCCTGACTTCACACAGGAAGTCTGTGCTATAGCAGTGATTTGAACCTAGGTCTGTCTCCCACGTCTGAGACTGTGTGTTATGATCAGTTCATATTTGTATTCATATTTTGTCACTGAATAGTCAAGTTTTATTCTTCTATTTCCTTAAGCTACTCTCTATGAGAGAAACATATCACATTATATATAGAGTGCCAGAAAAAGACCCAGTTGTGACACACTGTACCTCAAAACAGCACCCTGTAACCCTCATATTCATCATTTATATATCGTTGTGATATTTCATACAAAGTATGCCATGTAAGATATCTTATGAAAGGTAATGATCTGCTGAAACCCATTGTTCTGTCCAAATATGTATATCATTAGAGTGTATGAAGTTATGAGGTTTTGCTGTATGGTTGTTACTGAAATATGTATTAAGTTTGAGAGTCTCTACTGCTCACCACTCCCACCATTAATCACCAGGGGAGTTGTAACTAAAGGATTTACAATTCAATGACAATTGTGCAAGCATTGTCTGGGCAAATGTCTTCTAGGCACATAAACTAAGGATATACAGTGCCATCATACTTTTGCCTCTCTCCTCCCTCACCCACACTGGAAGCAATAAGAATGCTGAGAAGATAAAGACTTTAAATGAAGAGACTGGTCCAGTGGGGTGAGAAAATTGTTTGATCTAAACACTACCTAGTGTAATAAGGCTTAAGATTTAGATTGTGAGTTTCTCTTTTATTTTCTTTTGTAACTATCTGACCTTTTATGCCTACCACTTATAATCACTTAAAATCTATCCTTCTGTAGTTAATAAGCCTGTTTTATATTTACCTAAAGAAGTGTGTTGTGAGCGATGTGCTTGGGAAACCTCAGCTCAGTTTACAAAGATTTGTATGTGTCCTCTCCACACTGAGAGGGGGTGGACTGGGTAATAAACTTATACTGGTCAGGCTTCTGACCAGGGCAAGATGGTGCAGCTCTGGAGGTTCAAGGCTGTGAAGCTGGGGAGAATTGGCTGGTGCCTTTCTCTGTGTGATACATGAGTAGTTCAGGGAGTATTCACTCAATCTAGTTGGATGTGAGGCTCCACCAGGGCCAGCTCCAGGCATCAGTATTCCAAGCTGGTGCTTGGGGCGGCAATCTGCAAGGGGCGGCAGTCTCTGTGTTTTCTCCCCCAAGCAGCACACCGAATTGCCACCGGAAGGCGAGGGCAGTCTGTGTGCCTTTAGAGCGGCAGGCGCATTTCTGCGGCGGTGGCAATTCGGCGGCAGCTTCTATGTTTAGCTGTCTGCGGCGGCCTAAGGGCACACGGACTGCCCCTGCCATCCGGCGGCAATTTGGCGCGCTGCTTGGGGCGGCGAAAGCTGTAGAGCCGGCCCTGTGCTCCACATGCTGTTATGCTGATAACAGCGACTGGAGTGGTTTGCTGCTTGTCACTAGCAAAGCATTGAGAGAGACAGTCCAGGATGGAGAGTTAAGGGGACGCAGTGGTACCCCAGTTCCAGGTTGTACCCTGGGAATCCCATCACACCAGTCTATAACTTTAATTCTCCACTTCAATACTTAACACAGAATTTAAGTGGAGCATTATCAATCCAAAGGGATGTACAGAAGTCCTTTCACTGGGATAGGTTTCACTATATGTACATTTCAGCTTTTTAATTTGATCACTTATTCAGTATTATAAAACGCTATTGATGTCAAGCTTACCTGCTACAAAGCAAATCCCAGGTAAATATATGAATCTGTAAGACATTAACTTTCTTTTGTTTTTGAACACAATACTTATTGTACTTTGATTCCCATGTACAAATCTCCAGCTACAAATTCTACATATAAGTAACCATGTTCAGGAAAGTATTAAAGCCTTTTTATTGGCTAGAGCCCAAAAGACATTCAGGTTCACTATGCTATAGGATACAGCATAATTAAGCTGTCATAATGCTTCTATTAAACAATTAAATATAGTATCAAAACCAATATTAACAAATTGGGTGCATCTTGTCTCTTCATAATCAATTTAGTCAAATAGGCTTTAGAATCATGCTTTACTTTACTTTTATCCAGTATGAATGGATCTTAATCCATCTAATGATGGGAAGTAAAATCATTTGATATTTCAGCTAGTAAATCACAGAGACACATTTTTCTATGACCCTACTTTTACTGCCATCTGTAAACTCAAAAGTCTTTCATCAACTTCTTTCCCATACCGGCATTAAGGATCTGATCCAAATCCCTTTAGAGTCAATGAAGTCTTCGGACTTCAATGGGTTTTTAGTTCAGGCCATTACTACAGGTTGTTTGCAGAAAATAAGTAAATAACTTACACTTAAGATGAAAAATTGTAGTGAGTAGCGAGAACGCAAACACACACGTTGAATCACAAGATGTATTTTGCTTCTTAAGGAACAAATCCTGCCTGTTCCTCTATGCATGTGAACAAGTCATAGTGTTGGAACTGATGCATTTCTGCTGAACAGAGGTGGCAAGCTCTCACAGGTACCAGTCAATAAGATGTGAGGGAACAAGGGAGAAAGAGAGGAAGTGGTATGGATCTGTTGCTATTCAGATCCTCAGGTTCTATAAACCACACCAAGGGAGCACTTTAGGCCTCTAGAGATAATTGCAACCCTAAGGATGCAGTGGCAATTACTGAGCAGTTGACTGCTCCACACACTGAGAAGTAGATATTATTTAAGCACCTATGTCATGGCCACACCCTGTCTCCACCCTTAATTATATCCCCTCCTTCCAGTACTCTGTAGTGCTGATCTCACTCTGAGCACAGAGTTTTGCTGCCGCTGCTAAGTACCATGCACATCCCTCTGTATAATCCAGAAGGCTCAGCACATACTGAAATAGAAGAGCACTGCCATTTTTGCTTTCCATGCTTCTTTTAAAAGTGCTCATTAACTGATACGATTCTGGCCTTGCACTCATTACATTGTATACTGGCTCACGGTTTATGTCATGCAGTGCTTTTCCATCTACTTTATTTGTGAGTGTGAGTTGTTCTAATCCCTGTTGATATGTACTGTAGAGACCCCATATAATTCTGTGAAGAGCATATGGTACAGGGGGTCTGCCTGTCTCTTTGCAGGACTAAACTCACACATTGCACTCATGTAACTAGAAGACAGTTTCTGCAAATATAATTTAATTTTCTTGATTTTTAAATACTGGAGTCAGCCTTATACTGTGTAATTTAATAAAAAATACTATGTACAATTCTATTTATTCTAAAGTCTGCAGGAGACAGAACTCAATACAGCTGATTTTTATAAGAAAAAAGTATCATTACTATAGAAAACTCCCCTCCCCCCATTTTATAATATGAATTGCTTTACCCAGATCAATGAAATATTAGGATTTACATCAAAGCCACAGAGGTTTTGCAATATTTTACAAAGCCCAGGGGTTTAATAAGACAATCCGCATTAAAAAGCCTTGAGAATTCTACTTAATTAACATAATTAATAAAGTTTTATGCAGAATTTTAGGCAGTACATGCACTCAGTTTAATTTAATACATAGATAAGCTTGCCATTCTGCAAACTCCTAACACATATAATGTCAGAAAGGCAACAACTGTTGTAATATTTACTTTTCCTCCATTTTGGACAATCTGGAATTACTAAAATGCCTACACAGTCCTTGGCCCTAGCCTGGGGAGCCTGCTCCAGGAGAAGAATAACATCGACATTAAAGCTTTGACGTAACATAATTACAATTACTCCATTAAATTAAATATTTTATATAAGTGATTATTAAAAGAGCTAGTTAATTTTAATAGTAATCAACATGTCATGTACTGTAAATGCAGTAAATATATCAAATGGATACCAATAAGTAGAAATACTAGAATGTATTATTTAAGTAAGTGTTTGACAGTTCTAATACTAAGAGCAGACCAAATTTAATTCTAAATATCTGGTATTGATATCCTTATTCAGGGGTCTTAATTTAGAATATAAAATTTAAAATTAAGTAAACTCAGAACCCAGTCCTACCACCGATTAAGGTCAGTGGGGCTTTGGCTACTCAATGAAAGCAGGATTGGGCTTCCCAGAAGCACCTATAACATGAAAAAGTTGATTTGCATTGTACAAGCTGTTATAAACATTTACATTAGAACACTAAAAGCCGGAAATCTAAAAAGTTAGATTTCACTTGAAGCTCTAACAATCTCTGAGGCTCTGTCTTTCATATGTGTATATTAAACTATACTTTCATTTAAATATTTACATAGGACTCAAAAAAAATCCCCTTCTGCTGTGGAGGATGCACTGCAGAAAGATTCCTCTTTTACAAGCTTCTGAAGGGTCACTACAATCAGCAAAGACTAAATGTAAGACTACAAAAAAGTATGACTTTTTTAATTAGTGCATGTTAGATATATACATATAAAATTACCTTTTGTTACATGATTTCCAGTATTACTTGTATTGTAATATAAAGTGTATTATGTATTCCCTACAAGATTAGTTTATGAAACCATATTGTGGTTGATGATTGCAGCAGAACCCCTCAGTGGAATTAATTAACGGATAATCTCCATTGCTTTGAAGTATTCAAACCAATACATGGCTGCTGAGATTAACAGTTTAAGTAAAGCTAAAGTGTTTAATGAATTTCAAACCCTGTTTATTACACAGACATTACAAAGCAAGAGAGATTATATTTACACAACAAACCAGAACATGAAAAAGAAAAACAGGGAAAACTATTTATTTCCCTTGTGAACATCTGAAAGTGCTGCCTCCTTGTTTGACATTTCTGTGGCACACACATGAACTTGGCTAACATGAAAAAACAAGCAGGGATAAAGCTAAAAATGTGTGTTAACAGTTCTGATTGTGGGTTTAAAAATAATACAAGAGTCCAAGGTAACTGTTTAAGTGGAAATGAAGTGTTGTGGATGGACAAGTATGTATGATTCACATTTTCAAAAGCAGATATGTTGGCAAAACCTTGTGTTTTCATGCTCAATTCAGCATTTACAAGTACAAATCACAGAGCTGAAAGCCTTACTGGATGTTTAAGAATGCCTGACTTGAGAGTGGCTGCTAGCATAGGGTCCTGCGGGTGAAATCACCCCTGTATCTTCACTGCACCATTTAAATTGGCTTAATTAGAATTTAAGTGATGTATAGGTGTTGTGCTGACCCTTGGGGGAGCAACAGGCACATGTGCGCATGCAGGCTCAGCCACTGTGCTCTGCTTTGAAAGTTTGCCCAACTGACAATTAGAGAGTTTCAGTACCATCTCAAGAAGATAGACAATTCTTCTGTGGCTGAGATTCTTTTGCAAAATTCCATTAAACTCACTGAAGCTAATTTGTTCTGATTTATAATATATGAATCAGAGACTTTTTTTTAGGTGTCACAATACATGCCTGGATCCTGCATTCCTAGGGTTGCCAGGTGTCTGTTTTTTGACTGGAACATCCAGTCAAAAAGAGACCTTGGCAGCTCCAGTTGGCACCACCAACCAGACTATTAAAAGTCTGGTTGGTGGCGCAGCAAAGGGTCAGGCCTAAGGCAGGCTCCCTACCTGCCGAAGCTCCGCACAGCCCTGGAAGTGGCCACCAGGTCTCTGAGGCCCCTAACACCTGGGTTGGCCAGGGCCTGGGAGGCTCCTTGCCCTTCCCCCATCCCAGTGCCGGTTCCACAGCTCCCATTGGCCAGGAACCATGATCAATGGGAGCTGTGGGGGGCGGCACCTGCAGGTGTGGGCAACACACAGAGCATCCCTAGCCATCCATCGCCTAGAGGCCACAGGGACCTAGTAGCCACTTCCTCAGAGCCGCACCCCCACCAGCATTCCAACCCTTTGCCTCAGGCCAGAGTCCCCTCCTGTGCCCCAAACCCTTTATCCCTGGTCCTACACCCAGCCGGAGCCCTTACTCCCCCCCCACATTCCAGCCCCCTGGCCCAGCCCCAGCCCAGAGCCCCACCTGTACCCCAAACCCCTCATCCCCAGACACATCCCAGGCTGGACCCTCACCCCCTGCACCCCAATTCCATGCCTCAGCCCGGAGTCCTCTCTCACACCCCAAACCCCTCATCTGTGGCACCATTCCAGAGCCCACACTCCCCCACTGATGCCCGCATCCTCTCCCACACTCTGAACCCCTCAGCCACAGCCTGGAGCCACCTCCTGCACCCTAAATCACTAATCCCCAGCCCCACCCCAGAGCCTGCACCCCAGCCCAGACCCCAGAGCCCATACCCCCTCCCACACCCCAACTCCCTGCCCCAGCCAGGTGAAAGTGAGAGAAAGTGGAGAAAAGCGAGCGATGGGTGGAGGGGGATGGAGTGAGAAGGGGTGGGGCCTCAGAGAAGTGGTGGGGCATGGGGCAGGGCAGGGGTGTTCGGTTTTGTGTGATTAGAAAGCTGGCAACCCTACTTGCACACTCAACACTCTCCCTATGCTAAAAATTAGGCAATCTATTAAATGGTCACAGCAAGCACTTATTTTAACTCTTCCATTCATTGTATTCTTTTGAAAATCAGACAGAGCATAAAAAACTCCTACCAATTTACATCTCCATATGAAAGGAGATTTTTTCCATTTGATTTTTCTTACAGTTTGATTTTGGTGAAGTTTGAAATTAATGGCAGAGTTTAACTTCCTTGTTTGTGCCTTTTTATCATTGATATTTCAGGTTTTGGAAAATGGCTTATTAAGTGACAAGTGAGGACAGAGTTATTTCAGCAGAACAAATATATTTAAGAGCATGGAAAATAACAAAGGAAATTTATCACTGCCTGCTACTCTAGCATCTGGTCTGGCTTCATGTCTGGTCTGCCTAATGAACCTGCTTCATGACTGTCTCAGGAACTCTTCTTTGTCTCTCCCGCCCGTCCATCTGTGTATGAGAGTGAGGGGTATAGTCTGACAGGATGTGTGGCCACTTTACAGTTTCTGCTGAGCTTCTCTTTTTATAGAACAATATGAATCCACTGTTCTGGTGAAAAGAAAATCTGAAATACAAAGGGCCTGATTCTCCTCTCATTTATACCAGTAAAATAAATCAATAATTTGACGTCAATAAGTTACACCGGTGTTACTGAAAGAAGAATTAACCCCAAAAACCCAGATCCACAAAAAGACTTAGTTGCCCAAGTCCAAAATTTAAGCACCACTGAGATCCTCAAAAGCCCTGTTCAGCTGCTGGCTAACCCTGTAGGTGCCTAAAATCCCACAGGGCCTAAATTTTCACCATGCAAGTCCCCTAGGTGCCTAAGTTTTTGACATGCACACAACACCTCACTTTAGGCATCTGGACACCAATTTCATGCCTAAGCCCCAAAAGAATCCTCAAACCAGGTGGAGATAGGCATTGTCCCACCCATCTTGCTGCAGGGTCCAATCAGGTAGACATGCTTTAAGCTGAGCATCCCAATGTCTAAGTCCCTTTGTGGATATAGACCAAAGTTACTAGAACGGCTAGTGAGCTATTGCTCAGTTAAAATGACTGCTGAATTTACCTAAATATAGTAAAATCTGTGTTATCTGACACTTTACCAGCCGGAAAGCTCTAGAAACTGGCATTTCTGATATCCATTAAAAATCTGGTTGGCACAGGGATGGCAGGTTCCCTACATGGCTCCACGTGGCTCTTTGGAAGCGGTGACGTAACCCTGCTGCTCCTACGTGAAGGTACAACCACAGGGGCTCATGTACTGCCCCCCACCCCAAGTGCTGGCTCTACAGCTCTCATTGGCCGGGAACGATAGCCAATGGGCACGTTGGGGGCAGGGTCTGTGGGCGGAGGCAGCACGCAGAGCCGCTTGGCCGCGCCTCTGCCTAGGAGAAGCATGGGCATGTCACCGATTGAGGGAGCTGCCCAAGGTGAGAGCCACGTGGATCCAGCACCCTGAAAACCCTCCTGCATCCCAACTCCCTGCCCCCTCCCACACCCAAACTCCCCCCCAGAGTCCACACCCCACATCCCTTCCTGTGCCCCAACCTCCAGCCCTGAACCCCCTCCCACACCCAGACTCCCTCTCTCCATTCGTAAGTATAACTCTTAGTTAACCGGAATTTTTGGCACCCTCCATTCTCCCAACCAGGGCCGGCTCTAGCTTTTTTGCCTCCCCAAGCGATGAAAATAAGAGAAAAAAGAAAAACCTGATTGAGCTGCTGCTGAAGACTGAAGCAGAGCAATTCAACTGCTGCCAAAGAGGAAGAGAGGGACTGAAGGACCCGCCACCAAATTGGCACTGCAGACCCGGACGTGCTGCTCCAACAACAGACCGAATGCCGCCTCTTTCTATTGACCACCATAGACATCTGCTTCTGCCTGGAGCCAGCCCTGCTCCCAACATGCCGGATAACAAAGCTTTTACTGTATCCTTTGAACCTCCAGCAGAGCTGGCTCCAGCTTTTTTGCTGCCCCAAGTGGTGAAGTGGGAAAAGAAAAGAAAAGAAAAAGCTGCGATCGGCTGCACTTCAGCAGCAGCTGTATTGCACTGCTTCATTCTTTGGCGGCAATTCAGCGGTGGGGCCTTCGCTCCAAGAGGGAGTGAGGGACCCGCTGCCAAATTGCTCCCGAAGACTCAGATATGCCGCCCATTTCCACTGGCTGCCGCAAGCACCTGCTTTCTTCGCTGGTGCCTGGAGCCGGCCCTGATGCCCAGCGCCAACTTCAGAGGTGAATTTAGAGGCTTCCAATTCAGTCTACACACAATTGCATGAGTAAATCACATACCTGCTTGCCACATGAAGTTACAGTCCCTCAGATTCTCTTAGACTCACACCTACTCACTAACCTTCATGATTTGTAGGGCAGTCTCATGATTTTGGGGGCATTGACTTTCCACAGAAGCATCAGATAAATTGGCACTCACTTAGGGATCATTCTAATTGGATGTTGAGCACCCTCATTTTCACTGGCTTTTTAATACCTCACAGGATTGGAGCCTCTATGCTTACTAATATCCCATTAGATTCCCTTACTGTCACATCACATATATCCACTTGCCAATGTGTAATTTACACCATCTCACACTTCAGCTCTGAATTTCATCCCTAGCAGAAACTCATTGCTTCGTAAAGCATTTTTGGATAGCTAAGTTGAAGTATTTAAGGTACTATACAGTACCACATTCCTTCTATAAGCAGAGGTATTTTATTTTAAATATCCTTTAAGACTGTGTATGTAAGTGATATCATTTGAATCAAGACTCCAGTATGTCCATGTGACTGATATAAAAAAAGTCCTAATCTAATGTCTGATTAGTAGGTAGTAAATTTTTGGTACTAGAACAGCTGTGTATAGTTTACTATAAAATTGTTATCAACATCCTTTATATTTATTACAGTGTTAATATGGGACAGACATGGCTGTGAAGTTCCCATTATTATAATACACCTCACTTGCATGTGCAATTGTGAGCCCTGAGTTGGGGGCGGGGCTTACCTGATTAGGGGTCCTATATAAGGAGCCAGGCACAGTCAGCTGCAGCGGCACAGGAGCCAGTGAACAGAGCGGCTAACAGGGGAGTTTCAGTGGGAGTTTCCAGGGGGAGGTTGCAGGGGAGACCAAGGCAGAGGAACCAGGAAGGCAGACTAGGGAAGAGGCAGGGGTCTTCCAGCAGCCCAGCGCTTGTTGGTGGCCTGCGGTGCGGTGTGAGGCGTGGATTGCCAGGCACAGTGTTGGAGCGCTACGATGGAGGCGGAGGTAGCAGGTGCAGACACACTGAGGATGACCGGATGCGGTAGCTGCGGCATGTACATGGTCCTAGAGGGAGCACCTGAAAGGAGTTTCATCTGCATGAAGTGCCGCCTGATAGAGCTGCTGGAGGAAAAGGTAAGGGGACTGGAGATGCAAGTGGAAACTCTGGTTGAGTTTAGAAGGGGATTTGAGCAGATGATGGAACACAGACATGATGAGGCACAGGGGACAAGCTCAGACGAGCGGATAGAAGCAGGACCAAAGGGCTCTGAGGAGGGGCTGCTGGGTGAGGAAAGTGGACGGTGGAAGCATGTGACTAGGAGAACCAGGCAGAGGAAAAGACGGGCCAGCGATGGAGAAATAGAACTGAGGAACAGGTTTGCTGAGTTAGGAAATGAAGATGGAGCACAGCAGGCTGCTGAAGGAGAAAGGGCGAGGAAGAAGAGGTGAGCAGCTAGTCCTGCAGAAGGAGGGGAGGAGTCGATGGAGGCGACACCAAGTACAAGCCCTAGGAGGATTGTAAGGGCGAATACAAATCGAGAGGAATTGCGGCCAGCTGCTGTGGGGGATAGACCGCAGAATTGCACTGTCGCCAGGAAAAGGCAAGTCTACGTGATTGGAGACTCTTTACTGAGAAGAGCAGACAGGCCTGTAACTAGACCTGATTGGGAGAACAGAAGGGTGTGCTGTCTGCCAGGGGCTAAGATACAGGATGTGGACCTGAGGCTGAATACGATCTTAGCGGGAGCGGGAAAGAATCCGTTGATTATCCTTCATGTGGGAACGAATGATACGGCTAGTTACTCGCTGGACTGTATCAAGGAGGACTTTGCCAGTCTGGGGAAGAGGCTCAAAGACATCGAGGCTCAGGTGATCTTCAGTGGGATTCTGCCAGTTCCTAGAGCGGGGTGACGAAGGAGTGACAAGATTATGGCGATCAACAGATGGCTCAGGGAGTGGTGTTATAAGGAGGGCTTTGGGATGTACGGTCACTGGGAAGCGTTTACGGATGGACGACTGTTCGCTCAGGATGGACTTCATCTAAGCAAGGAGGGAAATAGAATTCTAGGATGGAGGCTCGCCGACCTCATCAAGAGAGCTTTAAACTAGGAAGTTGGGGGAGATGGTTGGGAGATGTTCGGGAGATCTCCACGCCGGAATATAGCCTGGAGAGAGAAGTAAACAAAGTGAGAGGGGATACCCTTGCGGTCCCAAGAATTGATCCATGGAGGAATAATGGAGTAGAAACCAGAGTAACGGGAGATGCTGGTGGTAGAAGGTCTCTGCATGACGGGGGAAAGAATGTCACTGATGCCAAACGCCGAAAATTAAAAGGTCTGTACACTAATGCGAGGAGCCTAGGCAACAAGATGGAGGAACTGGAGTTACTAGTGCAGGAAGTGAAACCGGATATTATAGGGATAACCGAAACCTGGTGGAATAGTACTCATGACTGGAGCACAGGTATTGAAGGCTATGTGCTGTTTAGAAAAGACAGGAAGAAAGGCAAAGGTGGTGGAGTAGCCTTGTACATCAATGATGAAATTAACTGTAACGAAATAAGAAGCGATGGAATGGATAAGACAGAGTCTGTCTGGGCAAAAATCACACTGGGTAAAAAAGCAACTAGAGCTTCCCCTGAGATACTGCTTGGGGTGTGCTACAGACCGCCGGGATCTGATTGGGATATGGATAGAGACCTCTTTAATGTCTTTAATGAAGTAAACACAAAGGGGAAATGTGTGATTATGGGGGACTTCAACTTCCCGGATATAGACTGGAGGACGAGTGCTTGCAAGAATAATAGGGGTCAGATTTTTCTGGATGTGATAGCGGATGGATTTCTTCATCAAGTAGTTGAAGTACCTACGAGAGGGGATGCCATTTTAGATTTGGTGTTGGTGAGCAGTGAGGACCTCGTAGAAGAAATGGTGGTAGGGGACAACCTTGGTTCGAGTGATCATGAGCTGATTCAGTTCAAACTAGATGGAAGGATAAACAAATGTAGATCTGGGATTAGGGTTTTTGACTTCTCGAGGGCTAATTTTAAAGAGTTAAGGAAATTAGTTAGGGAAGTGGATTGGATGGAGGAATTAGTGGATTTAAATGCGGAGGAGGCCTGGAATTACTTTTAAGTCGCAGCTGCGGAGACTGTCGGAAGCCTGCATCCCGAGAAAGGGGAAAAAAACCATAGGCAGGAGTTGTAGACCAAACTGGATGAGCAAGCAACTCAGGGAAGGGATTAGACAAAAGCAGAAAGCTTACAGGGAGTGGAAGAAAGGCAGGATCAGTAAGGAAAGCTACCTTGGTGAGGTCAGAACATGTAGGGATAAAGTGAGGAAGGCTAAAAGCCACATTGAACTAGACCTTGCAAAGGGAATCAAAACCAATAGTAAAAGGTTCTACAGCCACATAAATAAGAAGAAAACAAAGAAAGAAGAAGAAATGGGGCCGCTATACACTGAGGATGGAATGGAGGTTAAGGATAACCTAGGCATGGCCCAACATCTAAACAAGTACTTTGCCTCAGTTTTTAATAAGACTAGTGAGGAACCTTGCGATGATGGAGGGATGATAAACGGGAATGTGGATATGCAAGTGGATATTACCACAACTGAGGTAGAGGCCGTACTTGAACAGCTCGATGGGACGAAGTCGGAGGGCCCGGACAATCTCCATCCGAGGATATTAAAGGAACTGGCGCGTGAAATTGCGAGCCCGTTAGCGAGAATTTTTAAGCAATCGATAAACTCGGGGGTTGTGCCGTATGACTGGAGGATTGCTAATGTAGTTCCTATTTTTAAGAAAGGGAATAAAAGTGATCCGGGTAATTATAGGCCTGTTAGCTTGACGTCTGTAGTATGTAAGGTCTTGGAAAAAATTTTAAGGGAGAGAGTAGTTAAGGACATAGAGGTCAATGGTAATTGGGACGAATTGCAACACGGATTTACTAAAGGTAGATCGTGTCAAACCAATCTGATCTCCTTTTTTGAGAAGGTGACGGATTACTTAGATAAAGGAAATGCGGTAGATATAATTTACCTAGATTTCAGTAAGGCGTTCGACACGGTTCCGCACGGGGAACTGTTAGTTAAATTGGAAAAGATGGGAATGAATATGAAAGTTGTAAGGTGGATAAGGAACTGGTTAAAGGGGAGACTCCAGAGGGTCGTATTGAAAGGTGAACTGTCAGGCTGGAAGGAGATCACTAGTGGAATCCCTCAAGGATCCGTTTTGGGACCGATCTTATTTAACCTTTTTATTACTGACCTTGGCACAAAGAGTGGGAATGTGCTAATAAAGTTTGTGGATGACATAAAGCTGGGGGGTTTTGCTAACACGGAGAAGGACAGAGATACTATTCAGGAAGATCTGAACCACCTTGTAAACTGGAGTAATAGAAATAGGATGAAATACAATAGTGAAAAGTGCAAGGTCATGCATTTAGGAATTAATAATAAGAATTTTGGATATACGTTGGGGGCGCATCAGTTAGAAGCGACGGAGGAGGAGAAGGACCTTGGGGTACTGGTTGATAGCAGGATGACTATGAGTCGCCAATGTGATACAGCTGTTAAAAAAGCAAATGCGATTTTGGGATGCATCAGGCGGGGTATTTCCTGCAAGGATAAGGAGGTGTTAGTACCGTTGTATAAGGCGTTGGTGAGACCCCATCTGGAATACTGTGTGCAGTTCTGGTGTCCCATGTTCAAGAAGGATGAATTCAAACTGGAACAGGTTCAGAGACGGGCTACAAGGATGATCCGAGGAATGGAAAAACTGCCTTATGAAAGGAGACTCAAAGAGCTTGGCTTGTTTAGCCTGGCCAAAAGAAGGCTGCGGGGGGATATGCTTGCTCTATATAAATATATCAGGGGGGTTAACGTTAGGGAGGGAGAGGAATTATTTAAGTTTAGTACTAATGTAGGCACGAGGACGAATGGGTATAAACTGGATATTAGGAAGTTTAGACTTGAAATTAGACGAAGGTTTCTAACCATTAGGGGAGTGAAGTTCTGGAACAGCCTTCCGAGGGAAGTAGTAGGGGCAAAAGATTTTCCTGGCTTTAAGACAAAGCTTGATAAGTATATGGAGGGGATGTTATGATAGGATCGTTAATTTGGGCATTTGATCTTGGATTACCACCAGATAGGTCTGCTCAATGGTCTGCGGGGAGATGTTGGATGGGATGGGAACTGAGTTACTGCAGAGAATTCCTTCTTGGGTGCTGGCTGGTGAGTCTTGCCCACATGCTCAGGGTTTAGCTGATCGCCATATTTGGGGTCGGGAAGGAATTTTCCTCCAGGGCGGATTGGCAGGGGCCCTGGAAGTTTTTCGCCTTCCCCTGCAGCGTGGGGCATGGGTCGCTTGCTGGTGGTTTCTCTGCAGCTTGAGGTCTTCAAACCAATTTTGAGGATTTCAATAACTCGGTCCTGATATAGAGGTTGTTATAAAATTGGATGGGTGGGGTTCTGTGGCCTGCCTTGTGCAGGAGGTCAGACTAGATGATCATATTGGTCCCTTCTGACCTATGAGTCTATGAGTCTATGAGATGCTGGTGAACTTGGTAGCCAGGTGTGACAGCGGGACTCTGCTTTAATGCAGCATTTCTATCTGAAGTCCCAGTGCCCAGCCCTATGTTGTGCAGTGTTTCAGAGACAACTCAGATTCATTCTAGGTTTATTATTTGTTTAAAAAGAACCTTTATCTTGGCTTAACTAAAGCCCACATTTGAAAAAGCCCAATTGTGTGTGAGGAGCTATTGGAGATGGCAGCTAGAAGAGACTAAACAGGAGGAGAAAGAACTGAACAGTCAAAATAAATTTCCACAAGATGAACTTGCTGCCTGAGGGCCCGTTCCAGTTACAATTTAACAGGTCTTCAGTTGGGCACCACAGCCAGATGGCCATGTAAGTGTGCAGCCCTAAGCCTATGCTCAAACATGGCGTCTGTATGGCCAATTGTCGGTCAAAAGGTCACATTGGTACCGTGTGCAACACCATAGTGCGGTGTGCAACATTATAGTGCCATGTGCATTTTCCCGCTCTTTTTCCCTGGTCACCTAGGGGTCAGGCTAGTGCGGGGTGCAACATTATAGTGCCGTGTGCATTCTCCCGCTCTTTTTGCCTGCTCACCTAGGGGTCAGGCTACTGCCTTGTGCAAAAATACCAGCATACCATGTGCATAAGGGTTGTGTGCCGTGTGCAGATACTGTTTACGTGGAGGGCTCCAACTCAGAACCTGGAAGGTGAAGGAGCTAGGGACCAATCAGATGCTGACATGAGTAAGAGAGCTTTTGAATAAAACCATGTCTCACGCCAAGATCTGGAGGAGTATCCGCATGTTAGCTGGAAGACTTGGATCCTCCTTCCAGCTAGAAGGGTCTCCTGCGGATTTAGCCGGCTCGGGACGGGTGGGATTAATTCCCATCAATTCGTTATGCTCTCGGTGTCTGTACTGCTGGTCAGCTGCGCCTGGAGTGCGGTATTCGATTCTAATTTCTGTAACATTCTGTTTGCTTAGCCTCTTCTCTTCTTCCCTCCCTTATTTGGTACAGAATTGTATATATTGTTGTTACTTGGTACCAAGTTATGTATATAGTATATGAAAGTTAAATTGTTGTATTGATTGCTATTGTGGTTAATTGTTGTACTTTACAATATTTGGTTAATGTATATAGTTTACTCAGTTTGGTGTATCTGCTCTAATTTCTGGTGAGCAGTTAATCACAGATCAGTTGGTTTCCTGTTGTTGGTTGTAAATAGATTGTTTGAAGTTGTGTAAATATTCTCATTCTAATAGTACTGTTAGTTGGTAAAAGCGCTCCTCCCCAGCCCAAGTTGCAACTTATCCCCCATCAATAAACGGCCACGTGGTTTTGAACTTTCAATCTGTCATGTTTTGATTTTCCTCACTCGATCAAAAACTTACTCGAACCTGCATTGGTCTTGGACAGTAAGCAAGCAGCACATGGGTTGACCTATTTATAGGGAGTTAATGACAGGGAAAAATAAATCCATTCCACATTTGGGATTTATCTGACTGAAGACAGGGAGATCATGAGGCAGCACACATCACTACAGACAGTTTCTCAGATCCCTCATTTCCATCCCTCTAGACTACGTAGACACAATTTAGTACAGCTTCACAGAGCCTGCACTATATCTGACTTCAGTGGAAGACAAGAGTCAACCAAGGATCCTAGCAAACACAAACCTTCATGTGAGTTGTTGATACTCTCCTATCCCAAATATGGTAGCAAGGCCCTGACCGCAATTGCTCATTTGGAGGTCTCTCTTCTCCTTCACTGTTGTGGGATTCTCCCTTTTCCCATAATTCACCTTCAACCTATTGCCTCTTCTACTTCTGTGACAGCTTCATAGGCAATTATATATAGTAAACAACTTACTTTAGCAATTGGATGAGATGAAGTTGCAGGCTCTACTCCAAGAGTGGAAAAAAACATGATTTTATTTTAAAAAATGGATTTTTGTATTTAAATAGAATTTTCTTTTCTAATTAAATTAAATAAAGTTTTTTTTTTAATGTCTATTTATAATTTGAAATTGTCAACTCATGTTAAGGCCTAGATTGATTATAACCTATTAAAATCATTTAAATTAAATACAAAAAAAATATTAAGCAGTATGTTTGCTGCCAAGTTTTAATGAAAATTAAAGCACTGAACTGGTAGAAGTCACTGGCTTAGCACCTCAGGCCAGAGTCTATTGAAGAGCAGAACTCAGCTTTTGACAGCAGTAGCCTCTTCTGTAGGGGCACAAAGAATATTTTCTTCATTTCTGCTTAACTTGTTCAGTTCAATGACTTACTGATTCAAAGTAAAGAAACCAATTGGGAAGCAAAAAAACAGGAAAGCTTGTTTTTCCTCTTCCAATCTATGAATAAAACTGGTTGTGAGAGACTGAGATCTACTAGTTCTATAACCTTGAGGAACATGATGACCAGAAACAATCAGCTCAGTTCACTAACTACAGATAACACTTCTTTGTTTAATAAGTAATTTTTAAAAGCAAAAGATGTTTTGGTAAACATTTTTCTTCTGTATTCATTACATTTAAGGTAGCACTATTAAGTAATTCACAAATAAAATGCTGTTTTTGTGCATTTTTAATTGAATTGAATTTCCATCCAAATTGAGTTTGATACAAATCACCAGTAAGAAATTAATCTAGTACATAAGAAATGCATCAATCACCATTTTCTAGCACAAAATGTAATAATTAAAAATCTGAACAAATGTAAATTAAGCTATACAATTGCTTAAATAAATGTTTATAGACATAGTGTACACTCTTGGTTAGGATAAAGAAACACCACAATTAGCATCAAGACTGTATTTAATTCCTCTTTAGTAAAATAACTAAAAACCACAAATACAAAACATCATTAAAATCAAAGATTTAAATCAAAGGTTTCTTGTGTGCTGATTTAAATCACTTTAATTTAGGTCAATCCACCCTGTCTGCCCCAAAGTACTGACTTTGTATTGGGAGACCTCATAAAGCTACAATGAAGTTTCTAAAGTTGCCTATGAGCAGGAAGTATCTTTCCAAAATAATCCCCGCCAAAGGGCTCACAGAGGCAATTTCTCAACAGAGCTCCAACAGTCAAACAAATTCATAAAAAAATAGCAAAAATATACTTTAAATATGTTTTTTTCATTATCTATTTTATCAGCACTCTCATTTACTCTTATCCTAGTTGTATTAATACCTAGGGCAAATTTCTGATAAGCACGGCAAATCTCTGCAGCATAAAATGCACTTATTCCATGCAAAACTATCTTTGGCCAATAAGAAAACAACAATAATGGTTTGCACTTTAAAAGCATCTTTCATCTGAAAATCTCCAAGGTACTGCATATTCACTTTTGTAAGATTATCTCCATTTTACAGATAGGGAAACCAAAGCCCAGGCAGAATGTGTGAATTATGCAAGGTCACACAGTAAGCGACTGGAAAAATGAGAAATAAATGTCAGGTGTCCTGAATTGCAGTCCCTTGCTCTAAGTACTAGACCATGCAACAATGGGAATTCTGTCCACAGAATAAATGGAATGTGTGAAATAGAGACCATCAGTGCAAATCTGAGGAGAAATTTGCCCATCATATGTTAATCTGATTTCACTGAGATGTGGATATGAAACACATCAAAAAGTGCTCACTGCCTCACAGAAATAAGGCAGATGTGGTTGTTACCCAGAACAGTATACAATCTAAAGTACTAATCTTGCCTGTTGCTCCATGCAGTCAGATGCTTGTTAAATTAATAAATCGATAAATTAAAGATATATGGTATAATCCCATATTTTTTCATATGGGGATAATAAATATAGACATTTAATTTTTAAATGATCGGTTTTGTGTTTGGGAAATTATGATTTTCTTATTTAGGTATTTTAAAGAAAATGAGCTAAAACAGCACAGCAGCTTTTGAAAATGATAGGTGCGTAGTAAATTGGTATGCAAAATAAACCTCCTGGGCAAGATTATTCACAGGAAAACAAGGAAACACTGAATGGATCATAGTTTTAAAAAGAGGAAGAACCCTACAACAGGTCAGATTTGCATACTAATGATATAAAAAAATTGCTCAGGCTCAGGGGTTAATCTGTCTTCAGTCATAAGCAGGCATCTGTTTTAAAAGAGTCTAACCCCTTTTATAAAGCTATAACTGCTAGTATTGCAACAGCTAAGATATTTCAGTACTTCCATTGAATGTTTTTGGTTTCAGGGTTAGCAATTCAGCAATTGCTTTTTCCCATGCCTAAAGTAACTCGTCTAGAAGTGATTTTCTTGTAAAAACTATTTCACTCTTTTTCACTTCCACTGCAGGAAGAAAAAAATACCTACAGGGTATGATTTGCAAAATCTATAGTAATCTAACTAATTTATATGAGCTGTAGCGAGGCGCCTTGGCTCCCCGCCACGCCTGAAAGTTACGAGCCAGAACAGACGCGGAGGTAGGCAGAGCCACCGCTGCCAATCCCCGTCCCTCAGAAGTTAAGGGGCGGGACAGGAAGTATAAAGGCCCGGCCCAAGCACTCAGCTAGGTGCAGGCCGCCGGAGGGGACAGACGCTGGTGCTCAAACTCCCACCGGGCTCAGCCTGCCCCAAGCTCGGTATCCAGAAGAGCGCTGGCCTGAGCTTCCCCGTGCCCGGTATCCAGAAGAGCGCTGGCCTGAGCTTCCCCATACCCGGTATCCAGAGGAGCTGCCTGAGCTTCCCTACACTCGGTATCCAGAGGAGCCCATGGTCTGGGACCCACCGGACGAAGCCGGCGAGAGACAGGTACCTAGAGAGGGGGAGATTGAAAGTGGCCCGGGGGCAGCCGACCCCAGTCTGGCTCCAGGGGACTCCAAACCAATGTCAGTGTGTTGCGGCCAAGATCCCCACTGACTGCAGCGAGTCTCTGCCGCTGCCAGGAACCCGGGCCGGGACGCAGTGGAGTGGGAGGGCCTGCTTCCCCCCGCCACCCTTCCAAGGATGGCAGACTCCCCCTCCTCCTGGCCTGAGGAGGCCTTCTGTACTGTTTAACTCGCTGTTCAGCCATGCCTGAGGGTCTGACCCTTACCGGTGTTTGTTGCCTCACCCTGCTCCAGGGCTGGGCTTAGAGACTCTGTATTTGCTCAGCCCTGCTGGGAGGCATGAGCCTGGACTGTTTGTTGCCCCGCCCTCCTTCAGGCCCGGGTTTACAGACTCTGTGTCCACCCAGCCCCTGTTGAAGGGCCGGGACTCTGACTTGCTTAGAGACTGTTTGTTCGCTCAGCCCCACTGAAGGGTCTGAGCCCGAGACAGATTGCTGCTGTGTAGTGAGGCGCCCTGGCTCCCCGCCGCACCTGAAAGGGACGAGCCCCAGCACCGGACCCTTACAGGTGGTGCCTTCTCTGAGGAGTTCCGCCCAGGATGTGGGAGTGATCTCTTGACTCCAGTGAGAGAGAGGTTGCGGGGGAGAGACCTCCCTCCTGAGAGATGGATCTGTCGCAGCTCTTCGCCCTCCTGACAGAGGATCAGGAGCGGGAGCAGGCGACTCAGTCACAGCAGCAACAAGAGCAGCAGACCACCCAGCTTCAGCACCAACAACAGCTCATCGAGCAGCGGGGACTCAGCAGCACCAGCTGATTCAAGACCTGGTCAAGCAACATCAGGAATTCCAGCAGCAATGCATCCAGCAGCTCGAGGCGGCACAGGCCCCATGGGGGGGGCCCAGCCGGGAAGTACCGATGGGAGCCTGCACCCCAACCCCCCGATCCGGCTGATGAAGCTGGGACCTGGCTACGACCCTGAGGCCTTCCTCGTCACCTTCGAGCGGGTGGCAGTCGTCGCAGGGTGGGCCCCTGACCAATGGGCCTCTATACTGGCCCCGTACCTGACAGGGACGGCCCAGGTGGTCTATCGAGGCCTATCTGCCAAAGCCGCCCAGGATTATAGTCAGGTGAAGTCTGCTATCCTGGACACCCTAGATGTGAGTCAAGAGACTTTCCGTCAGCGATTTAGAAGCCTGACCTACCCCACCGGGGCCCGGCCTCGTATGGTGGCCCAGGAGCTCCGAGAGGCCTGCCGGCGGTGGTTGCAGTCCAAACGTCGAACGTTAGAGGAGTTAGCAGAACAGGTGATCCTGGAGCAGTTCACCCACATCCTCCCGTCGCGGGGAAGGGCCTAGGTCCTCCGCTATCGGTCTGCAACACTGTCCGCCGCCGTCACCTTGATGGAGGACCTCATCGCCGTGGAAGCACCGGTGGGCCCAGCTGGTCGAGCAGCCCCACCAGGGACGGGACGCCCAAACTCTGAGGAGAAGGCGACACTCACCTGGGCTGCAGCACCACCAGGGCGACCGGCTCGAGCCCCGACTCCGGCCCCGCGGAAGATGTACCAGAGCCCTCCTAGGGACACCCTTGGGGCCCGGCTCCGATCGAGACGAGCTGACCTGGGTCCCCATTTTTCCTGTGGCAAGAAAGGCCATCTCCAGCAGGACTGCCCCAGATGGGAGTGCACCTTTAGCCAGGTCTGCTCCGAGGAGGCTTGTGCCCGCCACCCACAGACCGCCAAAATTACTGTGCCCGTGGTTGTTGAGGGGTACCCAACGGTGGCCCTCCTCGACTCAGGCTGCGGACAGACATTGATCCACGAACACTTAGGTCCCCAGGCCGATGCACGCCTAAGTGAAATCCACCTGCAGTGCATCCACGGCGACATACGGCTTTACCCCAGCGCCCGGGCCCAACTGACGATAGATGGAGTTACGCGACGGAAGGTAGTGGGTCTCGCACCAAGGCTGGCATATTCGGTGATCCTGGGCCAGGACTGGCCCGAGTTCCTGGCTGTCCTACGCCAACATGCCGGAGGCGGCCCGAGCCCCGTACCCGCCTTGGAGGGGGAGATCCTGGAGACTGAGGAAGACAAGCGGGAGGCCCCAGAAATGGAGGAGGACGAGAAGGAAGCACCGGACCCCCCACCCCGACAAGATAAGGGAATGGGAGAATGTTTCCCCGGGAGGATGTTTCCCCCCACAGACTTCTGCTGGGACCAAAGGGCCGACCCCACCCTTAGCTGGGCATATGAGCAGTTGGCTGCGGTGGACGGGACCATCCTCGATCCAGATTGGGCGGCCCAGAGGCCGCACGTATCGCGTTGAGAGAGACCCGCACACCAGGGAGCCCCGGACTCAACTCCTAGTGCCCCGATGTCACCGACGGGCAGTCATGAAGCTGGCCCATGACGTCCCGGCTGCCGGACACCTGGGTCCCGAGAAGACCCTAGCTAGGATACTGGGATGCTTCTTTTGGCTGGGTATACACCAGGAGATAAAAGACTATTGCAACTTCTGCCCAGATTGCCAGTTGGCTGCCCCAGCAAGAACTCCCAAGGCACCGCTGGTCCCGATGCTGCTAATCGAGACCCCCCTTCGAGCGTGTGGCCATGGATCTGGTGGGACCCCTCCCCAAGCGCGTTGCGGGGTTCCAGTACATCCTAGTGATGTTGGACTATGCCACCTGGTTCCCCGAAGCGATTCCTCTCCGTAATGTCACAGCCCGCACCATCACAGGCGAGCTGGTGAAGGTCTTTGCCCGTGTCGGCTTGCCCTGGGAGATCCTCATGGACCAGGGGACCAACTTTACCTCGCGGCTGTTACAGCAGGTGTGTGGACACCTGGGGATCAAACAGCTGCGGATATCAGTGTATCATCCCCAGACCGATGGGTTGGTTGAAAGGTTCAATCAAACCCTGAAGGACATGTTGCAGAAGTTCCCCCTGGAGGACCTCCTCTGGTGGGACCAGCTACTCCTGCCCTTGCTCCTGGCGGTACGAGAGGTCCCCCAGTCGTCGACCAAGTTCTCACCTTTTGAACTACTGTAAGGCCGCCGACCCCGGGGCCTCTTGGACCTGATGAGGGAAACCTGGGAGCAAATTCCATCACCCACCCAGGGTCTCCTAAGATATGTGCTCCAGCTACAGGAGCGTCTTAAACAGGCTGGGACCCTGGCACGAGCAAACTTGAAAGCCGCCCAAGAAACTCAGGCCCAGACTAACAACCGGGATGCACGAACCCGCGGCTTTCAACCCGGAGATCGGGTCCTACTCCTCCTTCCCTCCAGTGAGTCCAAGATCCTGGGTCGGTGGCAAGGGCCATATGAGGTGGTTCAAAAGGTGGGCCCTGTTACTTATGAGATCCATCAGCCTGACGGGTGAAAAAGGGTCCAGTGGTACCACGTTAACCTTCTCAAACACTGGCGGGAACGAGAAGGTCTGTTGATCAATCCCTACCCACCGGAACCTGAGCTCAGACCCCAGGTGAACCCTGCTGAAGACCCCAAGGGACCCCAGCTTGGGGAGACGCTGACGGAGGAACAGCTCAAACAAACCCGATGCCTCCTTCAAGCATTCTCCTGGACTTTTACGGCCCAACTGGGGTATACCTCCCTGATATATCATCGAATTCAGACTGAGCCGGGGGTGGTAATCCGAGGCGCGACCAGGCCCCTACCGTATCACCGGAAGCGGATCGTTGACAAGGAAGTATGGGCTATGCTAGACCTGGAGGTGATCGAACCCTCGCAAAGCGAGTGGCGCAGACCAGTCATCCTGGTGCCAAAGCCCGATGGCTCCCAACGTTTTTGCATTGACTTTAGATGCGTTAGTGCCGTCTCCAAGTTCGACGCCTATCCCATGCCCCGAATAGATGAGCAGTTGGCCCGATTAGGAGAGGCCCGCTATATCACAACCCTGGACCTAAGCAAGGGATATTGGCAGATCCCACCAGAATCAGCCTTCAGGGAAAAGACTGCATTTGCCACTCCTACGGGCCTATACCAATTCACGTGGATGCCTTTCGGCCTTCACGGGGGACCTGCTACGTTTCAGAGTTTGATGGACCGCCTCCTCCAACCACATCAGGACTACGCGGTGGCTTACCTGGATGACGTAGTCATCTATAGTCGCCAGTGGGAAACCCATCTAGAGAGAGTCGCTGCTGTCCTGAGGTCCTTGTGGGCGGCCGGACTCACGGCCAACCCTAAGAAGTGCCACATTGGCTGGTGAGAGACCACCTATTTGGAGTACATCATCGGAAATGGGCAAGTGAAACCCCTCGTGAATAAGGTTCAGGCCATCGCAGCCTGTTCTCCGCCGACCACGAAACACCAAGTCCGCCAGTTTTGGGGGCTGGCGGGATACTATCGACGGTTCATCCCCCAATTCGTGGCGATGGCCACCCCCTTGACGGGGATCCTCACCAAGGACAGACCGCGACAGGTGTGCCGGACCCCTGAATGTGACGAGGCTTTCCAGTCGCTCAAGGCAAGCCTCTGCAGTAAGCTGGTCTTATTTAGCCCCAACTTCACTCGGCCATTCATCCTGCAGATGGATGTTTCGGAGGTGGGGCTCGGGGCTGTCCTCTCACAGGAGGTGGATGAGGAGGAGCATCCGGTCCTCTACATCAGCTGGAAGCTGTTCCGCCATGAGAAAAACTATGCTGTGGTTGAAAAGGAAGCCCTCGCAGCAAAGTGGGCATGTGATGCCCTGCAATACTACCTCCTTGGGGCCCCGTTCACCTTGGTCACTGACCACACGGCCCTTCAGTGGTTGGCCCATATGAAGGACCACAATATGCGGCTCCAGCGGTGGTACTTGGCTCTGCAGCCCTATGCCCTCACCGTCTGCCATAGGGCTGGGAAGGACCACGCAAACGCGGACTTCCTTTCCCGCCTAGGGTGTATGGATGGGCTTGGCCCCATTGCATGGGAGCCAGCCTTGAGCGGGGTGGTGTGTAGCGAGACGTCCTGGCTCCCCGCCGTGCCTGAAAGGGACGAGCCAGAACAGACATCGAGGTGGGCAGAGCCACTGCTGCCAGTCCCCGCCCCCCGGAAGTTAAGGGGCGGGACAGGAAGTATAAAGGCCCGGCCCCTGCGCCCAGTTAGGCGCAGGCCGCTGGAGGAGACAGATGCTGGTGCTTGAGCTCCCGCAGGGCCCAGCCTGCCCTGAGCTCGGTATCCAGAAGAGGGCTGGCCTGAGCTTCCCCGTGCCCGGTATCCAGAAGAGGGCTGGCCTGAGCTTCCCCGTGCCCGGTATCCAGAAGAGCGCTGGCCTGAGCTTCCCCGTGCCCGGTATCCAGAAGAGCGCTGGCCTGAGCTTCCCCGTGCCTGGTATCCAGAAGAGGGCTGGCCTGAGCTTCCCCACGCCCACTATCCAGAGGAGTTACCTGAGCTCTCCTGCGGCCAGTATCCTGAGGAGCCCATGGTCTGGGACCCACCGGACGAAGCCGGCGAGAGACAGGTACCTAGCGAGGGGGAGATTGGGAGTGGCCTGGGGGTAGCCGACCCCAGTCTGGCTCCAGGGGACCCTGAACCAATGTCAGTGTGTTGTGGCCAGGATCCCCACTGACTGCAGCGAGTCTCTGCCGCTGCCAGGGCCCCGGGCCGGGACGCAGTGGAGTGGAAGGGCCTGCGCCCCCCCTGCCACCCTTCCGAGGGTGGCAGACTCCCCCTCCCCCTGGCCTGAGGAGGCCTTCTGTACTGTTTAACTCGCTGTTCAGCCCCTGCCTGAGGGTCTGACCCTTACTGGTGTTTGTTGCCCCGCCCTGCTTCAGGGCCGGGCTTAGAGACTCTGTGTCCACCCAGCCCCTGTTGAAGGGCCGGGACTCTGACTTGCTTAGAGACTGTTTGTTTGCTCAGCCTCGCTGAAGGGTCTGAGCCCCGGACAGATTGCTGCTGTGTAGCAAGGCGCCCTGGCTCCCCCTCGTGCCTGAAAGGGACGAGCCCCAGCACCGGACCCTTACATGAGCATAAAAACTTTCCCAAACCAGTAAACAGATGTTTTATATGGACTTCTGACACTAAAAACTACAACTTTAAATATCTGAAAGTAATTAATTGCTACATTTTCAAAAATATTCACTAACTTGTGGTATTTTTGTGATGCTTCCCAGAGCTAGAGTTGCCAACTTTCTAATCACAAAAAACTGAACGTCCTTGCCCTGCCACTTCTCTGAGGCTTGCCTATGCCCCACTTATTCCATCCCCCTCCTTCACTCACTCATTCTTCCCCACCCTCTCTCACTTTCACCAGGCTGGGGCAAGGGGTTGGGGTGTGGAGGGGATATGGACTCTGGGCTGGTGATGCAGACTCTGGGCTGGGGCAAGGGATGAGGGGTTTTGGGTGCAGGATGGGGCCCCTGGCTGGAGCCGAGGGGTTTGGAGAGCGAGAAGAGGTGTGGGCTCTGGAGTGGGGCCAGGGATGAGGGGTTTGGGATGCGGGAGGGGGCTCCAGGCTGGGGCAGGGTTGTGGGAAGGTATGAAGGCTCCAGCTGGGGGCCAGGGATGAGGGTTTTGGGGTGTGGGAGGGAACTCTTTTGGGGTTTGGGAGGGGGTTGGGTTGCAGAAGGGGGTGGCTCAGAGGAAACCGTGGCTCAGAGGAAGTGGCCGCCAGGTCCCTGCAGCCTCTATGTGCATGGTCGGCTAGGTGGCTGCGCACGCTGCCTTTGTACCCACAGGCGCCTCCCCTTGCAACTCCCATTGGTTGCAGTTCCTGACCAATGGGAGCTGTGGAAATGGCACTCAGGGTGGGGGCAACCTGCAGAGCCTCCTAGTCTCTGGTTGCCCCAGCGCCTAGGGCCACAGGGACCTGGCAGCCGCTTCAGGGATCCATACAGAGCTAGGGCAGGCAAGGAGCCTGCCTCATCCCCAGGCCCCAGCTGCGCCACCAAACAGAATTTTAACAGGTCGGTCAGCAGCGCCAATCTGAGCCACCAGGGTCACCTTTTGACTGGGTGTCCTGATCAAAAACTGGATGCCTGGCAACCCTACCCAGGACTACTTGGAGTTGTGATGCACTTCACTGCCACCACCATCTGCCCTTACAGTAAGTCTTGTCCACGCCTGCACTGGATCAGCTCCCTGAAAACATCAGCCTCTGTCTTCCAAGCCCCTGCTCTCTCTGTACAGATTAGCAATAGACCCACACCAACCCCTCAATTCCCCCTCTGGAGTGCTTAGCTCCCCATTCCACTGAACACCCACAGAACTCTTAGATTCGCTATTCTCAAATGAATAGGACACACAAACTTGTAAGAGTCAACTTAGGATCACTACTTTGCTTAACACACAGCATTATTTTAGACATAGTGGAAACAATAATAAATTTATTATCAAATAACAGCTTCAACTGATTGAGAGTGAGAATATTGGAAACAAATAGTTACCTATAAAACAAAATCATTACACTTAACCAACAAGGCAGTCCCCAATATGGGATAGCTTACCCCACATTCTTTCCCCAGCATTTTCAGACAGTTTGACTGAAACCCTTTCTCCTAAGATCAAGCCTGCTGGCAGCTTGTCCTCACACCTTGAAACAATATCTGGGTGTTCTTCTGTACCCCAGATATAGTTTCAAACGTTCACTGTCTTATTCCTTAACTGGATAACTGCTGCCATTTTTTTCCTTTTCTTCTCCAGACCCCCAAATCTACTGACTAGCATTTGCTCAGGCTTTAATGGCCATTCATATAATACTCAATTTGTATATGGCCAGCCAGAATAAGATAAGCATCTCTTCTCTCCTGACTGCCAGGAGTATGTGGGTCATCTTTTGATGACATGTCAACTCTCAGATCTAAAGATTTATAATAGATATACATAAATTCTTCACATTTTCTATACATACATCTCACAATGATTACGACAAACAGTGTGATACAGGCTTTAATTAGAGACCTTACATGACATTATTTTGGTGAAACTATAGGATCCCTGTATTCCTATGTACACTTGTGCCCTCTGGCAGTTGGCATCAAGAGGTCCTTGGGTTACGGGTGTCTCAGTTTTTGGATGCATAACTTGATAGACCTAAGTCTTAAACTGGGGACTCAAAAATGGAGATTCCCAAACCTTTGAGGCCACAATTGAAAACCTCCACTCAAACCCATAAGAAAAAAAATATTTTCAAATATGTGAAAATGTGAAAGATCAGAAGCTCAGGCACTGACTACTTTTCCTGATCATTTTTACTATGTGCTATATGGAACTATGTTCTACAAGAATGTATTACTGCTATCATCTGTTCCCTTTCTAGAACTCAGAATAGAGGCTCTGTAAAAATACAAGTAATCCCTTCTAAGATACAGCACACAGGCCTTTTTACTATTTTTACTTAGAATATAAGTTTTCATCAAATCACACACAAGATGCATCAGAAACATAGTTTTGGTCAATTGCTATCAGTTGCAACTGAATCCTGCATGCTTTACTCAACATCACAGTCAGCCACCAAACAAAGTCTAAGTAAAACAGTCCTTGCACAAGAAATCATAAGGTGGTTGGTGGAAAAAAAAATACACTCCCTTGATGTAGAAAAGCAGTGCAGTTGCACCAAACCTACTGCAATCCCATAGGCTGTATGTAATAGTAGCTGTTGTCCTTACTCTCCTATTATGTGGGGGGTTTTTAGCAAGTGGATCCCATACCACTTATCCCCTAACCAACCCCCAAACTACTATGCAAAAGTGATTCATGGCTGAAAATTCCTCTGTGCAACTTGCCTTCTGTCCTCAAATAGCAGTTTCACATCTGCATTTAAGATATTTTGGTCCTCCATCAAGACTCCTTTAAAGTTAATAGGAGTTTTGCTTGAATAAGGACTTGAGGCTGAAGCCCTTATCCTGTACGAAATACAAACTGTATTATCATGATTGTGTTCATCATAACTTTAAGTAATTGCAACAGTAATAATGCTGTGATTCAGAGAAGCACATCTATAAGCAATTATATATTATATTACAATATTAAAATGTGAGTTAATTCTGCACAATGGGCCAAATCCTGCTTCTTGGTGCAAAACTATATGCTGCAATAAACCAGTGGAGGCTACTAGCAGCCCATGGGCTTGCGGGAGAATCCCATCCAAGCAGCTCTGCAGAGAAGCCTTACATAAAGACTATGGACTTTGGCTTTTCACAAGGAATAATAATTTGGCCAATGGTTCTATCATTGCATGAAGCCTATGAAAGCGGGATCGGAGAGAAAACAGTGATCTTCCTCAGTGAAACTGCTAACTACTCTAGGCAAAATCCTGGACAATTGAAGTTAATGGGAGTTTTGCCACTGATTTCAATGCAACCAAGATTTCACTCTCTCTCAAATTTTAATATTACTGCCTCTGCAAGACATCTTCTTAAAACTGTGAATAAATATTCACTTACATTAGAGAGATGGCCCCAATTCTCATGTGCATCCCAGTTGCTTTGTACTCTACACCATCACAAACATCCCCTCAAACCAAAGTACCAGGTTTAATTCACTGCAGCATAGCAAGACCCTGAAAAACTAGCAAAGGAGATACTACATCAATCTTCCTCCTTGCAGCTAGCACCAGAACTGTGGCCAGGGGAAATAGGATGTGACACAGACTTCCCAACACACCTGCAATCTCTAAATGTGGTAACAGCCCCTTGGCAATTGGGAGCTGGTGTAATTTCTTGAAGTCTTTAGCACACAGCTGGTTCATCTTCAGGGAGTACAAAGGTAGCCACCTTTACAACAAAATATCCACTGGCTGTATACTCCTCAGTAACAGCCAAAGAGCCATTGAGTTATTTCCTTACCCAAAGAATGTTTTCTCATATATTACCTGACTGTCCCAAGTTTTGCTTTAAAGAGTTTTTCCAGTAAATCAGCAATTAATTGCAGAAACCTGTCTTCATTAAATGAAAATTTGAATTTATCTTCCTTAGTACATGTTGATATATTTCCACAAACTTAAGATATCATTACAGAAATAATATCTATTCATGCATATATTCATTTATTTTATAATACTGTAATGGTGTTGGAATGTATAACTAAATACTATTTTTGTCATTGTCATTGACCTTTCAGACCACAGAGTAGCATCATTTTAATCACAACCCAATTTCTCCTCCCAGTGCACAGAGGTCAGCACTGCCTTTTGGTATGATTTAACTGACACAGTCCTTTGCGGTGGGTTTAATGTTGATTGGTGTTGTCTTTACTATGAATACAAACAATCATGATATTTTACAGAATAGTGAAAATCTGAAGACTTAGTAGGAAAAACAACCAGACCCAAATCAATCATATATACATGTTAAAAAATACAATTAAAATCTATAGCCATATTGTGTCATTGACTTTTAAACAGAACTCACCCTATCTTTTCAGTAATAGGAGAATAAGGAAATTCATCCAACTAATTATTTTTAATTTAATTATGCATCTGGATGAAGTCTGATCCAAGGATTAATCAAAATGTCTAATCCATCCACTAAATGTATCTAAATTCAAGAAAGGACTGTACCTAGGCAGAATATTCTTTATATTACCCACAGAAATCTATCTCAAAAATATCAATGAAGTTTGGCAAAATTTATCTGATTGTAGGACACTTTGTGTTAAGTATAAGAAATTACACTGAATACTTGTATACAAATTGTAACTCATCATGATTCAAAGTTGATTTGTATGCTGCATAAATTATCTTTTTAATCTTTTTCACCCCAAGGTAAAAACTGCTGTATGACCTAATCTGGTATACTCTGCACAGTAATTGGTGGAGGTATTGGATACAAGTTGTAGCAATTGATATAAATGAGGTGTCACAGATAGAGTAGAGCAAATTAGCTAAAGACAAAGCAAAGACCAGAAGTATTAACTCTTTAAAGAGAGAAATAAAACAATATGATCATTCAAGAAGCAACAATACTCAGGTTATTTACCTTAGAAGAGAAATACACTAATTGAGAGTACAATCCTGCACTTTTTACTCAAACAATATTGTCTTTACCTTTAATAGGTGTTTTCCCTGAATAAGGACTGCAGAATCAGACTTAAACATGAAGGCTACAATTTCATATGCATGAAGTCAGGAACTGAGGAAGTAGAGGTACTCACAATAACATTAACTTGATAGTATAATGTAAAATATTTTAATTACCCATTTGCAAATCATGACCTAATAGTCCAAGGTGCTGAGCATCTTCCGCTTCAGCTGAAGTTAAGAGAAGATGCAGGTACTTAGCATTTCAGAAAATACAACTCTTAATATATGCTGGAGAACTGAATTCACATGAAACATAGGGCCCACTTGTGCAACTCTGAGCACTTACACAAACAAGTAATTTCACTAACAATAATGAAACTACTTGTATGAGTAAGTACTATGCTGTCATAAACAGATAGCTAAGGGTTAATGTCTCTTTCACCTGGAAAGGAGTAACCTGAAACACCTGACCAGAGGACCAATCAGGAAACAAGACTTTTTCAAATCTGGGTAGAGGGAAGTTTTGGGTGTGAGTTTTTTTTGTTCTTGTCTTGTGTCTGTCCCTCTCGGCTATGGGAAGGATTTTTCTGTCTCCTGCTTTCTAATCTTCTGTTTCCAAGTTGTGAGTACAAAGATCATAAAACAATAGGGGTTATTGTTTTTTTCTTTTGTATTTACATGTGTGTAGTTGCTGGAGTGTTTGGAATTGTGTTCTTTTGAATAAGGCTCTTTATTCATTTTTCTTTTAAGCAATTGACCCTGTATTTCTCACCTTAATACGGAGAGACCATTTTAATGTATTTTTCTTTCTTTTTACATAAAGCCTTCTTTTTAAGACCTGTTGGAGTTTTTTTAAGTGGGGAACTCCAGCGAATTGAGTCTGTAGCTCACCAGGGAATTGGTGGGAGGAAGAAGTCAGGGGGAAATCTGTGTGTGTTAGATTTACTAGCCTGACTTTGCATTCCCTCTGGGTGAAGGTGGGGGGTGGGGGGAGCTTGGCTCTCTCTCAGTACTTCTGTTTTCCAGGACTGGAAACGGGGAGGGTGGAGTCCCTCTGTTTAGATTCACGGAGCTTGCTTCTGTGTATCTCTCCAGGAACCCAGAGAAGGAACACCTGGGAAGGAGGAGGGGGAAGGGAAATGGTTTACTCCCCTTTGTTGTGAGACTCAAGGAATTTGGGTCTTGGGGTCCCCAGGGAAGGTTTCGGGGGGACCAGAGTGCCCCAAAACACTCTAATTTTTTGGGTGGTGGCAGCTTTACCAGGTCCAAGCTGGTAACTAAGCTTGGAGGTTTTCATGCTAACCCCCATATTTTGGACGCTAAGGTCCAAATCTGGGAAAAATGTTATGACATATGCATATTGAGTAATGTTTGGAGAAATGCCTCCAATAATTACTGCACCCAAAATAGTGGTCTCCCATCATTAGCAAAGTTTTAGTAGTAGAGCCCTGCACTGATGTCTAAGACTTCTATACTTCTAAAAAATATTCTTCAGAACATTTACCTATATCAAGTGCTATCATAAATCATTAAAACTGAATGACATACATTAAATTAATACATAAAGTATATTTGGGAAGCTATGTTCTAGTTTTATTTCTTTTTAAGCAATTGTGTGTAGACTCACTAATTCACTAAGACCTACCTTAGAAAATTAGGTTGGTGTAACTACGTCGCTCAGGGTGTGAAAAATCCGCATGCTGGAGTGATGCAGTTAAACCGACTTAAACTACCAGTGTAGACAGTATTAGGTCAACAGGAGATTCTTCCATCAACATAGCTACCACATCTCGGGGAGGTGAATTGCCTACATTGATGGGAGAACCTCTCCAACTGTTGTATGCAACGTCTTCACTGACATGCTCCAGCAATGAATCACTCAGTAAAGAATTGACTGTACACATGGTACACTATAAAGCTTTTGGAAAATATTGAGCACCAATATATAACTATATGATTGAAACTGTATTAAATGTAGTTTCATAGTTTATCAATGAATGTAGTGGGCCAGATCCACAGCAGGTGTAAACCAGTGTAACTCCACTGAAGCCATTGGACCTATTCCAATTTTCTCCACTCAGGATCTGGCCAAGTATGTCTCACTGCTTAATAATTTTTTAAAAAAATTATTTCAAAGTACAGCACATATAAGGTATTGATTTTTGTCATTGATTTTGTGCTGGCATTTCGAGTCATGCCTCAAAAACCTTGAACACTTTATGTATTTACAGCTGTCTGTTGGTAAAGGGTCATTCATTAACTGCAAATAAAACATGTTTCTGAAGCTTATAAAGAGCAGCATTTGTGTAGACTAGATTCAAAAACACCTTCTTAGAATAAAGAGAAAATGTATTTTTAAATCACCTAAATAAAAAGAGAATTGTGTTTTCTAAAATATGCTTTAACTCATCATACTAATAAGGCAGAAACAGATTATGCTTCTCTCCCAGAACAACTGTTCCATAGACAGAGAGCAAAGATCAGTGATGAGTCATCATCTCATAAAGAACTATCTCCAGTGAGAAAATAGGGTGTATTGTTTGTTTAGCAGTTCGGCTTAATTATGTATCTAGGAAGATTTTGATTGCCTGCCATTTTCTGTTCTCTAATCAACCAAATCCATCAATACTTTCATTATGGTGGCATCCTCTTTGTGTTGACTGGAGGGTGATGGAAAAGGCCCAAACTTTCACAGGCTCAGGCCTGTATTTTCTCTGCTTCTTAAGCTCATATCATCTTCTCTTTTCCTGGCTTTAGTTCAAAGATGGGCCTAGGGATTTGAATAACAAACAAAACCTAGAAATCAAGGACAGGACACGTATCTAGTCTCACATTTAACCGTGTCAGCTATTCACTAATTAGTCCGCTTGGCACAAAAGTATATGCAGCTGTTTTCTCATGTATTTTCTCATGTATTCTCAAAGATACTTAATATCAAAGGTCAAGGTATGTACCTTACACTCCCTTCAAAATGATGAATGTATCCGCAACAGATGTATCCTATATCCCCCTCCCCATAATTATCCATGTATTCTGTATGACCTGTTATCTATAGGTCAGTATCATGACGTATATTAAAGTTGTTTACTACTGATTATAAAAGGGGCTCATGTCCCCCATGTAAGGTGTGTTCTTCTCTGGCATTAGTCGGGAAGAAACACCCGCTCAGCTGAACGAAAATAAAGGTGTGGTACCCGTCTTCTTGTTCTCCGTGCCTCCTTGGTGTAATTAGGTAAGCTCCAGGGGGAAACGGGCCCTATTTGGCCAACAAACTGGCGACTCCGCCGGGACATCTCTCCCTGTAGAGGGCGCTGACCGGCGACCGAGGGCGACTCCGAGGAGTGGCCACCTCGAGCTGTTGGTTTGCTCGGGCCTCGGGGCGTCGTGATCGGTCGGGGCGGCCGCGTCCTCTCTAAAGAGAATTCCTAACGACACGGAGGCGAGACGGTGCCAGAAGGAGGGGAAGGTCCAACAGCCGGACGCGGCCACTCCGGGTGGTAAGTGCGTTTTACCTCTTGGGTTTAAAGGATATAACGCCCCCGCAGTGTAGTTGGACCTTATAAGTGATCCTAGTGTGGAGGGATCTTGTGGGTGTTTAAAGGTTATGCTAACTAAGCCAGACAATTGTTGATGAATAATTCCACTAACTTTACAAGCCCGTGGGCTGTACTAGATAACTACTGGGACATAGAACAGCCCCAGGGCTTGTTTCTGTTTCTGGGGGGAGTGTTGCTTTTCTTCCTACTAATGATAATTTGGAAACCACAATTGTAATAACCAGGTCTAGGACTTAAACCGACTCTAGCCGCCCTGAGACTCCTGCAAGGGGAAACCCCGTGACCAGGATATCTCAATCGCAAGGGGGGTCGGTCGAACCCGTGACCAGGTTTCACTACATATAAGCAAAATGGGGTCCGGCCAAAGTAGTTATGCTGGGACACCTTTAGAATGTATGTTGAATAATTGGAAGGCGTTTAGACGTCAGGCTGACTATGGAACCCCATTATGTAAGGATGATTTGATAAAATTCTGCACCATAGAATGGCCAACATTCGGGGTGGAATGGCCCGCTGGGGGAACACTAAAATTAAAAACCGTGCAAGCTGTGCATAACGTTGTAACTAGGGATGGACACTGGGACCAGTACCCCTATATAGATATCTGGCAGGATCTTACAGCTAATCCTCCCCCTTGGTTGCGAGAGTGTAGAGCCCAAGCCATTCGGGCCTTAATGGCTCGGACTCCGGGCCAGCGTCAGGATCGCCCCCCTGTGAAAAAGCCCTGCCCACCTGCTGTAATTCCTACCGCTCCTGATCCTATGCCCCCTCCTCCAGTGTATCCTGGCCTCCCAGCCTCTCCGGCACAACCCCCTCCCTCAGTAGTGGTTACCCCAGAAAGCAGTCCCCCTCCCCCAGAGAACGGTTCCCCTCTCCATGAATCAACAACCCCCGACACGGAAGATAGTAGTGGGGAGGACTATAGGAGTCAGGAAACCGATACCCCAGCTACATACTCCGGGAACACCCCAATAGCCCATAATACGAGGCTGCAGAAGCAGAGGTAGTGTACGAAATTCGAAGGGGGCTGGCAAGTAGCAAGTGCTCCCGGAAATACAAAAATTGTTATCACCAAGAGCCCTGAGGTAAAAAAGACCCCAGCCGCGACAGGCCCGGTGCGTGAACTACCCCTCAGGGAAACTGTGGGTCCTGAGGGTGGCCTCACTATGATATACGTTCCTTTCACTACAAGTGACTTGTATAATTGGAAGCACCAAAACCCCTCATTTTCAGAAGACCCCGCCCCGTTAACAGCAGTTTTCGAAACTCTGGTTTCGGCCCATAACCCTACTTGGGGTGACATGAGAATTGCCCTTAACACCCTACTAACAGCAGAGGAAAGGCGCTTGGTCTTCTCCAAAGCTAAGGAGGCATTGGTGGCAGGGGGGGTGGACGCAGCTGACATACCCGACCAGCTCCCCGAGGCTGTGCCCAATTGGCCACATACCAGTGACGCGGGTCGCGATCTCCATCGCAAATACGCCCGGGCTATAGTTCAAGGGATGAAACGCTGTATTAGGAAGACCCCAAACTGGGCTAAGCTGTATAATATTAGACAGGAAAAGAATGAGAACCCAGCCGCTTTCTACGAGCGTCTGTGTAACACTTGTAAAAGATACACAGACCTAGACCCAGAGGATGTTAATGGAAAGCGAGTACTCATTCCCCTTTTTATCGGGCAGTCCTATGAGGACATTCGGAAAAAGCTGCAGAAGATAGAAGGAGCATCGGGTAAAAATATAGAGGAGCTTTTGGAGATTGCATTAAAAGTCTATGATCGCAGGGATGACGAGGAACGGAAGAAGGGGGCCCGCCTACTGGCAATGGCCCTAAAGGGGGAAACTGGGAAAGGGGGGAGCAGCGCAAAGGGACGAACAGGATCACAGGAAAAGGGAAGAGGCACCCGTTTGGGACGAAATCAGTGTGCCATCTGTAAGGAGGAAGGGCACTGGAAGAATGAGTGCCCCCGGCGACATGACAGGAGGGAGGGAAGCAGGAATAGGATCCCACCTGTGCCCGTTTTCTATAACGAGGCACACGATGAATCGGTTGTATAGGGAGGCCGAGGGACCCAGCGGCCCCTTCTAGCGGCGCAACCCGCTGGCCTGGATCCCACGGTAATAATTGAGGTAGGGGGCCGCCCAATTGAAGCCCTGATCGACACAGGAGCCGCCCTTAGCTTGCTTCCCCTTGCAGAGGCTCCCCGGGGAAGGGCAAAAGGATGTGCGGTAGTCCAAGGGATAGAGGGGCAAAATATAAAATTGGAAAAATCCCTTCCTCTCCTAGTAAAAGTAGGAGACTGCCATATATCCCACCAATTTGTTTGTAGCCCCTCCTGTCCCATTGCGCTGCTAGGACGAGATCTGCTTACTAAACTACAGGCAGAAATCTCGTTCAACAATAATGGGACTTTGGAGGTTAGGCTTCCTAAACAGCAAATTTCTAATTATCAAATGGCTCTTTTAAACGTTAAAAATCCTCCCCCGGCACAGCCGGAGAGTGAGAGGAACCAACTACCAGGGGTTAATTCTGAGGTCTGGGCTGAGGAGGGAGGTTTTGCTCGGGCTCGCAACGCTTTGCCAGTACACATCTCCCTTAAGGAGGGAAGTCGCCCAGTCCGAATTCGACAATACCCCCTTAAGTTAACCACTCAGATTGGACTTAAACCTTTAATACAGAAGTTTTTGCAGTGCGGGTGGTTAAGGGAAGGCACCTCTCCATATAATACTCCAATAATGGGAGTGCCTAAACCTAATGGACAATATCGTTTGGTCCAAGATTTAAGGCAAGTTAATAAGTTAATAGAAGCCCCCTATCCCGTTGTCCCAAATCCCCATACTATCTTAAGCCAGGTCCCCAAAAATCACGGGTGGTTTTCTGTGATAGATTTAAAAGACGCTTTCTTTTCCATACCCCTTGATGCGGAGTCTCAGAAACTGTTTGCCTTTGAGTGGGAAGATCCAGATACCCATTATAAGGCTCAGTATCTCTGGACTGTTGTTCCCCAGGGACTGACTTGTGCCCCCGAAATTTTCGGTAGCCAGCTCAAAAGAGACCTGGCCCCGTTCCTAGCTGAACATCCCTTATGTAACATAGTTCAGTACTGTGATGATTTACTCCTAAGTACTGAAACAGAAACAGCTTGTAAGGAACATACGATAGAACTCCTTAACTTTCTTGGGGCCCAGGGGTATAAGGTTTCTAAGGAAAAAGCTCAACTGGTTAAACAGCAGGTTACTTTTCTCGGATATCATCTCCGTCAGGGACATCGTAGCTTAGGCAAAGATAGGATTCAGGCTATACTCGAAAGCCCTCAACCTCGAAATCCCAGAGAACTAAGGGCTTTCTTGGGGTTAACTGGTTTTTGCCGGCTTTGGATCCCTGACTACGGAGGGAAAGCTAAACCACTATACGAGTCCCTCACTAAGGAGGGTCTGCTAAACTGGGAATGGACCAAGGAAAAAGAAAAAGCATTTCAAGAGCTTAAAGAAGCCCTGGTTCAGCCCCCCGCTTTGGCTCTCCCGGATCCCCGGAAACCTTTCACTCTGTATGTTCATGAAAGGAGAGGGGTAGCCTCCGGGGTGCTGTGCCAGAGATCGGGACCAGCTTGGCGACCTGTGGGTTATTACTCTAAGGTTTTAGACCCGGTCGCCAAGGGCTGGCCAGCCTGTTTACGAGCCGTAGCTGCAACTGCTCTCCTTGTACAAGAAGCTGAGAAACTGACCTTGGGTGGGGATACTGAGGTTGTGGTACCCCATGGAATACCCCAGGTATTAGGAACAGGAGCCGGAGAAAAACATTTAAACCCCAGCCGGCATACTAGATATGAGGTGGGACTTTTGTTGGCCCCGAATCTAACTTTTAAAACCGTTAGTTCTCTCAATCCAGCTACCTTACTGCCAAATTCCCAAGTCCCTTATGGAGCTAGCCCCACCCACGACTGTGTTGAAGTTTTACAGCAAGAAACTAAACCCCGCCCTGACCTTTCAGATTTACCCTGGCCCAACCCCGATATTGAGGTCTATGTAGATGGATCCAGTTATGTAGAAGAAGGGAAGCGGTTTACAGGAGCAGCTGTCATAGTTAAAGAAGGAGAAGTGTATAAATTCAAGCTAAGCCCCAACCTATCTGCCCAGGCGGCGGAACTGGTGGCTCTTATTGAGGCTCTCCGGATGGGAACTGGAAAGATTATTAACATATATACTGACAGTCGTTATGCATACATGGTGGTGCATGCCCATGGAACCCTATGGAAGGAAAGGGGTTTCATTACGGCCTCAGGTCAAAAGATAGCCCATGGGGCTCTTATTAAGGCACTACTTGAAGCCTTGATGCTTCCCCTCCGGGTTGCAGTAATACACGTGCGTGCACATGGGAGGGCCCCTGAGACTGAACAACGGAAATATAATCGATTAGCTGATCAAGCTGCCAAAGAAGCAGCACAAGAAGGAGCTATATGGCTCCTTTGGGTCCAAGATACAGAAGCCAAAACCCCTGCTCCCCATTATACAGTAGAAGAAGTGTCTTACGCCCAAGCTGCAGGGGCCCAGTTAACTCCCACTGGGTGGTGGAAGTTGCCGGGAGGGGAGATTTTTGTACCTAGACCAGTGCTTCAGGAGATTCTCCAATCACTACATAAGGAGGGACATTTGGGCTCAGGAGCCATGGTTGACCTAATCACCCGATCCGTACGGGGAATAGGTGCACACATGGAAGCCCAAAGAATTGTAAATAACTGCTCTATTTGTCAGCGAACGAACCAAAAAGGGTGCGGTCCACCTGCCCCAATGGGAGGTCGGCCTTGGGCTGCTTATCCTTTTCAGAGATGGCAAGTGAACTTCGCTGAGGTCCCCCTCTGTAGGGGTTATAAGTACCTGCTTGTCTTTGTTGATCAATTTACTGGATGGGTGGAGTGTTACCCCACACGGCATTGTCAGGCACGAGCCGTTACCAAAGCTCTGTTACATGAAATTCTTCCCCGCTTCCACCTCCCGGAGGTGATTGAATCGGACCAGGGAAGTCATTTTATTTCCCAAGTAGTTCAGCAAGTGTCACGAGCCCTTGGGATCCAATGGAAATTGCACACGCCCTGGAGACCACAAAGTTCGGGCCAAGTAGAGAGGATGAATAGAACTCTTAAAGACACTCTCACAAAGCTATGTGCAGAGTCTGGGTTGAAGTGGCCTGATGCTTTACCACTGGCCCTTACTCGCATTCGGAGGGCCCCGCGCAAGGGTTTAAAACTTTCACCCTTCGAATTAGTCTTTGGGTTTCCTCCCCGAGTACTTATCCCGGGCTACCGAGAGGATACAAACTGGGAAGTAGGGAAGGACTCTTTATGGAAACAGGTTTCTGCGCTGCAATCTGTTTTGTTACAGTTACACCGATACGCAGCACCTTTCCAGACTCTTCCTTTGGAACAACCGGTGCATTCCTTCCAGATCGGCGATCAGGTCCTCGTTAAAAAGTGGAAGCGGGATCCACTCACACCACGGTGGGACGGTCCACACACTGTATCGCTCATCAGTCAGGCAGCTGTTAAGGTTCTTGGGAGCGACAAGTGGACGCATCATTCCCGAGTAAAGCGGTTCCTGAACCTTGATTCAGAAGACAGCCAAGCTGAAGAGGACATCAGCCCTCTGTTCTCTCCGGCTCCGGAAGCCCGGAGAGACACAGGCGAAGACTCTACCTGGGAATATCAAGGATTGGAAGAACTGAAAGGACTGTTTAAAAGACAAAAATAATGAGACCATCCGTTGTGTTTCTGGTCTGTATGCTTGCTTATGCATATAATTGGGAAAATAGATTTTTGCAGTTAGGGGAATTAATAGCAGATTCTTTTAACCTTACTAATTGCTGGGTGTGTGGCGGTCCGGGAGAATTAAATGAATGGCCTTGGGTGGCTCAGCCAGTACAGCCCAAATGGTGGTTAAGTAGCTTGAGCATAGTACATAAGGGAACGGGAAGGTGGACTGAAAACCAGGGTCCCTGGCGACTCTATTCTGCTGGAATAGGTGTCTTTTGCCTTAATCGAACAAGACGTGAAGGGAAATATATGGGGGAAAGCAAATGTGAATGGACCCTATCTTTGGGCTTTGATTGCTGGGATCCCCATTGTCGCCCATATGATTGTTTAAAGTACCAAGGACGGTGGAACCTTACCCATGTAAAGCTAACTAATAATAGCTGGGTGAAGTGTTCCTATTGGAATCACAGAGGTGATGGCTGTAAAGCAGTTGGATTAGATG